>NC_143582.1:122492214-123103811 GCF_048544385.1 Mastigoproctus giganteus
TGATTAAGGGTTGGTAAGACAGAAGACACTTGGTTAGCATGAAGGAGAACAGATAAAATAGTGTTTATTTTTGTAAGAAACAAATAAGGCAATGGAACGTCTGTATAGAACTGTAAATTACTTAAATTACACTGTTGATTTTCCTTGTTTACTTAATAAAATACCTGATGTACCCTGATGTATCAGATCATGATGGGATTCGATGTGATGCACAAATGCCCCTACACAGAAGGGATCCTCAAAGCATTTCTTAAAGGGTATTAAGATAGAGATAACAAAAGAAAGAGGGAAGAAAACCAACTATGCACCAGTTTTTCCATTTATGACTGAATGGTTCTGGAATAGCAGAATGGATTGGCCAGTAAATTCCTATTATCCTTAAGAATAAATATGTGCCTCTTATCTTCAGCTTTGTGCCTGTGGACTGCTCATTCTGAAAATTTATATTTTTCCTTTTACACAAAAACCAAAACATGAAAGGTATTAAAACCTATAGTATTTAGTACCATGCGTGGGTAAAAGGGCACGACAACAGAAGATGCTTGTTGACACTGGCCTTGAAATTCCGAAGAAAGTAGTTTTCAGAAAATACACGTGAAGAAAGGTTGTTCCAGAAAAACAGATGTTGAAAGATAAAAGAAGAAGAAAAGTTGTTTCTGTGAGTTTGAAGTTGGACAGTATATGGATGCTGACTGGTTGCTAGATATGTTTGGACTGAATTGCAAGAGAAAGGGTGAATTATAGATGCATATTCAAAAGAAAACAGTGCTCAGTATCTACAGAAAGCTATGCAGCAGAAACGGAAGGTCTATGACACAGAGTAGGAAAATTTGTAAAGATGGATCATTAATTAACCTAACTGCACCCGTTCGAAAAGAATCTAGAAGCCTGTGAGAGACGGTTGGGGCACATCTGTGGGGACAATATTCCATAGCAGGATGGATTTGAGATTTGTATATAGTGAGTAGTTGTTCAGAAGAAAAGTAATAGCAAGAGCTGAATAGAAAACCCAGGTTTTTAGATGCAGAGGAAGCAATATTTTTAAGGGGCTCATGCCAAGAGAGATTAGAGGACAGGTTAATGCCAAATACACACGTGATTCTGTCTACATATCTGAGTGTTGTCGAAGATAAGCATAACAGCAGTAGACCTCTTTTTGCCAGATATAAGACAGTACATGATTGCTTAGTCAAGAGTGCTGTCATCAAAATGGCTGAATTTCAACTACCAGTTAGGACAACAGATGCTGATATAATATGGCTAACAGACACCTGGTGCCACGTGGAAATTGGTGATCACGAGTTCCACTATACTATGTATAATGTATTTATTGAAGACAGAATGTGTGAAGGGATCATGTGTCTTATTAAAATCAGCCTAAACACAAAAACAGCTTTTGCTGAGTCTGAAGTTAATGAAAATAAAACGGTGGAATTCTCACTGTTATAAAGAATTCCAGAACAAGGCCAAATAAAGAAATTAATATGTCATGAAGAAATTAATATGAGGGGCCGATAAAGCTCTCAGCTGCCCAACTCAATGCCAGATCTCACTCCTGTGCACAGGCAACACAATGGCAACCTCCAAGGTAGAATGTGCTGGTCCCACAAGAACTAGTTATTGTCGGTGACTCTACTGTCAAGGATTTACTTTACTTTACTACTGTAAAGTATTTAAGGGCAAAGACCTTAAATACTTAAGCCTTAAATCGGTATCCACTGAGAACAAATAACGATAGTCTTCTCCACTGGTGAAATGTTATTTATTCGAGGTTACAATACCGTGGAAACTCGTTGTGAAGGTAGTCACAATATGAGATATAACCAAAACGATGCTAATTTAATTAATTAATTAATTTAACTACTTTGCTGGATAGCTATGTTAAAATGATTCACTTGCACTAACCTACATATTAGGAGATAGGGAATATATTATGCAAAATGGAACAGAATTAGGGTGTACTGCATGTCAGTAGCAATAACCCCAGAGTAAAATATCAACCATGTGGACTACACTCAGCATAGTGGAGAATGAACAAGACCTGAGGGTAATTGCACAGTCAGATATGGAGATTTCTGAGCAGTATGGACAGTCTGCAAGAGCAGCTCACGGGATCTTGTCAATGTTATATAGGAATTTTTCTAGCAGGGATAAGGAGGTAATTATTCCCTTGTATAAGGCAATGGTCAGACCACAACTTGAGTATTGTATACAGGTCTGGAGGCTTCATTTCAGGAAGTATGTAGATCTGCTGGAACGAGTACCTAGAAGAGCAAAGAGATTGTTGAGGCTGCTAACAAAGGTTGCGCTTTTGAAGAAAGGCTTAAGTTCTGCAAATTGCACCATATGGAGACTAGGCACCGACGAGTGATCTGATTGAGGTGCATAAGGCCTTGAATGGTTTGAGCAAGCTCAATGATGGTAGGATTCTCCCTCTTTTTGAGATTACTCGCTTGAGGGGACGTAAATTCAAGTTGAGTAAAGACAGTTGTAGCATAGATGTGCAGATATTTGTCTTTAGCCAGCAAGTGGTTGATTGCTGGAACAAACTTCTATCTGTCGTTGTGGAAGCTGACAGCTAAAATAAATTAAACGCAGAACTAGACAACTTTTCGAGTGAATGGATGGGTGAAATAGAAAGTGTTTTTTTTTTTTTTTTTAGCTGATGCTGTACAAACTTGCTTTCTTACATTAAATTACCTCTACTAATGCTATTAGCAGAGCTATATCATATACCTCTACTAATCCTAATGCTTTACTTAATCTTACATTTTGTAATTAAGTAAAAGAATATTACCAGCTTCTTGACATAATGTGGGTCCGCAATGACCCTTATAGAAATAGTACTCGGATTCCCCCCAGTCACTATCTGGTAGAGTAGAGGCAGAGAGCGTATATACTAACTGACTCATATGCCTCCTAGAGGTAAGTTACCACTGTTCGGTCCAGTGGACTATCTGGCGACATGACTGTGAGAACTGTACCCTTGAAATGTTAGGAAGATTGGATCTCACCACAAGGCTCATCATAACTCAACAGTCATCAATGATGACTAACACACTTTACACAAGGCTCATCATAACCTCAACAGTCATAAGTCATACTGCATGATGGAAGTGATGGGGGTTGTGGGGGCTTTGCTCTGGAGATTAAAGATAGATTTCACTACTCCAACCTTCTAATAAACAAAGTGGACCGGATGATGAGAGTGATCTACCACCAATTATTGTTTGGTGATACCGGTAATTCCTCTGCATGGTGAAGACACCCCACTCTTAATCTCTGGATAGTCGCCTGCAGTATACCAGGTGCAGTGTTTTGAAACTTGCATCTGGAGACACAGCCAAGATTATTAAAAGTCCTACCATTGTGAGAGTACAAGCAGAGGATTTCGTTGTCACAAAACAACTGCACTTCAACAAAATATTCTGATTACTTAAAATTATCAACAGAATATCAGTCACATCAGCGTTTTAGATTCTGAGGTAACAAGCTTAAGCTCGTCATACCTGAGAGAATGTCAGTGACAAACATAAAGGACCGATAACTTGCTTGAATACTTTTACACAAAATAAATTGATAAAAAAAAAAATATATATATATATATAAATTCTTTCCTTTTTTCTATATTTCTTTATTTCTCTTGTCCAGGTTACTAATATTTCTCTTACTTTCCCAAACTTAATTTCCGGCTTGTTTGCAATACACTGAATTGTAGTGCATATGATATGAATCATAGTACTCACCAAATTTTTTCATACCTCAGATTGTTATTTACAAACTACCATACAACAAGTTCTCTTACATCCAGTTGATGTGATCATTAAAGTAACATCTCCAAAAATCCCAAATGGGCAATTTTACATTCCGGATCATTTGTCAAAATTAAAGATAGGACAGACATGTTATTAACCGAAACTGTATGTAGGGAGCTGTATTCTGCTGAGAAACGGAATAGAGTAATAGCGAGAATGCAGGAACTTATAGCAAACTATATTGGGAATTTGTGTTTACCTTTCTAACTAAATTTCTCATTATAAATTTCTAATGCAGAAATTTTCCAACTTCCAAGGTTGAAATTTCAAGAAAATTCCAAATTTCACCAGACTACCAGCTGACAGTGGAAATGTCAGCTGGTAGTCAATAAGAAGATAAAGTTTAATAAAGAAATGTTGCAGAATCTGAAAACTTTAGAAATCAAGTTAATAATATAAACACGACTTTCCCGAGTCACTACTTTCTCACACTTATTGCATATTCCATTTTTTTGGCAGATAGCAGTTCCTGGGGGGGGGGGGGGGAACTTTGCTTCATTTACTGATATGTTCATCCTATCTATAACTGTAACAAACAACTAAGAATGTTAATGTGCAATTCAGTGATCTGGGGATGATTTTAGTTTGCTGTTAATTCACGCTTTCAACTAAAGTATAGGTTTGTGCTATAGCATCATGTTTACACGAAGCCAACTACTAATTAGTTAAAAAATTGGCATAATTTAAGTATACCTCATATTGTAAATGACTTCATAACGAGTTGCGATGTTATTGCACTACCTCGAATAAGTAACGCTTCTCTAATAGAGAAGACTACTGCTACTTATTCTGCGGCGCCTCCGTAGCCAGGTGGGCAGGAGCAGCAGTGCGTAGCACACGCTTCTTGATTATACCAGGGTTCGAGCCCATGCCCACCAAATATGGAGAATGTGGAAAGGTCAGGGAATGACTACTGCATATCCCCGGAGCAATATCACCTTAGTTGCTAATGCTCCTAAAAACCAAACAACAAACAGCTACTTATTCTCGGCAGATACAACCTTCCAGACAGCACCGTTTCTGAGCTTATTAACTCTTCATCGGTGGGTGGACAGGTGGGCAGGTATGATGGCGTTGCAATAATGACAACTCAGTTGTAAAGTATAACTCCACAATGTGTGAGAGAGGCCCGATGGTGTGCAGTATTTGAAAATTACGTAATTTGTTTAGGGCAATAGCCCCAGGTTATGAATAAGTTAACTAACGTATACTTTTAGGTTACGAAGAAATTAACTAATGTATACAAGCAGTCCTCACTTTGCACAGTACTGCAGGACCATAAAAATGACCGTGCAAAGTGATCTTAATAATCAAAGGGAAAAATTACGATTGTTCCGTGACCTTTAAAATTTTTTGTCAAAACATTAAAACTTTCTTACTGTTGGTTATAAACGTATGAAAAAAGGAGTAAAACTAATATTTATTTATTACACTGTAATTTAAAACATTAGAAAAATTCAGAATAAAGGTGTTTTATTTCTTTGTAAACCACTTATCAAGAGCAGGTTGAGCTTGCCTGCTTCTTGTCATATAACTTACGATATGGAGCGAGCATCTTTTCTATGCCTTGGCGAATTGTCATACTCCTTTATAAGTTTGGATCAGCTTCCAGCATTTTATCCTTTGCGCTTTCAATGTCATGAAATTTCACCGAGAGTTCCTATAATGTAAAGTTTTTGCCGCTGTCACTTCCTCTGGGATATCTTCATCACAACCACTTTCCTCATTTATGTCAATAAGTTATCCTTCACGAAATTCCTCTGGCTGCATATCTAGAGTCTCTTGAACGGCAGGAGTGTCAATATTCCTACAGTCAGCTCTTTCTTGTATAATTTCATTTATGCTCGATTCAAATCCTGCAAAGTTATTTGCACAGTGCAATAAAGGTTTTCGCCATACTGCACGCAAATTACTTGCTGTTACTTCCTGCCCCGATGCTTGAATATTTTCAATCGCATGCTTTATGTCACATTTCTTCCAAAACTCAGCTAAAGAAATTGCATGATCTCCAGTTGTAGCATCAATAGCCTGTCCGAAAGTCTGTCTAAGATAATATGCTTTAAAAGTTGAAATAACTCCTTGGTCTACTGGCTGGATTAATGAAGTTGTTTGGTAGTAAAGAGCAAATTTTCACATTTTCATTGAAGTCCCCAAGAGAACCAGGGTCACATGGAGCATTATCCAACAGTAGTAGGGCTTCAAAAGTTAAATTATTTTGCATACAGTATCTCTCTACAGCTGGACAAAAAAAAAAAAAAAAAAAAATCCTCATCTCTACTAAAAACCTTGAAACAATGTTATTGTAACCCATAACCTTTTATTTCCCTGCAAAATGACTGGTAAAGATGCTTTGTTATGATTTTTTAATGCTCTGGGATTCGCAGACCGATAGATAAGCATAGGTTTTAATTTAAAGTCACCCTCTATGTTGCCTCCTAATAAAGCAGTTAATCTATCTTCAATTCCTTCATGGCCACTTCACAATCCTACATCTTTCATTGCTTAAGTTCCTGATGGGGTTGCCTTCCAAAAAATACCCATCTCATCTCATGAATATTAAATATTTGATGATCATTATAACTAATTGGAATCTGGGTGCAAATTTCAGAGAAGTCAAAATTCCACCTGCCTTAACTAATCCTTGGAATCTGGGTGCAAATTTCAGAGAAGCATCCTTATCTGTGCTACCAGCTTCAACAGATAGCTTAAAATTAATCAGTTCATGCCAACTTCTGAAACAATGAAATCAGGCTTTACTGGCTGCAAAAGGTTCTTCAGTCTCCATGTAACTAACTAACTTCAATGCTTTGGCCTGAATGCTCACCAAACTGATTGGGATTATTTTTTTATTATAGTCTTCAATCCAATGTAGAAGTAAACGCTCCATTTCAACCTTAAGCGGCTTTCTGTTCCTGGTGCAATTTAAACTAAAAGATGTTGAAGCGACTTTACCTTGTTTTTTGTATTCATCGGCTGCTGTAGCCGAGTGGTCAGGCATGAGGGTGCTATTTCTTGTATTCTGCCTATCTTGTGAACTCCTCTGACCATTTGGTCATCCAGGAGTATAAAGAGAAAATTTATTTATTTATTAATATGGTTCGTACTGTAGCTTCATGCATGCTTAAGTCTTGTCCTATCTTCGCTTTGTCGTTGCCAATTTCAAATCGTCTAATTACATTCAATTTCACTTCCAGAATTTTTCGTTTCTTTGCTGCACTTTCATCTTTGCTGGCCAATTCCCTCTTTCGATTATCCATTTTTGTAAAATGTCATGTGGATTTATCTCTGAGAGACAAGGAGGGAATACAACTACACACACTTTGATGTCTGTGCTTGAACTGAATAACAGATGTGCAGTGACCAATGACCAAACAGACTTAGAAAAAAGTCACGTGATTGGTCATGGTCATGATGTGCATCAATTTTTTAGTTATTTGTGGATTGAAAAGCTAGAAACGAAGTTTTTACTTTATGCAGTTATTCACAGTCAATATACCGTGGCAAATGAAAGTTGAACCGTGTTGTTGGGGGACTGGTATTATTTAACTAAAATTCGTGCATATCGGAACTGTGCAAAGCAAGGACTGCCTGTATTACCCCCAAACAAATTATGTAATTCATGCTTTCAATTAATTTAACAGTCATATTATGCATTAAAGAAACACCTGCATTCTTATCTGTTTTCTACAGGTGAGTGTTGTAAATAGATAATGTTTATCAAACTTCAGACATTGATTGACAAACGAACACTACAAATTTTGATCTTAATTAAAAACTCTTGAAATTGATTTGAATTTAATGCTTTGTCAGAAATGTTAAACAAAAAACATTAACAGGCAGTTGATTGATTTTTGTCTCCTGTTTGAAATAAATGCATGAAATTCTTAAAAATTGTTCACTTTTTTTTTGAAAAACCACATTTAATTTCAATTTATTATGAAAAACATGAAAAATCTGTGTTTTTATATTGAAAAAGTATATTTTTATTTAAGTTTTTAAAATCCCCTTCCCTGACACATTTTACATATGCATGTTTCATTGGGGAATTTTTAGGTGCATCAGCATCTATGGCCATAGTGCACCACTTTACACATGCACTTTCATAACAATTTTTAATGCTCACATTTACACTTTATCTTCTCTGTTGGTGAACAAAACTTGAAGCAAAATTTGAAACTCCTAAGTGTCTCAGTAACTGGAGAAGTAAACAACCTCTGACACTAGTGAGCATTTCTATTCATTTGCTTCAGATTTTAGTGGAAGTTAAAGTAGTCATTAATTGTAAATTCTTGCTTTAGTGTACTTGATAATTATATTCAAGAATTGGCTTTGCAAAGTTGAACCAAAACTTTCCTTTTATTATTTTTGATGGCCAAACTTCTTCTATTACAAATGTATTAAAGACAGAGATCAAAAGTCAAACCAATAATGAAGAAATACTGAAGTTCAGATTAACATCACTTTTTTTACATTTTTAATTTCAAATTTAAGACATTTTGGCAGGCAGGCCTGACAAAGAACTACACACAATCAATTATAATGCAGAATTTTCCATTACCTCATCTCGTTTTTGTTCTTCTAATTTACTTCTCTCTTTTTCATATTCCTTAGCCCTTCTTTTTTCTCTTGCTTCCCAGTTTTTCACTCTCTGAAAGAATCAAAAAATCATGAAATTTAGAATTCGAAAAGAGGTACAATTAGTAACAAATTTTGAAAAATTCATGGCTACAGTAGGGCCCAACTCATATGGCAGGATAGGTTCCAGACATCCGCCAAAAAGTGGAAAATGGCCTTTTTTTTTCACTTGTGAATGTATATAAAAGCTTGTTTTAATATAAAACATGTTTAAACTATCATATATTAAGTGAGCAACAGAGCTATGCCTCAACACGATACGAAAATCAAATGAATATATAGTACACACATTGTTTACATTAATATTTTCGCCCTTAGATTATAGTGATTGACGATTGTAAATTTGAAAAAAGGAATATATTTATTGTAGGAAGGCTAAAGGAGATGGCACATTTTCATTATCTAAATAATTAATGAATCTTATTAGTTTTGACAATGGAAACTTGGTTGAAGTCCTTGCAGGGATTTGTGTTGCTGTTGACGGTGAAGATTGTTCAAGGCTAGCTGTTGCTGTCGAAGGTTGCGATGGTACTTTCGTAAAGTAGGAAAACAATGAACTTGGTCACGTAAATTTCCGTCTCCTTTCCCTTAGAATTTCTTTATAGCATGCAATATCATCTAGAAGTCTTGCATTCACTATAGAACTTCTTTTGAAATTTGGATCAATTCTCTCAGAAGCTGCCATTTCTGTTTCTATACAGTTGATAGCTTCTTCCAATTCCTCAGTGAACATTTCTCTAGGGATAGCAGGAATATCATAAGGATGGGACTCCTCTTCGTGAAACATCCTTCTTTGCTCTTCAATCAGAAGAAGATCTTTGTCTGTTAGGGTCTCATCGTGAGAGCTAAGCAATTCTGCCACAACCTGAGGCTCGACTTCCAATTCTAATTCCTTTGGCATTTCCTCATTTTTAGTCACTTCTTTCACTGAATTCTCAAAGCCTTCAAAATCGACAATAAGTGTGGGAATTAACTTCTTCCAAGCACCTTTCGATGTTGTTTCTTTAACTTCCTCCCATGCATCACTAATAGTTTTTATACCATCCAAAATCGTGAAGCCTTTTCAAGATGCTCTTAATTTATTTTGTTTATGCCCAGCTACTGTACCACTGTCTAAGGCATTTATACCCATAGCAAAAGTTAATACTTACTTAATATGATTTAAATGCTGCAATTATACCTTGGTCCACAGGCTGCAACAATTAAGTTGTATCTGCAGGTAGAAAAATAACATTTATCTCCTTGTACAAACCAATCAGAGCTCTAGGATGGCTAGGGGAATTATCTGCAAGAAGTAAAATCTTAAAAGGAATTTTTTTTCCCTTGCAATAAGTCTCAACTGTTGGCTTAAAATAGTTCGCGAACCAATTTGAGAAAAGATCTCCAGCCATCCATGCTTTTGAATTAGATTTATAATAAACAGGGACGCTAGCTTTTGCATACTTTTTTTTTTTTAGGACCCTACGATTTTCTGAGTGATAAACCATCATAGGTTTTAACTTGCAATCACCAGCTGCATTAGCAACTAACAAGAGAGTTAGCCTGTCTTTCGCAGTTTTGAAGCCAGGCAATTGACTTCTCCTCTTTAGCAATACAAGTCCTAGACGGCATCATCTTCCAATATAGGGCTGCTTCGTCCAGGTTGAAAATCTGCTGCTTAGTATACCCACCCTCTTCGATGATCTTAGAAAGATCACATAGATAACTTTCTGCATCTACTGTATCAGAACTAGCTGCTTCACCCTGCACTTTGATATTGTGGAGATGGCATGGCTTCTTTCCTTAAACCCATTAAACCAGCCTCTGCTAGCTTCGAATTTATCCTCAGCAGCTTCCTCACCTCTCTCAGCCTTCACAGCATTGAAGACACTTATGGCCTTGTCCTAGATGATGGCTCGGCTTAAAGGCATGTTGTCACTGGTTTGATCTTCAATCCACATCAGTAAAGGTTTTTCGCTGTCAGCAATAAGGCTATCACATTTTCTTATAACTTTAGTGTTCACTGGTGTAGCACTTCTAATTTCCTTCAACAGTTTCTCCTTAGCGTTCACAATTGTACTAACTGTATGGCGAGCCAAACCTAGCTTATTGCCTCTCTTAGCCATAGACAGCATGCTCACTTAGTTTAATCCTTTCTAACTTGGCATTTAAAGTAAGAAGGTTATGACTTGTTTTTTTATCGCTAGTAAAAAAAGTACTACGCTTAGATGCCATTGTAATTAGCACAAAAATATTATATATAATACAATATAATAAATTAACCCCAGGGGCTCACATCTGGCGAGTATGGGCTTGGTACACCCAGGGTCCTGAGCTGGATATCATCAATCTTCTCTTTCTTGGTGATTCCCTTCTACTTTTAACTCTCTCTCTCCTCTCTCTCTCTCTCTCTCTCTCTCTCTCTCTCTCTCAGGGTAACTGGAATTTTTTTTTTTTTTTTTTTTTGGCTGGTGCAGCATAAGCCTCAGTCTTCCTTGCACCATATAGCTAATAATAATAATAACTTTAAAAAGTTTGAAAAATCACCAGAATACAAAGAGATGTAGAGCACACAAGTGCTATAAACAAACTGAATTACTGCCAATAAAATGGCACACCATGCCATTCTCGGACCCTCTGCTCAGCGTGTAATGTGCAAAAATGCTGAAAAAGTGGAACCACCGTCGAACATAACGAACATGGATATAATTGGAAACCGCCGTATTAATTGAAACTTTAAAAAATAATATTAAACAGGATTAAACAGAAAAAAAATCGAAACTGAATTTGAAAATGTTACTATTTCAAGCAAGATCATTTTTTAACAGGAAATTATTAACTAATTTTTAAGTCTCTGTAGTAAAATCAGCTAAGTTTCAAAAAACCTATATTATTTGCTCTTAAAATAGGAGTTAAGGGTTTTCGATTACTGAAGTTTAGTTTAGTCCCACATAATGCTCTATGCACAAGTAATATTCAAGTTGCATCACTATACCTATGATTTCATAAAAAGAATAGTAATGCTCTATGCCCCACATAATGCTCTACGCACAAGTAATATTCAAGTTGCATCACTATACCTATGATTTCATAAAAAGAATAGTACCTCTTGGTATGCAGCCTCCTTTTCTTTCAATTTTCGTTCCATTTTCTTTCTTTCATAAGTTTCAGCCTCTTCCTCTTCTTTATCCCAGTCTTTGTCTCTGGATCTGTGGGAATGGGGGGAGGGGGGGGGGGTAATTTTTACCTCAAACTTATATAATTCATTAAGAAAAAGAAATCAACAGTCATCAAAAGCAAAATCATATAATGAGTACAAAAAAGGATAATACTGTTAACTTTATCACATTATTACTGGCTTTCAAATTAATGTCTGGTTTTAAGTTAATGGTCTGAAGTTAACAAATTCTTTACTCCGATTATCCAAACGTTGTTAAGAAGTAATGAAAACAATCGTACAGCAAATCTCAAGATGAGTTACGTTATTTTTGGGAAATAATAACATTAAAAAAATAAGTCAGCAGAAGTAATGAATGGCACTCTGAGAAAGTACATATAACTTATGTCTGAAAATATTTGAAGGGTTACTTTAACCAGTGGGCGGTTAATTGCTGGAACAAACTTCCATCTGTTGCTGTGGAAGTTCATAGCTTAAATAAATTCAAAGAGGAACTGGACAAAGTTTTAGAGGGAATGAATGTGTGAAATGGTTTTTTTTTTTTTTTTGGCTGATGCTACATAAGCTCATATGCTTGCTTTCTTGCATTACATGCTCCATTATTACTATAACTATTAGGTCATGAAAATGTAATTTCTCAGCCTAAAACATGATATTCATAAAATGAAATTGATACGATAAAAAAAAAAAAAAAATATATATATATATACACACAGTAATAGTGATCATGCTTGAAAATTGAATGGTGATCCTAATAAATGGCGATTTTAATAATCGAAAATTGACGAATATTAACCACAGGCTATAAAAATAAAGATATAAAAACAAATTTACACTCTATTACCAATTAAATGATATGTGAAAATTGTAAGAACATTATCCACAGGTTAGCAAAATAAAAATAAATTTATACTTATGTACATACCTTAATTTATATACATATTAATTTAACATTTGTAAAATAATAAGAGGAGTTTACCTCAATATAGTATGTAGAACACTTCCGTATGATACTCTCCAGAAATTAAAACGAAAAAATCAGCAACTTACATTAGAGTAAAATATAAATAATTAAAAACCAATTTTACACAATTCAAATCAAAATCAATTTAAAACAATTAAAAATCAATTTAACACAATTAAAAAGAATCGAACGAAAATATTCAAAACGATTTTCCTTCCTCAAGCTGACAACGCTTTTCGACCGTATGTCGTGACCAAAGGAATTGAACCTGAAACTTAAATTGTGATTATTTGTTGACGCATCGGAAATTAAATATGGCCGCCGAACATTAACAGAATTCTCGTGAAATTTAATTTCTATGGTTTCTGCAATTAATAGTCGCGTATAATTACGTTGAACATAAGTATTTTGGCCTCGTTAAATAAAAAAGTATGTTTTTCGTTAATGGCATGAAAGGCTAATTCTGACGCTGCCAAATGAGAAGCACTAACTGAGGCTTCATGTTGATTTACATGAATATTAAGAGAAAATCGCGTCAAACCTTGGTAAGACGAGACGCAATCACAGCAAGAAATGTTGTATACAAGATCATTAATTTGTGTTGCGAACGCGAAAAGAACCGAGCGATTGTTCAGTATAGCGTGTAACTTCCATATTGGCCTGGCCACAATTTTAAACTCGGAATCTTTAAAGAATCTATTAAGCTGTTTGTGCCATTGTTCAATATGGGACAGAAATGAAGTATTTATTGATATTACTATTGTTGGTTGGTGTAGTATTTTGTATCCTATCCTTAGCCTGTACCCTAATTCGGTTTATTGTGGCAATGGAATTAAAGATGTTTTAGTTTTTTTTTGTAGGTGAATGGGCCATATTGGCCATATTGCTCCGGGGATATGTGGTGGTCATTCACTGACCTTTCCGCATCCTCCGTATTTGGTGGTGACGGGCTCAAACCCCGGTTTAATCAAGAAGCGTGTGCTACGCACTGCTGCTCCTTCCCACCTGGCTACGGAGGCGCACCGTTATATACATGTGTGGCTAAGGATGAAAATGCCGAGTTCCTGTAGGAAACAATAGGTCGAATAGGAAATATTGATTGACCAAATTGGTAAACAGTGCCCGGTCTACTTCAAGATAAGTGGAGGTATCTGAAATAACTGAATCTAACTTATTAATATAATCAAGTTTATCTAGTATTATCACTGTATCTCCTTTATCTGCCCTCTGTAAATAATGCCCCTATTTCTCCGAAGTTCTCTTTAGGAATTCGCTTTTCTTTTATGTTATTCACTACTTGGTTAACTTGTTGAATAAATAAATCTTTTTGTGGAACATTACGAAGTCCAAATTCAATATCAATTACACATTGCTTTTTAGGTAGTTTTCGAGGTGGTAAATTATAATTTAGTCCTTTGGACAAAAGTGAAATCTGGTCCTGCGATAGCATACATGAGGAAAGATTTGTAACCTGTTGATATGTCGGTTCGTTGAATACTGGGTGAGGGGATGTTTGTGAACTAGCTGACATATTCTGTGGTAGTACGTTGTGTGTCTGTGGGAAGGTTGTCACCCAACTCGTATGAACTTGGTCGTAAGCCCTCGACAATGTGTTAGAATTCGCATGAATGCGTCTTGACCTATCCGATAATGTTTCCAACTTATTAATGTCTGTTTTTTTATTTCTGAGGCCTGTGCTTCCCGTCGGATATCTATGGAGGTCATCAATACAGACCAATCGTTCGGATGTAGATAATTTTTTAATTTATCGCGAAGCTTCCTAACCTGGAAAAGGAATTTTTGTTTATTCGAATATCGAGATTTTAAGGCAAGCTTAACAATATTACGTGATGTGGCCAGTGTTAGTTGTTTTATGCCTGAAATTTTTTGACTTAAATTAACCCTGGCAAACTTCGGAATGATGTTGTTTTGAAGGCAATATTTTAGAAAAGAAATGTGTAACTTTGGGCCGAGTACCTTAGTGTTGATTTAATGTAATTTTGCACCAAGCCATTCAAAAAATCTCCCATAATTGTGTGTATCGATAGTTTACTACTGGAGAGACAAGAAGTGAATGAAATAGTCAATAAAAGTTTAAAAAATGAATTAGATAGTATGAATCACAGCTGTAATATTTTACAAATATTAATACCAACATAGAACATATTGAGTATTACAGCTCTGATTCATACTATCTATATTAATTTAACATAACACTTTGTAATATGATGACAATTTAAAATAGTCACTTATTTTAAACTGTTTATCACTGAAAAGTCTGTTTATAGAATTTTCAATATTGTATAAAAGTCTATATTCATGATCACTTGCACCAGTTTCTTCCAACACTCTCCTCAGGACGGCTGTAGCTTCATAAGTTTGCTGTTTTGTAACTGAAATTCGTTTGGGTTCATCTTTCTTTTCCTCCTCCTTGGCAAAATTATCAGTAACAGACTGGGCAATTTCTTCATCTGTTAAAGCTGTAGTAACTTGTAGATCACCATCTAGTCCATGCAATCATTAAACTGCTATTACTCATGTCTTTAGACTTTCAAATTGATCAGTATAGTGACTTAGTTGACCATCACATCCACATTTTTTGAAACAGTTGTTAATGCAGGTTTCAAAAACTTAATTCCAGGCACTCATTGTTATATGAAGTGCATCTAGAACAGTTATCTGCTTTGCGATATCAGATGATATGCCCAAATGCCCAAACCATCATCTATAGACTGGATGATTCTTTGCATCATATCTGATTTAAAAAAGGTCTTAAAGGTTTTTATTATTCCCCTGTCAAGAGGCTGAATCAGTGATGTGGTATTCGAAGGTAGAAAAAATTAATTAAATATTTTTGAAAGTAAACTTTGAATGAACTGTGCAGTTGTCCAAAACCAATGCATTTTTTTTTTTGTTTTTGTTTTTCTAATCCAATTGCAAATCCCATTTAAGAAGATAATCTCCAAATAAAGAAGCTGTCACCCAAGCATTGGCATTTCAACATGCATCTCTTTTACTCCTTTAAAACATCTAGGTGATTTACTCTTGCCTGTAACTAACAGCTGTATCTTGATTGTTCCCATCATGTTGCATGTTAAAAGAACTAATTCTGTCTTTGATATTTTTTTCTTGCGGATGCAGAGGAATATTTAAAAATCATGCAAAGGTCTGGGGTAGCCTTGTAGTACAACCCTGTTTCATATGTATTAAAAATGTCTTCAGGATTATAAGAGCTTAACACAGTTTGTCAAGAGGTTTTCAACCAGGTGTCAGCTGCAGAACCATCGGAATTCTGATTTTCTCCATGAAGTCATTTGTACACAATATCATACCTCTCCTTCTATCTTGTCAGCTCTCCATCCGTCGCCATAAACTCTTCATGTAGTTTTTCAGAAAAATCATTATCTTTTTGGAGAAGAATGTTATGATTGATTGGTGCATTAAATGAGCTGGCCTGTTTGAACCTAACGAATAGAGCTTCATCTACTGTTCGCCATTTCCCTTCACACTTCCAGTTTCACTAATCACATTAGTGTTTAATGTGTGATGCAATTTTATTAATTTTGACAAAGATGACTGAGGCACTCCTAATTTTACTGATGCTTCCCTGTGAGACATATTGCCTCAGTTTAATTTATTGTACGTTTCTATATTTCGTAACTTATCTTTTACACTCAAATTCACTCTCTTTCTGTTCACTGACATTTTTTTGGGTAGTAGAATTTAAAACACAGTAAAAAAGATAAGCATCAATCAATAACAAAGCACACAGCATCCTCAAATTGGAACTAAGGGAACACATGCATGTGTTGAAGAGCAGATTTCAGTGAAGGGGAAACACAATTCAACAAAATAAAGTAAAAATACACAGAATTCTAGCTATTCGCAAATATAATAAGATTGAGTTTACTATCCGTTTATAACAGATTGTACAAACAAAAAAGCCCAATAAACTAAAACTACAAATTGTTTCTGTTTTACGGAAACAATGTGTTTTAAAAATATATTTCAAGTGTGTTCAAAATTGATTCTTATAACCGAAAATATTATTCTAATAAACAAAGAAATTGTGGTGCATTTCATTTATTTGAATCAGTTCTTTGAAATTTGATTCTATAAAGAAGCTGTTCTAATAACCAGTTATCACTATAACCGGCGCTTACTATATATATATATATATATATATATACAGTCGATTCCGGTTATTTGGGACACATCGGGACTAGTGCATTTTGGCCCGATAAAGCGGCTGCCCCAGTTATCCAAAGCTTCACGTAAATACTTAAAATTACAATGGATCCCTGCTTTACAATTGGTTCATTGTACAATCAAATCAGCCACTGAAATCTCGGGAAACAAGGTAGCAGGACCTGCCAGAGCAACTTGTTGTGATACTGGACACACCCGGCTAGCCTCCAAGTGGCGAGGTATGGGCAACGTCGGGCCCCCACTAGGGACCTGACAGCCAATAAGCTGGACAAACAATGGGCACAACACATCACACTGCACAGACATGGCCCACACACTTTCAAGTCTCTGGCTTGACAGTGCTCTGTCCTCGATACAGCGAACACACGTGGAGATGGGAGAAATCCCAGGTGCCGTATGACACAAACATACCTTATACCTTATGTACAATCAAATCATGTTATGATGCACTCACCATAGTAAAGTACCGTTCACTATACGATGTGTATTAAGCGCTGGTCATTGTGATCAGGTTTGTGAATTGAATTTTAATTCTAATTAGCAAAAATAGGAGGATATTATCCACAATCTATAAAAGTAAAGATATATATTAAGCACAAATTTACTCTTCATTACTTTACCAACTAAAAAATTCAATGATACGTGAAAATCGGAAGAATAAACGTGAAAATTGGAAGAATAAACGTGATAATCAGATTAATTAATATATACTATTAATATGTAATACATATTAATTACATATTAATATGTAAAATTAATATGTACATACTAACTAGTTGACATTTCTGTTTACTGACATTTGTGGGTCGGGGTTAATATTTAAAACAGTAAAAAGATAAGTAATCAAAACAAAGAACACGGCACACACAAATTGCAAGTAATACGATACGCGCAAGAGAGAACGGAATAACAGTTATGGAATAACGGTTACGTAGCTTTAAAAATACGAATGAAGAGAAGATTCTGAAAATTAATTTTTTCATATGATTGAAGATTCCATGGAAGTGTAAACACATTTCACCATAATAACCCACATAATTCCAGCTGTCGGCATTATCGCAAATTCAAAAAGATAAGAGTTTACTATCTGTTTATGATAGATTGTACTAACAGAAAACCCCAATAAAGAGGTGATAGCTAATTGTTTTTATTGTTTTATGGTTGTGACACCCAGAAATCTGACTGAACCACGTGGTACGGTTGGAGACAATCGTAGGGTAATCTCCAGTGCTGCGGTCTCCTGCCCCAATTAAATGGAATCTTGTCCTAATTAAGTGAAGTAAATCCTGGCTATTTTCTTGATTGGGTTCTGTTTTTTAAGATTTGCCCCAAATAAATGGCTGCCCCAATTAACTGCAATCCACTGTATTTATTATTATTCTTAGATATACAGTATGTATTAAAAAAAAAAATAAATAAATAAATAAAAAAATGTAAAATTCTGACATTTTTGGGGGATCTCGTTATTACAAAACGTGAAAATCTAGTTCCCTTGAACTTTGTATTAATGAGATTTGACCGTAATTATAAGGCATACATATACAGTAAACCCCCGTTATTCGCGGGGGTTACGTTCCTGAGAAATGTTGCAAATACTGAAAACACGAATATTGAGTTATGGCTCCCATAACTGGCTCCGTTCCAAAGTATGAAAGAACGGAGTTATGGCTCCGTTCCAAAGTATGAAATATATAAGAAAAACTAGTCTAAAATTTTGTCTATATATGTATTAGATGTACCTTCATAATATGACTATGTACATAGACAGTACATAGTGAAATGCAGGCATATGGCATCGAAATGAAAATAAGAAACAATTTAATATTAAATGTAATATTTATTAGAAATTTCACACCAGCGCCTTTGCTAGCAAAAAAACTTATCCCGCCAGTGCTATCACCAGTTAGGCTAAAGTGTTGATAAAGGAGTTTTGTCTTTTCAAGAATGATGAGTGAACTTAACAGAATTTTATTTTGAGTTCGATCTTCTATCCACAGATTTAAAGCCTTTTCCATTTTTTCTAATTTAACATCGCGAGTTACAGAGCAAAATTTTTAAGGAATTAGTGCGTTTTCACGGACACTACGGCGGATTTTTTTCTTCCGATTTTTTGATTCATCGTACGCTTGACTCATTGATTTTATAATGTTTTGCCAGTGAGCAGACATTTTCACCATTAGAAATTTTATCTAATAACTCAATTTTATTCACTAATGTCATCACCTTCTTCGAACTTTTCACATTTCCCTTGTTATTCGTAGCCATATTTTTTGTACGGGTTAGAAAGAACTTGTCCACAATAAAGTCAAATTCTTCCGTTAACACTCGAAAAAGTCTGTTTTACACTGCAAAACGGTAGATTTATCACTTTTGTACGCATATCAATTTATAAATTTATTTAATTTATAAGCATATAAATTAAAAGCAACCGAAGAAACCTTCCATGACAAGCGCATAACACATACTGAACAAGGATTATCGAGAAACATCCTCACTCGCGATTTTGTCGCCCCTCTCCCCCACCCACTGAGCGCTGTTTTGACTGGGAAAGATAATTTTAGCCATGCTCATGTTTCTTTATGGCGGAAAATGTTCACGGCACTTTAAAATTCACATTTTTTAGGTTTCATTTTATATTAAATCAGCGATCGCGAAATACGCGAAACCGGGAATACAGATACCGCGAATAGCGGGGGTTTACTGTATTTCCTGGCTGACCCGGCAGAGGCAGAATGCAAAGAGAAAGGTTAAAATGAAAGAAAACTTACTGAGGTCGCACTGGTATATGGCTGAGAGAGAGAGAGAGAGAGAGAGAGAGAGAGAGAGAGACTATACTGCAGTGGAGAATGACGAAAACGTTTCAAATAAGTTTTTCGGTATACACTAGCAACCCATGCACAGAAGTAGCAACCCTACTTCTTACAGCTAGCACACTAGCTGTAAGAAGTAGGGTAAAGGTAAGTTAAGGAAATAATCAAAATTAAAATTATCTAGCTACCCCATGTATGATTTGTAACTCAGTCAAAATCAATTAAATTAAATCAAATTAAAATTCGAATGTATATTGGGGGTAGGAATTAAACACATGAAGTAGAACATCCCAGAATAGCAAGAAATAACAAGCTTACAAAGTAGCAGTAAATAGTCACTGAATTTTGTTTAGGTGAGAAAAGTGTGTTAAAGTAGAAAAGGAGCATCTTGATTTTGCATTCGGTAAACTAATCGCTCACAAGAAATAAAATACAGCTCTGCCCCCATAACCACTGATTCGTTTACCCACTATTAACCACAGAAAAAAAACTTGACACGTACTACTCACATGTCCAATACGATGCTTCCCTTTATGTTTTATGATGTTGATTTTAAATCAAATAGCTTCCCTTCATTTTTTTACAATATTGTGTGTGGTTTGGTCACCAACATTATAATGGTTCATTAGAGGTTTAACAGATGCACCAAACTTCTGAATAATTTCAAGTTTTTGTTTAATTTGAAAGCACAACTCTTGCGTTTGCCTATCATTTTCGCAATTTCTAAACAAAGAAACAAAAAAAATTTTGACATCCCTGACAAAAATAACGAAACAATATCTGTCCTTTTGTAGTGCAATGGCACACAACAATCAACGCGACACACTAAATCAAACTAAACATTTAGTCTCTTATTTATTATTTTTTTTTTTTGTTTTGAGTAGTGTGAAAGCCAGCGGGGATTGCAAGATAATAGGTACACTAACGTCCCAATGACAACTTATAATGCCGGTTCTTGTCGCTTATTTAAGACTTGCAAAATATCTGTTTATACCTATTCTATTTATTACACAAATTCTTTGATTTCTGGTTTATTTTTTTTTTAATCTGGAGTCTTGAAGTGTCCCTGTTAATCCAATCCGGGTAATTCGATTGTTTGTTTGTTTGTTTGTTATTTGGATTTTAGGAGCATTAGCAACTAAGGCCATATTGCTCCGGGGATATGCGGTGGTCATTCCCTGACCTTTCCGCATCCTCCGTATTTGGTGGTCACGGGCTCGAACCCCGGTCTAATCAAGAAGCGTGTGCTACGCACTGCTGCTCCTGCCCACCTGGCTACGGAGCGGGTAATTCGAGTCTGCTGTACTTCATTATTACCATATTTAATGTTGATAATGTCTTACTGTGTGTTTCATTTATCAATTAAATTTATTTTATGTATGTATGTATAAGAAAATCATGTTATAAGATGCATTGCAGGATCATCTAGCCAAGACTGCAGCAATAATACAGACACAGCATGGGTTTGTTAAGGGAAAGTCTTGTCTGACAAATCTGATGGAACTGGATGCAAAAAATAATTTTGATATCATATATTTGGATTTCAGGAAAGCTTTTGACACTGTTGCGCATGGAAGACTATTGTACAAATTGGAGCAGAATGGTATTAAGGGTAAGTTGCTACAATGGATAAAAGGATGGTGGAGTGGGAGAAGACAGAGGGTGGTAATCAATGGGTGCTGCTCTTCGTGGACTAATGTTATTAGTGGAGTCCCACAAGGTTCGGTGTTAGGTCCACTGTTGTTTTGTATATTTATCAATGATATTGATGAAGGTATATCAGGCTTAATGTCGAATTTTGCAGATGATACAAAGGTTGGCAGGGTTGTTAATGACAGTAATGGCAGTGTGCTACTGCAACAGGATCTAGATAATTTGGGCAGATGGGCTAAGAAGTGGCAACTGAAGTTTAACCTTGACAAATGCAAAGTACTGCATATGGGTAGAAGTAACCCCAGAGAAATGTACCAACTGTGTGGTACTACAATTAAGGTGGTAGAAAATGAAAAAGACCTGGGAGTAATTGTGCAGTCAGATATGAAGTTTTCTGAGCAATGCAGACAGGCTGCCAGGGCAGTTCATGCGGTTTTGTCAGTGATATATAGGAATTTTGCTAGCAGGGAAAAGGAGGTGATTATCCCTCTGTATAAGGCAATGGTCAGGCCACACCTTGAGTACTGCGTACAGGTCTGGAGGCCTAATTTTAGAAAGGATGTACATTTATTTGAGTGTGTACAGAAAAGGGCAACATGATTGGTGAGGGGAATGAAGAGATCCTCTTACCAAGAGAGGCTTAAGTTCTACAAATTGCAGTGGCTGGAGACTAGGCGCCTGCGCGGTGATCTGATTGAGGTATATAAGGCCTTGAATGGGTTGAGCACGCTGAATTCTGATGGGATCCTTCCACTTGTTCAGATTACGAACCTAAGTAGGCATAAATTCAAATTAAGAAAAGACAGAGGTAGAATAGATGTGCGGAAATTTGCCTTTAGCCAGCGGGTGGTTAATTGCTGGAACAAACTTCCATCTGTCGTTGTGGAAGTTGATAGGTTGAATAAATTTAAGGAGGAACTGGACAGGCATTTGGAGGCAATGGTGTGATTTTTTTTTTTTGGCTGATGCTGCATAAGCTCAAACACTTGCTTTCTTGCATCACATGCCACTACTACTGCTACTACTACTACTATATTAAATTTAATACCTTGCCCTTTACCCATTCTTGTTCTAAATTGTAATTTTAATTAATCTAATTTCCACAAAATTCCAACACCAAAAAAATTTTTTATTTTTATTTTTTTCCAAATTTACTTAAAACCTACATTAAATTAAAAAATCTTTTTTCCTAATCTAAAAACGCTTATTTATATTTTATTTTAACATTACCCTTATTTTTCCTTAATTTTTTATATCATTGACACTGCGTTAGGACTACCTTGTCCATACTGTAAGAGAATGTGCTAATTTTAATCTTTTTGCCCCTCTCTCCAGGTGTGAAGGAGCAGCAGTGCATAGCACACGCTTCTTGATTAGACCGGGGTTCGAGCCCATCACCACTAAACACTGGAATGACCACCGCATGTCCCGGAGCAATATGGTCTTAGTTGCTAATGTTCCTAAAAACCAAATAACAAACATAACAACAGCCCCCCCCCCCTCTCTCTCACTGTTATGGATAAGTATAAAAATGCAGTTCCTCCTGATACATTGTCAGGTGTAGTCCCTGATGAAATACCTGACAGGTATCAATATTTACTTCAGCTTGCATCAGATTTTTGCATTTTTGCTATCCCTATATTTGACTTATAACTAAATTTGCCAACCTATATCTGAATACAGCTATCCCAGCTTTTATTTTATTTGTTTAATTAATAATTGGTATTAATCATTTTACTTGGCAGTTCCCTCACCTCTAATTGGTCACTGATGCTGTCACAGACAGGACAGATAAGCTGTGCTTGCTACCTGAGAGTCTAAACCACTGACAGAACTGATATTTGGGTGATACTGAAATCAAGTGGACCTAATTTCAGCGAAGACTGGATGGTCTGTGACAGCCAAATTCTCTGATTGCACCTTCACGATGGTGGGAATGTTAGTAATCTGGGTATAACCTCCATCTGCAAGCAAACTGAGGGTGCTTACATTGGTCCACCCAGGTGTGAACCAACGTAAGCAGGGGTCAAGGTGTGGCACCCACACCACACGGAGGAATGCCGCTCCTCTGTGTCACCAGGTGGTAGATGACTCTCATCAACCATCACTTTGCTTATTGGAAGCTTGAAGTGGCAGAACCCATGTATAGTCTCCAGAGCTAAGTTCTAGTTATCCCCCTCCCAACTCTTCTATCATGCGGTTTGATTGATATCATTTGAGGTTATGATGAAACCATGCCGAGATCTAAACTTCCTTACATTTCAAGGGTACAGCTCTAATACGGTGTTCACAGGCTGACCGCTAATTAGTACACCAGACCAAACCTATTAGTAACTTTCTAGGAGGTTTCCATATCAGCTAGTGTATTATCTTGCTACCTCTACTGTGCCAGATAGTAACTGGAGGGAATAAGAATAGTGTGTATGTGGGGAGCATTGTCGAGGCTACGTAATGTCAAGGATCTGGGTATATGCTTACCATGAGTGTACCATATCCAAAAATTTTATTACTCCATAGAGCATGTGCCCCCACCCCCACTTTATTTACTATTGAATACTCCATGATTTGTCAAACTAATAAAGCAAACTTATCTGTGAAAAGATCTAAACCTCCCAAACAATTCTTAGTTCGTTTCACAAATATATGTGGTCTCAGTTCTAATCTCAATGATGTCCATTTCCACTTACAGTCTGCTAAACTCCATGTACTTTTTCTGACTGAATCTCAGTTATCGTTGGATTCAACCCAATGCTCATCTCAGTTGCCCAAAGGTGGTACTTGTGCATATGTCCGTTCCGATATTCCCTGTCAGAGACTTGGTAATTTGAAATCTGCCCTTTTCGAACTTCTCTCACTTAAAATCTCTCTACCTCATTCTGTAAAATTCATCTGTTGTTTCAACCGTTCTCTCAACTCCACTAATCAGTTGGAACTCCTTGGCTTCTTCTCTTTGCAACTTGACTTTCTCCAGTCCAACTTTCCTAACAGTGAGGTAATTTTCCTTGACGATTTTAACGTTCACAACTCCAGCTGGCTTCTGTTTTCTAGTCACACAGAACCAGCTGGTCCAGATGCTGAGGCTTTTGCAATTAGTAATGAACTCACATAGATTGTTATTTACTTACCAGAATACCAGACAATCCTAATCATACAACCAATAAGCTTGATCTTTTTCTCAAAAACAACCCTTCTAAGTACATGGTCAAGTGATTTGACCATGTGGTCAAAGTACATGGTCAAAGTCAATATGAGGTCCTTTAGGAACCTCAGATCCACAACTTGGTGATTGTCTCTTCTCCAATGGAGTCTTTATCTAATGGCTATTCCCAACCTCATGGGATGACCTGCGAGCTTTCTTTTCTTCTTTTCCTTGGTCGGATTACTGTTTCAAAACTTCTGACGTCAACATTTGCTCAGATTAATTAGTGAAATTATTCTGGTAGGAATGAAATCCTTTATTCCACACTCCATCTTAAAATCGAGTCCTTTAAACCTTGGTTTTCGTGTTAAGGCTGTTCAAGAGAAGAATGTTGCATATTGTAATTGGCTTGTCTCCAGTTCTTCAGTTTCATTTTCTGTCTACACCAGTTCTAATTCCAAACTAATTCCAAAGCAGTTATTACTCGATCCAAACTAGATTTTGAACAGGCTAAGAGCAGAAAATTTCCTTCTTCCCTAATGGTAACTGAGCATTCTTGTCTCTGGCCAAAGCTACTGGCCACAACTTTTGCCCTTCGCTACTCCCTCTTTTTTTAAACAAGATAGTTCTATTGTCACTTCAGCCAAGAATAAAGCTGACCTGCAAGCATCCCATTTTTCTTCCAACTCATTTATTAATGATCTTGGTAAAACACCACCCACCATTCCCAGCACACTCCATTCAGTGCCTCCTGTGGTCTTCCGTAAAAAAGGATTTTGACGAACCTTGATGCTAAGGAAGCTCCAGGTTCTGACGGAATTCCTCCACTTGTTCTCAAAACCTGCACTCCTGTACTTACTCCTGTTTTTGCCACCTTTTTTCACTTTCTTATTCAAAAGGCGTTTTTCCTTCTGTTTGACAATTTGCTCATATCCAGCCAGTTCTTAAAATGGGTGACAAATCCCTCCCATCCAATTATCGTCCCAATGCAATTACTTCTACTCTTTCTAAAGTAATGGAGAAATCAATTAACTGGCAACTCTTAAACTACCTAGAAACCTTCCGCCCGATTAACGATTGCCAGTATGAATTCCATCAGTGTCTATCCACTGGTGATATTCTGGCTTATGTTACCCATTTAGGGACAAATTCAGTGGAAAAGTTCGGAGAAACACAAGCAGTTGCTCTTGAAATCTCAAAGGCTTTAGATTGATCGTGTTTGGCACAAAGGACTTAACAAGCTCCCATCTTATAGTTTGCCAACTGCTTTTTGTAATTGGTTTAGCTTTCTCTCTGGCCGCTCACTGAGGGTGATGGTAGAAATCTCCCTCTCTTCTAACTTCTCCACTAATGCTGATGTGCCCCAAGGTTCAGTTCTTTCCCCACTCTTTTTCTCTTGTATGTTAATGACCTACTTTCATTGACAGGAAATTCTATCCATAGTTTTGCTGATGATAGCACATTGCATTCCACTTTCCAGTTTGAGAAACTTCGCCCAGTTCAATCAGCTTCAACTTCTCGAATATCCGCTTCCAATTCCTTAAATGCTGAGCTCCACGTAATTCTCCAGTGGGGCAAAGACAACTTAGTTGATTTCATTCCTTCTGAAACTCAGTCCTTGGTCCACCCAGGGTACTGATCTGGATGGATATCATCATACTTCTCTCCCTTGGTGATTCCCTTCTCTCTCTCTCTCTCTCTCTCTCTCTCTCTCTCTCTCTCTCTCTCTCTCTCTCTCACTTTCTCGGAGTAGTTCAGACTTTTTTTTTTTTGGCTGATGCAGCATAAGCCTCAGGCATCCTTGGCACCATATGGCTAATAAAAATAATAATAAACAATATCTCCCAAAAAGGATTCTCCTGCTCCCATGCTTATCTTTGGTGACAAATGGTATATCTCTTTTCGGGATTGCTCTGACTTCAAATCTTTCTTGGCACAAACACATTACAAATATTGCTTCTTGTGCATCTAAAAAACTTGGTTTTCTCTTTCGCTCTCTGCATTACTTTTCTTCCTAACAGCTGTTTGCTCTGTACAAATTGCAAATCTGCCCTACCATGGAATATTGTTCCCACATATGAGGTGGTGCCCCCAATACCTCTCTCTCAGGCTTCTTGGTTCCATTCAGAAGAGGGCAGTTAGGTTAATAAATGACTCATCTCTAACAGAGTCTCTCTGCTCTCTGTCTCATAGATATTCTGTTCTGCTGCATGCCTTTTCTACAGATACTTCTATGGGCACTGCTCTTCTGAATTGGCTTCTATAATTCCCGCTCTCTCTTTCAAAACAGTCCGAACACTTGCCGCCAATATCCATTTACTATCCAACTTCAAACTCACAGAACCAACTTTTTATCTTCCTCATTTATTCATTCAACTGCCGTTTTCTGGAACAACCTTCCTTCATACGTATTTCCCGAAAATTAGTCTACAGAAGTTCAAGTCTAATGTCAACAAATATCTTCTTTCATCTTCTGAACCTCCAATCCATGCACGATACTAAGTACTATAGGTTCTAATACCTCTCGTATTTGGGGTTTCATTAAAAAAAAAAAAAAAAAAAAATTGGCTTTGCAATTCAGCCTATAATTCTCATAATTCATTATAACTTATAGGATATTCACATTCTTTCTCCTTTTACAAACCTACATTATTTAATTTTTCTACTATCCTCATCCGTATAGTACTTGGAATTTTGTATATTTTTCACTTCTATGCAAACGTTATCAAGACTTTTCAATTCTTACATACTTATATAAACTTTTGCATCCATTTCTACTGCTTTGTGCATTTTAGTGCATCTCTCATACCCAGCTTATTTTTATATTACACATACACACACACTGTTTTGTTTGTTATTTGGTTTTTAGGAGCATTAGCAACTAAGGCCATAGTGCTCCGGGGATATGCGGTGGTCATTCCCTGACCTTTCCGCATCCTCCGTATTTGGTGGTCACTGGTTTGAACTCCCCCCCATCTAATCAAGAAGCGTGTGCTATGGACTGCTGCCTACCTGGCTACGGAGGCACCTATATATATATATATATATATATATATATATATATATATATATATATATATATATATATATAGTAAGACCTCATATCTGTGGGGGATATGTTCCAAGACCTACCTTTGATATAAGCGAACACCTGCTGACCCCATATATAACTTGATTTTCTTGTACATATATAAGTATAATAAAGTTTAATTGATAAATAAAACACACAGTAAGACACTACCAACATTAAATGCGGTAATAACAAAGTACAGCAGACTCCTGATTTACCGGGATTGGATTAACCAGGACACTTCAAGACTCCAAATAAAAAAATGAAAAAAAAAAATTAACCAGAAATCATAAAATTCAAGTAATTACTAGAAAAGACATAAATAGATATTTTGCAAATTGTAAATAAGCAACAAGAACCGGCGTTATGATAAGTCGTCATTGGAAAATTAATATACCTATTATCTTGCAACCCTCCAATGTCTTCACGCCTACCATGGGAAGAAAAAAAAAAAAAAAAAAAAAAGACCAAATGTTTGATTTAGTGCATCGCATTGATTGTTGTTATCTCGCACTGCAAAAGGAAAAGTTTTGTTTCGTTACTTCTATCAGGGATGTCTGAATTTTTTTTTTTTTTTTTTGTTGATAAATTGCAAAAATGATTGGCAAATGCAAGAGTGGCACTTTCAAATAAAAAAAAAAAAACCTTGAAATTATTCAAAAGTTTGAAAACAGTGCATCTGTTAAATCTTTAAAGAACCATTATAATGCTGGTGACCAAACCATACGCGACATTCTAAAAAATAAAGGGCAGCATCGTACTGGACATGCAAGTAGTACGTTTTAAGTGTTTTCGTTTTTTTTTTTTTTTTTTTTTTTTCTGTGGTTAACCACAGGTAACCGAATCAGCGGACACAGGGGCACAACTATAAATATACAGTGGAACTTCTCTATTAAGAACTTCTATTTAATGGATTTCTCTATATTACGAATTTTTTCGCAAAACACTGCACCTTGAAATGAAATTACAGGTAAAATTAACCCCCTTTTTAACAAAGTGTTAGTCTCTCTATAACAAATTTTTAAAAAAATTAGTAAAAGCATTTTTGAAGATTTTCAAGCATTTTCTGCTAAACAGCTGCTCAAATATACTGACTCCTTCCTTCCGAAATTGCACATTAGCATCTGGAATTAAATAATTATCCTTTTAGTGAACACTTGTGGCCACTGACGACCATAGGAGTCTTTGTTTCATTTTTCTTACAGTTATTAAACCAAATGGGTTTTCTTAAAAGTGGTCGTAAACTTTACAATAAATAGGGTAGATTTGTAAATTGATGTTGGCTCAGGGAAAAACGAAATTCACTGAGGTAAACCTTTAGCATGCTGTGGCGGCAATACACAGAATGCTACCATAGTCGGTTTTTAGTAACGCCTACTGAGTGACATTCACTTCTCACCCCAATTGTACCATGTGACCTTCATATCAATCATTATATGATATGTCCGTTCTCATCTAACTGGACTCCCAGTAGATGGTTTTCATGATTATTTTTTTTTTAAATTTCGTTCGTCATCAATCACATAGGCTATATGCTCTTGTCTTTCTTCAAACAGGCCTCTGAGGTTGGGTATATTCATACTGTGGATTTTTATTGTTTTGCACCAACCTTACGTAAAAATAAAAACACAAAGGAAACTGGACTTTTAATAACTGTGTAAAAACACAAAGAAACTGGACTTTTAATAACTGTGAAAAAACCATAGCTTTCAAAGGCTCCAGCCTTCTTCTTCAGCAAAAACCATAGCTTTCAAAGGCTCCAGCCTTCTTCTTCAGCCTAAAAAACCATAGCTTTCAAAGGCTCCAGCCTTCTTCTTCAGCCCAATTGTAATTAAAAGTCCAGTTTCCTTTGTGTTTTTATTTTTACGTAAGGTTGGTGCAAAACACTAAAAATCCACAGTATATGCTCTTGTATTTGTTTTTTCTGAAAAGTAACATACAGCATACATTAATCATAAATTTTCTTTTGTGTATATATGAATGAAAGCAGAATAAAATAAATTCATAAAGTCGTATATTTCTTCAAAGGCAGTGATACTGAATACTTGAATTGGCGAGTTTGTTCCCCTTTTTTTTTCGAGGAGCCGGTGTGAAGACAATAGGCACACTAATA
This sequence comes from Mastigoproctus giganteus, assembly GCF_048544385.1. Taxonomy (NCBI): domain Eukaryota; kingdom Metazoa; phylum Arthropoda; class Arachnida; order Uropygi; family Thelyphonidae; genus Mastigoproctus; species Mastigoproctus giganteus. Next base: position 122,521,780 of record NC_143582.1, read on the forward strand.
TCCCAATGACGACTTATAATGCCGCTTGTCGCTTATTTACGACTTGCAAAACATCTGTTTATACCTATTCTATTTATTATTTGAATAATATAAAATACAAACTTTTGAATAATTTCCATTGAGTAGGCGGCACCTGTACTAACAATTCATTATATGGCCAGCGCAGCGAAGTTTGCGGTGTATGTATCGGCAAGAGCTGCAGTCCAGTAATTTTTACAATTGCAAAAACTATGTCAAAGAGAAAGTGTTTAAGTATTAATGATAAAGCAAAGACTGTTTTGATATTGACCAGGGCTTTAAGAAAAAATATGTTGCGGAGAAATATGGCATATCTGCAAGCAGTTTATCTACGATTTAAAAAAAAAATCGAGAATCAATTTTAAATGCAATTGAAGGAGGAGCAGACAAGAATCAAATTAAGTTGTGTATATATACAAAGATGTTGATAAAGCTGTTCTAAAATGGGTGCAAATGATACGTGAAATGAATATCCCGATATCGGGCCTAATAATTAAGAAACAAGCTCTGAAATTTGCACAGTCCCTTGGACATACAGAATTTAATGCGAGCACTGGGTGGCTAGATAATTTTAAGAAGCACCACAGAATTGTGGAAAAAGTTATTTGTGGAGAAAGTGTTAATGTAAGTGAAGAAGATTTGCAACAGTTGGAGGAACAATACCTTAAAGAAGATTTTAGAAGAATATATGAGCGTAAGGATTTTTTAATGCTGATGAAATGGGTTTATTCTTTAAATGTTTACTGAATAGAAAACTTGCTTTTAAGGATGATAAATGTTTTGGCGGAAAACAAAGCAAAGAAAGAATCACTGTGCTAGTTGGAGCAAATATGACAGGAAGTGAAAAATTAAGACTTTTAGTCATCGGAATATCAAAAAACCCAGGCATTAGAGGCACAAAATCTTTGGAAGTTGACTACACCTTTTAATAAAAAAGCACGGATGACAAGTGATATTTTTGAAGAATGGATATTAAAACTAGACAAGCGTATAACAAAAGAAAAAAGTAAAATCGTGTTGGTAACTGACAACTGTCCAACACATCCTGCCAGTATTTTTGCCAAACTTAAAAGTGCGAAGTTGTTTTTACCACCAAACATAACATCAAAACTCCAATCAAGGAACCAAGGCATTATTAAAAATTTTAAATTTCATTATCGAAAGAGAATAATAATGAAGATTATCAATGCGTTATCAGAAAATAGAAACTTTGAGGTTACAATTAACCTTAGAGATTGCATCTCAGAACTGGCAAAAGTTTGGACAAACTTTTGCCAGTTCAGAGAAGTTGTTTTTCGAAACGGGATTTGCATTGAATACCGAAGTCGAACAACGACTGGACGAACAAGATGAACTGGCCCTTCCACAACTGAAAAACTTTTGGACCTTATTAGAATCGTCTGGAAACATCGAAAATTAAATAACACTGGATAGTTATGTTTATGTTGATCACAGCAGAACATCCAAATGAAGATGAAATACTGCTGAACAGTGTTAACCACTACCATGATCACAAAGAAATTAACGATGACGCATCAGAACAACCTGTAGAAAAGCCAACTCGTGAAGAAATGATTAACAGTTCATATGGGTCTACAATTTTCTGAAAATGTTCCTGATAATGTTTTTAATGTTCTGAACAAATATGAGGTTTTCTTTGAGAATCAGACAATTTTTTAATTGTACTGTGCAAACGAAAATTACAGATTTTTTAAATCTGTGATACTTACTGGTGAAAATTGTGTAAACGTAATTTAAATAAGTATGTTTTTGAAATAAAGTACATTAAAAATAAATGTAGATTCGTTTTCATTTTCTAATTAGATAACAATTTCTAATAAAAAAGATATTCTCTATATAACGAAATTTCTCTGTAACAAATTTTTTCGCTGGATTTATCAAATTCATTATATGGAAGTTCGACTGTATATACACACTGATTTACTCTTTCTTTTCTTTATTTAAATCTGTAATTACTGCACACTGAGTATATATCATGGTTGAAACAGAAGATTTTACTTTTTGCTACGTTTACCTTGGTTTTGAAGGCTGACTCCTGAAGAAAAACGCCGAAATCATCATGAATGTATCACTAAGTTCTTTTTACATAACATAATTTTATTTTATTTACAGGTAGAGTAGACTCTCGATTTTCCATGATAGATGGTAAAATACATAACCCGGATAATCGATTTCCCGGTTAATCCAAAAATACAGAAGTCCACGACATACATAACAGATATGTTCCAGGACTTCTTACTTTGTCAAGTTTTACGTAACTCGGGAATGATTAGTAATATATTGCTACTATATTATTACTGTCAAATCTGATTCCGCGCTATACATGTTAATGTTTGAACATTTTCATACATCCTTATTAGTCCAATTTTCTGATCCAAATCGATCGCTTTCCTTTTGTTGGTAGATTTACTAGTAGCACTGTCACTTTTTCTCTCAGTTGGCACCATGATAACAGTTAAAATGAAATTTTCTGTAAAGAACTTCGTAGGGTTTAGGCAAAAACTCACTATTATCACCACGCGAGAGCTCACATTTTTGCTAAAGCATATTTCTAGAGGTCACTACCATAAAACAATAAAAACAATTTGCACTTTCCACATTATTGGACTTTTCAATTCGTGCATCTAATTATAAATAGGTAGTAAACTCGATCTTATTGTATTTCCAATATTACCGATAGCTGGAATTCTGTGTTTTTATGTTATAATGGTGAAATGTCTTCCCTTTCACTGAAATCTTCAGTCATAAAAAAAAAAAAAAACCATAAATAAATTGTACGAATCCTCTCTTCTTTCCGACTTTTTTGCTTGTTACTCCGTATCTCATTTGTGCAATTTGTGTGCGCAGTGATCGTCATTACTGATTGCATATTTTATTTATTTATTTTTTGTTTGTTTTAAATTTTACAATCCTTAAAAAAAAAAAAAAAAAAAGAGTGAAAACAATTTTATGTAAATCCATAGTTGCATAAATCGGGGACTTACTGTGTCGAAAAATGTTCAGCAACCTATGTAAAAAAATTTAGAAATAGATAGAAAAACACCACGCACTACGTGCATGTCCAATATGATGCTTCCCTTTATTTCTTGTGATGAAGTTTATTTTTTTTACGATGTTGCGTATGGTTTGGTCACCAACATTATAATGGTTCATTAGAGATTTAATGGATGCACCGTTTTCAAACTTTTGAATAATTTCCAATTTTTGTTTAACTGAAAGCGCAACTCTTTTGCATTTACCCATAATTTTTGCGATTTCTGAACAAAAAAAAAAAATTTTTACTATAAAAATTTTTTTTTACTCTAAAAAACAATGTTGACATCCCTGACATAAATAACAAAACAAAATTTGTCTTTTTGCGGTGCAACAGAACACAACAATCAACGCAACGCACCAAAACAAACTAAACATTTGTTCCCCTTTTTTTTTCGAGCAGCCGGTGTGAAGACAATAGGCGCACTAATATCCCAATGACGACTTATAATGCCGCTTGTCGCTTATTTACGACTTGCAAAACGTCTGTTTATACCTATTCTATTTATTATTTGAATTATTATGATTTCTGCTCTTTTTTTTTTTTTTTTTTTTTTTTTTTTAAATCTGGAATCATGAAGTGTCCCGGTTAAACCAAACCCAGAAAATCAAGAGTCTGCTATACTTATATGCATCTTTTCCTATGGTTTTGCTTGCTGGTTCCTTAGACTATACTTGACGTCACATTCATTGTCTATATAATTTATTATCTATATATAAATATATATATATATACAGTCCATTCTCGTTATTTGGGACACATCGGGACTAGTGCATTTTGGCCCGATTAAGCGGCTGCCCCAATTATCCGAAGTTTCACGTAAATAGTTAAAAATACAATGTATCTCTCCCCTCCCCCTTTTTATAATTGGTTCACTGTACAATCAAATCAAGTTATGATGAACTCAACATAGCAAAGTACCTTTCACTATACGATGTGCAGTAAGCACAGGTCATTGTGATCACGTTTGTGAATTGAATTTTAATTCTATTAAACAGCAATTCTAATTAGCGAAAATAGGAGGAATATTATCCACAGGCTATAAAACCAAAGATATATTAAGCAGAAATTTACCCTTTATTACCTTACCAAATAAAAAATTGGTGAATATATACGTGAAGAATATATGCGATAATCGGAATAATTAATACGAACTAGTTGACATTTCTGTTTACTGACATTTGTGGGTGGTGGCGGTTAAAATTTAAAAGAGTAAAAAGATAAGCAATCAATAACAAAGAACACGGCACACACAAATTGCAAGTAACGCAATATGCACAAGTGAGAACCGAGTAACGAGTTATAAAGCTTTAAAAATAGGAATGAAGAGAAGATCTGAAAATTAATTTTTTTATATGATTGAAGATTTCATGTAAGTGTAAACACATTTCACCATAATAACCCACAGAATTCCAGCTGTCGGTATTATTGCAAATACAGTAAGATTGAGATTACTGTCCGTTTATGATAGATTTCACTAATTGTTTTTATTGTTTTATGGTTGTGACCTCCAGAATTTCGACCGAACCACGTGGTACCATCGGAGACAATCGGAGGGTAATCTCCAGTGCTGCGGTCTCCAGCCCCGATTAAATGGCATACTGTCCCAACTGGTGGCCCCGATTAAATGGCATACTGTCCCAATTAAGCGAAGTAAACCCTGGCTATTTTTTCAATTGGTTTCTGTTTTTTAAGATTTGCCCCAAATAAACGGCTGCCCCAATTAACTGGTGGCCCAAATAACCAGAATCCACTGAATATATATATATATATATATATTTTTTTTTTTATTATTATTTTTTTTTCGGAAAAAAATAAAATTTAACTTTTTTTTAAAAATTTTTTTTTTAAATTATGGAAACAGCAAACACAAGAGGTATTAGAACCTATAGTACTTAGTACCGTGCTTGGGTTGCAGGTTGAGAAGAAGAAAGAAGATATTTGTTGACATTAGACTTGAACTTCTGCAGACTGTAATTTTCAGGAAATACATATGAAAGAAGGTTGTTCCAGAAAACGGCAGTTGAATGAATAAATGAGGAAGATAAAAAGTTGGTTCTGTGAGTTTGAAGTTGGATAGTAAATGGATGTTGGCGGCAAGTGTTCGGACTGTTTTGAAAGAGAGAGAGCAATATGGCCTTAGTTGCTAATGCTCCTAAAAACCAAACAACAACAACAACAGCAGTGTCCATTGATTACCACTGTCTTCTCCCCCTCAACCACCCCTTTATCCATAGCAGCAATTTGCCTCCAATGCCACACTCCTCCAATTTGTGCAGCAGTCTTCCATGTGCAACAGTATCAAAAGCCTCTCTAAGATCCAAGTATATAATATCAAAGTTATTCCCTGCATCCAGTTCTTTTGTGACTGCATCATAGTATACAATCAAATTGGTCAGGCAAGACTTCCCCTTAACAAAACCTTAAGAAAACCATGATGTGTCCGAGCTATAACTGAAGTCTTGTCTAGATGATCCTGCAGTGCTTCTTTAACCAATGCCTCCATTAATTTTCCTGGAACAGAAGTTAAACTAACAGGTCTATAATTACTTGTGTAGCCCTTTGATCCTCCTTTGTGAATTGGGGTCACATTTGCACATCTCCAGTCCATGGGTACCTCCCATGAGTCCAAGGAAGCTTTCATAATTATGGTTAAGGGTTTGCTTACTTCCTTTGCTGCCTCCTTTAATATAACTGGATAGATCCCATCCACCCCAGATGCCGTTCTTCTATTTATCTTCAACAATTTCTCCTCCACTTTACTCTCAGTTATTACAAGATTCTCTAGCTTACTGCCAGAGTTGAATACATCTCTGGCATTCCCCTCGCTGAATAACTCCTCATGTGAATGTCGATGCAAAGTATTCATTTAGTTTGTTAGCTACCTGAACAGGATCATCAACAGTTGACCCATTGATATCAAGTGGACCAATCTAATTCATCCCCTTCCTTCTAGAGTTTACATAAGTAAAGAACCCTTTGCTGTTTTTCTTTGCATCCCTTGCCAAAGATTTCTCGCAATCTGCCTTCGCCTGTCTAACCTCCTTTGTAACTTGGTTACAGATCAACTTGTATCTATCATAGGCTTCTGTGTCACGTGTTAATTTATATGTATCGCATGCATTTTTCTTCTCTGCCATATGTCTCATTAGTTCATCTGACATCCATTTAGGCCTAAACCTTGAACAATATTTCTTAGTTGGTATGTAAACCTAGTAGCTTCCAAGATAAGTTCTTTGAATGCTTCCCATTTTGAATTTGCTGTTGGTCCCACTGTATAGAATTTATATACTGTCTCAATCCATCGTAGTCGCCTTTACGAAAGGAATAACCCTTCCCTTTACCCCTAATGGTAGTTACCTCTTTGAGTAAATCCCACTTCAGCACAATGTGATCACTGCCACCTAGTGGTTCATTTACCAGCAGATTCTTAATGCATGAAGAATCACTACTGATAATCAAATCAAGAGTATTGCTCCCTCTAGTTGCCTCCCCAACATGCTGATGTAGAAAACAATCATCCAATAAATCCACAAAAGCCTTGCTAGTGTGTGAGTGACCAGACCCCAAATTCCAGTCAATATCTGGGAAATTAAAATCCCCCATTATAAGACTCTCTGATTTACTGGCCCACTCTATTTCCCTGTACAGTTGTGTGTTTGTTATTTGGTTTTTAGGAGCATTAGCAACTAAGGTCATATTGCTCCGTGGTCATTCCCTGACCTTTCCGCATCCTCCGTATTTGGTGGTGACGGGCTCGAAGCCCGGTCTAATCAAGAAGCGTCCCTGTACAGTTTCTTATTATACTCATCAGAGTCATTAGGCCTATACCACACTCCTACTCTCAATTTTGATCTCCCAATGCTTATGTCACACCAAACTGACTCGACACTGCACTGTCCGGCGATGTCGACTGGCTTCACTTCCTTGGATTTCATGTATTTCTTAAGTAATAGCATAACCCCTCCTCCCTTCCTATAGACATTTTACTCCCCAAATTCCAGTTCTGCATTCCTTATATCTGTGTGACACCACGTCTCTGAAATCCCCACAATATCTGCGTTTGATATTTTGAGCAATACCTCAAATTCATCAAATTTATTTACTAAACTCCTAGCATTGGTGTACACGCAAATATAGATGCACCTGTTCTTTTTCTTAGCTACCCTAACACAATCCATGTGTTTACTTGTACCCCAATGATTCCCAGCAGTCTCTGAAATATCCTGCATCTTAATTTCCAGGCTGCGGCTCATTCCAATAGAAACAGTGCAAGAATCACTTTCACTTCTGCCAGTGGCTACTGTTAATCTATTAGTCCTTGTATCCCCCCCCAATCAAGCAGTTTTCCAACCCACCTAACACTGCCTCGATAGCATCAGCAAACATTCTTGCACCCTTTCTATTTAAGTGTATCCCATCCCTGTAGAAACAGTCTCTCCTGTTAACAAGTACAGACCAGGCTGAAAAAAATTCTACCCCTTGAGCCCTGCACAATCTTTCTAGGGCCGCACTGATCGACAGGGCTCTCGTCATATACTCCCTCCTATCGTGTCTGGGCAGAATTGCAGACACTTTCAAATTCAACCCTAATTCACGGCTTTTTTTTCAACAGTGACCTGTACTTGTTAAGTAATTCTGCCGGTCTCCTACTCTTAATATCATTAGTGCCAACGTGTACAACTATATCACCTTTTGTGCCCTTAAAATATGATATCCACACCTGCCCACCTGGCCACAGAGGTGCTATATTAATCGTATCGAAAATAAGTAATGTTCTATAATGAAATTAATTGTGATTCTATCAGTATATTTTTTAAGAAAATAAACACATATTACTTGATACCTTCTGAACGTTTGTGGACCCCCAGAGGTCAGCAGACCCCAGTTTGGTAAACACTGGCCTAAGCTATTGGTAAATTGGATTTTAAAAAAGATATACCTAGATGCAGTACTGCATAAATTCAATCTTATTAACACCATATACCAATAGAAGCATACAGTATGTGGCCATGTACCATATTTAACATAATTACACATGAGGGCAACTGTGTTCCAGACTAAATAAACAACCTATATCCAATAAACCAGATAAGTGACTAAGCAGAACAACCTACTTTTTTTTCTTTTTTTTTTTTAATAAACCGATAATTGTAAGGATATATATAAACAGAAAGTCTAACAAATTTTAAGATTACAATTGTTATGAATTGTGAAACTAATTCTAAAAATGTAATTCACTAATGAACAAATCATAATAAAAGCTGCTTTCATTAATTAAACAAAAACAAAGAAGAAACTTAACAATGGAGTTGTTATAACCAAAACAGATAAAAAATATTACATAAGGAATAGATTAAATTATAGAAATTATAACGAAAAATTAAGTTTCCGATCAACACAAACTATGCAAAATTAATTATCACAATCAAAGCAAAACGGTGTTTATCAGGCACCATAAGTAGCAGTATATCATGTAAAACATTTATATGTTTTATGTCAAAACAAAAACAAAACAATATAAAGATCACCCAAATTCTCATTTAGGTATTCCAAAATTATATAAAGTTACTTCAACATAAAATAAGTCAGTGCACATGATAAAATGGAATAAATAAAATAAAAGAAGCATTTGCAGAGTATTAAAAAAAATTTGGAACGATACTTAAATAAAGTTGTTGATAAATTTTCAGATTGAGTCCAAAATCAAATTCCTTTCTAAAATGTTTTGATGACTATCAGTGAAAATAGATATAATGAAATAATGTTTTGAGTTAATATTCCTGATTTTAAATATAAAAATTATGTCAGAGATTGTTACCTTTCCACAGAATAATCTCTCTCTCGTGACCATTCTCTATCACGTGACCGTGAACGAGAGTGTTCTGAATGTCTGTCTCTTGACCTATCCCTTGTCTCACGATCTCTATTTGCAGGTGACTCTCGAGGAGACTTGTGATCTCTCTCTCGCTCTCTCTCTCTACTTCTGTGCTTTCGGTCTTCACGACTTCTGGTAAGCACTCTTTCCCGAGATCTTCTGCCACTCCTATTTCTCTCTCTTGCCTCTGGAGAACTGCGATCCCGTTTCTTTGATTTGCGTTCTTTTTCTTTCTCTTTTTCTTCTTCAGCTCTCTGAAGAGGCAAACAGCCTTTTAATTTTGAAATGTATTAACACATAGAGAAGTAATTAAAACAGTACACTTGGTTAATCCTAAAGTATGCATCTGCTACCAAAATGAAAAAAATTCTGAACAGCTATTGAGTTTTGTAAAATACTGAAATCGCAAAGTCTAATTGTATTGTGCAATAATTTTCAAGTTGTTTTAAAAACCTTATTTGTAACAAGCAATCATTGACAGCATCACGATAAGACTGAAATATAAACAGAACTAACGAAATCTAATAAGAAATATAGAATTATGCTGTCGGCTGTCAATGTTATTAATCCTCTTACTCTAGCCATAATTCTTTGATATAAGTATGTGATTTAAGTAGCAGTGATTACTATTACAGTGCCAGATCAATGAAAACATTAGCTGCACAAGAGTAATTATCCAAGGAAATTCCAAATCTATACTACTGTATGTAGGGGGAGGGAGGGAGAGAGAGAGGTTGCTCATTTATAATTAAAAGAAAGAAATTGTGTTTTTATATATATATATATATATATATATATATACCCAATTGTGGGATGTGGTTGGGAAAGTACAGCTATAGTTTTTGGAAAAAAAAATAGACGACTGTAATCAAGAGAAAAAAAGGGTGGGGAGATGGACAAAATAGAATGCAGAAATACTTAAATAACATATTATGCCTGCCAAATTGCATTTTTGATGTATACAATGCTTTTCTAAGAAAACAGTGGAAATTTATATACTGAACTGAGCATATGACATAGGATTTACATACATTATGTTAACATGATGAGAGAGAGAAATTAAACACATGCATATGTATTCTTCCCATCTGTCATACTGAAGCAATATCGACAGGCGAGAAATTCTGTCACAATGACAGAGCTAAAAAAAAAAAAAAAAACAGGACTGTCTCATTATTGTTATATTTATGCAGTTAACAGGCAAAGATGAGGCAAATTTACCAATATTTTTTTCTGAACAAAAATACTGTATTAACTTGAAAGAACAATTTGAAAATAATCAATATAAATATTACAAAAAAAAAAAAAAAAAAAAAAGATAAGAATGGCTAGAGCATCAAAATAAATAAAACCAAAGCAAGACATCCACAGACAACCAATATTCTTTGACACTTTCAAATTCCTGCCTTCCACAAATCATTTTTGAACTTGCCTTTAAGATAATTAAATAAATTCCTCTTATGTGAATAATACATTCAGTGAGAAAGCAGAGAAAAAGTATTCTTGCTTAAATATATACAGGTTGTGTGTTAGAAAGTTGTATTAAAAAAAAAATGAAGCTAATATTTATCCCCATTTTAAAACGTTTAAAAGTTTAATACTGAAATCAGCAAAAGGACAATTTAAGAGATACTCACCCACTGTTCGGTGTAAGAAAATCAACAAGGATGAGAAAAATCATGGAAAAAAAAAATAATAATAACCAAACAAACTTGTGAAAAATGGCTCTTAATCTGAGTAAAAGAGATTATAACTAAACAAAATAAAGAGACTGTGACTATATATAATTGAGTTCATAACAGCAGAACTTGCATCCTTTTGCCATTATAGGCAGAAAATGAACCATCGACTATGAAAAACTGAAGTAACTACTCAGCTTCTTGTGTGATAATAATACCACAGAAGCAACGACATGGTAGTCGCTACCATATATTAATAAAAGTCAATAATACTTCTGAAAAAGAGAAAAGTGTTTTATTGGTAGAGTGATGTCAACAGCATCATGGTGAAATTACTGTATGAAAAAGACAATGCATCCGAAAAACTTTATATTTTATAATGAAAATTTCAAATCAAACTTACGATAAAGGCTACAATTAGTACTGCAAAAGGCTGAAAGTTTTGCTATTATTCATAAAACTTTCTCTAACTTCTTCAGGTTTTTTTTTTTTCTTTATAAAGTAACACATATTCCTAAAATATTAAGAGCAGCAGTAAAATAATACCAGTAATAAAATATATAAATAAAAATAACAGAATATACGTCAGGTTTGTCTATTTTAATGTTTTTCTGGCAGCAACTACAGAGAAAATTACAATTTTCAGGCTCTATTAATGCATTGTAATTTTGACTTACAGCAAACACCTTGCAGGTACCAGAATTACACTAATACTGTACTGGGTTTAATACAATACAATACAATGGAATACTGTACTGCGCAAACTGTACAATAGATTGTATAGTTTCACAGTACAATATAATAATGTCTACGCAAATGTACAATACATTTGCATAGGCATTATCAATTTGAAAAACACTTTATTTATAAAAAAGTACAGGACTGTATAAACATGAATTAAAAACAATACAGATGATGTATTTTAGCATTTCTTTTCACATGTTATTCCATTAACTAATCTGTTTCTAAAGTTAAGTTTACACTAGACACCAAAGTTGCAAAAAGAAGCTATCTGATAGTGATCGGTGCTGAGAGCTAGCTGTTAGACACTAATGCCACATGGACTACAATAAATGATTTAAGTAACAAGGATTACCATTTCCGTACTAGATAAATGAAAACATTTATTAGTTTTTTGTTGATCTAGACACCTCGAGCAATGAAACAAGTGGAATTTGTGTGTTAGACAATTATGGAAGAGCAAATAAGAGTAGAATGAATAATAATACAAATTCCATCCAAATTTGATGAGATGCATGATTTTTCACACTGCAAGAATATAAAATTATATTTTAATACAAAAACATACATTACAACTCAGGAATTACATTGACAAAAAAATTTTTGTTCAATTTTTGTTTGAACAAAAGAATTAAACAAAAAAATTGTTTCACTTTTCACGTCATTTTTATCGGAACATGCACAAAGTTAACTTTTAATAGATATAAAAAATTAGTAAATGCTATGTTCAATAAGCAAGTTTCATAACAGAATGAATCTTTTAAATTCATTCACTAAATTTTAAGTAAATAAAGCATCATTCAGTTTATATATATAAAAACACTTATATATATATAAATAAAAATTACAGATTAAATGTAAACATTACAAAACATTTGGTAAAAGTTTTATTTTTTATATTTACTTGTTATACAAGTAAATATAAAAAATATTTTTTTTATGTTTTATTTTTTATTATTTACTTGTTATTTGTTTACTATTGTCATTGTTTTCCTGACTCAGCATTTTATGCTCAGTTTTCCATTTCCTATACTAACGTAAAAAAGTAACAACAAAAATAGGGGTAACAACAAAAATAGGGGCATACAAAAGTTCTCCCCTCCTAGAGTCATACCTGGCACTAAGGTGACAGATTATATTGAAATTTATTATCACCTGTACTAACCTGCTGTTATTTCCAACCTAGAATGAACAAATGTGCTTGTTTTTTGTTTTAATTATAAAAATATCAATTTTAGCTTTTTTTCCTGAAATGAAAAATAGTGTTAATACTTATTATTTGCTAATAACAATTATTATTACAAACAATAGTACAAATAACAAACAAAAATAATCAAGAAACCAATATTAATAATAATTTTATTTTATTTTTTAGTCACACAATCCCAGAATTGAAACTCAGATGCTTGCAAGGTACTTGACAATGTTAACATTTGTATTTTTGGTAGCTGTATGTGTTTAGCTGATTAAACCAAAGATCTATATCAAACAGCTCTTACTGGCATCCCACAGACTGTATGAAAATAGGTGTTTCTTATAATAAAGATAAATGCTTTTTTTTTTTCCTATTAAATATTAACTTAACATATTCCAAAGAAACTATTGGAAATATTTTCAGAAAACTGAAAATAAATCAGAAAACTGTAAAACCAGCTGGAGAATACTGTCAAGAAAAGTTACACAAGATGATGTTATTTCATTTACAAATTTTTCAGAGCCATGTAAGTCGCTTAGGGTTACCCAAAATTTTCAATGCTATGTTACCAGTGTATGGTTAATTATACTGATATTAACACAGATGGCACGTGAATAAAAATGTCGGAAGTATTAACAAGCAGAGATGCAATGGCTATTATGTGGCCTGTGGACAGCAGCTGTTGGTAGATTTGGCAGCAGAAGACACACCCCTAATATTTCCGGGAATAAAAAGTGACACTTGTCTAGCATAAATGTGCCCTAATCTTTATTTTTTGCCCCGAAACACAAACATTCAATTTTAGCATAATAATTTCAGATTGCACTAAAATTAAATAAGATTATTGAATAAAGCTTTTTTGTACCGGAACAAAAAAAAAAAAAAAAAACTGATGGATTTATTTCTTTTTTTTCCAGGGGAATAGGCACAATATGTGCTATATCATGGAATACTAGAGTAGGGTGGGTGGGTGGGGGGGGGGTAGAGAGAGATAAGTTCCTAAATTGGAATCACCTAGACAATGTGTAGAACATAGACAGTGTTATTCTGAATTCCTCTGCAAACTTTTACCTCAAGCTGTGTGTTTTGTTATCCCTTCCTTAGCTATACTAGCAAACTGAAGGGGAGGGATGCACATTCAACACTATACTGGTAAAAACAGTTGTGGCATTAGTCATGTCCACAACTTGCAGCAAATTCCACATACAGTTCTTTCTTTGTTTCTTTATAAATCAAAATAAAAAAAAAAAAAAAAAAAAACACATTGTGCTGTGTGTTAAGTCAACTATTCATTCAAATAAGACTTGCAAAGCAATAATAATAATGGAAAGTATTGAGGACCGACCCAAAAGTATTTTTTGTTAAATCAGTAGCTATTGCAATATGATTTTACTGTATTTCAAATGATTCATCACGACATCAGGTTTTCCAATTGCAACAGAATCATTAGAATTTTTAGTGATTTCGCAATTGCCTTGTGAATAGGCAATTATTACATGCCTTCTTTACACTTCAAATATAGTGATAAGAACAAAAGGCATCAGAATCACAAGATGTACAGAGAAAAAATAAGCTTAGCAAACAAAAACAGCCAGGATAACTAATTTCCAATAATGAAGTTATAATACACACACAGGAAAATATAGCCTTATACGTTAGTTACAATTCCACATAAATAATAAAAACAAAACAAAACAAAACAAAAATAAATATTAAAATCAAAAATAAATATAAATAAATACCAATAACATCAGCAATATATGTATCAAAGTATTTCATTTAACTAAAATGATAATTTTTCCGGATCAGAAAAGCAAGTTCCCTTTAAGAAATTTTTCATTCAATACCTTGATAACAATCATCCTGGCAAAGAACATGAATCTTCAACCTTTAAATATGTCAATATAAAAATGCAATAGAGGATGATGGCAATACAACTTTGAAAAACAAAATTTGCATTTTTTACTGTTATGTCTCTTTCTTTCCCTCTACAGAGTATAGGTGAAGACAGTATACTGAGTGCACCTGGGTTGGACGTTCACTCTGGTTTGAAGTTAAGGACCACATGTCTACTGAAATTTCCAGCATTCATTATAACAACATATTAAGTTATATAGCTTTGCAGTGGGCTTAGGTAATGAGTTGAGGATCCTTCTCCTAAAAGACATATGGGTATTACACACAGTTACATTCCTTCAAAATAATCTCTGGTTTCCATTCAACTTGATTCAGAACAAGCAGAAGGCATATAATACCACAGGCCACCTAGTTTGTTGAAGACTGTGGCAAGGGTGTGATTATTGCTCGTGGTAGGACTTGAATTGTTCAGAATGGTTTGATTTCTAAGTGTCTCCTTTTTTATGTGGGAGGGGAAAAAAAAATTAGTTATATGAATTTGTATACAGGAAATGGGAGTTCATCAATGATTTCCCACAATCACCTGATCTAAAGATCTTGTATTCACATAAGATCTTTAAAACACCACTCAAATGTAATCTGCATTATCATGAAGGACTACTGCCACTGTCTCCAGGAATTGGTGCTAGCTCACAACATTAAAAGCAAGGTTCCCGTAACAGCATGACACAGAATTTTCCTATCCTAATTTTCTAAAGTAATTAGCACAAACTTCTTGTCTGAATTCTGCTGGACAGACTCTGTCTAAACAATGCTGTCAACAGGAGCAAGAACATCAGCACAGAACAATAATGCTTGACTGTTGATTATTTAAGAACTCTACTCAATACATGTAAATTGTTTGCATTTTACTACTATGATGAATATGGAATTAAAAAGGCTGTTCTCTACAACCAATTATTAGATGCCTTCTTTACACTTAAAATATAGTGATAAGAACAAAGATATCAGAATCACAAGATGCATAGAGAAAACATAAGCTTAGCAAACAAAAACAGCCAGGATAACTAATTTCCAATAATGAAATAGAACAGGAAACTAATTCTGCAGAAACAAATTCATCTTGTTCAAACAGAAAAACAGTTTTTCCATAAAACACTAGCTAAGAAGCAGTTTTTGGGTAAAAAAAGTTTCGTAACCACTTTGCCCAGTGGATGAAGGATTTATTTTATAACATGGAGCACTTATATTTCCTACACATGTAACAAGCCAGGATACCAGATAACAGATGAAAAAAAAGTGATTACCAATTTTTTTTTTTTTTTTTTTTTTCAAAAGATGGAAAAAAAAAAAAAAAAACATCGTACAGATACATCTTATAATCATTAAATAAACAATACTGTGAATATCTCTAATGCCACAGGAAAATTGCCAATATGGAGAAAATGCATAAAGAAATAAGAAGAGAGCGGGTTATTATGATGACAGTTTTTCTTCAGATTATTTCCAGACGGACACATTGGAAACATACTAATAAACATATTGCACATATTTTCATTACTGACAGTGTATAAATGAAGCTCATGTTCACCATTCACAATGTTTAAATTAAAAGCATACTCATCTAAGAAATTAGAAATTAATGACTCTTGACTATTAAAACATTTCAGTATAAACATTCTTCCCCATTTTTATCAGTAATATTTTGAACATTAAATTCTCCCCAGAAAATTCAATAAGTACAACTTTACATTAAAACAAAAATAGAACACATAACCCTCCATAACATAAGCTCACGCATTACTTTTCACTTTTTTTTTCAACACTGGATGTGAAAAATCACCAAATAGCTATATTTTACTAATTTTTACATTCTTAAAAATGAAGAACTGTAAAAACAAACCAAGAAGCACATTCCTTTGAGAAATGTGTTTATAATTTTGGCCCCCATCCCATATCTTTTAAAACACTTTTATATTTTCAATTATCCCACTCAATAAATGGATTGAAAGGAAGACCTAAACCTATAAACAAACTGGTTTCAAGTGCCATGTACAATTAGCTGCTGCTGTTACAAAAAAACCCTCTTCTTTATGGAATAAAAAAGATCATATGTAGCGAAATGACTAAGTGACACCGACAAACAGTAGTCTGCATTGGCCTACATTTTTTATTTTTACCCTGCCTGGCCCGAGCTTGTTTTTCAAATTCATTTCCACCCAGGACCAATTTTTACCCACCCCCACCGCATTCAAATTTTTTATATAAATGAAATATCTAGCATTACTTTGAATTTCAATATTAATAATTATACAACAAGAAGGCAGATTATGAGAAATCTTTGGCAAACGATGCTAAGAAAAACAGCAAGGATTTCTTTACTTATATAAACTCTAAAAGGAAGGGGATGAATCAGATTAGTCCACTTGATATCGATGGTTCGACTGTTGATGATCCTGCTCAGAGAGCAAACAAACTGAATGAGTATTTTGCATCTACATTCACACATGAGGAGTTATTAAGGATTGAAAATGCCAGAAGGTTATTAAATTGTAGCAGAGTGCTTAATGATTTTGTAATAACTAAGAGCAAAGTGGAGGAGAAATTGTTGAAGTTAAACATCAGAAAGGCACCTGGGGTGGATGAGATTTATCTAGTTATATTAAAGGAGGCAGCAAAGGAACTAAGCCTTAATTATAAGAGCATCCTTGGACTCAGGGGAGGTCCCTTATGGACTAGAGATGTGCAAATGTATCCCCCCCAATTCACAAAGGAGGATCGAAGGGTGACACGAATAATTACAGACCAGTTAATTTAACTTCTGTTCCGGGTAAAATAATGGACTCACTGGTTAACGATGCATTGCAGGATCATCTAGACAAGACTGCAGTAATAATTCAGACACATAATGGGTTTGTTAAGGTAAAGTCTTGTCTGACAAATTCGTTTGGATATTATGATGTGGTTACAAAGAAACTGGATGCAAAAAATAGCTGCGAGGTGATCTAATTGAGGTATATAAGGCCTTGAATGGGTTGAGCACACTGAATTCTGATGGGATTCTTCCACTTGTTCAGATTACGAACCTAAGGGGGCATAAATTCAAATTGAGGAAAGACGGCTGTAGAATAGATGTGCGGAAATTTACCTTTAGCCAGCGGATGGTTAATTGCAGGAACAAACTTCCATCTGTCATTGTGGAAGTTGATAGGTTAAATAAATTTAAGGAGGAACTGGACAAACATTTAGAGGGAATGGTTGTGCGATTACTTTTTTGGCAGATGCTACAGCAGCTCATACGCTTGATTTCTTGCATCTCATGCCATGATTACTATTACTATCACAATAATAATTATCCAAAATAATTATCAATATTAATTATATAAAAAAGAAAATGTAATAAATTTTCAATTTATCATATTTAATATAATTCCGAATATCGATATCCACCTCTACTTAAATTAAAAAATTAGAACCGACTGTCACTTCTGTCACCGGCAATTCTCACTATATGAATGAAGTGTAAGCATTCCCCTTACCTGTATTTCTAAATTATTGGTCAGTACTGAATGTAGCAAAGAAGCAGGTAGAATGTGTTACAAGTGAATGTTCTTAGAATTGAAATTAGGTCAAACCAAAATCTCAGATGTAGTAGAACTAGGGATTAATGGTATCACACTTGTAATAAATACTGTACACATACAACTAAAAAGGAACCTTTTGCCAGGGGACATAATGACTCGTTATACTCTTGATGTAACATAAATTGAAAACTTAATACCCACTTAAAAGGTAAAGGCTACTTTACTGAGAAAAAATACAGACCAGGTCATTTCCATGAGAGAGTACAAATTTCAGTGAATTATGGAGATGTTGGCAAGGTGTGCCTTACTGGTCAATTAAAAGTGTGCACAGACAACTAATACACATTTTTTTTTCTTAATAACCTTTAAGAATTTAAATACATAAAAAAATATTTAAAAAAATATATGTAGGAAATAGCCTGAAAAATTCCAAAATGTTTTGAAATAACAATTTGTCATGATTATTTGTACACGAACCGAGGTCGAACACCATCTGTGTCACCCAGCCCAATTCAGACCGAAGCCCTATGGACAGACCCGGGTCCGTGGAGACCTCTAAGATGTAGTGTTGCATATATTTAAGAGCAGTGAAATTTGTATGTCCTTAGAATAAATCATTTTGAAACTAGATTGATATTCAACATATTTATCTATTTCAACCTTGTATGAAAACTTTACTGTTACTTTCAACCTTCCCATAAAATCATACAAACACAGTAGCAGCCACAAAAACTGTATTATTATTTTCTGAACAGCAATAAAACTGGAATAGCCTCTCCCTCCCAACAAATAAATTTTCTTAGAAAACAGTCCAGAAATGATTAAAAACTGTATTATGCTGATAATGGAAATCATAAACACAACTTGAAAAACAAATTTATTTAGAGAAAAAGTTGGAGAAATATCCAACACTACGTGCCAGATACGGGGTGTATCAAACAGTTGATGTGATTGTTGCTTAGGTATGAGACACAAGTAGGGTTTCTTTGCATAAATTTTCTATGTGATTTAAACTCAAACTATTTCTGGGCCACGAAAAGCACCAGATAAAGGAATCTTACATGAAATTAATATCATAATAAAACAACACAACATAATACAATAGAGCATCTGATACAAATGGATCATTAACATACCAGAAATTACATGAAATGATCGTACAATGTTATCATATTACACCTTGCATGCAATGCAGAGAGGGTCAGAATCATACAGGAAAATAGTTTCTGTTTTCTGAATGTGGTGTATAATAAAAGGCTGTACTTTCACATCTTGAGTACTGGAAACATGTCTGGAAGTGTAATTTTAGAAGGATGTGGATCTCCTAAAACAGGTGGAGAACATGCATTGAGATTAGTGATAGGAACAAATGATACTCTTACGAAGAAATGCTTTCGTTGTAGAAAATTTCAACTTTTGGATATTAAGCACCTGTGGGGAAGCCTGAATGAAGTGTTTAAGACTTTAAATTGATTGAGTAAATATGGATGGCATCCTTACTCTTTCTCACTGGTGTACATAGGGAGAAAAGAGAGATGCATGAAAATTTCCTTTCAGCCAGAGTTTATTTGATTGTTGGAACAATCTTGGTAGTTTCAATAAATTTAAAGGAGGATTAAGAAGGGTATTAAAGAACTTTGGTCTAATTTTTTTTTCCCTTTCCTGTTTTTTTTTTTTTTTTTATGTTGATGATGTTTCCTTGCATCATTTACTACTACCAATACTACATTCCACTCAGGGAATACTCAGTGCTCTTTCCACTAGTACTTTAGGTATATTAAAAAGCTATGGATGGCCACCAAGGAAGAATAGTAAGCATGAAGTTTTAGTTAAGAGATGAAGTCTAGAACATGCAATAAAACTGCACAGAGGATATAACGTGCAATTTGTATACTGGTAAGCTCATAAAAGAGAATGTAATAAATGAAATGAAACACACATATATTTAAAGTGCCACAGTACTTCCCCAATAGATCCAAGACTTTCTGTTACAACATACAACTGCCGAAGCTATTATAATAAAAAAACAGATAGACTATTGTGTTGTTAAATGCAAATAACGATGCATTTAATTTGGAAGAAAAGTCTCAGGAAAGCACCTCTAGTGCTTATATTATAACTCATCCAAAATTATATAACGAGGAGTGATTGAATTGAAGAGCAAATCAATTCGGCCACTCCTCGTTTATTTTCTGGGCAGAACTTCTCCAAAAGGTATGGGGTCATAAAAAAAAAATATATATATATATATACTGTATATATAATTTTTTTAAGGCAATAAGGAAGGAAACAAATAATAAATCTTGGAAGCACAGCAATGTCAAAACTATATGAACACCAGAAATTTAACCCCAGGGGCTCACATCTGGTGGGTATGGGCTTGGCACACCCAGGATCCTGAGCTGGATATCATCATCGTTCTCTTTCTTGGTGATTCCCTTCTACTTTTGCTCTCTCTCTCTCTCTCTTAGGGTAACTTGGGAATTTTTTTTTGGCTGGTGCAGCATAAGCCTCAGGCTTCCTTGCACCATATAACGAATTATAATAACAATGTTAATTTTGTATCAAGTAGATAAAAAGATGATAAAAATTACATTAAAAGAAAAAAGCCTGGGAATTTGCAGAGTTCGGGGAGACAGTTCTTCGAAGATAAATAAACAAAAAATCCCATTTCACTGAATGCTCATTTTTCAACACAGATCGCATTTGTTTTGAGTAGAAACTTACTATCAGGAAGACCGTGTTATAAACAATTGAGTACACAGAAATGGTAGTGTAGCCAATGGCTTCTACTAACATTCATAAACTAACCAAGTGTTGGCATTATCAATGATGGTGATGATGGACAAGTCAAGAGTCTAGTGGAAATTTGAAAATCACGTTGAGCAACATGTCAGATGAAATGCTCCTGTAAAGAGAATCTGCAAATAAATGTTAGGTTATACAAATGAGTTCCGATCAATGAGGAAAATACAAATTTAATTATATTAATGATTCAAACTTTAAATGAGACCACAAGTTTCCAAAATCTGCACTCCCACATGCCATGGTAAAACTTAATTCAATAACAAAATTTTTAAGAATGAACCCTAATGAGATAATGTATATCTTCTTCCTAGAATGACATAAGTTATACAAGGAACAAATCACATAATTAACAAGATAAGTGTGTGGAGCATAGAATTCTGGGATCATCAGTCCTCTTCTACTTATTATTGCTACTGATGGATGCCTAAGGAATGGAAACCATTACTTGTCTACTATTCAATTAGTAACAACAACTGGGTTATCTAAGATTTTGGCATATCCCTCTGATCTGATTTGCTCTTTACTTTGTTGCATTCATTATATGTGAATATATTCTTATGCAGTGATTTCTCTGATTCAGTCTTTGCAAGTATCTTTTTTATTGTACCATTTCAGATCAAGTTACAGTTGATATAAGCTTCAGTACTTTTCACCAATATCAAACTCTCAATTTCTTCTAGTCCATTAAATTGGTCAACTCCTTATTCATCCATCTCTGCATCCCCCACACACTATATTTTCTTAATACTAATATTTGTCACTAGCTTCTATAAATAAAAAGCTTCCATAGTTGCCCTGTATTTTCCATCTATGTTAGCTGCCCAAATGATACAATATAGCATCTTAAATTGTAATAGTCTCCTTTCCTGAAATTAAATCCAACTAACCCGAGGGGCTCACATCTGGTGAATATTGGATTGGCACACCAAGGGTCCTGAGCTGGATATCATCATTCTTCTCTTTCTTCGTTATTCCCTTCTACTTCTGTCTCTCTCTGTCTCTAGGTAATTCAGAATTTTTTTTTGTCTGGCGTAGTATAAGGCTCAGGCTTCCTTACACCATATGGCTAATAATAATAATAATAGTATTCCAATTCTAATGTTATCAGAAGTCATCCAACTCCTGTAAGATTTCCTGTAACTAGGGTTGCTAACTATTTGAGAGATAATTCCAAGACAGGTCTTGCATCATAATGCCCACGAGTGGGTTCTATTACCCTGGACAAGGGATTCAATTCCGTGACCATCTCCATCAATCCTGAGATACATACATATCATTGTGCCCTTTCCTTCTAGAGAGTATGACCTTCATATCTTTCTATCATGGATTGAGATATATATGAAATCATATGCAAAAATAGAGTTTAAAAAGTAATGCTTTATTGTTAAACATTTGTCACTACACTTTACTTGTATTATAGAAATCCTTTAAAATATGTAAAAGTATATGGAAGCTGCAAAAATATCAGCATTTTTCCAAAAATATATATATATTTCACTCTTTAATGCAGTGGTTTTCAACCGGGGTGTCGCAACAACATTCCAGGGGTGTCACGTAATTTGGATTTAAGTTACTTAAACTTATTATTTTTTAATTTATATGTTTATTTCATTACAAAATGGTGTACAGTACCTTTTTAATTTTGTGGTGATCTATAATTGACGTTTACTTATTACTTCTATATAAAGAATAAAATTATATACTGTATATATATAATTTGTATTATGAAATGTAATTTTTATAATTATATTATTGTAATAAATATCATATAACATATATATTTTTTAATATTATATATATATATATATATATGCGGATATATACAGAGAGAGAATCAGATCAATCAGGCAGAAGTAGTAAGTACAGCTTGTCTGGCATATCTGAGAGAATGTCTGTGACAACCTCAAGGACCAAGGTCTAACAGATAAAACAATGTCACTGAATTCTCACATTAAAGGGTCATCAACCATTCAATGTGCGAGTTCAAACCATCAGCATAAAAAAAAAAAAAAAAAAAAAGCATAAGATGACTGTGGCTGAGAAAGAACAACTTCTACTTCATGATCCCTGCATAGACTGCATTATCTGTTTTGACTACAGGTTTAATATCATATAGATATTAAACTTGATACTTACCTGTGCCAAGCATTCTGCCAGAGGGAGAATAACTTATTGTGTATTATTTGACTATAGTCTGTATATCAGACCAATAGGCCCATTTTCACTTAATTCAATGCAGCTAAGGATACAACAAAAGTTAACATCAAATTCATGTTCATGAAGAGAAATTATCATCTCCTGAATCTGAGACAGGGCTGGATAAGCAGTGTACAGGCTGACTTCAATTAACGCGATTAATTGATGCCGCGAGCACATCGCGTGAAATGGAAATGCATTAATCGAATATTATAATCAATAGGAAAAATTTGTAATTTGTCCTTGACCTTCAGGAATGTCCATAAACTGAGAAGGTTTGGGGACCTCTGACATAAAATATACAATGAAGAAACAATTAGTTAAGGAAATACTTGAACACAGTTGTTTGAATGGTGTTGACTTTCTCTTTTCATCAATTAATTTCCAATAGCTGACAACAATCTTTTCTGGACCCTGGCAAAATAAATATCGCAGAGAACCTCAAACCTTTTGTTTGAGGTTCCCTGAGACACAAAAGATTTCATCTAGTTCTTTTACTGTTATCTCCTTCACGGTAACATGTTCATCTGGCTCATTGAAAAATTACAATTTTTAAATGCAAGTCTGCATTGACTTTATTAGCGGGAGACAAACAAGCAACATGGGTTTTTCCGATGGTTGATGGAAAACACCGAGGAAGGTAGCATGCAAACATCTGTTTATTGCCCGTCCAATGTGTGATTCAAATCTTTTTCAACTATCACACCTAAAAAAAATGACTGCATTAACTGGAAATCTGCATCGTGTAAAGTGAAAAGTGGTATATTTTTTTCAAATAGTGGTAACTGAAAAACGTGTTAATCAAACTAGCATTATGCAAGGCCTGGATGTATATCAATGCCGATAAAGCTACTAATACACTCGAAGAATCAATAGATATATAATGAAGCATTAGTTTTTGAGTTAGCATTACCATTAGTTGAGGCATATGATGCAAGCAAGCAAGCTTATACAGCATCAGCCAAAAAAAAAAAAAAAAAAACCCTTCCCATTTTGCCCATCTGGTCACTCCAAATGTTTGCTAGTTCAGTCTTAAATTTATTTAAGCATGATGGAATAGCATGAGTTGTTACATAATCCAAGTCTACGGCATGCAGCTCTCCCTGAATATGCTGCAGTCAGGAAGATTCAGCCCAGATATAGTGCCTCTGAGGGGCACTACATTATCAGAGCTCATGTGAGATCTGCTGGACATGCAGCAGCTCTCACATGAGTTTGATTTTCAGCTCTGCATAAACTGGCTAGAAGTCAGAAAGTACAGCTAGTGTGCTGCAGGGAAATAGAGTATCAGGCTTCACCCACTTCTTAAGGGAAAGGCCACATGCTAGAATATAACAATTCAACTTTGGTGGGCAGGCAAACATGTCTATTGTGAAATAGACATGTTTGCCTGCGTAAATAAATCTGAAAATTGCTTTCCGATATGAATTCCAAAAGTACAATTGGATCTGGTAGATTTGCTTTATTGTGGTTTTGGTTTATCTGGTGCACAGACATTTCGATTACAAGCTTAATCAAATAGAACTTGTTTCTGACGTGTCCATGTCGTGTTTCTTGCCAATGGGTTAATAACATGTTATCTGTAAGTCTATACAAGGGAATCTAACTGCTGAATAGCATGGGAGCAATAGGCTGGGATTTTTCTGAGTTGTTCCAATGTGGTTGCAGCATTTGCCAGGTCCTTACCCTGATCAAAATGTGGCTTTAGATCACCAGAAGTATATGTCATATATGAATTAATAAAGGAATAAAACTTCTGCTGAACCTTTGAAAAACTAGAAAGAATTAAACCCCATCATCTCCTAATACTTTTTCTTTTCAGTAACTGACTCTTACATTAATTCTTGGTTCTGCCAGGGAATTTAAATAATTGTTTACAGACTTTCTTCACGTACACCTCTTTTCTAACTTCCACTGGAATTCCGGAAATTTTTGCTCATGGTCCTGGAGGCTGTTGCTGACATTCTCTCAGGTATGCCAAGCTGTGCTTGATGCCTGGGAAGTTAAACCACTAATGATCAGTTCCATTAGTGGTGTGCTGGAGCTGGCTCACATGAGAAGATTGTTAAATTTTCGAGAATTTTGCAAGCTGGTTGTTAAACCAATAATGGCTATAAAATGTAGAGGCACACATTTCAATACACAATGGCTAGCGGCATTTGGGCAATAAGCTTGTGTATGGTGGCATCAAAAATACAGCCGAAGTGAGCTTATTTTGGCACCCTTTGTGCTTACTTTCTCCAGCCCCTTTCATATACGGCAGCCTGTGTAGGGATTATCTGCCCTAGCAATTTTACAGGAATATTATTTCCAACAGACATCCATTTAATTTTGCCTGGACTTCTTGTTTAAAAAAAAAAAAAAAAACCACCCCAGTGATTTATCTCCGGTGTGCAATTCAAATCCACTCCCACACCAGCAATATTATTTGTTGCTTTAAAAGAATTAGTCTCTATTACTGACTGAATCTCATCAACTGGTGCAATACCACCACTTTGCTTACTGTAGCTTTGAAGTGGCGTAACCAATGTTAAGTCTCTACAGCAAAGTCCTGCAACCCCACACCATCTCTTCTGTCATGGATTGATGTCTTTTAAAGTTATGATGGACACCATGGCAAGATCTAATCTACCATAAAGTTCAAGGGTACAGCTCTAAAATGGTGTTCGCAGGGCGGCCACTAGATAGTTCACCAGACCGAACCTATTGGTAATGCTCTTGGCAGCCTCTGGATCAGCTACTGTATAATCTCGCTCTCTCTACTCTGCCAGATAGTGAATGGAGGGTTGTTTCTTTTTTTGGGAATTTATTAGGCACATCGCCATCTGTGGCAATGTGCATGGAGGTAGTCCATCCATCCAACGAGTGTGTATGCGGGGCATTGTTGAGGCCACTTTATGTCAAGGAGCAGGATATATTCTTACCATGTACATGCCATAATCAAGAATTTCATTACTTCATATAGCACATCCTCACCACCTTTTCTTACATCGTAAGTGGTCTCGGCTCTAACCTCAATGATGTCCATTTCCACTTTCAGTCTGCCAAACCACATGTACTTTTTCTGACCAAATTCCAGTTATCAGTTTATTCAACCACTGCTCATCCCATTGTCTGAATTATTCACTGTATGATTCCTTTCACTTCAAAGATGGTGCTTGTGTATATGTCCATTCTGGTATTCCCCCTCACAGACTTAGTAATTTAGACTCTCCTCTTTTCGATCTTCTCTGGCATAAAATCTCTCTTCCATATTTTTTCCAATTCATTTTTTGCCTCTATCGTTCTCCGAACTCCACTAATCACTTGTAACTCTGGCCTTTTCTCTTTGAAACTTGACTTTCTTCGGTGCAACTTTCCAAACAGTCAGCTATTTCCTTGGTGTTCACAACTCTAGCTGGTGCCTCCGTAGCCAGGTGGGAAGGAGCAGCAGTGCGTATCACACGCTTCTTGATTAGACCGGGGTTCGAGCCCTTCACCACCAAATATAGAGGATGCGGAAAGGTCAGGGAATGACCACCGCATATCCCAGAGCAATATGGCCTTAGTTGCTAATGTTCCTAAAAATCAAATAACAAACAAACAAACAACTCTAGCTGGCTTCTGCTTTCTAGTTACCTGGATCCAGATCAGAGCGATGCCGAGACTTTTGCAAATATTAATGATTATTAATGAATTTACCTACCAGAATATCAAGCATTTTTAACCACACAGCCAACTCGTTTGGTCTTTTTCTCACAAACAACCCTTTGAAGTGCACAGTCGAGGTGAGAGCTCCTATAGGCCTCAGATCACAAATTTGGGGTCTCTTCCCCAATGTAGCGTTTCCCTAGTGGCCATTCTCAACCTCATTGTGTGGCATTACAAAAATGAAAAATGGGATGAGATGTGAGATTTCTTCTTTTCCTTGGTTAGATTACTGTTTCAAATCTTCTGATGTCAATGTTTGTTCAGATCTTTGTCAGTGAAATTAATCTTGTAGGAGTGGAATCCTTTATTTCACACTCCACCTTAAAATCTTGTCCTACAGCTAAACCTAGGTTTTCCAATAAATGTGCTAAAACGCCAGGGAAGAATGTGGAATATCGTAATTGGTTTGTTTCCAAATTTCCAGGTTCATTTCTCTGCCTACATCAAAGTTCACAAGAATTGTAAAGCAGTTTTTAATCCGTCCAAAACTAGATTTCAAACATGATAAAATTAGAAAATTCACTTCTTGTCCAAATTGTAGCCAAGCATTCTGGTCTCTTGCCAAAGCTACTGGGCCATAACTTTTGCCCATCTCCGTTCCCACCTCTGTAAAAATCAAATAGGTCTATTGCCATTTTATCCAAAGATAAAGCTGACCTTCTAGAATCCTATTTTATTTCCAACTCATGTGGTGATCTTGGTACACCACCTCCCACCATTCCCAGTACCTCCCATTCAATTCTGCCTGTGGTCTTCCGTCAGAATGATGTTGATTAATCTTTATGCTAAGAAAGCTTCATGTCCTGCTGTTATTTCTCCACTTGTTATCAAAACCTGTGCTCCCAAACTTACTCCTGTTCTGTGTCTACTTTTTTCACTTTCTTATTCGAAAGGTGTTTTTCCTTCTGCTTGGAAATTTGTTCACATCCAACCAGTTCCTAAAATGGGTGACAAATCTCTCCTATCCAATTCTTGTCCCATTGTGCTTAATTATACTCTCTCTAGAGTAACGGAGAAATCAATTAACTCCCAACCCTTAAACTACATAGAAACCTTCTATCTAATCACCAATCGTCACTGTGGATCAAGTAGCATTTGCAATTGATGAATTCAAAGTCATATCAGCCAACTTTTGACTTTCTAAAAAGCTGTACATAAGATATTTTGTAAAAGGGAATAAAACGGCACTATTTTTGCAAAAAAGGTGGATAGCTATCAAAAAACAGAAGGACAAACAGATTTTTCAGAAAAACAAGGTTTCTGTAATATCCACACTGCACTTGAAATTAAATTTTACTGGTAAACTACATTTTTTTTATTAAAATGCAGAGCTCATATTTAATACAGAGCTTTCATATTAAAATAAATTAGCATGCTTTTAAAATTTGGGATACCTAGGATTTTTGTATCTGCTGAGTTCTTTTTCGATGTTCTATTAGACATCAACTGACTTTGATTGCTTCAATAAAGATACTGTTGTAGACATTGCACTCTTCACAAATGTTAAAACAAATTCTTTGTTGTTAAAAATGGCCTTTATGTGTACAATTGGCTTCCAGGAAAAGTTTCAAAGTTTCAAAGCTTCACAGGAAAGAGAAGACCTTGGTTTTTGTTTTACTAAACTGGCTGAATATTTACAAATATTTATGAGGAACTGTTAAAATGCCAAGGCTGGAAACTGGATCATCTGTTAAATTTCATGCTTCCTTGAGCTCTCAGTGCCCTAACCAAACAACCAGTTTACATCAATTATTTCTTCTTTCATAATAGCATCTGATAGTTTTCACAGAGAAGCTGACAGAACTGATGTGATTAAACATCTATGGCAAAATCTATTTATTTTTATTTAAGGACTAAGAAGTACTAGAAATACTTCTTAGTCATTCTATAAAGTACTAGAAGTAATTTTTTTGTGGGCAAGTACTAAGAAGTACTTGCCCACAAAAAAATTTCAAATTTGGAAATGATGCACTGCCAAATGATGAAATCTGTGTTACTTCAGCATTTATAACCTTTTTTTCAATGGGAATTGGGTATCAAGTAACCATATGCAACAATTAAGTTCTTTGTCATGAGCAAAATAACACAATCTGCTTCTCTTAGACTTACCATGATCTAGGTAATCACGACCAATGTTTAAGTCAGAATCATCCTTCAGGTTTAATCTGCTCTGGTAATTTATAAAAGAAGTGACATTTGAAAATTGTTGATAAAATG
This sequence comes from Mastigoproctus giganteus, assembly GCF_048544385.1. NCBI lineage: Eukaryota > Metazoa > Arthropoda > Arachnida > Uropygi > Thelyphonidae > Mastigoproctus > Mastigoproctus giganteus. Next base: position 122,550,698 of record NC_143582.1, read on the forward strand.
AATTTGTACCTTAACATTCTTCAATATCTAGTAGAAATAATGACCTCAGTACAAGGTTGTAAAGTGCATTGTATTGAAGAGCTATGTTCAGATTGTCAACCATTCACTTTCAATCCTTTTCTTTTCACCCAAAAGAAATAAGTCCCTTTTCTGCACCCAAATTAATAAAATGACACCAAATGCAAATCCCATTTTTTAATACTTACTCTTGCTAATCTAGTTTTATGTCTACTATAACATTCACATTATCAACATCCAGTGCCAGACAGTTTTTAAAGGAATTGCAAATACTAATGTTGTGCACAAGCTGTGATCCCACTGCAAAAACTTTCAATGCTGTCCCTGAGAACAAGCATTTGACTTGACATTTTTTTTTTTTTTTTTTTTTAATCATTATTATGAATCAGCACAATGAGATTTAACTTGGAATCCCTTTGTTTAATGTCATCTGTAGCAATCAAATGGACAAAGTTTTCAGAGTATCACTTTGTCTTTTTTTCCTATCCAAGCACTTTCTCTAAGAAAGCCTGTATTTCTTGTATTATCATTTCATTTTGCCAATTTTTTTTTGCTAATGGGAAACATAACATGCCTGCATGCATAACCCAGAGAAAGATTATGATCTACAACAAAAGAGGGAAGTAAATACTCATATGATGACATCAATGCTAATATGAAACAACTACTCTATTTTTACCTATCTTTCCATTCACTGCACATTGTTATGCTTATCTGTTGGCAAATGTCTGATTATATTACATTTCCAACATTTTTTGAAATTGAAAAGTTCAAATCAATATACAATGGACAAGGCAGACATATTAGAAAAAAACAATTTACAATACATGCAATACCTTGCATATATGTCTTCTGAAAATTTTCACACTTTTTTGGCATCACTAAAAGACATTATTATTTTACTTCGCCCCACACAAGTCGGATAAAATTTCATATATTACTAACAACAACTGTTCATGCCCATATCTATTTGAGTGTATGCTATCACAGCATATCTCACAGCCAATTTATAAAAAATAAATTAAAATAAAATAAGCAGAATTCATAAAATTGACGGGGGAAAAAAAAGGAATCTCTTTGTTGTTAACTATTTTTGACAATAAGACAGAGTAAAACAAAAGGGTCAAATTGAGTAAAAAGATGGATTCTCCATTGTACATGCAGACAGTTGTCAGCAATGAAAAAAATTATGAAGAGGTCAGGGTTGGCAAGAATATGAGAGACAGAGGGAGGCTCGGAAGCAGAAGTGTTGTAAGTGGAAAGTCTAATGTTGACACAATCTGGAGAGACAAACTCTGGGAAAACTAAAATGACAGTAAGAAGATGTTAGCAGTCAATAACTGTGACAAATATAATGAACAATTATAGAGATAAATAGTGGGTAAGTAAATAAAAATATTTTATAATGGGGAATTCTGCCTGAAATCATTGCACTTTGATACAGGAATGATGTTTCCAAATGCAAATTCTTAATGGGAAGAGTTCAGTGAAGAATCACAGAAGATATTAGGCTTTTCATACCAACTAAGAGACAGTGATCAAAGTTTGTCCAAAAATGTATGTGACATGAATGGATGAGACAGATTAAAAAAAAAATGCATGGCATGATTATAAATTATCAAGGAACACACACTCTTAAAACACAAACTACTCTCCAACTAGGTCACTCATTGGGTTAAGCAAGTCAAGGCAGATCACAAGGAGTCGTTGGCTAAAAATGTGAACAAGTAGGAAAGAATTTATTGCTGATATTAATAGTAAATGGAATGGGATGAAGAACTTTGTTCCTCTACATATATGAATTACTAAAACAGTAATGACCTGTTTTATGTTGCTCACAAACTATAAATTTTTAGAAACTATATTCTAGACTGCCATAAGATATCTGAGAGCTAAATGATTTTGTGGTTACTGCGAGGGAAAGTGGAAGAAAAACTGTTAAAACTAAAAGTGGATAAGACATCCAAGGGCTAATGAAATCTATTCAATTATATTCAAGGAAGAAGCAAAAGGGCAAACAAACCACTGGTCATAATTATGTGGGAATACTTGGATTCAGTAGAAATATCCAAGGTTGGTTACTCAATACTCAATGTCATAAGTTGCCATTCACAAAGTAGGATTGGAAAACGAATCACAGGATTACATACTTAGATTTCGGTAAATCTATCAATACTGTTCCACGTGAAAGACTGCTGTATAAATTGGAGCAGTGTAGAATTATGGGCAAGTTACTACTATGAATAAAGGGGCAGTTGAGTGGCGTGACACAGACAGTGGCTATTAATGGGCATAGGTCTTGGATTATTATTATTAGTGAACTTTGCTCAGGACACAATACCTTTGATCTGCTTTTGTTTTTCAATATTTAACAATACTGATGAATCCCTATTTAGTTTAAGTTTGCTGATGATATTATGGTTGACAAGGTGGTTTATGGCAGGAAGGAGAGAATTCATGGGATACCTGGTTCCTGGGCAACACGACATTGTCACCCCTCTCCCTAGTTGGGTGAGCCCACTGCTTGGCAGGTATACAGGTACCCGGCATCACTGCAGTTATGTAGACGGTAATTCAATGTCAGTATGGATGAATGTCGTGAGTTAGCTGACTTTGAAAGAGCAATGATAGTGGGTGCCTGATGCATGGATCACTCTATCATGGAGGTGGTACAGAAATTGCACTATCCCTGTTTGACACAAGAGTCGGGAATGTGTCATTTCTGAAATAACATCCCATCGTGAACAGCATTGTGGGCAGAGAAAGGTAGTGGATGAACGTGGGCGTCAATGTCTTCTCACATTGTTTCAGTCAACCGGAGAGTGACAGTGACACAAATCACCACCAACTTCAACGAGGGAGATGTCAGAAACGTCTCCACCATGACCGAGGGCGATCATTAGCCGCAATAGGTTATGGGAGCTGCCGACCCACAAGAGTCCCACTGCTAACACTACAACACAGGACTCTAACCTCAAGTGGGCTAAAGAACATTGGAAATGAACATTGGATGGTTGGAGAAAAGCCTCCTGGTTCCATGAGTCCCATTTCCAGTTATTTAGAGGATGGGAGGGTGCACATCTGTCGGAAATCGCACGAAGCTATGCACCCATCATGTCAACAAGGAACTGTTCAAGCAGGGGTATAGTCAGTAATGGTCTGGGGCATGTTCAACTGGCACATGTTGGGACCTCTGGTACATCTCTGAACAGTCCAGGTTATGTGTCAATCCTTGCAGATCATCTGTATCCCGTCATGGTCATCGTGCACCCACAGGGCAATGCACTTCCCCATAGAGGCATGATGGCTAGAATATGGCTGGAAGAGCATTCTGCAGATTATCCAACCATGGAAGTGCCTCCCCATTCACCAGACATGAACCTTGTGGAGCATCTTTGGGATACTGTGGAAAGGTCTGTTCAAGCTTTGGATGGAAGTACCTGTGGAATGCTTTCGTGAACTAGCGGACTCAAGGTCTCACCATGACTGCCCTTATCCGCGAAAAATGTGGGCCTGCCCATCACTAGGTAGGTATCCCATGATTTCAGTCCACTCAGTGTACTACTATTACAAGACCTGGAGAGAAATTAAGAAAATGAGCTGAGTTGTAGCAATTGGCATTCAGGCATTACTAAATGGAGAGTAATGCTAAGGGCTACCTATATTTCCAGAATAACATAGAAATTGGGCTGGGAACAAAAAAAAAAAAAAAAAAAAAAAGAGTGTAGTACAGTTTGAAACAAAGATCTTTAAGCACTGCAGAGAGATTGCTAGTACGGCTTATGGAGTTTTGTCAATGATATACGAGAATTTTTTCAGCAGGGACAAGGAGGCGACTATAATATCACATAAAGCAATGTTTGGGCCAAACCATGAATGCATACATGTCTGATTTTCAGGAAGGATGTGAATCTTTTGGAATGAATGTAGAGAAGGACTAGATTTTATTAATTTTTTTTTTTTGGCCAATGCTATATAAGCTTCCTTCCTTGCATTGTCTGCAAATACTATTAATTGTTGGCAATTAATAACTTGAAAGATAGCATTTAAAGTTAAGTAAGTAGTCGAATATCACACATCTCTACTCGTAACATGCCACCACAAGAATTCAATCTGTGATTTTTTTAAGTCTAGTTCTACCTGCAACATTCAAATTAAAAAAAAAAAAGGGGGGGGGGGGAAAGCATGCTTAATATATTTTTTAAATTTTCAAGAACTGAGTTTTTTTAATTTGTACCATGACTTTTGTTGACCCTATACTGATGGTGCAAAAACCGCTAAACCCAGCACAATTCGCCATCCTTTGTAATAAACAAAACCACCAAGGCATTTTTTAAATACAGTAGACTCTCGATTTTCCAGGATAGATGGTAAAAAAAAAAATCCCAGATAATCGATTTCCCAGTTAATCAAAAAATACAGAAGTCCCCAACATATGTAAGATATATGTTCTAGGACTACTTACGTAAGTGGACTTTTACGTAACTCGGGAATGACTAATAACATATTGGTACTATATTATTATTGACAAATCTGAATTTGGCACGTTACTTGTTAATGTTTATTTTAATTTTCTGATCCAAATTGATCGCTTTCATTTTGTTGGTAGATTTACTAGTATTGCTGTCATTTATTCTCTTAGTCGGCACCATGATAATTCAAAATGAAATTTTTTTTTTAAGAACTTCATAGGGTTAAGGCAAAAACTTACTATTATCACTCCACATGAGCTCATATTTTACTAAAGCACATTTCTGGAGGTCACTACCATAAAAATAATTTGCACTTTCCAGTGTATTGGTCTTTTCTGTTAGTGCATCTACTTATAAATGGGTAGTAAAGTCGATCTTATTACATTTGTGATAACAGATAGCTGCAATTCTGTGGGTTTTTACATTATTATGGTGAAATGTGTGTCCCCTTCACTGAAATATTCATATAAAAAAACCAATTTTAAGTCTTTTCTTCTTTCCTATTTTTTTGCTTGTTACTCCGTATCTCACTTGTGCAATTTGTGTGTGTGCCATGATTGTTATTATTGATTGTTTATTATTATTTATTTGTTTGTTTTAAATTTTACAATCCTAAAAAAAAAAAAAATTAACCTGAGTCCGAAGTTCCACAAGTTGGGGACATACGGTATCGAAAAATGTTCAGCAACTAAAAAGTATGCCGATAGAAAAAAAAAACTTACTACGTACTACACGGATGTCCGGTACGATGCTTCCCTTTATTTTTTACGATGTCGTATATGTTTTGGTCACCAACATTATAATGGTTCTTTAAAGATTTAACGGTTGCGCCACTTTCAAACTTTTGAATAATTTCAAGTTTTTGTTTAATTGAAAGTGTAATTCTTTTGTGTTTATCCATCATTTTTGCAATTTCTAAACAAAAAAAAAATATTTACTATTTTTTTTACATCCCTAACATAAATAACGAAACAAAATTTGTCTTTTTGCGGTGCAACGGAACAAACACAAGAATCGACGTGACGCAGTAAAACAAACTAAACATTTCTTTTCTCTCTCTCTCTCTCTCTCTCTATATATATATATATATATATATTTTTTTTTTTTTTGAGCGGCAGGTTGCAAGATAATAGGTACATCATCTCCCAATGACGACTTATAACACTGCTTCTTGTCGCTTATTTACGACTTGCAAAACATCTGTTTATACTTATTCTAGTTATTACTTGAATTTTAAAGGCGACTCCGCATCCCGGTGGGCAGGAGCAGGAGTGCGTAGCACACGCTTCTTGATTAGACTGGGGTTCCAGCCTGTGACCACCAAATACGGAGGATGCGGAAAGGTCAGGGAATGACCACAGCATATCCCCGGAGCAATATAGCCTTAGTTGCTAATGCTTCTAAAAACCAAATAACAATCAAACTAATTTGAATTTTATGATTTCTGTTTGATTTTTTTTTTTTTTTTTTTTTTTATATTTGGAGTCTTGAACTGTCCTGGTTAAACCAATCCCGGTAAATCAAGAGTGTACCAAAATTTTTGCTCACTCTGTATTGGAATGAGAATCGCTTAACTTAGCACCAATCATGCTGCTGTTTGTTACAAATGCAGTCATGCAGAACCAGACAGGTGCCGAAATAGTTTCTCTTTAATTTTTTTTTTTTTTTTTCGGTCTCCCTGGGAAAAGTTTTTTTTTTCTTTTAATATATTGCTTTTGGAAGAAAAATATGGGAATGCTTAAGAAAAGATGAAATACTGCACCAATATTGCTTCTTTTCTTAGTGGATAATTATATTTGCTGTGTATTTTTTTTTTTTTAATTTTTAAGCAAGATTTAAAGAATGCTGTGTTTTGTTACTCAGCATTTAAAAAATATATATAAAATACAAATAATCTTGCTGAAAATGAAAAAAAAAGGATTTTTATTTTCAGCAGCATTAATCCTTCAGAGATTGTGGTCCCCTTAAGAAAATAGTGGGATGCAATGTATCTGTCAGATACATCGAGAAGTTTTTTTATTAGCATTTTCCATTTTTCAAGTAGTTTCACACTGAATTTAATGTATTAATTAAATATTAATATTTTGTTAATGTTTTAAACCTTAACTTGTTAACATACATTTTTTCTTGAAACTGATGAACAAAAAATTTAAAAAAAGTAATTTCAATTTATTTGAAATCTGAGCATACATTTACACAAAAGAGAAAATAGTGTGGATAATATAATAAAATATTTGCACCAATCATTGTCAATGTTTTGCATTCTTTGAAAACAATGGCAAAAAAAAATCAATCACAGCACTTACAGGAAAACTATTATTATTATCTTTTTTTTGATAAGTAATATGTCAAACAGCATTTTCTCTTTTTTCCGGTGGGGGTCTCAAGCTTTTTCGAAGCTTGTCGAATTTCTTGCAGTTTCAAATGAAGCACCTTATGGATCCCAGTACTACAATCTGATCTTTTTCTTCTTATCTCCTCAGACACAATGGTGACTAGGTTTCTCAAAAACTTCCTCTTGTATTGACCCTCCTGCTCATTTCCTATGCGGTTTGTGCATTTTTGCCACTTAGATTGAGCATGGTATAAAAAAACAAAAAGGTTGTGTTTCTTGCTACATTATATGTGGCACACATTTTATCAACAACATTCACACCCGATTTGGTGCTATTGTAGTGTGAGATAATTTCAGTCTTTCCTGCCCTGGGTAAATGTGTTTATCGAAATGCACATTTGAAATAAGTCTAACATTTTTCCCACTTCTTGGAATAGGTGAAAAAATTGTGCAATCAGGGTCAAACCCAAATAAGTTAGATTCTCTTGTCTGTTTTTGGTGGCAGTAAACTCGAGCAGAAGCTGCAGCCTATTTTTTCGTAATGTACCAACGTATGACAGCCTTTGTTTCTTCAAATCACTTACTAGTTTAATATCAGAAAGCTAGTCTTGAAGATAGGTTCTGCAAGCCTCTTTATAACATCTACCAATTTGTTACTAAAGCAATACAAACCTTCAGGCTATTTCCCTACATAAATTTCAAGGTTTGATGTGCATTAAATTTTATGCATAAACTATACAAAAAAATTTTATGCATCAACTGTAAAAAAACTTTTATGCTATACTTATTAGGGCTTTGAGGGAATATACTGCTGAAACCTCATAAATGCACAATTTTCCCCCTGGATCCGGCTAGCGTTTCATCTATCGTAACATTTTGCTCCAAGGAATAACAAGATTCGAGCAGTTTTAGACAAATTTCATTAAAACTTGCCTCACAGCTGCCAACTTGTCGAGCTTGAGGCAGTCTCCATGGGTCTGCTTGTCATCGAATCGCATGCAATTATGAAGGAATTCGAACATTCACAGAGGCACCATCAATCTCAACAATTCTTCACCTGTTCCATTTGTAGCCCAAGGACTACAAATGGAACAGGTTTGGTATGGCCTTCTAAATTTTGGCAGTTACTCTTATTTATGCCGTCCAAATAAAATAAGCCTCAAAATGCCTTTAATTCTGTAATGTCCACTGTTTTTGCATCTCTCAGGCAATTACAATATTTCATTATCGATAAAACAGTTCCGTACATCATACTCTGTTTTTGCATGCCTACCTTATTTTCTTGCTAATGGCAATTGGGACAATACATTTTGTGATTGTCTTCTCCACTTTTTTTTTTTTTCTTTTCCAACAAAAAATTTTTTTATCTTTGCCAACAGCAATATTTTCGCTATCTCCACTGCTGTTATTTGTTGTTGTTATTTGGTTTTTAGGAGCATTAGCAACTAAGGCCATTTTGCTCCGGGAATATGCGGTGGTCATTCCATGACCTTTCCGCATCCTCCGTATTTGGTGGTGGCTATCTCCACTGCTGCAAGCAACTTTTTGAAAGAGATATCGTTACATCACAATCATATACTTTATTGTCATAATCTGAATCATCTGTCTCTAAAAAAAGTCTATATACTTCTGCAACATTGGCAGGGTTGGATAAATTATAAAATGTTTTCTGTGTTATGTGATCACTACCCATATTTACAGAAACAAAAAAAAAAAAAAAATTACATTGTGTGTCATAGTATCTGACAGATACAAAAAACAGAGTTCTGACAAACATCAAACAAGAACCAATACAGGTAGAGCTGCTATAACAACACTGTTTGTGAAAATTGTAGAGAAGGGGGATGTACTTGAGGCTACATGGAAGCTGGAGTTCATACTTATTTAAACTTTCGAATTATAAAAGAAAATATCATTCATGTATCTCACAGATATATCGCAACCCCCGAAGGGTTAATGTTTATATTAATATTTTACAGTATAAAGTAATACATTAAACTAACAGACATTTACAATTTCCAATTCAGAAAATTGATAGGAAATACAAAAACTTAAATCTTAAATTTGCCCATACATTAATTAATGTGTACAAACAAATAAAAAAATATACAGGTAAATGATAATAATCAAAGAAAGAAGTAATATAATAATAATAATAATAGAAGAAATAAAGAATTTTACATCAATAATAATCAAGAAAAAACATTCTGTACAACAATTAAATATAAATTAAAGAGACTAATTTCTGTAACAAATGCTTCTGCCATATATCAGCCAATGCAATGTGTTGTTTGAAAGATGCTGAAGACAAAACTAGCACCAAATACACATTTGGAATCGAACAGTTCTTTTCATATTGAATTATAAGTAAACAATAATTTTACACTTCCAAAACAAGTTAATCATATTTATAAAAGTAGAAAAAAATTATAGATTTTTAATCATTAAATGACGATTAACGTGCAACATCTTTTTGGAGGCCACATATCAGGTCCTGTGGACTGGTGCCAGGTTAAAACAATAATTATTAAAATATTTTAAAAAATAAAATTGTCTACTCCTAGACTTTAAAGTGCTTCAGTAACAACTTTTCCTTAGAGAAGGGGAGGGGCAAATGCTCTATTCATTTTTGTAACACAGATAACCTTAAGATGCTAGCTGATTTATTACTATATATTATTATTATCATTAGCCACATGGTGCAAGGAAGCCTGAGGGTTTTGCTGCACTAGCAAAAAAAAAAAAAAAAAAATTCTGAGTTACCCTGAGAGAGAGAGTCAGAAGTAGAAGAGAATCACCAAGTAAGAGGAGAATGATGATATCCAGCTGTTGCATATCTCATGAATTGTTGTCTCTTAACAATTTATTATAAATTTCCGTTGAAATATATGAAGAATATAAGTACATATACACTTTGTATCATTTTCCTGCTGTTAAAGAAACTCACTATTTCATTGTGCTTTTAACAAATTGAATTAAAAGATTATCAAATCTTTAATAAGTGTTAGATAAGCTAATATATATATTATTAATAGAGTAAGGTTTTAAATTGAAACTTAATCATTTAGATTTCACAAATATGACTAAAGTCTCAAAACCTTAAGGAACAGAGTGATAACTGAATTTTTAAAATTTCAACTGAAATAGCACCTAGTTTCCAATTAAGGGGGTAATATAAATGCAAGTTCATGTTGCATGTTTTATGGAGAGAGAAAAAAAAAAAAATATATATATATATATATATATATATTTTTTTTTTATATCTTTATATTTGTAATCACTATAAGGCTTATTTACATACTAATATAAATATATGTTTCAATCTTATTCATTAAAATAAAATAGTTCAGTCTGACCTCATCTGAAATCATCCCAGAAAGGTGTCCTATGTGAATATGGAGGATAGGTTGTATAGCCTTAGATTATTAATTTAGAGTCATCAATAAAAATAAAATCTCTACAGACACGCATAAACAAAAAGATCATTTTCAATATGCAATATATACAATATACATATTACATAAGGAAAATGAATATCAAATATTCTGAAATGAGCCTCATGAAATTATAATAAATTATTATGCACTGTTATAAATTATTAATAATTCATTAAACATCAAACTCATTTCTAGGGTGCTGAAAAATTAAAAATAATTATTGTTATTACCTATTATATCTATTTAAGGAGGAAGACTGTTGTTAGGCTATACTTAGATTGGCATGATGGGGCATATCATAAAAATGTGTTATCTAACATGGAACATGCAATCATAGGAAGATATGCAAAGGAAGGTATACAATCATACAGCCATAACATGGTCAGGTATCAACTTTAAAAATGGGAATTCATGTGTGTGCACGCACGCATGCACACACACAAACAGAACAGGTAGAAAATGTGGTATGACTTGTGTAGCTTGCGACAGACTGGGACAAATTTTGGTATGGTGATGTACAACAGAATAACAATAAAATTAGGAGACAGCGAGATACTTCACTTAGCTTTAAGGGACATTTACTGGGGTTGCATGAGAATTTACAAAAACCATACATTACAAAAGTCGATACAAGATGCTTTAAAATATGTTCACATGACATCACTACTGCATACTGACCCCATACATACAGCTATACAGGTTTGATGGCAGTGAATAATGTTCGAGATAATGGTGGCTATAAGATTTTATGGCAACAAATCCCATTCTTCCACCAGCACAGACCTTAGTAACCGAGGAGTTAGCTGTCTGCCTGCAATGCAATGCCCAAGGCTCTCCCACAAATGTTCAATCGGATTTGTCTGGTGATCGTACTGCCATGGCTGTCACTGGATATCTTCAATTTTAAAATAATCTTCCACCACTTGAGCTCTACGTGCATTCGCATTGTTGTGCATGAAGAGAAAATTTGGGCAAAATGCACCCCTAAAAAGCCACACACAGGGTTCAAGTATCTGTTGCTGGTACCTCTGCACAGTTACGGTACCCCTATCAAAAACAGGTGGGGGTGCAGATGTGTATCATTATTCTGCCCACACAAAAACAGTGCCCCTATCATAAAAGATAGGCTAAACAGGAACTCATCAGAGAACAAAACTGTACCCCATTTGTCAGGGCGACATGTCACATGTTCATGGAAACAGTTTTGATGAGATCTGTGGTGGTTTGGGGTTAATGGGCTAAAAACTAATGGCTTCATTGCATAGAGTACACTTGAATTGAGTCTTCTTAACACAGCGTGCGTGGAAATGCTTTCACCTGCGGCTGAAGCAACCTCAAGCGACAACTTAACGGGACATCCTAAGGTTCCATCTTGCTGTTAGAGCAAGATAGCAGTCTGTTTTGGTCGATGAAGTCATGTGCAACCTCAGCCAGCTCTTGTAATGGCTTCTATCTCCTGACACTGCTTCCATAGTGCCCAAACAACAAAAAAATGTGCCACTTCTGCCAACAACTACCCGGCTTCAAGTCATCCAATGACCCGCCATCTCAAAGAATCATCAGAACAATATGATGATTTGCCATCCTGAGTACTGGAGATGTGGCCATCCCCGTAAGTAAGCAAAATAAAAATAGGGGGGGGGGATGAAGTGATGTGGTCACAACCTATGTTTTAATAAACATGAACACTTTTCACGATGTGCAGCTGTGTAATGTGGTACATTGATTTAATTGAACACTTGGAATTTGCATGATTGAATGCTTAGTATATCAAATATTTGCTTTTGGCCACAATGTTCACAAAAAATTAATTGTGATAAATATTTTGTTCTGTTAATTCTGTCGAGCAGTGTACAACTCTTAAAATTTAAGCAAACAATACATGGCCAAAGGCAGTGTTAGCAGCTTTATGTTAGTTATGCATAAATGGACAAATTTTCAGAAAAAATAGCAGAAAAAAAAAGTGAAAATATTAGCATTAGTAGATCCATATGATGCAAAAGAATGTAAGCTTATACAGCCCAGGCCAAAAAAAAAAAAAAAAAACACAACACTTCCCATTTCACCCAGTTGTCCTGTGAATTTATTTAAGCTATCTACTTACACAATGACAGATAGAAGCTTGTTATAGCAATCAACTATCCGCTGACTAAGGTAACCTTCCACACATCTATTCTACAACTGTCTTTCCTCGATTTTAGTTTATACCCCTTCAGATTCCTAGTCTGGGCAAAAGTAAGAATCCAATCAGCATTGAGCCTGCTCAAACCATTCCAGGCCTTATACACACAAATCAGATCGCAAGCAGGTGCCTGGTCTCCAGACAGTGCAATTTTAGAACTTAAGACTTTCTTGATAAGAGCACCCCTTTGTTCCCCTCAACAACCTTGTTGTCCTTCTCTTTACTCACTCTGGCAACTCCAAATACTTTCTAAAATGAGGCCTCCAGACCTCTATGCAGTACTCAATGTGGCCTGAACGTTGCCTTATACAAAGTGATAATCACCTTGTTATCCCTGCTAGCAAAATTCTTATATATCATAGGTGGCCAACAAGTCGATCATGATGAATTTTAAATATATATAAAAAATAGACTAGTCAAAATCTAAATGTTATTATTATTATGCACCCCACTGCATACGCTTATCATAAATCCGTTGAACTACATGACCACTCTTGTCACTGCACAGCAGCTATGCATGTCTAGTTAAAATTCACGCAGTTATGTTACGGAGAGCATAGCGTATGTGTCGAATTCTTATTTGGCTTACTTAATATTAATAAGTAGACAGTACTTATATGTTAATTTAATACCCTTTGAGTTTAAATGAATACCACAAAAAAGAGTAAAACGTATCATTTTCCTCAAGAGTGGGAACTAGAATACTTTTTTTGTAATGATAAAATAAAAATGTTGTTATTTGATTTGCAATGCTTCCGTGGCTATACCCAAAAAAAGTAAATTTAGAAAGGAGCTTCAAAACGCTCCATGGTAAATACCAATCGGATCTTCTGCCTAATAGTGAGCTTAGAAAAAATAAATTAAAAACTTAAATCCACATTATTCGCACAATAAAATTTCTTCATGACACCTAATTTACAATCTAAAGCAGTAACTGTAGCATCATTTAAAGTGAGTCATCTTCTTGCAAAAAAAAGCAAACCATTTTCTGATGGTCAATTCATCAAAGATGTATTTTTAGAAATAACAGATTCTCTTTTTGAAAATTTTAAAAACAAAAATGGAATTAAAAGTGCCCTACAAGATCTGCAATTATCTTGAAATACTGTGATGGGACGCATCGAAAAAATGAGTAAAAATGTAAGTGAACAATTGTGTGCTCATATTACTAATTCTGTGTCCTTTTCTTTACAACAGACTTCAGTGATATAGTTCAATTTCTCGTTGTTATTCGTATGGTTTTCGATGATTCTGCCACTCGAGAAGAACTGCTAGTTATGTTTTCATTAAAAGAAAGAACTAGAGGTCTTGATATATTTAACACATTCAAAAATTTTATCGAAAAAATTTAATTACCACTATTTAAGCTCATATCAACAACAACAGATGGAGCAAAAACAATGACGGGGCATCTTAACGGATTCATTGCATTGTGCCAAAAGGATGATGAATTCCCAGATTTTTTGAGTTACCACTGTATCATCCACCAAAAAGTGTTAGCCAGCAAAAGATTAAATACTAAAAGTATTATGGACATCGTTTTCAAAATCGTGAATTTCATCAGAGGACAATCTCTGAAAAGAAGACTTTTCAAAATTGAAAAAGAACCAGATCTGAAAGTACACACAGATGTGAAATGGCTGAGTCGGAGTAAGTTTCTGTTTGTTTTGTTTGTTATTTGATTTTTAGGAGCATTAGCAACTAAGGCCATATTGCTCCGGGATATGCGGTGGTCATTTCGTGACCTTTCCGCATCCTTCGTATTTGGTGGTGACGGGCTCGAACCCCGGTCTAATCAAGAAGCGTGTGCTACGCACTGCTGCTCCTTCCCACCTGGCTACGGAGGCGCCTAAGTAAGTTTCTACAGATTTCGAAATTTGCTGAATGAAATAAAAAAAAATTGTCGATAAAAGTGGAGATGATTATCAGCAGCTGCAAGCTACAGTGTAGTTGTGTGATCTGGCTTTTTTGGCAGATTTTACTAGTAAATTAAGTGACCTTAATTTAGAATTACAAGGAAAAAATAAAAATGTGGGTGTAATGATTAGTAGTATTTCTGCATATAAATATCAAATTTTGGCAATGGCTAAGGATCCCAAAGAAAAAAAATTCGGTCATTCCCAAAAGTATCCTGTTTTTGAATTTAATAGTGAGAAATATCTTTCTGAAATTGAGAAAGTTGTGGATGATTTTAAAACAATTGAAGACATTGTTCAATATATTTCTTGTCCATTTGAGGTCGACTAAGAAAAAAAAACAAACAGTAGAAAAAAATCGCTGAGATTTTTAACAGGAGAAAATATTACTTGAAAATGGAATTAATACATTGCAAAATGATATCTTCCTAAAAGGCAGACCATCAGAAAAAGACTTTTGGAAATATGTTTGCAGAGAAAAGTACTGTTAAAAAAATGCAGTAAATTTTTAAATTCCTGTTTTGGTTCCACATATCTATGTGAATCACCTTTTCGTATTTGAAACAAAAAAAGATGACGAATCTCTTACGGACTTGCATAGAGAAGATTCTTTACGGTTGGCCTTAATACAGTATATCCCAGATTTTGAAAGCTTGGCAGATGACACAAAGACACAAACTTCACATAAATTAAAAATTTATATAAGTATGAATTTAAAATAAGAATTCTGAATTGTATTTAATTTTAAAATTTAGAAACAAAATTTTTGAATATGTATTGATTAACCTTTTTAACCATGTGCAATGAACTTCTTGAGATGGTAGATTGCAGCACATTTTGAAGAAAAAAAGTCGATTGCATTACAAAATAAGTTGGCCACCCCTGCTATATATCATTAACGAGACTCCATGATCTGCACTGAAGTTTAACATTTGTTAATGTTAAACTTCATCAAAATTAAGTTTATCAAAATTATTTTTTGCATCCAGTTTCTTTGTGACCACATCATAGTATCCAATCAAATCCGTCAGACATGACTTTCCCTTAACACATGTACTGTGTCTGAATTATTATTGCAGTCTTGTCTAGAGGATCCTTCTTTAACCAGTGACTGCATTATTTTCCCCGGAACCAGGTCTGTAAATACTCGTGTCAACCTTTGTGAATTGGGGATACATATGCATATCTCCAATCTGTGGAGACTTCCCAAGTCCAAGGATACTCTTGTATTGATGGCTAAGGATATGCTTACTTCCTTTGGAGCCTCCTTTAATATAACTGGATAGATCCACCACCCCAGATCCCTTTCTTGTGTTTAACTTCAACAATTTTCCCTCCATTTACTCTCAGATAATTACAAAATCATTTAGCTCCCTCTTATAGTCTTATAAGCTTCTGGCCTCCACTTCCCTACAGAACTGCTTATGTGTGAATGTAGATGCAAAATTCTCCAATTTGTCAGCTATTAGGAACAGGATCATCAACAGTCAAACCATCAATAACAAGTAGGCCAATCTGATTCATTCCCTTCCTTCTACAGTTTACATACGTAAATAAGTCTTTGCTGTTTTTATTTGCATCATATGCCAAATTTTTCTTGTATTCTGCCTTAAGTTGCCTAACCTCCTAGTGCCATGATTACAGACTAGTTTATATCTACCATGGGCCTCTGTTCACTTGATAATTTGTATTCATCCCATGCAATTTTTCTTCTCTGCCAAGAGTCATTATTTCATCTGACATTCATTTATTCTTAAACCTTGAACGGTATTTCTTAGTTGGAACAAAAAGCCTAGTAGCCACCAAGCTACTTCCAAGATATAGGTATAAAAAAAATTGCAAAAAATACAAAAGAAATAATTACATATTTTATTCATACTATGTTAAAATTGCTTCATCACATCATTGGAATTCTGAGTGGACTAAAAATAAATAAGAATAAATAAAATAAATAATTGTTTAAAAAATATGTTTTGTTAACCTTATCCAATTTTACTAAGTTTTATTCTTTAATATACAGTAATATACAGTCTGGAATGTATCTCTTATATACGTAAGAGATACATTCCAGAACTTCTTACATAAGTCGAGTTTTATGTAACTCGGGAATGACTAATAAAATATTTCCACTATATCCCTGATATGCCAAAGTTACAAAAACAACATAATATCCTCAGAAGAATGAAGAAAAATTGTTATATATTTTTCAATTAATTAGTTATTTTTTTTATATTAGTTATATATATATAGAAAAATAGTTATGTTTTTAATTAGTTCAATTAAAAACTTTATCTGGGGCCAGGTGTGAAGTAGCCAGAGTGGTGCATAAGCAAAGAAAACATAAAAAAAGGAAGAAAAAACGCATCTGATATGTATATCGTCGCCTTGGTTATTATAGTTGACTTCATTGGTGCCGATCCCTTCACCACTTCTTATCTATCTTTGTCCTTTATTATTGTGTTCACTATTGACACTGACAAATCTAAATTACACATGATACTTGTTAATGTTTAACCATTTTCATACATCCTTATTATTTTAATTTGCTGATCCAAATTGATAGCCATCCTTTTCTTGGTAGATTTACTAGTAGCGCCGTCACTTATTCTCTTAGTCAGCACCATGATAATGGTCAAAATAACATTTTCTGTAAAGAACTTCACAGCTTTAAACCAGAAACACTGTTATCATCACACGCACGCTCACATTTTATTTTACTTTACATTTTAGCACATTTCTGGAATAAAGAAATAAACCAAAGAAATTTCCAGTTTCTGGTTTATTGGCTTTTCTGATGGTGCAATTCATTACAAACAGGTAGTAAACTCGATCTTATTGCATTTGAGACAATACTGTTAGTTGGAATTCTGTGGGTTTTCATATTATTATGGTGAAATGTGTGTCCCCTTCACCAAAATCTTCAGTCACATTTAAAAAACACATAAATAAAGTTTCAGAATCTTCACTTCTTTCCTATTCTTTAAGCTTATTACTCCGTTTCTCACTTGTGCATGCCGTGTTTGTCGTTATTGATTTCTTTTCTTTTCTTATGTTTTAAATTTTACAACACTAAAAAAAAAAAAAAAAAGAATTCAGTTAAAACTGAAATTACCAAGTCTGAATATACATAACTCAGGCTTACGTAAGTCAGGGACTCACTGTGGAACCTTGCAAGTAATTATTGAGTTGTAGATTCTGTATCTCGACATAAAAAAAAAATCACGCATATTAGTTAGCCACAATAATTTTCACATGGCATTGCTGGAGTGGAGGTTGGAACACAAAAAGTAATTAATATTAATTTTGATTAATTAGTTATATTAGTGCACAGCATTGTTACTTATCACAGTGTACTGTAATGTAACAATAAAGGTGTATAGAGTACTTTTGCCAGATTTGGACACACAGCATTATAAATGTACAGTAGAACCTGTCTTAACTGACCGCTGCTTAACCGATCTCCCCCCCCTCCCAATCCACTTTCAATGTCTCATTCCCAAAGCTCACAGAATGTCACAGGCACAGGTCCAGTATATCTGCAGCTATTGTAAAACACCATGCTTGCCTGTAGAGATGTATGCGTCTATAAGGGGTCAGCTGCATGTTTGTTCTTACCTACGTTTCCACCAGTAAAATTACTGTTATTCTAAATACAGTAAGTAATTGAATTAAATATCAAATTGACAATAGAATGATTTGTAGAATTTCTTAAAATACCGAATTAGATTGACTCAAGTTAATAGCGTAGCTTAATTTTTACGGTACACACCTTTTGTATAATCTGCAATTGCTGCTTGAGATAGGATGGATACTAATTTGAATTTAAAATTGGGATTAATATGGATAAATTTAATTTTGAAACAGAGTTAAAATATGCCTAAAGAAATAGAAGTGCACATCTTCGTCCTTGGTTGTCATAGAATTTAAGGTTAGAAATGATTGAACCTATATATGTAAATCGTGGAGGCCAATAGATGTAACAAATTGGCTTTCGTAGTTAACGTCTTCAGTTGGCAATAGTGAGAAGGAAGTGAAATGCGCGTATTTAAAGGACTCTATGTTCCCGTGATGCTCTTTGATACATGCGGGAATCTCAGGTGCATGAGATTCCAAACCGGAGAGAGGTTATAGGGTAATTTGGCATTTATTACATTAAAATTAGAATGAAGGCAAAACCATTCTATGATGAGGGCTTCGCACTGAAAAATTTTAAAACTGGATTTCAATTTAATGATGGGGATGGCTGAATCAACTAAAGGAGTGTGATTGTGGGATTGTACTTGTAGTGTGAGTTCTGTATTTGATTGTCCTGTTCTGAAGCTATTGTAATGATAATACGCTCGTGTATTAGATGTTGTTGTGGAGCAGTATTTTAGAGGTGGTGCTACCAATGTAGCATGCATTGCAGTTTTGTTGGCATTTGATTAAATAAACAATACTGTTCATGTCACTGATTTGATATTTATGTGTATCTTTATATGAATTAAACATTATATGTTGAAAATATGAGAGTGATGTCAGTACCGGCAAATACTCGACGCAATTGTCTGGCAAGATTACTGTGGTAAGGAAGAACAATATGTATGTTACTGCATGTAATGTGTTTGGATGGTTTGCTGATATTATTTTGGACGGTGGAAATAGTTTGTTGAATCAGCTGAAAAGGGTATTTTCTGGATATGAATTTTTCTGTAAGGTATTGAAGTTCGTTAGATAGGTCATCTTGTGTGGAACTGTATTTGATAGCATTATAAATTTGGTTGTAGAGGACGGCTGTTTTTTGTACTAAGTGGATGGTGTGACTCAAAATATAAGTATTTTCCAGTGTGAGTGTTTTTCCTGAAAATTCTAGTTCCAAGTTTGGTGTCCATTTTGTATATGGTAAGGTTAAGGAAATTAATTTGTCAGGTTTCTTCTATTTCAAGAGTATATTTTAATCTGTCGTGTATTGAATTAAATTTAATGAAAAGATTATCAATTATGGTTTTGTTCCCTATTATAAGGATGTCAACTGCATATCGTGCATATAATTTGATCTCTGAAGGGAAAGGTTGTAATATTTGATTCTCTATGAAGGCTAGGTAAATTTCAGATGGGGGGGGGGGGGCTGAAATTCCCAATCCCATGGGTAAACCAAATATTTGATTGTGGAACTGGAAATATCTGGCGTCTAATAGAAGTGATGTGAGTTCTAGTATACTATTGATTGAGAGAAGTGCGATTGGTTACGGTGCTGTCTTCCGTTAGGAAATTACGTAAGGCTTGCAGAGTGGATGGTAGATGTACATTGGTGTATAAAGAGACTATATCGAAAGATGCTAAAATGTCTTTGTTGGAGATTGTAATAGAACTTATTTTTTCAAATGTTTGGTTATTAACTTTATATTTTGAAAATCTTGTAAGGGGGAAATGATCCTTACTAGAAAGGAGGATAAGTTGGCAAAAGCTGATTTATTGAAGGAGACTATTGGTGTTAGTGGATGGTTGGGTTTGTGTAGTTCGGTTGATACCAAATTGTGCAGAAGGATGTTTCGTATGTCGATTTGTTGCAAGGTATGTAAGTTAATTTCTTTATTAGCCCTTAATTTGGCCTCCTCGATTTACATATTTAGTTTCAATCATTTCTAACCTTAAATTCAATGACAACCAAGGACGAAGATGTGCACTTCTATTTCCTTGGGAATATTTTAACTCTGTTTCAAAATTAAATTTATCCATATTAATCCCAATTTTAAATTCAAATTAGTATCCATCCTATCTCAAGCATCAATTGCAGATTATACAAAAGGTGAGTACTGTAAAAATTAAGTTATGCTATTAACCTATACAGCATGTAACTGAATTAAATATCAGAAATTAATGAAATATGGATGAGAAAAGAAAGTGTCATGTGTTATTACTATGAAAATTAAGTTTGATACTCATGAAAGACCCAAATTAAGGGGATATTCTCTAACAATAGTAATAATAATAATAATAAAAAAATTAAAAATAAAAATAAAAAAAACTGTCGAATATGTGTAGGAGAGAACTATAAAAGGCTCAAAAAAAAAAAAAAAAAAAAAAAATCATTAAAAAACAAATTGTTTCTCAAAGATACTTAAGTTCTCACTGCACTTTAACGCTGGTATTCATAATTGGATTACAAACAGACCCCAGCTGACTGTGCCATTGTTCCTATGACAAGAGTAAGTAGTGCAAGTGTTGCTGTTGTTACATGCAATTTCAGTTGAGATGGTACCATTGACATGTGGCGACTTTTGCTCGGTTTGGTATCAAACTGTCACTATTACAAGTGTTTTGGTGTCCTCTTGGGCCCCGTCTTATGCATTCTGCTTCAGTATTTTTTAAACAGTCTGATATTTGTATTAAACTTACCATATCTTTTTTGGTTTATTTTGGGCTTGCAGTTGTTTCTTGCACAACTGCCAACAGTTCTAGTGAACAAACGCAATGATAAAACTGAATCAAAATAGGAAAATGGACAACAAAATGAAATGAGAATAAAAGACTTAGAAAGTGAAAATTACTCCATTCTACAAGACAAAAACAATATACAGTTATATAAAAAAAAAACGTGAATCCCTTGGATGCAATATTATATGCTGTTATTGTTGTTGTTGTTATTATTTGGTTTTTAGAAGCATTAGCAACTAAGGCCATATTGCTCTGGCGATATGCGGTGGTCACTCAATGACCTTTCCACATCCTCCATATTTGGTGGTCACGGGCTGGAACCCCAGTCTAATCAAGAAGCGTGTGCTATGCACTGCTGCTCCTGTCCTCCTGGCTATGGAGGCGCCTATAATATTATATGCCTCCCCAAAGTTACTGTATTTGATTAAAATGTGATAAAAGAATCTGATACTTCAAAAATTCTTGTAACACCTGAAGTGATAAAGGTAATTATTGAGTTTACGAATGAGGAAAACATTCAAATTGACTTGAAACATTTTATGTACAGAATACAAATGCAGAAGAAATCACAACTTTGTTGAGGCTACTTAACATAGCTGTAACTTGCAAGAATGGTCATTTGAACACTAATGAAATGTGTCACCAGTATAACATAACAATTTTTATTAGCTATATAGTGCAAGAAAGCTTGAGGCACCAGCAAAAATAAATAAAAATTCCCGAGTTACCCTGTGTGTGTGTGTGTGTGTGTGTGTGTGTGCGGGCGCGTGTGTGTGTGTGCGTGCGTGTGTGAAAGAGAGAGAGTGTAATAAGTAGGAGGGAATCACGAAGAAAGAAAAGAATGATGATATCCAGCTCAGGACCCTGGTGTGCCAAGCATATACTTAACAGATGTGAGAACCTGGGGTTGATTTTTATTGTGGTATCATGCCGAAATGTCATTTCTGGCTAGAGGCTGAAGGCAATTGAAATCAAAAATATAAGCATCCTCCAATATGTGAGTTTTATAACCTTTTCACAAGAAAACATACAGAGTGGGCTATGTAGAGTGCTGTACTATAGATGAAGAGGTCTATGGTTTTTCAGGCTCATTCAGAATATACTTTGCCTCTAATCCCAACAAATATGATTGAAATCTTAGTGCATCAGACATGATTCCATCAGAAGGGAGGGGGGGAAAACATACAGGAGAAACCCTACTTGCACGATAAGTTTGAGATAACTTCTAGTAATTATGGAACTAAATGCAACTTGACAATGGATTAAAGTCAAATGCATCCATACCTCTGGCTGAGAAAATGCTCAGACAAAGACATGATATTGTTGGCGCGCACTGAAATAATAAGCCAGAAATACAGCCAGGTAGGTCCTGTTTTACGACTGTTTCAAATTATTACCTGAAAAAATTTAAAATAACAAAAAAAATCACAACTCAGTAACACGTTGCAGCAACACCTGCAAGTCCAAACACACACACTAGGCGTTTATTTTGTTTTTCGTGGTGCACTGTGGGTGGAATAATAGCTACGTCAAGAGTTGTTTACATTCAGTGTGCATTGTTCTTTTCTTTGTGAATTTTCCCTCAATTGTTAATGGGTTACACAGTGTTATTTCTCATTAATAATAATTTTTGTGAGCTCTAAGCATAGGGCAGTTTCTGTGTTGGGGGGGGGGGGACAAAAACAGTGTAAAACACTAACAATTAAGGAGAAAATGGATGTGATCATCACATGGAGTCTGGTAAGCATCGGTCGGATGTGTGTAAGGCGTTGAGTTTAGCACCTTCTACTCTATCAACGATTATGAAAATGTTGATAAAATAAAGCGCACATATACAGGGATAACAAGTGTGTCATCCTCCAGAACAACTTATTCATGCAGTGAGACAATGGAAAAAATGGAGAAATTGTTAGTGTCGTGGGTTGATGATATGAACCAAAATAACATTCCTGTTACAGAGGTGGTAATTCTGGACAAGGCAAAGTCGTTATTTTACGAAATATGTGAGGAGTCTGGTAGCACTGAAACATTTACAGTCAGCAAAGGGTGGTTTCATCAGTTTAAAACTGTTGTAAAATTCACAATGTGAAAGTGTCTGGTGAGGCTACTAGTGCTGACATTGCAGTGGTGGAAGAGTATTCTTCCGAATTTAAACGCTTAATAGACAAAGGCAACTACCACTCTGATTTAGTTTTTAATGTGGACGAAACGGGTAGTGGAGTCATCACTTGAGTAAATACATACTCAAATGATTACTCCACAGGGCCAAGGAAAATTTTATTTTATATATAAGTATATAAATAAAATACATTTAATGCACATGTGCATTAAATATTTAAAATATTTAATTATTTATAAAGATCAGAAATATTAGTGCATACTTGGAAAAATTTTGGAACCTATCTTATTCAATTACATTATAATTTGGTCTTGTTTTACGACTTTTCAATTTACAACCCTGTTTTGCTGGAACATAACCATGTCGTAAAACGAGTCCTACCTGTACTGTACTTGTTCTACCCTTCAAGAAATAAGGAGATTGGATCTAATGATATTGAATTTGATCCAAGAAAAGCTATTAGTACCATATACCCGAACAGAGAGGAGTGCGATTTTGTTTGTCTACCAGGCATATCAACATCGCATTAACAAAGAAACTGGAGGTGAAACAAAAGGGGATGTTGACATATAAGACGGGCAGATATTATTATTATTATTAGCCATATGGTGCAAGGAAGCCTGAGGCTTATGCTGCACCAGCCAAAAAAAAAAAATTTTTGAGTTACCCTGAGAGAGAGAGAGAGAGAGAGAGAGAGAGAGAGAGAGAGAGAGAGAAAGTAGAAGGAAATCACCAAGAAAGAGAGAAGAATGATGATATCCAGCTCAGGACTCTGGGTGTGCCAAGCCCATACTCACCAGATGTGAGCCCCTGGGGTAAAATCCAGACCTTGTTCCTTGGAAAATCAGAAGATGGCCCATTCAATTCTTTTACAGCGTCCTAGTCGAAGTGGGCATGAATGCATTGCTTCTTACAAAAACAGTAATTCCAGCCTAAAACTTGACTAAGAAAGTTCTTTAAGATATCTGTCCTTAAAATCTGATCATGTGAATTTTTTTATAACTGGGTACAGATGGATTCTGTGTATCCAATCAATACAGCAAAAATCACCTATGGAGTCAAGGGTTAAAGAAAGCAAAATTAGAGACAGCACACAAATACATTAGAGGTTTTGTTTAAGGAAGAGAGAGATGAAACTGCAGCCAGTTTATACATCAAAGAAAAGAACTTGGTGCTATATCAAAATACTAATGGTGCAGAAAGTTTTAAAAGTGATGGAAGGTTGAGATGTTGGAAAAAATATCATGTTAGTCATGCAGTGAGCAGAGAAGGGAGAAATTATCTACTGATGAGCCTCTTGCTCGAAAATTAAAAAAAGATTTAAGCTTATTTATCAATACGGAGGAAACAAACAACAAGTCTAAAAGAAGTTATAATATCAGTTATAAGAAGTTACAGTTACAAAAATGATGGCAAAAAATAATAATAAATAAATAAATGGAGTCTGTAGCATCAGGATACAAAAGAGTAAGACAGAGAATAATTGCAGCCACTGCAAAAATGCAAAGGGAATTCACAAGTTGATGCTTTTTGTGTTGGTAAATCAAATAATCCAAGAGCAGTGAAACCAAATTGTTCATCATTATAACTTTATTATTACTAACAAAAATTAGCAGGGAGGAACTCTGTTCTATTCAGAGAATATATTTTTTCATGAATTTGCATATTATGTAGAGAAATTCTAGAAGAAAATACTCACCCAAAGGCTGTTCTCTTTCTGGACAATACTCCGTTAACATCCCAGTTGTTAGGAACTGGTATGTTGTCCAGTATTGTCCAGAAGAAGCACTCTCTTATAAAAGTATGTTTTTACCACAGAATATAAAATCCTTGATGCAACCTATGGATCAAGGGAAGAGAGGGGTCTAGAATGTCTAAAGAAAAAAATTGGGAAAAGTTTTTAAGTTCAGTTCTGGTGAAAACAAAAGACACTAATATAGGTCTTACGGAATAGAGGGAAGTCATCAACATCAAAAGATGTGTCTACAATATAGCACTAGCATGAAACTAAATTCAGAAATTAACTAAACTCTAGCCAAAGGTGAACATTGCAAATTAAATGTCCTGAAATAGAAGAAGACAATAAAGAACATATTAAATGATTTAAGGCAAAGTGAAGATTCCCAAAGATTTACGCACAGTAGTACTGGATCCAGCAGCGTATTTAATTAAACAAATCATCACTGGGGGGGGGGGGGGAATAAAAGACAATCATTCATTTCCACAAAGTTTGATTTTGTTGAAAAACGAAATCATCAGCTGATTTTAATTCAAGGCAAAAAATTTCTCGCTCAGCTACAAAAATGTCACAGATACAGATTTACATATGTATTGAAGAACAGCCTAATTCAACAGTCAATACGTAGATTTTATAAAAAATGTTAAATTTCATATCTAAACAAATTGCCGGTTTTATGTGCATTAATGTACATGTTATAAGTAAAATTCTTAAAGTATTTATGCTTGTCTGATTTTTTTTGATTCTACACCTTAGTAACTTTTTATATCAATCAACCATTTACTGGTCCCAATCATGGAGAAGAGCTTCTACTATGTACAAAATTACAAATCAAAATTAATATACAGGATATTTCAACTTATTAAAATGGCGAGGTTAACATGCATAAGCTATTCCTCATTCTTATTGGTTATTAATCCATTCAAAGCCCACAATGATGTAAATATAGAGAGTATGCATATAGTGGGAATAAAATACTAAATTGCGCTTTTTTTTTTTTTTTTTTTTTTTTGCTATTATGTTTGTTTATTTCTTTTAATTCATTTAAGTATGTACAGGCAACAAAAAGCTGCTAAAGCACTCCTACACATACAAGGAGGGAAAAAATAATGGAAAATCTGGAGACAGCACACAATAATATAACAGTTACTGGGTGAACACTGATTTGGTGTTGGGACATCCTTTACTTTTGAAATAGAATGTGTTCTATGTGAAATAGATAGAAATAAATCTTAGAAACTGTCAAATAAATATTCTGAGGAATTTTCAAGTTTCTTGACTGATAAAGGTGGAGGAAATCTCACACTCCTCTCCAAATATGCCCACAGTGGCTTAACTAAGACTTAACATTTAAGTCAGGTGATTGTGAATGCTATTTGAGATGTTTAGCCTGTTTGATCTTCCTCAAAACAAGATTGAACACATCTGGCTATGAATTTTAGAACATTATCACCTTGAGGCAGGTATCGATAGTGAAAAATGATGTTTGCACCATTGAATGAACCTGGTCACACAGGATATTAAGGTAATAAGAGGCAGTAATCTGAATTCTCATTGTCATTGTTTCACAGATGGCACAAAACATTTGTGTCTCCTTTGGCATTAGCTAAATGTAAACCCTCCCTATTTCAGGAAAAGTGAAAATGACAATTCATCTGCAAATTACAAATTTTAACAATTGTAAAGCAGACATAATCCCAATCATCAATTGACCAGATTTCGTGCTCCTTACACCACTGTCCATTTTCTAGCATTACCATCAGTAACAAGTGCCTTGGCAATAGCAGCTCTGCGATAAACTACAGCTTTATGAACTTCTTACTGAACTATTTTGCTATAAACTGGATTGCAGAGACTCACATTAAGTTCTGTAGTTATTGTAGAGGCAACAGTTTTATGTTTTCGGGGTAACGTCCTTTTCATTGCCAAATGGCCTCTTTTGGTCAGCTTCGAATTTATGTAACAATTTGTCCTATCAGATTTTGTCTGACATCACTTTCGATACAGTTGCTCAAGATTGGTAGTTCTCCAGTACAGCTACTGTGGCCAAAAAAAAAAAAAAAATTTTTTTTTAAACGTACAACAATTTTACATGATATTGTTCTACAAAACTCAAAAATATATACGTTTCTAAGCTGACTTTTGGATAGAATCTTAAATTACATAACTTATTAGTTTCAGTTTTTACAATAACTTTATGAATTTTATTATTATTCCTATGCATATAAATTATATATAAATTATGCATATATCCATATAAATTCCATCTAACTATCATTGTTATCAGTAAAATAAATGTCTTAATAAAAAAGGAATTGTGCAGCCACCAGAAAAAAAACTCTTGAAAACCACTGCTGATATTAGCATTAGCATTAGTAGAGGCATTTGATGCAAGAAAGCAAGCTTATGCAGCATCAGCCATAAAAAAAAAAAAAAAGCCACTTCCACTTCACCCCTCTGTTTGTTCGAAATACCTGTCCAGCTGAGCCTTAAACTTATTTAAGCTATCAACTTCCACGACAAGGGATGGAAGTCTGTTCCACCAACCAACCACCCGCTGGCTAAAGGCAAATTTCCGCACGTCTATCCTACATCTGTCTTTCCTCAATTTGAATTTATGCCCTCTCAGGTGATTATTCTGAGCGAGAGGAAGAATCCCATCAGCATTGAGCATGCTCAAACCATTCAAGGCTTTATACACCTGGAGACTAGGCACCTCGCTGGTGCCTAGTCTCCAGACACTGTAATTTGCAAAACTTAAGCCTTTCTTCGTAAGAGCACCCCTTTGTTCCATTCACTAATCTTGTTGCCCTTCTCTGTACTCGTTCCAGCAGCTCTACATCCTTCTTGAAATGAGGCCTCCAGACCTGTATAGAGTACTCTAGGTGTGGCCTGACCATTGCCTTATACAAGGGAATAATCACCTCCTTATCCCTGCTAGAAAAATTCCTATATATCATTGACAATACACCATGAGCTACTCCTGCAGCCCGTCTGCACTGCTCAGAGAACTTCATATCTACCTGCACAACCACCCCCAGATCCCTTTCATTCTCTACCACTGTCAGTGTAGTACCACAGAGTTGATACGTTGCTCTGGGGTTGCTATTTCCCATTTGTAGTACTTTACATTTGTCGATGTTAAACTTCATTTGCCACCTCTCAGCCCATCTGCTCAACCTTTCCAGATCCTGTTGCAGCAGCATAGTGTCAGTAGTGTCCTTGACAACGCTGCCTACCTTTGTATCGTCTGCAAACTTCGACATTAAGCTTGATATACCATCATCAATATCATTTATAAATACAGAAAACAATAATGGACCCAACACTGAGCCCTGAGGGACTCCACTCATAACATTAGTCCACGACGAGCAGTGTCCATTGATTACTACTCTGTCTTCTCCCCCTCAGCCACCCCTTTATCCACAGCAGCAATTTGCCCCCAATGTCACACTGCTCCAATTTGTGCAGCAGTCTTCCATGTGCAACAGTATCAAAAGCCTTTCTAAGATCCAAGTATATAATATCAAAGTTATTCCCTGCATCCAGTTCTTTTTGTGACTGCATCATAGTATCCAATCAAATTGGTCAGGCAAGACTTCCCCTTAACAAAACCATGCTGTGTCCGAGCTATAACTGAAGTCTTGTCTAGATGATCCTGCAGTGCTTCTTTAACCAATGCCTCCATTAATTTTCCGGGAACAGAAGTTAAACTCACAGGTCTATAATTACTTGTGTCACGCTTTGATCCTCCTTTGTGAATTGGGGTCACATTTGCACATCTCCAGTCTGTGGGTACCTCCCCCGAGTCCAAGGAAGCTCTCATAATTATGGCTAAGAGTTTGCTTACTTCCTCTGCTGCCTCCTTTAATATAACTGGATAGATCCCATCCACCCCGGGTGCCTTTCTTGTGTTTATCTTCAACAATTTCTCCTCCACTTTACTCTCAGTTATTACAAGATTCTCTAGCTTACTGCTAGAGTTGAATACACCTCTGGCTTTCCCCTCGCTAAATAACTCCTCATGTGTGAATGTCGATGCAAAATATTCATTTAGTTTGTTAGCTACCTGAGCAGGATCATCAACAGTTGACCCATCGATATCCAGTGGACCAATCTGATTCATCCCCTTCCTTTAGAGTTTACATAAGTAAAGAACTCTTTGCTGTTTTTCTTTGCATCTCTTGCCAAAGATTTCTCGTAATCTGCCTTCGCCTGCCTAACCTCCTTTGTAATTTGGTTACAGATCAACTTGTATCTATCATAGGCTTCTGTGTCATGTGTTAATTTGTATGTATCCCATGCATGTTTCTTCTCTGCCATATGCCTCATTAGTTCATCTGACATCCATTTAGGCCTAAACCTTGAACAATAAAATTAATTAAACAAATCAGCAGTTTTCACTGATGCTCCCATTAAATCTGCACAAGCAATTTGATCGCTTTGGAATTCAGATGAGTTGGACATTTTCTTCATGTTCCTTTACATATCACCTCGAAAAAAATAACACAATTTTTATTGTCTTTCCTTAGACTACTGTTAACTGCCTGAAGGAACAAAAAACAAAAAAGTCACTGCATGTTAATAAATTCACCACACAGTCATTACAAAACTACCCCCACTTTCATATAGAGTTTCCAGTATTTTGTCCATCCCTTGTATACTGTTAGTATGCCAACACTGGTTAAACTTTACCATTAGAAGCCTGACAGATTAACATTAACACAGAGTAAGAGTACTTTGGTTTTCAAAATAACTTCAATTAAAATGAATGCAGTTATTTATATATATATGAGTAATAGGATAATCTGTGAGATTCTTTTCATTGCTTGGATTATTGTTTTACATCTTCTTCTCTTTTATATTTTCGATGTTAGATCAGATCTTTTCCCTGAAATTATTCTTGGTAAACCACCTCTTAACATTCCCAGTACACTCCATTCAATATTTCTTGTGGTTTTCTGTCAGAGGATGTCAGAAAAATTAGGAACATCTTGATGTCAAGTAAGCTCCAGGTGTTGATGCTACTTCTCCATTGGTTCACAAAGCATGTGCTTTGTGAACCAGTTCCTGTTCTCTGTCACCTTTTTATCCTTTCTTATTGCAATTCAGTTCTTCCTTCTGCTTGGTAATTTGCTTATATCGAACCAGTTCCCCAAAAGTTGAGAAATCAATCCTTCCTTTAAATGCCAACTCTTAAAGTATCTATAAACCTTCCATCAATCAATAATTGCCAATATTAATTCTGTGATTTACGATACAATGGTGATATTATAACTTATATTATCCACTTGAGAATAAATTTAATGCAAAAATTTGGTGAAATTTAAGCAGTTGCTCTTGGCATTTCTAAGGCTTTTGATCATTTTTGGCATAAAGAGCTTATTAAAGAAAAATTATAAAAGAAAATCCTATCTTTTCTGATGATACAACTGAATTCCACCTTCCAATTTGAGAAAGGTTGCCCTGCCCAAACAACTTCAACTTTCAACTTCTTGAATATCCACAACCAATTCCTTTTATGATCTCTAGTAAATTCTCAAATAGGGCAAAGATAACTTATTTAACTTCAATCCTTCTAAAATGTATCTTTCTTCAATCTTTCAACACAAGAAAGGAGTCTAAAGCTTTATGCTAATCTTCAATGACATAGAGATTTTTAGAGATCTCTATTAGGGATTATCCTTGCTTCTAACCTCTCACGGAATACGCATATTACAAATATTTCTTCCTCAACATATAAAAAAGCAAGGTTTTTTCTTTTGCTTCTGAAATTAATTTTCTTCTAAACAACCATTCACTCTGTACAAATCTAAAATATGCCCTGTCATGGAATGCTGTTCCCACATCTGGGGTGACATACTCTAAACCTCCCTACGGGTTCTAGACTCCATTCAAAAGAGGACAATCAGATTAATTAATAACCTGACCCTTACAAAGTCTCCCAACTCACTGTCTTATAGATGCTCTACTTCTGATACATATGGCCCCCCTTTAACTTATCTACAGATAAGTTAAAGGGGGGCATATTTCTGAATTGCTTTCTGTAATTTCTCCCGTTCCAAAACAATTCCAAACACATGACACAACCAGGCAACATCCATTTCCTTGCCAACTTCAAACTCAAAGAACCACCCTTTCTTCCTCCTCCTCATTCATCCCTTTGACTTCAGCTTTCTGGAACAACCTCCCACCACATATATTTCCTGAAAATTATAACGTGGAGAAATTATATTATCCAGTTTCAATAAGTATCTTCTGTCTTCTTAACTTTGAACATGAGCAGAGGTACTAACTATTGTAGGTTCTAATATTTTTCACATTTAGAGGTTTTCATAAAAAAGAAAAAAAAAAAAAAAAAAAATGTTTATCAGCTTTATACATTTAAATTTCTAAAGACAATTAACACACACGCACACACACACACACACACACACACACACGCACACGCACGCACGCACGCACGCACGCACACACGCACGCACGCACGCTTCGGGTCTATCATTCTTAGCCCAGTTTTTATCATGGTTCCAATTCTGTAGTATTCTGCACTTCTCATAATGAAATTTTGGATAAACATGGTATATACAGCACTCAGCTGTATATACCATCTTTTAAGGAAAAGCAGCATGCTCACAAAAATTACAGGTTGACTCCATCAATGAACACTTGCAGCCATCACGCAATGGGTGCATTGCATGAATCAAAGAAACTTTTAAATTTTATTTTAAAATTGGACCAAGTATTACTGTTGAGATTTTATAACTTTTAAATTAAATTTTGTTTAACCAAGAATATTTTTCTCACTGGGAAAGTTGTTCTTTGCCCTCAGTTTAGTTTAGTCTAAAAGCATAATCAATGTGTTTCTGAAACCAATAAACAGAGTTTATTTAAAGGGGAAAAAAAAAAACAATGGTTTAACATGAAGAGGGGCAACACAAACAGCCCTCATATAGTCAAGTTGTTCTATAACTAAACATGCATACTAAAGTTTGTGCATTTTTTTCCACTGCAATTAAAATAGTTTTGGATTTGTTTTGTTCATTTTTAAAATCATTTCAAAATACACCAATAGCATTTTACATGAAGAAAAGACTGAAAACAACTTTCTAACTGGAAAAAAAGAGACAAAATAGATAAATAAATAAAATTAAAAAAAAAAAAAAAAAAAAAAAAACACTTGTTAGACAAAATTTAGATATTGCAAAATCTAAACAGTAATACATAGTTCAACTTTGACATCAAATTAAAAAATTTCAGCTCAAATAGGAAGAAGGAAAAAAAAAATCTGGCTAACAAATTGCATAAACTAGAGGTTCCTGAAATGTAGGATGGAGGGGTACTTGCTGTTTCACGAAGCACTTTTAGGAACGAACAACCTCACAATTCGGTATGAAGCGGTTTTATTTATTTCTGTCATTTGTATTTTATTTCTTTGAGATTAAATGTATTGAAGTATGTTTAAATTTATAAAATTGTGTATTCATGGCTAAATTTTATGTGAAGTATTTCTGTACTTGTTTCTGAATTTGGGGACACATGAAATGTATAGTAAATTTTAAGAAGACTCAAGGTATAAAAAATTGGGAACTGGCTTAAACCTTAAACCACATGAACTGGCTTAAAATAAGCAAGACAGACGCTGATTGTTTTAACTGATACACTGTGCATGCATGCATGGCAGTATTCATCCATCTCTCTCTCTCTCTCTCTCTCTCTCACTGCAAAATACTCATAAGGCGCACTCATTAAATTTAATAAGTTTTATTCAAGGAATTACAGCTTTCAGATTACACAATGTGTAATGTCATATTTCGTTTAAAAGAAACCGCTGGAATTTTGTTTGATATCAATAGGTATTAGCTATGATACTTGAAACAATACAACTAAAACAGCATGCGAGTTAGAGCAGAATAAGATGTACACTTATTGTAGAAAATGATCCCTTATATTGGACTTCAGAAGTACTATAACAAAATTGTACTGAGATATTAATTCCCTTCCCAATGAGATCACTGTGAGATCTTTGCTTAAACTGAGAAAGCAACAATAACTAAAAAAAAAATGCTTCAGCATTTAAGAATTTGAGGCATGAGAAGCAACCAGTTCATGGAATGTTATTAATCTTAACATTCCATGAACTGGTTAATGTTAACTTGAGACTTTCATTCTAACTTAAGCAAATCAAATACCACATTTTAAGAGGAATGATAAATAAATTCAAATTAATCCTTTTTTACAAGCAGATTCTCTTAAAATGATGTAGCTCTTAAATATTTAATCCAACCTAGCCTTTTAACAATAACCACAACTACAACACAGAACCAACTACCTGATAACAACGAGCAATAAATGGCAATTTAAACTCTAAGCCATTAATCTTTACAGAAAAACAGGAAGTGAAATTAAAGTATTAATAAATATTTATTACAAAATTTGCACACATACCTGTCAAGGAACATGATATTCAAATTCAGATATATTTTTTCACTTAATGTTGTAAATATGTATGTGCCAGACAAAGGTTACTATACTTAACCAAGAAGGTGGGTGATTCTGACCATAGCAATTACAGCAATGGCACCTAACAGGTGCCCAATTTTTCTTTTATTTCTGGAGAAGGTTTTGCTTTTTTCTTTTTTTTTTTGTAAATTTGGTTTGAAGTACATCAAATATATATTAAATGTACTTTGCGAGGTGCTACCCAAAAGTTCCCGAAATTTAAAGGTTGCATGGGAACTATGTTGAGTATGGACTTGTAGCGCTAGGTAACACTGTACACATCCTTTGGGAATCAATATGTCATGTGGCGTTGGACTGGATAGAGTCATTGAATATTTATGTGCTGTTCTTTAGCGGTGTGTTTTACGTAGTTTGTGACTGTTGCAATGGCTAATGTGAGAGAACAACGTGCTTGCATCAAGTTTTGTTTCCCTCTTACCAATACAGCAGCAAAAACCCACAAGAAGTGGAAACAAGCTTTTGGTGACAATGCTTTAGGCCAGATGCAAACCTACTACTGCTTTAACTGTTTTTAAAAAGGCCGAATGTCAGTTGATGATGACGATTGCTCTAGGCGTCCATCGAGCACCACCCTGGAAAATGTTGCAAGACTTCAGGCGGTGATCCATGAGACCGCAGGCAGACCATCCATGACATTTGTGGCAATCTAAGACTATCGTATGGCGCCTATCAGCAGATTTTGTCAGACTAGTTCGTGCCAAAGACAAAAACCAGCATCACATGAAAGTTAGCAGAGAGGGACAGAAGTGATCAGAACTTCCTTTCTATGGTCCTCAATGGTGACGAGAGTTGGGTATGACCCAGAAACCAAGTAACAATCATCCCAGTGGAAGAGCCTATCTTCACCCCAACCGAATCAACCCCTAAGTGAAGAACAATGTGAAGTCCATACTGATCTGTTTTTAGGACATTGACAGGATTATCTAAAAGAAATTCGTCCCTCCTGGCCAGATCATCAACACAAAGTTCTACTGCCATGTCCTGAGGGGGGTTAAGGGAAGTCAGAAGGAAACATCCGGAGAAGGGGCACACAAAGAACTGGATCTTTCATCAAGACAATGAGCCCGCCTACACACCTCTCACTATGGCACAGTTTTTGGCATCCAACAACAAGACAATCGTCCCCCACCCCCCAATCACAAGACTTAGTCCTCTGCGACTTCCTCTTTCCAAGGATGAAAATCAAGCTGAAGGGCCAAAGATTTGACAGCATAGAGGATTTCACCACCAAATCACAGGCAGTGCCAAACACTATGATGATGAAGGACTTTCAGGGTTCATTCAAACCATGGGAGAAGCACTGGGATTGGTGTTTACGCTTTGAAGGGGACTACTTTGAAGGTGATGGTGGCGAATAAGACGCAGGGTGAGTCTAATTTATTTTATAAATACATTTCAGGTAACACCTCGTATTAGGTTAATGAAAAATCTGAAATTTTAAAAATAGTCTTTTTTACATGTTATTTTCCAAACACAGAAATATTATTAATTTGGCTGAAAAAAGTTTAAATCATAAAACATAAATATGAAACTATTAGTCACTCAAATTTTTCAGTTCAGAAATCAATGTGAACATTCAAACTACACCATGCACATGTATTAATAAATTTTGTGAAAAAAAAAAAAAAAGGAAATAATAGTAAAAACAAAAAAAAAAAAAAAAAAAAACAATGAAACAAAAACCATATTACATCAGTAATAATCAAATTCTAGATTATCTAATTTCTGTAGCAGGCACATAAAGCAAGGGACAAGAAAGACAATTGTTTACACTATGCTAAGGCTAGGAGCAGCACAATGAAGAAGGGAAAAAAAAAAAAAAAAAAAAATTCCAGACAGACTCCTGCTGGACTGACAGGTGATTCACAAGTGTAACAAGAAGTTAACATTAAATGCACATTTTTTTAAGCTTCTCAAATGAAACTTTGTCTTTCAGAAAAGGACTAAAGGTTGCAGCCATTAACATTGAAACAAAAATTTTATCTAGAAAATGACACCACTGCTGGGTTGAATTAAAGCTCAGAAGAGTAGTCTGACATACATTTCACTGATCTGAGGGTGAAAACAAACTGTGTATTTGAAAAACTTGACAAACTCAACTGGAAGGAAAACGAAACTTATCAGAAAAGTCAGGAGACATCTGAGTATCAGAAAACTTTCCACTTAATTGGAGGAGTGGTTAGGAATGGATAATAAACAAGTAATATAAAAAAAACATTTTTTAAAGTCAATTCCTACTTAGGTCAACAACGAACTTTCGACTTCAAAAATTTATCAAAAAATTATTGATTTTTGCAAGAATTGAACTCGCATTCTTCACCTTCACGTGAAAAATACTGAAATCCTTGCATTTTACCGATTGAGCTACTGCCTGTTGATTTCAATTTTATTCCTAAATTTATATCCTGCTAAATATCTTATATAAGAGAAATTTTTTTTCTCCCATATAAAACTACAATTAATTAATTAAATTTAATTAATGAATTAATATTTGAAAAAACTGTATTAACATCAAGTGTCATCCACTACAAGTTTAAAAAAATGTATTTGAACTTGAGTGGATGAATAAAAAGTATTTTATTAACGATTGAAAATTTGAACAAGATATATAAATATATATAGTGAGAGTGTGAACTAATAGTAGGAATTGAAAAATGAAAGAATATTATAGGATCTACAAATGCTCTATAATGTGAACAATATTTCTGAGTCCACATTGAACTCCAGAATATTGGAGCCCAACTGGGCTGGTTTTAAATTAATAGTCCCATCAAATTATACAATATGAAAAGTTTTATGAAGACTTATATAGTAAAATGGACACAGAAAGTCACAGTCAGAAATAAAAATTCCCAAGAAATATGTTGCTCAAGAAATGGTGCAGGCAACGCTCTACAGAGTCTATTATTTATATAAGAGACTCTGTAGTCTATTATATGAATTACATGAACGACAATGGATGCCATTTTTCATTATTCAGAATTTCCAGAAGGGAGTAGACTAAACGTATGAATCAGCAAGAAGAAGCCACCATCATTTAGGATCACCAGTTACTCTTCCAATATGTTCAAAACTAGACAGAATACTTTCAACCACTTAATGTAAAATAAGTGGATATCTGTGCAAGACTGCTAAAGATATTACAAGTTGTGAAGGACTTACCAATGTTTTGTTACCACCATAAATCTTTGGCATCTGCCAATCAGCAGTTATAAATTCTCTAAAATGATATGTACCTAAAGGTGCCAAAGTATAAGTAATCACAGCATCTAATATAGTTTTATTAAAATTCTTAAGCCAAATTGTGAAAATTTGCCTTTCCAATCAACACGCATTAACATATATAAATAAGTAGATGATAAAATCACTTACTCAGTAAAAGAATTAATGTAGGCATTCTTTTTGTCAACTTTTAGAGAACCATATGCCATTTTTGTGTTGTTTATTAAATGTCATATTTATATGTCACACTGAGTAAGTAATCAGCAAAGGATTTAATGATTTAGTGTAACTCTAATAACAAAATTACTTCACAGTATACCCAGTTTGTAAGCAAAAATGATCAGTACGGATCCTAAGATGATTATAAAAAAAAAAAAAAAAAAGATAGGAGTTACCAAAATAAATAATATTATTACATGTTAAAGAATTTTTTACACCAATTTGAACAATGTGCAAAAATTCCTTAAAAGTAATGACGGAGAGGTGACAATTGCTGTAGCCTCAAAAAATTAGATCAATCTACTAAATAAAAATAAATTCAAACTACATAACAGAGAAAACTAAAAATAAACACTTACCAAGGCAAGTAAAGAGGCATGGTTTCTTTCTTCAATTATTGGTACAATCGGAGCCAAAAACCACCCATCTTCCCCGCACAAAGGAAGAAAAACACAACTCAAAGTTGTATTTTTCTTATTAAGTAGATAAACCAAACACTGTAATTACAAAGAACGGGAAGTTAAATGGAGCCACAGAGTCTACTTCTTCAAAGAGAGAGCAGACTCTGTGGACTTACTTAATAGATCAATGTTGAAAAAACGTTGCAAGTTGGGTTAAATTTGAAAGTGTCTGCTATTCTGCCCAGACATGATAGGAGGGAGTATATGATGAGAGCCTTGTCAGTCAATTCAGCCCTGGAGAGATTGTGCAGGTTCATGAGGTAGAATTTTTCTCAGCGTGGTCTGTGCTTGTTAACAAGAGAGATTGTTTCTACAGGAATGAGATACGTCTAAATAGAAAGGGTGCTGATGCTATCGAGGCAGAGATAGGTGGGTCGGAAAACTGCTAGCTTGGGGGATTCACAGACTAATAGATTAACGGTAGCCACGGGCAGAGGTGAAAGTGATTCTTGCACTGGTTCTTTTGGAATGAGCAGCAGCCTGGAAGGCAAGGTACTGGGGATTTCAAGGACTGCTGGGAGTGATCATGGAACAAGTAAATACATGGGTTGTGTCAGAGTAACTAAGAGTAAGAATAGGTGCATGTATAATTGCATGTACACCAATGCTAGGAGTACAATATATAAATTTGATGTGCTAGTCAAGACATCAAAAGTGGATAGTGTTGGGATATCAGAGACATGGTACTACATGGATATAAGCAGTGCAGAATTGGAATTTGGGGAGTACAATGTGTACAGAAAGGATAGACAGGCCGGAAAGGGAGAGGGATTCCGCTGTTAGATAAGAAACACACAAAATTTAAGGAAGTGCATCCAACTGATGTTGGTGGAACAATGCAATGTTGAGTCTGTTTGGTGTGACATAAGCACTGGGAAAGGGAAAATGAGTGTAGGTGTTTGTTATAGATCTAACGAATCTGATGAGTATAAGGGGAAATTGTGCACTGATGAGTATAAGGAGCAACTATGCAGAGAAATAGAGTGGGCCAGTAAATCAGAACCAGTAAAAAAAAAAAATAAAATAATTTTTTTTTTTAGTTCTTCATAGTTCTTGCATCATATACCTCTACTAATGCTAATCTGATAGCTCTCAATCTATGTGAATGCATGATTCATATGTGTGATAATATGCAATGAATATAAAAGCCAGAGTCACTCTAGAGAAAAAAGGAAAACAATAATGTACCAGAATTGGCGAGTAAAGATTTCCTGAAAGAAGAAATTTAAATATTTGCATTTGTTTTAAGCAACCGCGGTATTTATTCTGCAGGCGATTTTAAAGAGTTAAAATTGTTGTTTATATTATATCCACAAAGTATTGAATGCGAAATTATCAACATTTGTTAACATTTGGATATTCTCTTTGTTAATGAAATACGTGATAACTAACAGTTATCCCCCAATTTGCGCAGGGGTTACGTTCCAGGGAAAACACTGTGCAGTCCAAATCCGCATACTGCAAAACTTAGCTAATATATGACATCATGAGGGTTCCATACGTGTGTACACACACAAAAAAAATAATAATAAATAAAATAAAAAAATTTGAATTGAAAAATATTGTTTTCATTCAGTAAGAAAAAAAATTAGAAACATGTCCATAAAATTAATCTTGCTAATACTTCCCTATAGATTTTTAATTCTTTGTCACTGTTGCCTGAGATAACCTTGCAACTGTATCTGGCACTTTTTGAAGAAAAAAAAGCTAAAACTGTTTGCTTAGAAGCATGCTGTTTTTCTGTATAAATTTGTTCTTAAGCAACTAAGGTTAACGATAAAGTTCTGCGAAAATTTAAATTCCTCTCCAAATTAGGATCCATATCCAGCACTTCTTGGCTAAGCTGACTTGCAAATTTTAAAAAACTCAGCTCCTCTCTGCTCAGTCAAATTTCACCTTCTATGTTTTTATCATTTTTGTCATCTTCTTCTTCACTTTGGGAAAAAATATCATCCACTAATAATTGTTCTCTATGAGATTCAAGGACTCTGTTTTATCTACTGGTTCTATTTCTTCAAATCCCTCGCTGCTAATCATTTTGCCAATTCTCACAATCTCAAGTTCCACTGGCATTTCAACAGTGGCTTCTTTAGTGCAGCATTGTCGCCACAGCTTTTTCCACACTGCATTCATTGTTGAGTTCTTAACCTCATCCCCACGAGAATTCAATATTTTTTACAGTATCAAGAATGTTATAATTCCACCAATAATCTTGAATTGAAAGACTGCTTTTCCATCAGTAGTTTCTACCAATTGTAAAAAAGATCTTTTTAGGTAATAAAGTTTAAAGGAAGCTATAACACCTTGGTCCATCGGCTGAATTAACGAACTTGTATTCGCTGAAGGAAATGTAACTTTCATATTTGGGTGCAGATCAGACAAATGTGCAGGATGACTGGGCACATTGTCAATGCTATGTTCTTCTTAAGACAATATCTTTTTGTTTCGAAGCAATAGAAATTTAAAAACCAATCCTCAAAGACTTTAGCTGTCATCCAGGCTTTGTTGCTCGATTTCCAATGAACTGATAAGGAACTTTTTGATATTCCTTTAAAAGCACATGGATTTCTGAGATACAAATTAGCAGCAGTTTACACTTAAAGTCACCCTCTGCATTGCCACAAAACAAAAGTGTTAACCTATCTTTTGCAGCTTTGAAATCTGGGGCAGTTTTCTCTTCTTTTGAAATAAATGTTCAGCTTGGCATATGCTTCCAAAATAAGCTGGTCTCATCAGTATTAAACGTTCGACTTGCTAGATAGCCCTCAGTGGTAATAACATCCTTGAAAGTTTTCGGATAAAAAGAAGCAGCTTCCGTATCTGCACAAGCTAATTCACCCGTCAATTTAGATTGTGAAGACTAACATTTTTTAAAGTTTTCGAACCACCCTTACTGGCCAGAAGGATGTCTGCATTGGATGGACCAGCTTCTTCTTGTAAGCACTTAAATTTGCAGAGCTTTGGTGCAAATAATATCTGAACTAAGAGTTATTCTCTTTTGATTAAGATCTTCCATCCAGAAAATTTTTCGGTTTTCTCTAGTAACAGATATCTCTATTTCGTTGTGCTTTTTGCAGCCAGTGATGTGGAACAGATAACTGAACTTTTAATCTTCTCAGCATTTTCCCTCATTTGTTGAATGCTAGATTCATTTATGCTGTATTTCTTGGCCAATATCAACAACTTTTTTGCCATTTTCTAACTGCGTAATGATTTTTAATTTTTCCTCTAAATTTTATATATTTTTTTATTTATTATTATTTTTTTTTGTTTTAGCTTTCTTCATTTTAGGCACTAATTAAACACACACTTTATATAGACAAGAAATATTAAATCAGCAAAAGCAATGCTTAAAGATTAAAACACTTTACGTTCGACAAACTAGAAAAAGATTCTGTCTGAACAGCTAACATAGGATAATTGATGAAAGGGGTCCCAAATGAGGAAGCTGTTTCAAAAATAACCGGACAAACACACACCACCATTTATTGCTATGTTTCGTTATAAGAATCAGTTTTGAATGATTCTGTGATATTTTTCTAAAGCACATTTCTGGAGGTCACGACCATAAAACTATAAAAACAATTTGCACTTTTCGGTTTATTGGGCATTTCTGTTACCGCACCTAATTATAAATGGGTAGTAAACTCAATCTTATTGCACTTGCAATGATGCCGACAGCTGTAATTCTATGGGATTCTACGTTATTACGGTGAAATGTATTTATCCTTCAATTAAATCTTCAATCATGTAAAAAACATATAAATAAATTTTCAAAATATGCTCTTCATTCCGATTTCTGAAGCTTCCAAACAAAAATCGTGCAGGTAGCAAAACTTGGCGCACAATCTAAAATTTTTGTCATTAAAACCTGACCAGGCAATAGCAAAACCATGCAAATTGAGGGATGACAGTATTCATAAAATATTCATATATGTCCTATTATTACCCATGATTACCTCAATGTTTTTCATTTGTAGCGTACACGAAGGAGAGCTTTTCAGCACTGTTTTATATTTGTAAATTTTTATAACCTCATTCATTTAACAAATATACAGT
This sequence comes from Mastigoproctus giganteus, assembly GCF_048544385.1. Taxonomy (NCBI): domain Eukaryota; kingdom Metazoa; phylum Arthropoda; class Arachnida; order Uropygi; family Thelyphonidae; genus Mastigoproctus; species Mastigoproctus giganteus. The sequence goes on from NC_143582.1 coordinate 122,591,816, forward strand.
CTTAGTTTCAAATTCAGTGATGTCGATTTCCATCTACAGTCTGCATAGCTCCACTAACTTTTTTTTACAGAATCCTAAATATTGGATGCTTTAACAAATATTCATCTATTGTCCCTACTTATTTGCATTATGATTCATTTTGCTTCAAAGACAGTATTACTTATGTCTACTCTAATATTCCTTGTCAGGGATTTCCTAATTTGGATCTTCCCTCCTTTTTGATATAATCTTGATTAAAAGCTTTCTCCCTAATTCTGTCATCACCTGTTGTTTCTCTCATTCTACCAACACCACTAACCTGAACTCTGACATGCTTTCTTTGAACTACAACTATACTTCAACTCTCTGCAATCTTACTTTCCTAACAAGAAGGTCATTTCTTGTTAGGAAAGGCTTTCCCAATTAGTAGTGCCCTCACTGCTAGCTCATTCATTTACCTAAAAGGAATACCAGACAATCCTAAGCACATACCCTATACGTTTGATCATTTTCACATTTTCTTCAAGCACACATTCAAGGTGTATCTTCTAGCATCTCAGATTACAACTTGGAGATTGTTTCTTCTCCAATGGAGCATTTATCTCATCACTATTCACACCCTCATGTTGTTTGGCATAAAAAACAATGCAAAATGGAACGAGTGAAAGATTTGTAGTCTTCTTAACCCCTTCCCGGAACATTTTTTTCCGGAAAATGTGCCATAACGGAATGACTTTTTTTATTTTACAGATTAAAAGTATGCATCATGCGAATACTCATTGCATAGTTTTTCTGTTTTTTATTTATTTTTTGTAGAAAATACATGGGAGTAATTAACCCATTTGGTCTATTCCAAGTTATCTCGTGTATGCCAAAAAGTGTGCAAATTATACAGATTTTTTAAACAAATTAATGCTTGAGCTAAAAGAAAGGAAAAGAAAAACTCTTCATTACTCATGATATAAATAAATTTTAAAAATCGAGTGGAATGCACAAGCAGCAACCTCCCGCCACAAGCAATAATCGTGAACTCACTACATTCTGACAGACGGCCACCCCAAGTGGATAGGCGAGGTAAGTGTTGCTTATGGGTGACGAAATATTTTTCTATATTGTTTTTGTGAATTATTTTCGTGGGTTCAGTATTCTGCATTTAGGATGGCAAATTATAATTTGCCTACTGGCAACACAGGAATGCATACTACTGTCTGTACATTGCTGTACATTCCTACATTGCTGTACAATATAAGTAAAATGAAAGTCAGTCGTCTGCTACCAAGCTTAAGAAAATCCTGATAAATCTCAGGATTTACCTGGCTAATGCAAATTAGCCAGATATATTCCCGAGAAAATATGTTTCAGTCCTAAATTTGTATCCCGAGATATTTCGTGTAGTTCCAAATAATTTTTTAAACTAAAAACGAGATATCTCAGGATAATCCTTGAATGGTTTAAGTCAGTGCTTGTTGAGAACATGTCAATGAAATTATTCTAGTATGAATGAAGTCCTTTATTTCACATTGCCACTCCGTTTATCTAAATCATGGTTTTCCATTCCACATACTAAGGTTCTTCAAGACAAAAACGTTGAATATTGGAAGTGACATTCAAATTTCCAGCTTAGCACACAATACTTATGAAAGCAGCGTTACAATAAAGCATTAGCTTTTGAACAAGCTAATGGTAGAAAACTTTCTACTTATCGAACCATAGTCAAACATTCTGATCAGTTACCAAAGATATTTTCCAAATTATTGAAGATCAGAAGGGTCGAGATCAGAATAATTCATCTAAATTTCCATCTCTGTTAAAAACACAGTCTCTTGGTCTGAACTGTACTCCACCACCTCTTAAAACCAGGTGGTTCTATTGCATCCTCAGCTAAAGATACAGCTGACTTAATCACATCCTACCTTTCTTCTAACTATTGTAGTGATCATTTTGATGAACCACCTCCTCCTGCTTCAGCCAGTGCATTCCACTCAATGCCTCCTGTGGTCTTCCAACAGAAAGGAAACAGAATTCTGAACAAACATGATGATGAAACAGCTCCAGATCCTGATGGCCATTCTCCAAGTGTTCCAATCGACTTTTCCACCTGTTCTCAAACTCTCTGCTCCTAAACCTGCCCCTGTTCTCTTATTCCACTGGTATTTTTCCTTCTACTTGGAAATTTGGTCATATATAGCCAGTCCTAAAAAGGGTGACAGACCTCTTAGAATCAATTAACATCCCATTGCACTTACATCTACGCTTTCCAGAGTAATGGAGAAATTATTAAATGCTGCTCTTAAACAACCTTGAAACCTATTATCATCTGATCAATGATCACAAATATGCATTCTTTCCACGTAGAGAAACTGATGATATATTGATTTATTATACAATGTGGATAAAATCAATGGAAAAGTTTGGTGAAATTTAAGTTGCTCTTGACATTTCAAAGCTTTTTTTTTTTTTTTTTTTTTTTTATTAATTTTAACAAAGATCTTCTGCACAGGCTCCCATCTATTGACTTCTGACAGTTTTTTTACTAATGCAGGTGTTTTTGAAGGTTCAGTTCTTTCTCCCAGTTTTGTCCTCTTGTATATTAATGACATTCCTCTGCATACTGAAAATAATATCCATGGTTTTGCTGATAGCATGCCACATCTTCCCTATTTGAAAAAAAAAAAAAAAAAAACCTTGCCTTATGCAAACATCTTCAAACTTCTGGAATATCTGCCATTGGGTCCTTAAATGCCAATTTCCAATTAATTATTTAGTGGGGGCATAGTCATTAACTTTAATCCCTCTAGAACTCAGTCTTGTCTTATTCCTCACAAAAAAGTCTACTGTCCATTTGCTCTTCCACGACACTCAGATTTCTAGACATGATCACATATCTCTACTAGGAATTACTGTACCCTATAACCCTCTTGTCATAAGCATATCACAAATATTGCATCCTCTACATCCAAAAAACTGGGTTTCTTTTTTATTCTCTGCAGTACTTTTCTTCCTCAGATCCACACTGCCATGGAATATTGTTCCCACATTTGGGGTGTTGCCTCTGATCCCTCTCTAAAACTGCTAGATTCCATTCAAAATAAGGTATGTTCATTAATGATCAGTCTCTTCGAAAGTTTCTCCACTCTCTGCCTCATAATGTTGCTATTTCTTCAAGGTGATTTCAAGAGCTGCTGGGAGTCATCGTGAAACAAGTAAATACATAGGCTGTGTATGTAAGAACAGGTGCATGTATACTTGCATATACATCAATGCTAGGAGTATAGTTAATAAATTTTATGAATTTGAAGTGCTGGTCAAGACATCAAATGCATATATTGTTGGGATACCAGAGATAGGTCACAGATATAAGAAATACAGAATTTCAATTTGGGGAGTACAGAGTATTGTTCCCATATCTGGGGTGGTGCCTCCTATCCCTTTCTAGAACTGCTAGACTCCATTCAAGGCAGTCATGTTCATTAATGATCAGTCTCTTAGAAAGTTTCTCCGCTCTCTGCCTCAAAATGTTATTTCTTCAAGGTGATGTCAAGAGCTGCTGGGAGTCACTGTGGAACAAGTAAATAAATGGGCTGTGTATATAAAAACAGGAGCATGTTTACTTGTATATACACCAATGCTACGAGTATAGTCAATAAATTTGATGAATATGAAGTGCTGGTCAAGGCATCAAAGGGAGATATTGTTGGGATATTGTTGAGAGATAGGTCACAAATATAAGGTATACAGAATTTGAAATTGTGGAGTACAGTGTGTTCATTGCACTCCCGAAAAAGAAACACAAAATCTAAGGCAGTGCACCCAGTTGACATCGGTGGATAGGGCAATGTTCAGTCCGTTTGGTGTGACATAAGCACTGGAAAGCAAAATTGAGAGTAGGAGTATTATAGGCCTGATGATTATGATGAATACAATGAACAACTGTACAGAGAAATAGAGTGGGACAGTAATTCAAATTGTCTTATAATGGGGGATTTTAACTTTACAGATATTGACTGGAAGTTGTGAGTTGGTTACTTGCAGACCAGCAAGTCTTTTTACAGCAGTATGTTTGAGAGGAAGCCAGAGGGCCTAACACTCTTGATCTGATTATAATTAGATCAAGATCAATACAATCACTGCTGATAATTATCAGCAGTGATTATTCATGCATTAAGAACCTGCAATAAAGGACACACTAGGTGACAGTGATCACAATGTACTGATGTGGGATTTACTTAAAGATGTAACTACCATCAGGAAGGGAATTTGCTTTCGTAAAGGTGACTATGGTGGTCTGGCAGTTTTTAAATTCTATACAGTGGGACAATTGATGATTTTTCCAACAGCAAAATTCTAAATTTGAAGCATTCCAGGAATCAACCTTGCCAGCTACTACACTTTTCATACCAACTAAGAAATACCTTTCAATGTTTAGGCCTAAATAGATATCAGATGAACTAATGAGACTTGTGGCAAAGAAGAAAAATGCATATAAATTATCAGGTGACACAGGTTTCTGTGTGCCTTATTAACCAGATTATGAGAAATCTTATCTTATAAAAATTATCAGGTAACACAGAAGCCTATGGTAGATATAGGCTAGTATGTAATCAAGTCACAAAGGAGGTTAGGCAAGCGAAGGCACATTACGAGAAAACTGTGGCAAAGGATGCAGAGAAAAACAGAAAAGACTTCTTTAATAATATCAACTCTAAAAGGGGTGAATCAGATTAGTCCACTTGATATTGATGTGAGTGTAGACGATCCTGCTCAGATAGATGACAAACTGAACGAGTATTTTGCTTCTAATATTCACACGAGGAATTCCGTAGGGAAGTCGAGGAAAGATGCTTATTAAACTCTAACAGGGAGCTAAATGATTTTATAATAGATGAGAGCAGAGCGGAGGAGAAATTATTGAAGTTAAACATAAGAAAGGCACCAGTGGTGGATGAGGATTTATCCAGTTATATTATGGGAGGCAGCATAGGAAATAAGCAAACTCTTAGCCATAATTATGATAGCATCCTTGGGATTCAGGAAATGTCCCCATGGACTGGAGATGTGTATCCCCAGTTCACAAATGGGGATCAAACAGTAATACAAGTAATTACAGACCTGATAGTTTATTGTGAGATATGAGTTTTAGGAATGCATAGCGAGAAACAACATTCTTCCTATGCTAACTTTTTTTCCTTCACAAATTTTTAGCACCCTTTTCCTGGCTACTTTGTATGTTATTTATTTGCTTTTTTTTTTTTTTTTTTTTCCCTGAGTTCTAATCTCTTTTGTCTTGGTCTTATATTTTAGACTTTTCTACATGTTCTTTTAGTTTTGGTTTCAGATTGTCCTAGTTGTACCTTGATTAGGTAAATTGTTATAATGTCTTCTTGATACATTTTCCTTTTGCTCTTCCACTGAGCCAACTGTGAACCACATGCCTGCATTATGCGTTCTCCCCACCCCAATGTTTATCTCCTTTTGAGCTGTACTTTTTATATTTCAAATTCTTTAATTTTATCACCCCGGGGGCTCACATCTGGTGAGTATGAGCTTGGCAAACCCAGGGTCCTGAGCTGGATATCATCATTCTTCTCTTTCTTGGTGATGCCTTTCTATTCTCTCTCTCTCTCTCTCTCTCTCTCTCTCTCTCTCTCTCTCTCTCTCTCTCTCTCTCTCACACTCACACACACACACACACACACGCGGGTAACTGAGGAATTTATTTTTTTTTGGCTGGTGCAGCATAAGCCTCAGGCTTCCTTGTACCATGTGGCTAATAATAATAATAATAATAATAATTAAATTCTCCCTACTTCCCCATTTTTTAATTGTACTTTTATTTGGCATATGCTTTTTGATACAAATAGAGGCTCTAAGTTGTGTGCTATAGGACAATATATTTGTCTATTTTTACCTTTGTTTATAATTTAAACTTTTTATATATTATATATATATATACACTGTAATTTATTTATTTCATTTCATTACTGTTCTTACTCTTTTCTATATTTCTTTGCTCTATTTCTTAATTTGTTTTTTTACTCATTTTATATTACTTATATTCAATTATATATTGTCACTTATATTAGCATTAGCAGAGGCTCATGATGCAAGAAAGGAAGCTTATATGGCATTGGCAAAAAAAAAAACCTTCCCATTCCACCATCCATTTGATCTAGAAGTTTAGTCAGTTCTTCCTTGAATTTATTTAAGCTATCAACATCTAGAACGACAGATGGAAGTGTTTGTTCCAGCAATAAACAACCTGCTGGCTAAAGGCAAATTTCTGCACATCTATTTTACAACTGTCTTTCCTCAATTTGAATTTATATGCTCTCAGATCGTAATCCAAGCAAGAGGCATCGGGCCTTTGAGCCTGCTCAAACCATTCAAGGCCTTGTACTGGTTGATCACCTCGCAGGTGCCTATTGATTATTCATTCATCATGTTCAGTGGGTACTTTAAGTCCATCAACGGCCCTTTTCCATATCTTTTTCCTTTTTTCATTTTCACTTACTTCTACTTCCCTTTATATAATATTGTGTGTGTGTGTCTGTGTGTGTTGTGTGTAGAGGTTTACTACTATGTAGAGTAGATGAAACCCAACAACTATAAATAAATAAATAAATGAATAAAAAATTGGAGGTTACGCATTAAGTGTGGAGAGAGAGAACATCAAGTAGTATAATCAACCAACGGGTTAGATAACATGGAAAGGCAGTCATAAAATAACATAATTTGAACCTGCAACACGAAAAGTGAAAAATTATTATATTATATTATATTATAATATAAAAATATTATATTATAAGTACTTAAAGCTGTACTTCAGATGATTTTCACATTGCTCATGAAAATCATCTGCTGTCAAGTTCAAGCAAAATGGTCAGGTTAATTGTAATGCTAATGTATATATCATGGCCAAGTTAATCATAATGCTAACATATATATCATGGCCATGATATATACATTAGCATTACAATTTACCTGGCTTCCAAACATTAACAATAAACTAAAACCTTTTTACCACGTGCTACGTATATTTCATGTTAGAAACAGACGCCTTACTTTTTGCTGCATTTTGATGGCTGGCCCTCATGAATGACGTTAAAATCATCTGAAATAGCTTTAAATACTTATAAAATAATATTTTTGACTTTGTGTTGCAGATTCGAATTGTGTTATTTTATTATTATCATTATTAGCCATATGGTGCAAGGAAGCCTGAGGGTTTTGCTGCACCAGGCAAAAGAGAGAGAGAGAGAGAGAGAGAGAGAGAGAGAGAGAGAGAGAGAGCACAAGTTAGAAGTAGAAGAAAATCAAAAATCGCCAAGAAAGAGAAGAATGATGATATCCAGCTCAGGACCCTAGGTGTGCCAAGCTGATATTGACTGCCTTTCCATATTATCTAACCCATTGGTTGATTACTCTACTTGCTGTTTTCGCTCCACACTTAAAGCATAACCTCCTATTTATATATATATAAAATTGAATTTTAATGATTATTTATCTTTTCTTTCTTATTTAGAAAATATGTTCATTGAAATATTTCTAAACTATAGCAATGATTGTTACCATCGAAACTAAATGTCCCAGCAGCTGTGGATATTTAGAGGAATCCATCACAACTAGTTAGAACCAATTTATTTATTTATAAATACCCCCCCCCCCCAAAACCAAAGTTAAAAGAGATGCAGGGAAAAGTACTCTCTAAATTTGGGTTTACATGACTGCAGGACTGCAGTGTTGGATTCATATTAAAATAAATATACCCCTATTGCTAATATAGTTTGTTAATTTAACAGCAATTTCTGACTTTTCTTGTTTCTTACCTTGCCTGGATAGGTCAGTTAGCATCCAAAATATTTTGTATTTTAAGTTTATTTCTTATTTCATAGTGTGAGCTAATTTTTTAATTTTTGCTGAGAGGTTACAGTTGGCACCTCTTCAGCACTCTACTTTGTAGTTTACAACAATTCCTTTACTGTGGTATTATAGAGTTGCTTAATTTCGTAAAAACTAATCAATGTTTTGTTATTCACAGTAGCAATGAACCACTTTAGAATTAAAATAAAGAGCACCAGGACATTTTGTAAGAGTTTTCACACACCATATCCATTTTTATTTCTTTTCTTTTTTTGTTAACATTTAAGTAATATGTAACATTTTACACCCACAATCTTCGCCATCCAAGTCAAGAAAAGTTAGTATAAAAAGTAACAAGTTATTTTTTTCATATTATAGTTTTGCAAGTCAATTATTTAAAATAAAGATCAAATATAAACTTTGAGTTCAAAAATATTTATACCCATTATAATTTGATAACAACATAAAATTATCTTGATTATATTTTCATACACATGAAAAAAAATTGTTTTCATTGTAAGCCTTTTTTAATAAGTGAATATGAAGTTTTGAGGATTATTGTGAAAACTATTACCAGATAACCAAGCATAAACATTAAAAAAACAGATTAGTTATCAATGATGATAGTATTTGTAAGCTAAATGAATGATTAACTTTCACTGAACGGCTGCTTGAAACGTTGAAAGTTGACTGGTAGAGATATTATTTAACGTTATTATTTCATTTAATCAACAAAATTTATTTTAATGCTTTAAATGTGTTCATTGAACCCAAAGGTTTCAGAAAACGTAGAATGAAACCACTACCACAGAATGCAAGGACAACATACATACTGATCTGGCAAGAATCACTATTCTTGCAACATATATCCATTATAGGAAAAGATTATTTCTTTCAATCTTCAGAAAACTTTAACCAAAAGGAACGCTGGAAAAAGCAGCATAAAAATTTCACTGCTCTATTCTATATTATATAAAATCTGTGCACAATGAAGCACAATTTTATAGGAAAAAAAAAAGTATATATATATATCACACAAGCAAAAATGCTTTCTAAAATCTTCATTAAGAAAACATACTCAATGAGACAAAAAGACAAATCATCTCAAGAGAAATGTATCAGTATTAATATAAAAAAAAACCCCCTCAATTTCTGAAATTACTTTTGTAGATTTCTTCAAAATAAGAAAGATTCTCCTTACTTAAACCAACACCTAAATTCTATTTTATTTTATTTAAAACAGGATGTGGCTTTTTTTTTTTTTAATAACTTTTCTTAATGATACAAAAAAATATCCATTGAACATTCTCAAATATGTAGATAGAAACAAGGTAATAAAAAAAAGCTGATAATTTATGTTCAAGCTTTATATCAGATAGGCAATACAAACACAATGATATTTGAATGCATTAGTTTAGTCAGAAACATAAAGCAGTGATAAACAAACAAATCCATAATTTAAAGATATGATTTTAAAAAAAAAAAATTAAAAGAGGACAATTAATAAATATGATATGAATAACAAATAAAGTAGACCATTACGAATTACATAATAAATGCATTCATTACTCGTTAATAGCCTGGTAACATTATAAATACTACATAAAGAGCAAATAATTTAAAGAAAAAACACATGAAAACGTACCAGAAAAAGAAATATATGAATTTAACACCCATAATTGAGTGTCACACCTGTAGAATTGAGCAGCTGTGTTTACTTCACCCAAAAATAGACATATGAATATAGTAAATCAAATTACTGGTCCCAAGAAAATTAGGAAATGCTGTAAGGGTGACAAACTTGAAAATGCAGACTAAGATATTATACCTTTTGCAAGAATCAGGATTCACATAATAGCAACTGCAAATCTAAAAAAGAAAACTAAAATCTGTCAAAGACAACATTAAAGCAGTATTCCTAGTAAAGCTGAGTAAAACAAATAGCAAGACTGAATAAGCCCAAAATACCCAATGAGATTGTACCAGGTTCACCACAAACTAGAAAGCTGAATTTAAGAGATGTAAAAAATAAATGTTCATGGAAGTTATATTAGAAGAATTGCATTTAAGACAAAAGACAAAAGGGACATAGCTTGGAAAAAATAAAGGAAGATTAAAACACTGATACCCACCTCAGACAGAAAAAACAGCTTCGGGTGAGGTCTTTGGATTTTTCATAATTCAGTATTTCCCATAATTCTCTGGTACCTTTACTTTGATTCAATATATCGATGTCAGTAACAATAAAGCTAATTACTCAATTCAGCAAATTAATTCTGTTTAGTCTCGAATTTTGGCAAAAAAAGTTCTCTCATTAAGGCAAAAAAAAAACACAAATTTTTAATAAGGAGCGTTTCCTAGTAATGGTCTACAATACTGTTGATAATCATCATCCACTAATCTTTTTTTTTATATCTGAGATATGAATATATTAATACATGATGTAACTAGTAAACCTTTGATGGTTACTTATTGGTATATGTATGTCATGTGAAATTAGTTTATATTAGTTGTAAGAAAATAAAAAGTTCATGAACTTACCTCCCAAAATATTGAAGTTCTGCTTGAAGATGTATAATAAATAGCTTACCTTCTCCTCTCTCCTCAGTAAGCAATAAAAAGAACTAAACTGACCACTTAAAACTACTAAGTAAAAACAACAGTGGTTAACTTTAAATAGAACTCATTAGAATTTTTATTATAAAATTCTAACGAGAGTTCTATTTAAAGTTAGCCACTTTACTCACTTTTAACATTCACACTAAAATTTAATAAGAATAACAAAGAGAACATAAACTTCAACTTACCCTCACTTCCTTGCCACCAACAGTTTTATATAGACCAGCACATTTATTACAGTTAACTACTAGATTACAAAAATGCAACAAATAGAAGCTTCATCATATCATATCCTCTCAAAAATAAAAGACTTTCAGAAAAATCAAAAGCTTTTATTCCAACTGAAAATAAAACTATGCTAACACGCTGACTGGCAAAAAAAAAAAAAAAAAAACATTATTATCACTATATCCCTGATATGAAGAAAATATGGAGGTAAATAAGGAAAAGAAGAGGGAGTTTGGCTTAACTATTCTAAGATAAATTTTTCTTTCTGTAGAAAGGTTTTTTCAATAATCAGTCTATTCATCATGAAAAGTAATTTAATAATTTAGAGAGGTGAGTTTTTTTTTTTTTTTTCACCGCCAACTTAGTAAATTCTAAATAAATTCTAATAGAAACTGATCTGCAATTAAAATAAAAAATGTTAATTTGAATATGCTAAAATTCGAAAAGTTAAGAATTTAAGAAAAGTAAGACTAGTTTTTCTACTTTCATTTCCTCTGATAAATGTCAATCATATTTACAATGCAGTTCACCTGGTATACTAACTTTAAAATTTTACTGGTAATCTTTTGCTGACAGCTGATGAGTACTTATGTTTGAAACCTTCCAAGAGTTTATTAAGGGTCTTTAAAATATTAATAGTGAAGATGGTAGCAGGAGAAGATATAAACATATTAGAAAACTTAGGTAACAGGTAATTCAAGAGAGAAAAACGGAAAGGATTTTCTAGGGAATTAGAAGTATTAAACAGTACAATAAGTTATTACTTAACAGAGAAAACAGTAAAGAATATTAGCATGAAGAAAAGAAGAAAGAGGTCAGTGTTATAGAGACAAGGACTGAGGAGACAACAGGAAAACAAGCAAAAATAATTGGGAGATGAGTGGAGTAAATGGAGTTGCATGGGTCAAATGAGAGGTACAAAAGGATGATTCTGACAATATAAAAATAATAGCTTGGTACAGTTATAATGGAACAAGAGGTAAAGGCAACACTAAAGCTAATGAAGGCAGAAGGTATTAATGGAAGATCTGTGGAGGACAAAACGATGTTTGAGTTGGGACAGATTGCAAATATGGACGAAGTCCCCCTTCAATTTGATGTCCCAAGTAACAGAACTGTTGATAAGAAAGGGTGAAAACTGTAACTGTGAAGACAAGTGGACATGAAAAGTGCCATTATACAGTTGTTCTAGCTTGTTGTGCCGATGGAACCAAGCTGCCTCCCTATGCTGATTTTCAAACAGAAAACAATGCCAAAAGAAGACGACATCCCTTGAGGAGTGATTGTCTACTTTCATGACAACAGTTGGATGGATCAGGATGGGATGAAGATCTGGTTTGAGAAAGTCTGGAGCAGGAGACCAGGTGGGCTCTTATGCAAACCTGCCCTATTGATGCTTGATCAGTTCAGGGCACACATAACAAAAAATACAAAGAGGATTGCTGCAGAGCAAAAAACAAAATTTGCCGTCATACCTGGAGGCTTGACATCCCAGCTCCAACCACTTGATGTCAGCCTTAACAAACCCTTCAAAGCTGCCATGAGAGATGAACGGAACCAATGGATGAAGTCTTCTTGGGGCAATTTGACACCAGCAGGAAGAGTGAAGAAACCAACTAAAGGAGAAGTTTGTACCTGGGTGAAAAGATCCTGGGATAATATCAAGATTGAGATCGTTGTCAAGTCATTTAAGAAGTGTGGCATTTCAAATGCCATAGATGGAACTGAGGACGAGGAATTTACCATTCGTAACTTGCTGCCATTGTTACGCGATACAAAATATCTCGAACTAGATAGCATAATCTTAGTATAGTATAGTTCATAATATAATATTGTCAATTAATCAGTGAATCTATTAATCTTGTTAAACTTCACTGTCAATTAAATTGTACTTTTAACTATATACGTATAAAGAATTAGATTACGTAACATAAATAATTAGCTTACGTAACATAAATAATTAATACTTAACTTGATACGGAAGTTATATAAAGGGATTTCGTAGATAACACTCCATAATGAAACATAAATATAGCGTTATAACTGTGTTGGGATACAAGTTTATGGTTTTAATTTTGTACTGAAATTTAAATTTTATTGAAATTAAATCAAAATGATGACTCAGACCAGAGCAGCAAAGCAAAAGGCTCAAGCTAATCGAAGTACTGTGGCTCAGGGGAGAACTGAGGGGGGCAGTGGCCCTCTGAAACACAGCCTTTTAAAATGCACTATTTGCTTGATGTTTGTGGAGCAGTCAGGTACAGGACATGATACTGCCATGGGGGATGTCTTTGTATGTGCGCGATGCAAAGAGTGTAAGGAAATCAGGTGACAACTCAGCATTGTTATGGGCCTATATGAGAGCTTGAAGGACAGGGTGGATGCCCTCGAATGATTAAAAGTGAGGGGCCCATCAAGCTCTCAGCTGCCCACACTAACGGCAGAGCTTGCACTTGGGCATCACGCAACACAGCGGCAACGTACAAAAAAGGCATCTGGGGTGGATGGGATCTATACAGTTATATTAAAGGAGGCAGCAAAGGAAGTAAGCAAACCCTTAGCCATAATTATGAGAGCTTCCTTGGACTCAGGGGAAGTACCCAGGGACTGGAGATGTGCAAATGTAACCCCAATTCACAAAGGAGGATCAAAGGCTGACACAAGTAATTATAGACCTGTCAGTTTAACTTCTGTTCCATTAAAATTAATGGAAGCACTGCAGGATCATCTTGACAAGAATTCAGTTATAGCTCAGACACAGCATGGTTTTGTTAAGGGAAGGTCTTGCCTGAACAATTTGAATGGATACTATGATGTAGTCACAAAAGAATTGGATGCAGGGAATAACTTTGATATTATATATTTGGATCTTAGAAAGGCTTTTGATACTGTTGCACATGGAAGACTGCTGCACAAATTGGAGCAGTGTGGCATTGGTGGCAAATTGTTGCTATGAGTAAAGGGATGGTTGAGTGGCAGAAGACAGAGAGTGGTAATTAATGGACACTGCTCATCGTGGACTAATGTTATTAGTGGCATCCCTCAGGGTTCAGTGTGGGTCCACTGTTGTTTTCTGTATTTATAAATAATATTGATGATGGTATATCAAGCTTAATGTCCATATTTGCAGACGATACAAAGGTTCGCAGGGCTGTTAAGGTTGCTACTGACGTTATGCTGCTGCAACAAGATCTGGAAAGGTTGAGCAGATGGGCTGAGAGGTGGCAAATGAAGTTTAACATTGACAAATGTAAAGTACTACATATGGGAAATAGCAACTGCAGAGCAACGTATCAACTCTGTGATACTACACTGCCAGTGGTAGAGAATGAAAAGGACCTGGGGGTAATTGTGCAGGCAGATATGAAGTTCTCTGAGCAGTGCAGACGGGCTGCAAGAGTAGCTCTTGGTGTCTTATAAATGATATACAGGAATTTTTCTAGCAGGGATAGGGAGGTGATTTTTCCCTTGTATAAGGCAATGGTCAGGCCACACCTTGAGTATTGTATACAGGTCTGGAGGCCTCATTTCAAGAAGGATGTAGAGCTGTTGGAACGAGTACAGAGAAGGACAACAAGATTAGTGAACGGAATGAAGGGTTGCTCTTACGAAGAAAGGTAATTTTGTAAATTACAGTGTCTGGAGACTAGGCACCGGCGAGGCGATCTGATAGAGGTGTACAAAGCCTTGAATAGTTTGAGCATGCTCAATGCTGATGGGATACTGCCTCATGCTCAGAATAATCACCTCAGAGGGCATAAATTCAGATTGAGGAAAGACAGATGTGGGATAGATGTGCGGAAATTTGCCTTCACCCAGCGGGTAGTTGGTTGGTGGAACAGACTTCCATCCCTTGTTGTGGAAGTTGATAGCCTAAACAAATTTAAGGCTCAGCTGGACAGGTATTTTGAACGAACGGAGGGATGAAGTGGAAGGGTGTTTTTTTTTTTTTTTTTTTTTTTTGGCTGATGCTGCATAAGCTTGCTTTCTTGCATCATATGCCTCTACTAATGCTAATGCTAATGAAGACAGTGATTCATCATCTGACACAGACGAGGACAAGCTAATGGATGGGAGTTTTGACAGTGATGAGTTGTATGAATTTTATGATGAATAAAACTTGAGTTCCAATAACTTTAGGTAATACATTTTTTTTTCAAATTTCGGGCGCCAAAATTAAGGTACGTCTTATACATGAGGAAATACGGTACCAATCATTATCAAAACATACTTAATGTAACTTTAAGTATGTTTTGATAATGTGCTGATTTTTCTCTTGAAAAAAATAATTTTAAAAAGTTAGTGATATACATGCAGTGCATTACACTTGTTTGTTTGTTTGTTATTTGGTTTTTAGGAGCATTAGCAACTAAGGCCATATTGCTCTGGGATATGCGGTGGTCATTCCCTGACCTTTCCGCATCCTCTGTATTTGGTGGTGACGGGCTCGAACCCCGGTCTAATCAAGAAATGTGTGCTACGCACTGCTGCTCCTTCCCACCTGGTTACAGTGGCGCCTGCATTACACTTCAAGGTATATTATCAAATAGTAATAATTCAGGATTTATAACTATAAGCACAACATAAAGAAGCAATGCCTAACTGAGACCATTTCATTTCTGCACAAATGTCAGACTGACCATTCATTCCTCCATGTGACTAGCCTGCACATCAGTGGATCACAATAAATGTAATATATAGTGCTTGCCTAACCATATATGGAATATATATTTACAGGGTGATTCACTACCAGTGCGACAAACTTGCAGGAGGTGCAGGGGGCACAAAGACGAATCGGAATCACATAGCATTGCAGGGTCTGAAATGCCTTCGTCGTGTGGGAAGTCGCGTGAACAAACAAGGAAAGAAAAAGAACAGAAACAGCAACTCGTTAGTGTAACAGAAATCGTTTTAATGACAAGTTTTACATTGGCAAAAAGCCGTGCTACAGAAGGTGTTCGAAAGTTCGATCAGAAGCAGTCACACAGACTTCACAGCGCCGCCGCATGGAATCCCTAACGTTCTGGAAGATTCCTGGCGTGTCTCGAATCTCCCCGGCAGCTACAGAGATGCGAGCGATGAGGTCTTCAACTGAATCAACGGGGGTCTCGTACACCAACGTCTTAATTTGACCCCAGCAGAAGAAGGCTAGGCATAATAGGTCAGGCGATCTAGCAGGCCAATGAACCGGACCACCACAACCTATCCAATGCTGTCCAAATGTAACGTTTAGGTGTTGGCGGACGTCATTGGTGTGATGTGGGGGAGCCCCATCATGCTGGAATCACATTGAGCAGCCAACGACTGAGAAACAGCGTTGAGTTGCACGTGTTCGCATACAATGGGGTTCTCCAAAGCCCACAAATGGGCGTTATGTTGATTGAAGGTTCCCTCTTTTGTGAAACTTGCCTCATCCGTTAATAATACGGACGCAGCAAATGCGCTATCTATCTGACGCACTCTGTTGAAGAAACCAAGTAGAGAAAGTCCTCCGGAGTGAATAATCCGCAGGCTCCAATGATTGGACGTGTTGCAGATGGTATAAACTCATTTTGTTTGTTGACAGTATCCTCCATACAGTGGATCGGGAAATACCCAATCGTTGGCCTATCGCTCTAGTACTTGTACTCGGATTGCCGTCTGCAAGACGTAGGACATTCTCCTCATTGTCTGGCGTCCTCGTCATTCGCTCTCGATTCATGGTACCTCCCGTGAAACAAGCAGTCTCACGTAACCTTCTGTGCACACGTGCGAAAATCATATCATGAGGAGCACACCTGTGCGGGAAAGTTCCTGGTACAAGCGCAGAGTGGTGCGCCCGTTACAGTCCACAGCTCCATACGCGAGGTGTATGTAGGCCAGTTCAACGTTTGAATACTCATCCATCCTACTGCCTCGGGAACCGGTTCACAAATGCTGACTTCCAGTGGGATCGCTGTTCACACGACCTCCCGTTCAATGTCCTCTACCGCATGACAAAGGCATTTCGGACCCTGCAATGCTATGTGATTCCAATTCGTCTTTGTGCCCCCTACACCTTCTGCAAGTTTGTCGCACTGGTAGTGAATCACCCTGTATATACATATCACATCGCCTAACCATATATGGCATATGGTTAGGCGATGTGATATGTATGAAAGAAAGAAATTTGTTGAATTTCTTATCAAATTTTAATGAAATTTTGGGAAGCTTTTAAAAATGATTCAAAAGATCCAAATATAGAATTACATAAACTATTCGCTGAGAGTCAAGTTATTACACAAGATAATCAGTTATTATACACTTCAAGCTATTACATACCAATGGAGACAGACATGGCAAAGACAATACATGCTTTATACATATGCTTGAACACAAAAAAGCAGAACATCTATAAATATCAAAGTACAAATTCTATCATATGGCAAGGATGGTTGGTTAGTTGTTTGATATTTCCGTGAAGCATTGACTTCTCTTTATTATGTACTTTATTCATAAAAAAGGTGTCATTATAAGTTAATTTGTATGCTGTGAAACACTCAAAACTGCTCTTAGGAAATTATTCTCTCTCTCTCTCTCTCTCTCTCTCTCTCTCTCGTACACGAAGAGAGACTGAAAACACAACAAAGGTGTTAAAATGTATATGTGATGAAAATATCAACATACTGTGAATGAATACACCATCATCTGTGTCAGCAAAAGAAGATTAGCAGTACAATTTAATTCAGATTTGTTCAGCAAAAACAGATTAGTATAAATCACATATTCAAATTATATAAATATTTAAACATTAATTGGAGAATATAAAATTTTGTATCTAATTCAGAAGAACTAGGCTGCCAATTATATAGCACATATATAACAGAAATACGCCCTTAAAATTATTATTATATTATATTATTATATATAAAATTATTCTTAGGAGAATAGAAAAATACAACTACAAATATGGAACTGTTATAGATCCTTCCAGTAAGGAATAAATAAAAAATATTTTAAAAAATGCCATATATTTCTAATATAAAAGAAGAAAACTAATATATCAGCTGGCATCAGCAGAAGCAAAAATAAGGAACACTTTTTTGTTTTAAAAAATAATCCAATTGGTAATCCAAGGCATGAAAAACTGAATTAGAGCCCTGTTAATATCAGTAGGCAGCACAGCCAAATATATTTTGCTTACTAGCTTAAAAGTCACACTTATTTGAAATATATAGAAAACTTTTTATTTAAAAAAAAAGTAACAATACAAAGAACTACAAAATACAATGAAACCCAATGAAAACTAATGTGAATAAAAATTCCGAAGATATAATAATCTAGCTTCGATACAAAATGTAAATATCAAAATAAACCATATGCATGAGTTGACTAGAGAAGATTAAACTTAATTAAGTTTACTAATAAGTCATGCAAAATTATGTCTATTTATATGCATCCTAATGATTACTTACCACATTACATCCTGGGATAAATCCAACGTACACACTGCCAGTAAAACTTTGTAGAAATGGAGTTTAAAAAAAAAATGACTGAACAATTCACAGATATAGATCAATGTGCATAATGTTACTCACCAGCTCCTAGACAAAACTAAACAGCAATGCCTGATTGTGAGTTGGATGATGTCACTTGTTTTGCCTCAACAAGGTTTATTCCTGGTTTTTGGGGAATTACAATAATCTTAGCTGAATCCAGTAGAGGCTTTGCTACTATATCTCTTAACTCACTCATGCACACAATTGCACATGCATTTACACAGATGCATAAACACAAATAATGTATGCATAACAACAATAAATGTAACTACTTAAACAAATTTCACAACCCTCAAAATTTATTTGTGTATGCATCGCATTCATTTTCATTTCAGAAGAATCTAGTGTGTTATCGTGATTTACTTTTGCAAAAGGTTTAACTCCTTTGGTGCCATTTCTAAAAAAATGTTATCACATAGAAGGCAATAAGACAAATACATTAAAAAAAAAAAAAATACAGTCCTATGCTTAAAAGTATATTTGAAATCCAACATTTTACGTTTTAGTTCTGTTATGCATTCAAACAAGCAATACCTTAAGACTCATTGTCAGGTTTTATAGGTGCAGAGAAACAGGTTTTAAAAAATGAAAAATGAGTTCTCTCAAGGAAGAAGGAAGGGAGGGAGTGAGTGCATGTGTGTGTGTGTGTCAATAGATAGAAGATAGTACATAGAGAATAGCACTGAACCTGTCGACATTCTATTAATCTCACTTCTGGGCCTGTTTAATAAAACTAGTGAGATAAGACGAAAACAGTTTACTGCAAAAGCATTCTATGCATTGGCAATAGCGCAAGAAGCAAAACAGCCCTTTAAATTCAAATCAAAAGGTAGTATCCCATTTCTTAGTATATCTGCCAATCTCTTACAATAAAAGTACAAAGATATTTATGCTTGTATGCACACATTCCTTTCACATTGCAGTCTGTAAGGTTTGGGTGTGGGAGCGGTATATGAAAACTAGCCTATTCCAATGCAACTGCAAGAATAAATAACAGCTATTAAGGAAATCAGTTTTAATTCATATTTGGTAAGATACTAAGCAGATGATGCAGGTGGGTGAAAGTTTTAGTTCTAGTCAGTATGTGGAGGGTTCACAACTGACTGCAACTTAAAACACTGATCAGAAAGGGGGGGGGGATACCAGGATTAAGGATACAGCTATACATTTTGAATAGTTCAATGAATGGCATCCCTAAAATGCTTGGGAATTCATGTTTTTAAAATTTGTAGTGCAATATTAGCAAACATTCCCCATAAGACTTATACCATAATCCATAGTATAAGAGATCAACCAAATGGGACAGCAGCAATAGAACATAAGAATTACAAAACAGTCATTTACCTAGCAAAGCTGTATTCCAGCAGTTCCCAAACATTTTTGACTCGCAAACCCCTTTCAACGTAATATTTTTTATCGCAAACCACTAAGCCTTCTCTGAAATCATATAATAGTTATGAATTTTTATTATAAAATATTTCCAGTACTATGTTTTATAAGTGATATCGCGTAATAATATAAAATTATTACTAAGTACCTATACATCACAATGGTCTTGGAGAATAAAAAAAAATTGTATGGAAGACATTTATTTAACACAATATACTGTAAGTTAGTAAAGTAATTATAAGGAATGGTGGGATATCTGGTTTTTTATGTTGGCATTTCTTTACTTTATATCTATATATATAAAACACTTAGGTATGCTACTCAAATTTTCCAACTGCTAATTGTTGCCAGCACCCATTCATGCGGTTCATCTTGCATGACCACCATACCGGGCATTCTTTATTAATTTTTGTACTAACGTTTTTCGACTGAAGAAAGGCAACCTATGCCTGAAAGCAATCGATGTATGTTTATTTTATCTGTCTTCAATTTTAATAAACCATTCTAAGTTTTAAGAAGTGTAAAATTCGCTGAACAGTGTGTAAGAAATTTGAAAAAAATGTAGAAGACATGCTAAAGCAACATTAGAGGAGAGATCTAATAGACTAAGAGATCGAAACGAGACTCAACGATTAAGAAGACGAACAGAAAACATTGAAGACAGAGAAGTAATATTGGAAACGAGAAGATGGGCGAAACACCATAGGACTAAGCAAATAGAACTAACGGATGCGAATAATCAAAAATCTGTAATTAATGTGGAAGAGTACGACATAGGAAATATCTGTTACTACTGTGAGTTTTGCAATGCAAGAAACTGAGGACATGGGTTACAATCATTGAATAAATACACTAAATGCTGTCATGAGACACTACTCTATTACGAGAGCTGCTTACAGGTATACACGTTAGCCATAGCATGGGCACATGATGCAAGAAAGCAAGCTTATATAGAATGTCACCGACCCTTATTTCACCCATCCCATCGCTCCAAATGTTTGTCCAGTTCTGTCTTGAATCTATTTAAGCTATCAACTTCTACAATGAAAGATGGAAGTTTGTTCCAGCAATCAACAACCCGTTGCCTAAAGGCAAGCTTCCGCACATCTATCCTACAACCGCCTTTCCTCAATTTGAATTTATGCCCTCTCAGGCAATTATTCTGAGCAAGAGGAAGAATCCCATCAGCACTGGGCATGCTCAAACCCTTCAATGCTTTATACACCTCAATCAGATCACCTTGCAGGTGCCTAGTCTCCAGACACTGTAATTTTAAAAACTTAACCCTATCTTCATAAGAGCAACCCCTTGTTCTGTTCACTAATCTTGTTGCCCTTTTCTGTTCTCGTTCCAACAGCTCTACATCCTTCTTAAAATGAGGCCTCCAGACCAGTATACAGTACTCGAGGCGTGACCTGACCATTGCCTTATACAAGTGCATAATCACCTCCTTAGCCCTGCTAGAAAAATTCCTGTATATCATTGACAAGATACCATGAGCTACTATTGCACTAACCGTCAGAAAACTTCATATCTGCACTGTCAGAAAATTTCATATCTCCCTGCACAATTACCCCCAGGTCCTTTCAGTCTCTACCACTGTCAGTGTGGTACCACACAGTTGATACGTTACTCTGGGATTACTGCTGGCCGTATGCAGCACTTTACAGTGTACTGTCATTAGAGTCATTAACAACCCAGCCAACCTTTGTATCATCTGCAAACTTTGACATTAAGCCTGATATACTATTAACATCATTTATAAATACAGAAAACAACAATGGACCCAACACTATCAAAGTCCTTTATAAGATCCAAATATATGATATCAAAGTTATTCTTTGCATCCAGTAACTTTGTGACTACATCATAGTATCCAATCAAATTTGTCAGACATGACTTCCCCTTAACAAACCCATGCTATGTCTGAGCTATAACTGAAGTCTTGTCTAGATGATCCTGCAAAGCTTCTTTAACCAGTGCCTCCATTAATTTCCCTGGAACAGAAGTTTAACAGGTCTGTAATTACTTGTCTCCCTTTGATCCTCCTTTGTGGATTGGGGTCACATTTGCACATCTCAGTCCATGGGTACCTCCCCTGAGTCCATGGAAGCTCTCATAATTATGGCTAATGGTTTGCTTACTTCCTTTGCCACCTTCTTCAATATAACTGGATAGATTCTATCCACCCCCAGGTTCCTTTCTTATGTTTATCTTCAACAATTTCTAGTCCACTTTATTCTCAGTTATTACAAGATTATCCAGCTTACTTCCAGAGTTAAATACACTTGTGGCATTCCACTCCCTGAATAACTCCTCATGTGTGAATGTAGATGCAAAATATTCATTTAGTTTGTTAGCTACCTGAGTAGGATCATCAACAGTTGAACCATCGATATCAAGTGGACAAATCTGATTCATCCCCTTCCTTCTAGAGTGTACATAAGTAAAGAACTCTTTGCTGTTTTTCCTTTGCATCCTTTGCCAAATATTTCTTGTAACCTGCCTTCACCTGCCTAACCTCCTTTGTGTCTTGGTTACAGACCAGCTTATATCTATCATAGGCTTCTGTGTCACATTAATTTATATGTATCCTATGCATTTTTTTTCTCTGTCATATATCTAATTAATTCATCTGACATTTGTTTAAGCCTAAATCTTAAACAATATTTCTTTTTCGGTATGAAAAGCCTAGTAGCTTCCAAGATTAATTCTTTGAATGCTTCGCATTTTGAATTTGTTGTTGGTAGCATCATCAGTTGATCCCACCGTATAGAATTTAAATACTGTCTCAGACCACTGTAGTCACCTTTACGAAAGCAAAAACCTTTCCCTTTACCCTTGATGGTTATCTCTGAGAAAATTCCACTTCAGCACACTGTGATCACTGCCACCTAGTGGTTTATCTGCAGATTCTTGATGCATGAAGAATCACTACTAATAATCAGATCACGAGTATTACTCCCTCTAGTTGCCTCCCAAACATGATGCTACTGTCGAAAACAATCATCCAATAAATCCACAAAAGTGAAGCAAATAAATACATAGAACATATACGAGAGTACAACTCAGCAATGCCATTCGCATCATTGGTTGCAGAAATTACATAACTGCCTGGAAATGGTCCATACTGTTTTAGAATACACAGGCCAGATTTATCATTTGGTCTCACCGGTATATCCAAATGAGGCAAATAAGTAAGGAAGTGGACAACTTCATATTTTCGATTCTGTTGAAGTAACAACAAAACAGCTTGAAAAAAAAATTAAACCAAGGGTACATGGCTCGAATAATGCAACAACTGGACAAAATGCTGCGATAAGTTAACCCTTTTGTTGAGTCATATAAACAAATGCATCAAATAACCCAGGCCAATCCAACAATGAATGTGCACATGGCATTTATAGACACCCGGACTTAGATAAGAGATGATATAATGAACCAATATTCAAAACGGAGGTTGCTGCTATATTTGTTGGAGAAGACGGGGAACCACCCTCAAATAGAGACATATGCATATATCCCACAGGTGACTGCTGAAGAATGAAGGATCTAGATTAAATTATTTATGCTATAATCATAAAGATGGCGTAGATTATGCCGGGTAGAACTAGTTTTATTTTATTTTACTTAATTCTACCTTTGTTTATTATTAGTTATAATATTTAAAAATTATCACTTCTGTTAAAAATTCTGCAATGGCAGATGCCATTATAGAATTTTTAGTATGAACCCTCAGGGGTTTGCAAACCACCGGATGGAAACAGCTCCTGTAGTGTAACTTAGAGGGGCACTCAATGCTGGATTTAGAAAGTAGTCGGACCCAGGTGCACATATCTGCAAAAGTCTTTTTCCAATGTATGCCATGTGATCATGGAGCTTGCTAAGTAATTTAACATGAATGAGATAAGTCAAGTGGACCATTTGACTCATTTTCTTTAATTTTAACATAAAGCAAAGATTCTTTGACACTTTTCTTAACCAAAAGCTTCTTCCACATAAGTTTCCCTTCCTTGCATTACTCAAGCATTTTATTACTCTGCTAGTACTGGCTCTAGACATGTGCACACTATGAACAGACATGAATGCAAAAAGCAAATAAACTGTGTTTTGTTTCTTTCAGCAAAAATTACCTTGTTTAGGGTTTCTGAAACTGACTTTTTAGAAAATTATAGGTTTCAGTTTGCATTTCTTGAAAACTTCAAATATTCATAGTTTAATTTTCTTTTTTTTAAATAATATTAATAAATAACAATAAAATTGGAAAATGGAAAATAATGAATAAAAGTTTTAATGGATTTTTTTGAATTTAAATAATAAAATTTAAGGAATACTAAAGAATTCATCTATTATCAGATAAATAACTGTGAATTTTGTACAGGAATAGGTGCTATGAAAATTTTCTTTCAACATATGTAGATGATGATCTTATAGTAGAGAGAGCTTTATAAATAAATTTAACATTCTTTGTCAACCAGATTTTTTAAACACAGTAAATTCTTGCTTCATCATTTCATTTGTCCTGTTTGATTTTTCTGGATCAATCATTACTGTGTTGATTGTTTCACTGATTCCATCTTTTAAAGAAAGCTCTTTTTTTTTCTCTATAACTAGTTTTGATCCAAATTTGGGTTATTTTTCAATTCAAAGTCTTGATAAAAGATTAGTAGCCAATGTTAAAACTGCTTCACATGGAATACTAGTAGGTTCAAGTAAACACTTAGATAATTCTATCAAACTTTTATTCTCACAATCATTCCATCTTTTCTTGTGGAAGTTGATAGCCTAAATAAATTTAAGGCTGAGCTGGACAGGATTTGGAATGAATGGAGGGGTGAAATGGGGATGTGTTTTTTTTTTTTTTTTTTTTTTGCTGATGCTGCATAAACTTGCTTTCTTGCATCATAGGCTTCTACTAAGGCTAATGCTAATCATGCAGTACATCATGCCTTATGTGGTGAGGAAGCATCTGGTGAAATCAAATATTACTTCCATTTCAGGGAATTAGTTCAAAATGGTTTTTGTAGGCTGAAAATTAGACAGTCATGTTGAACATAAATAAAACATTGGTAACTCTTTAGGGCAACTAGGGAAAGGTTAGAGGCAACTGCTGTGCTTTTGATTCACACATGGTACTTGGTGTGTAGTGGCTGTTCACGCATTCTCATTATTTAACAGTTACACTTTCTATATTGCGACTTTTTTTTTTTTTTTTTTTTTAAATTTCTTTATTTAATAAATTTGGCTGGCAACCACACCATCTATATAAAATAACGAACAAAAAATTTATGCAATACATATAACAGAATACAATAATATAATACATACTGCAGTGATTCCCTAGTTGGTTAAAATCTCTGGCCACATGACAGAGATTTTGAACTGGACTGAAAATATGCTATCCGAGTACTGATAATACGCAAAAAGAAAGAGAGAAGCATTCATGTTTTGACAGGTACATTCCTGGTAAGTCTGCTAGTTGCATTTAAGGCATTGTATCACAAGGGGATGCTCTGGGATCAATAGTTAGTACCACAAAGAAGAAGAAAAAAAGTCCAGTTTGAACCACTACATCAGGAGCAGATCTTTAAATCATGTGTAGTTACATGAAGAAAAGAATGAGCGAACCAGCCCACATCACTATAGGATGCTCACTATGATGAGTGCAGCAGGGGAACAAAGAAAATACTACATGGGAATCACTGCATCACAACGAGATGCAACAAAATCGCCAGTTGCAGTTAAGGCATTCCATCACAATGAGATACAAAAGAGAATGGTACACTTTTTACAGTTTGTTTGGTTTAGTTTTTTGTTTTTTTTTTTTAGGAGCATTAGCAACTAAGGTCATATTGTTCCAGGAATATGCAGTGATCATTTCCTGACCTTTCTGCATCCTCCGTATTTGGTGGTCACGGATTCGAACCTCGGGTCTGATCAGCAAGCAGACCGTGAACCTCGAACCTCGAGGTTCGAGGTTCGTGAGCAGTGCTACGCATTGCTCACCTGGCTACGGAGGCACCTACTTTTTACAGAACACAGCAAAAATCCCCACTCTTCACATTGTTTGTTTTCCACAGCACGCTTAGTTAATGCACAGTACAGAGACAGGAGGCACAAAAGAATTTTCCAACCACAAACTCACAACGAAAGCATGCCATCAGTTGACTTAAAGTTCACTGGGATGATCCGATATATCAATTTTTGTGTCCTACAATGATTGTCACAACTTCACTAGAAGCTCAGTAAGGAGCAGTAAGACATCCATTGCATGCAATGAAGAATATTAAACAGTTCTGGTCTAGTTCTACTCAACTAAAATGCAGACTGAAATGACAGCCATGACATACTGGGATCAAAATGCATAGATGAATGATGCATCACTAGACAAATAGTATAGGGCGCCTCCGTAGCCAGGTGGGAAGGAGCAGCAGTGCGTAGCACACGCTTCTTGATTAGACCGGGGTTCGAGCCCGTCACCACCAAATACGGAGGATGCGGAAAGGTCATTCAGGGAATGACCACCGCATATCCCGGAGCAATATGGCCTTAGTTGCTAATGCTCCTAAAAACCAAATAACAACAACAACAAATAGTACAAATCAGTTTCCTATGTTTATATTGACACTCCTGGTAAGAATGACCACACTTCGCACAAAGTTTCTGTTCCAATTCTACTCAACTGAACCATGGACTGTCCTGACTGTTAGCAGGCTGTCCAGAATGTTCGCAATACATCCTGTCCTGAAAGAGGACGTACTGTGAACAGAATTAACAACAGACAACCCACTGATACACAATAAGCACAAGCTGGTCATATCCTTATATAAATGCTCATGGTAGGAATGTAGGAGTTCTTTGAACAGTGAGAACAAACTATCTTTCACATAATATATCCAGTCATACGTCCATATGGCTGGATTTTTTTTTTTTTTTTTTTTTAATGAAAACCTCAAACACGAAAGGCATCAGAACCTATAGTACTTAGTACTGTGCTTGGGTTGGAGGTTGAAAAGACGACAGAAGATATTTGGTGACATTAGACTTGAACTTCTGTAGACTATAATTTTCAGGAAAGACATATGAAGGAAGGTTGTTCCAGAAAACAGCAGTTGGAAGAATAAGAGGAAGATGAAAAGTTAGTTCTGTGAGTCTGAAACTGAACAGTAAATGGATGTTGGCGGCACATGTTCAGACTGTTTTGAATGAGAGAGCGGGAATTATAGTAGAAGCCAATTAAGAAGAAGAACAGTGCCCATGGAAGTATCTGTAGAAAAGGCATGCAGCAGAAACAGTATGTCTATGGGACAGCAAGTGGAGAGACTCTGTTAAAGGTGAGTCATATTAACCTAACTACCCTCTTCTCAGTGGAATCTAGGAGCCTGAGAGAGATTTTGGGGGCACCGCCCCAGATGTGGAAACAATATTCCATGGTGGGGTGGATTTGCGATTTGTACAGACTGATCAACTGTAACGCAGAGAGAGGAAGAGAAAACCAGGTTTATTAGATGCAGAGGATACAATATTTGTAATGTGCTTGTGAGAGAGGAAGAGAAAACCAGGTTTATTAGATGCAGAGGGTACAATATTTGTAATGTGCTTGTGACAAGAGAGATTAGAAGTCAGGGAAATCCCCAAAAGAGAGATATCAACTTGCCTAGAAATCGGAGTGTCAAAAAAGATAAGCATAGGAGTAGAAGAACCCTTTTTGAGAGATATAAGACAAGACTGAGTTTTTGAAGGATTGAAATCGACAAAGTTGTCTTTGCCCCACTGGAGGATTACCTGGAGATTGGCATTTATGGAATTGATAGCGCACATTCGGGAAGTTCAAACTGATTGAGCAGGGCAAGGTTTCTTGAAATGGCAAGTAGAATGCAATGTAGAATGCTATGAATAGGATTGCCAGCCAATGGAAGAAGGTCATTAATATACAACAGGAAAAGAGTGAGGAAAAGAATTGAACCTTGGGGAACACCAGCATTAGTGGAGAAGTTAGAAGACAGAGAGCCATTTATCATCACCACCAGTGAGTGAACAGAGAGAAAACTGGATAACCAATTGCAAAAAACAGTACGCAAACCATAAGTTGGAAGCTTGTTTAGAAGACCTTTATGCCAAACACGATCGGAAGCCTTTGAGATGTCTAGAACAACTGCTTGTGTTTCCCGGAAATTTTTTCCATTGAATTTGTCCATAAATGGGTAACATAAGCCAGAATCTCAGTGGATCGACACTGACAGGATCTATACTGGCGATCATTGGTCAGAAGAAAGGTTGCAAGATAGATGGCGGTTAACCGATTTCTCCATTACTTTAGAAAGAGTAGAAGTAATTGCAATGGGACGATAATTGGATGGGAGGGATTTGTCACCCTTTTTAGGAACTGAATGGATATGAGCAAATTTCCAAGCAGAAGGAGAAAATACCTTCGGAATAAGAAAGTGACAAAAGGCAGCAAAGAACAGGACTAAGTTCAGGATCAGGTTTTGAGAACAAGTGAAAAAATACCATCTGGACCTGGAGCTTTCTTAGCATCAAGATTCGTCAAAATCCTTCTGACATCCTTTTGACAGAAGACCACAGGAGGTATTGAATAGAGTGTGTTGGGAATGGTGGGAGGTGTTTTACCAAGATCATTAATACATGAGTTGGACGAAAAATGGTATGCTAGCAGATCAGCTTTATCCTTGTTGTCGAAGTGACAACAGAACCATCTAGTTTTTACAGAGATGGGAGCAGGGATGGGCAAAAGTTGCGGCCAACAGTTTTGGCAAGAGACCAGAATGCTCGGCTACCATTAGGGCAAGAAGCAAGTTTTTTACTCTTAGCCTGTTCGTAATCTAGTTTGGACTGATTAATAACTGCTTCACAATTGTTGGGAGCGTTGGTGTAGGCAGAAAACATAAGAATTGGAAACAAGTCAAATACGATATGCAACTTTGTTCTCTTGAACAGCCTTAGCACATTTACTGGAAAACCAAAGTTTAGATAAAGGACGATATTTTAAAGTGGACTGTGGGATAAAGGATTCCATTCCTACAAGAATAATTTCACAGACACGATCTGAGCAAACGTGGACATCAGAAGTATTGAATCAGTAGTCCAACCAAGGAAAAGAAAGAAAAGAAATCTCGTAGGTCATCCCATTTTGCATTCTTGTAATGCCAAACAACACGAGGTTAGAAATAGCCATGAGAGATAAAGGCTCCATTGGAGAAAAGACAATCACCAAGTTGTGATCTCAAGTGCCTAAAGGACCTCTCACTTCGACCGTATACAGTAAACCTCCGCTATTCGCAGTCGCTGATTTGATATAAAATGAAACCTAAAAAAATGTGAATTTTAAAGTGCCATGAACATTTTCCGCCATAAAAAAACATAGGCGTGGCTAAAATCATCTTTTCTGGTCAAAACAACGCTCAGTTGGTGGGGGGAGAGGGGGTAACAAAATCGCGAGCTTGGATGTTTCTCGCTAATCCTTGTTCAGTGTGTTATGCGCTTGTCATGGAAGGTTTCGTCGTTTGCTTTTAATTTATATGCTTATAAATTGAATAAATTTATCAATTTATAAATTGATATGCTCACAAAAGTGATAAATCTACCGGTTTGCAGTGTAAAACAGACTTTTTCGAGTGTGTTAACAGAAGAAAGTGACTTTATTGTGGACAAGTTCTTTCTAACCCCTACAAAAATATGGCTACGAATAACAAGGGAAATGTGAATTTATCAAAGAAGGTGATGACATTAGCGAATAAAATTGAGATATTAGACAAAATTTCTAATGATTAAAGTGTCTCCTCAGTGGCAAAACATTATAAAATCAATGAGTCAACGGTATGATCAATCAAAAAATTGGAAGAAAAAATCCGCCGTAGTGTCCGTGAAAACGCGCTAATTGCTTCAAAAATTTGCTCTGTAACTCGTGACGTTAAATTTAAAAAAATGGAAAAGGCTTTAAATCTGTGGATAGAAGACCGAATTCAAAATAAAATTCCGTTAAGTTGACTCATCATTCATGAAAAGGCAAAACTCCTTTATCAACACTTTAGCGAAACTGGTGATAGCACTGGCGGGTTAAGTTTTTTAGCGAGCAAAGGCACTGGTTTGAAAGATTTGTTTGAAATTTCTAATAAATATTATATTTAATATTAAATTGTTTATTATTTTCATTTCGATGCCATATGCTTGCAATTCACTATACACTGTCTACGTACATAGTCATATTATGAAGGTACATATAATACATACATAGACAAAATTTTAGACTAGTTTTTCATATATATTTCATACTTTGGAACGGAACCCCTTTATTACTATGGGAGCAATATCTCAGTATTCGTGGCATTTCTCAGGAACGTAACACCCTGTTACATTCCTGTACTGTACTGTACTTAGAAGGGTTGTTTGTGAGAGAGATCAAGCTTGTTGGCTGTATAGTTAGGATTATCAGGTATTCTTGTAGGTAAATGAACAAACTGTACAAGGTCAGCATCTTGACCAGCTGGGTCGTTGTGACTAGAAAACAGAAGCCAGCTGGAGTTGTGAAGATTAAAATCACCAAGGAAAATTACCTCACGGTTAGGAAAGTTGGACTGGAGAAAGTCAAGTTGCAAAGAGAGGAAGCCAAAGAGCTCCGTGTGATTAGTGGAGTTGGGAGAATGGTAGATACAACACATGAATTTGACACAATGAGGTAGAGAGATTTTAAGCCAGAGAAGATCAAAAAGAGGAAATTCCAAACTATGAAGCCTCTAACAGAGAAAACTGGAATGGATATATGTACAAGTACCACCTTTGAGGCGAAACGAATCATACAGCGAATAATTTGTGAAACTGAGATGAGCAGTAGTTGAATCAGCCGAAAACTGAGATTTTGTCAAAACAAGTACATGAGGTTTGGAAGACTGCAAGTGGAAATGGACATCGATGAGATTAGAATGGATACCACGTATATTTGTGAAATGAACTAGTAAGCGTTTGGGAGGTTTAGATCTTTTCTCAGATAAGCTTATTCCATTAATTTGACAATTCATGGTATATTCAATAGTAAGAAAAAGTGGAGGGGGGACATGTTGTATGAAGTAATGAAATTTTTGGATATGGCGTATACATGGTAAGAATATACCCAGATCCTTGACAATATGGCATATACATGGTAAGAATATACCCAGATCCTTGACAATGCCCCCCCCCCCTGCATACACACTACTCGGACTCCCTCCAGTCACTGTCTGGCAAAGTAGAGGTAGCAATATTATACACTAGCTGATCCGGAAGCCACTTAAGAGTTACTAATAGGATCGGTCCGGTGTGCTAACTAGCGACTGGCCTGCGAACACCGTTTTAGAGCTGTACCCTCAAAATGTAAAGAAGATTGGATCTCGCCATGCTGTCTATCATAACCTCAAAAGTCATCAGTCATACTGCATGATGGAAAAGATGGCGATATATTATGTGAAATTGACTACCATCTGAGTTAAACAGTATCTCTCAAACTTATAACTTTGACAACATAAGAAAATCTGTGCAAAATACTTGAGCATATCCCTGATACTGAAGCTTATATTCAATATTCAATTTCTCTAATCACGTCTGCTAACTCTTGAAAACAAATACTGCATTCCTTATCAATCTCCTCCTCTGTTAGTCAATAATCCATTAAATTCCAATCATATAATTCGTTCAATAAATCCTGCTCTGCAAAATCTGGAGCAATGTCAAAATATTAATACATGCTGGCAGTTTGAAAGTTCCACTCACCGAAAGTCACAAACTCTTCAATTTAATATGTCATTCGAATAGCTCGACCTCCATACCAGTACCAACCTCCATGATTACCTAATTGCCCTTGTATTCCTTTATACTACAAACTTTTAATGTGCACAGTGATGATCGAGCTTCCACTAAAATTTTCCTATTTTGAGCACCACTTACAGATTTTGTACTATTTTCAATTTTCACTACCCTCATAGACCAGACAATATAATTATGGAGATTTGCAGTATTCTTAACAATCAAAGCCAGAATAGTTCTTACCTCAGCAGTGGAGCTGTCATTGTAACGAATCTCAAAATCATCATTATTCGGATATCACTGAACAATTTCCTAGGTTGTCATGACTTATCTTATCCCCTTGTGAATCTCACACATACAGAACATACACACATTATCTACAGAAGTAGGTGGCACTCCAGATGTCTTTATTTCCTTCAATGACGCCATATATCTCTTAACAGATTCAACCATAATCACATTTTACTGCTCCAAGTGTGAGGTTACCGTGCACCCTGACTCCATCATCCATGAAGCCCATTCACTAGTCACTGGTGGGGTTGAAGGAGCTACCACTGTTGAATGATCGCCCTTGGTCAATGATGTTTTACCTTCCAGAGTTGGAATGCTCATACTACTCAGCAGTCTGTACTCCAAATTAAAATGAACCTTGTCTGGGTTCTCAAAATGTTCATCATATAGTCTGGTAGCAGATTCTTTTATCATATAATTTAAAACTGAATTCTCATCAGGAGTCAAACCACTATGATGACCCTACACATTCCTTCCACCTTGTTCTTTCTTCCAAAGGGGAACAACCCAGAGGAAAAACCCCATTAATAAGTTGCATCTACTCAGCACACCATTATAAGTGCTATGAACTTGTTCAAGTTTATTTAAGATCGAGATAATATTATCTTTAAAAACATCAAAATATTTAGAATCCAATGATGGAACTTCCAATAAACCAAGATAGTTATGCTACTTCTCCTCCTCCTATACGCATCTGTAGTCAACATATAGCAATCGCAATGAATACAATATTTTTACTGGATCCGAACTAATCCAACTGACCACAGTGGTAGACTCATGTTAAATTTTCATTCTTATCATGGAGGTCTGCACAATATTCAGATTGCACCATTAAGTTTCAGTCTTATCAATATCATTTAAATTAGCATATTGGGCAGACTTCATTGTAATTTCTCCAACAGTTACGACATCAACGTTTGTTGAAGAACAGCACTGGACTGCCATTCCAGAGCTGTTCATCAAAAAATGCTAACCACCTGCACCTAAGTAAACTGCCTATTTCGGAATATATAGAATCAGAATGGTGTTATGCGATTCATCTGAATTATTCCATTTCATAGATAATCCACTGCCATCTTTATCAAACAATCAAAAGTCACTGATACCTTGCTGAAGAATCTTTCCTGTATTGGTTGGTTTTCCAGAAGCAGTACCAGAAAATATGCTGATATCATTCATATTTTTCCTAGCAAAATTACTTAAATTGATACCTGCAAAATCTGAATGTGTTTTTTGAGGTTCAGCTACATCCTCACATTCCTCCAAAACTCGGCTGTCATCTCCATCAAAAAGTCGAAGGT
Organism: Mastigoproctus giganteus; assembly: GCF_048544385.1. NCBI lineage: Eukaryota > Metazoa > Arthropoda > Arachnida > Uropygi > Thelyphonidae > Mastigoproctus > Mastigoproctus giganteus. The sequence goes on from NC_143582.1 coordinate 122,624,796, forward strand.
TTCTGATATCATCCAGAACAGCATTCTGTGTATTGGTTAGGTTTGAAGAAATATCACCAGAAATTATGCTGACATCAATCATTTCTTCCATAACCAAAGTGACACTTGCCACAGGTAAAGAAACAACAGGAACCTAAAATTAGATATACTGCTCTCACTGTCTCATACCCATTCGAAATCAGATACCCCCCTCCCAACACACATTAACACTTCATTCCAATGTCCCCCTAAATCAATCTTAATTATTCATCTTTGAGCCCTTTGAGAATACCTGAGCTGCACGGGTATCTTTCCCCAGACCAGGCTTCTTTCTTTATTAACAATTTCTTTTTCTGGCCATGTTATATGAATTACCATGATTCAACAAATAATTCCAGTGGAATACCAAAAGTTGGGGTAGAATTTTTTTTCAGCATGGTCTGTGCTTGATAATGCATTTGCAAAGGCAAATATTGTTGGGATATCAGAGACATGGTGTCACAGATACAAGCAGTGCAGAATTGGAACTTTGGAAGTACAATGTATAAAAAAAAAGGACGGTTTAGGCTGTTAGTTAAGAGAGAGAGACAAAATCTAAGAAAGTACATCCAATTGACATTGGTGGACAGCACCTTGTTGAGTCAGTTTGGTGTGAACTGCAGCCATTATCAACCCACTGCAGGATGGAAGCCTCCTCAACAATTTATGCTCAGGGAAATGGACCATAATCTGCCACGCTGGTCCAGTGCGGGTTGGCAGATCGACCGTATTTAGCAGTCAGGGGCTTGAACCCCAGTCTACTCAAAGAGCGTGTGCTACTGCACTCCCGCTCCTGACCACTAGGCTACGGAAGCCTATTTACTTTTTTTACCATGTTGAGTCAGTTTGGTGTGACAAGCACTAGGAAAAGGAAAATGAGAGTATTAGTGATCCAAACAACCCTTCAACTGTTAAGTATTGTAGAAATTGGAATTAAATAAACAATATTATGGAATTTACACCGTTTTGCTAATCACCACTGAACACACTGGTGGCAATGCTGTAGCTCTTTTAACTCTTTTTCATGAAGGAGAAGTCAAAATGGTTTTAACCTTAAATAAGTTTAAGGCTCAGCTGGACAGGTATTTTGAACGAACAGAGGGGTGAAGTGGAAGTGGGCTTTTTTTTTTTTTTTTTTTTTTGGCTGATGCTGCATAAGCTTGCTTTCTTGCATCAAATGACTCTACTAATGCTAATGCCTCTTGTATACTGGTTGATTCAGCAAAAGTATCCTGAAAACTTCTACAGCAAACGTATCAGGTAGCACCACCCTTCTGTTAAGAAGTTCCACTGACTGATCTTAGTCCCTTAAAATATACAAACCTTGAAATTCCCTATGCTTTTCAATTTACTATGATCATAATAGTATACAGTACCATTATATCTGGAGCACTTTGAAAAGCATTGAACATTCTAAAAAATCATTCATAATCTGAAAATGAAAGCACCCTTAAGCACAAAATCTTAGCTTATCACTCACCAAAACCTGTTATCTAAAACATAACTACTTTCTGAGAAATGCTCCCTAAAACCTTTATTAATCAACTTTGTAGAAGCACAAAATCTGCTACCATAGAGCATTGGCTAGCCATATTTTGAATGTCAGTTCAATGGTAAGTTTGACATTATGAGAGTTATGCCATTTGGAAATTACACTCTAACCAAGTTAACACAAATTACACTGTAATTTGTGTTACCTTGGATCGACAGCTGCATCGACAAAGACATATTATGCCAAATATGGGAGGCAATGTATTACAGGACATCTGATGATGTAACTAAACCAGAAACATGCCATATTCATGTTTTTCATAACAGAATTACTCAAATGCATACTTGCAAAATCGGAATGTGTTTCTTGAGGTTCAGCTAAGTCCTCACAATCCTTCAAAACTCAGTTGGCTCAAGATATAACTTGAAGGTATACTGTATCACATGTATGTGGTTTTGGGTTTGTATCTCAAAAATAACATTTTAGGTTTGTGGGCAACTTGTATATACACAGAAAAACCTGATAAATCTGGAATATTCTGAATCTCTCTCTGGTGGCATTCTACCGAACGTCAGAGAGAAAACAGGTTAGTCAGACTTAAAGCACTGCAGGTGCATTATTACATTCCATTGACAATTTCCAGGCACCATGTTCTTTCTGGTTTACATATTTTCCAAAGTACATATCATTTTTATTAGGCACTGGCAGAATATAAAAACAATCATTCTGCAAGACTTTCAATACCAGTTTGCAGGGTAGCACCTAATATAGTGTGTAATGTTTAATATAGGAGTATGTGTGGTGATTTGCTTGATGATAGTATTTTTCACTATTGCAATCTCATATGACCCATTCTCAAGGCAGCATCTGAACCAGAGACTATTATTAATGTTGGAGACTATCACAATCTGTGGAATGAGATCAGAACTACTGTATGATAATAAAAATAACAAATAACCAATGAATGCTGAAGCTCATGAATAATTAAGGTATTCACCACCCAACTGAATGCACTTATCAAAACGTCTTTTAAAAGTTTCTGAAAAGGGTCAGGGAAGGCGTCCAATGAGATAATATTCAGTATAGCCATTACACTTTTCCTCAAACTGCTTTCCTTTGATGGTAATTTTATCTGTGGAAAGAGGAAGAATTCCATTGGTACTAGACTGGGTGAGCAGGGTGGATGACTGATTTGTACAATTCCATGTTTTGTCAGAAATCTCTTTCAAACAATTTCAGAATGGACGGGGCATTTTCTTACAACGAGAACCAGTTGCCTTTCTTTCGAAATTGTGGCTTTACCCCAATTTAGCACATTGCCTTTTTTTTTTTTCTCTCTTTTTTTTTAAGCTATTGCATGTAGAACACAGCACAGACTCTCTCCGCTTCAAGTACAAGTTCCTTGTAAATCACACGGCATAAAGATTCATCACCGTAAACAGTTTTTAACATTTCATACGTTTCTGCTGCATATTAGCATTAGAAGTGGCACATGATGCAAGAAACCGAACTTGGTTTATACAGAATCAGCCAAGAAAAAAATAAACTTCCCATTTCACCTATCCATTCAATCCAAAAGTTTGTCCACCTCTCCCTTGAATCTATTCAAGCTATCAACTTTCACAAGGGCAGATGGAAGTTTGTTCCAGCAATAAACCACTCATTGGTTACAGGCAAATTTCCACACATCTATTGTGCAACCAACTTTCCCCAAATTGAATTTATGCCCCCTCAAGTGCATAATCTGCACAAGAGGAAGAACTGTCAGCATTGATGGGACTGAAAGCCTTAAACATGTCAATCAGATCACCTCACAGGTGCCTAGTCTCCAGATGTAGCCTTTCTTGATAAAAGCTGCCCTTTGTTTCCCTCACCGTAGCCTTTCTTGATAAAAGCTGCCCTTTGTTTCCCTCACCAATATCATTGCCCTTTTCTATACTGATTCCAGCAGCTCTACATCTTTCCTAAAAATGAAGCCTCCAGAGCTGTATGCAGCAGTCAAGGTGTAGCCTGATCATTGCCTTATCCCTACTAGCAAAATTCCTGTAGTTCATTGACAAAACTACATGTGCTGCCCTGGCAGCATGTCTGAACTGCTCAGAGAACTTCATACCTGACTGCACCATTACCCCCAGGTCTTTTTCATTCTCTACTACCCTGTATGTAGTACAAGACAGTTCATACATTACTAAAGGTTTACTGCGACCCATATGCAGTACTTTGCATTTTTCGGTGTGATGTGATTTTCCAGTTTATATCAAAATAAGTTGTCCAAAAACCTGTTGAACTACTAGATACTACAAAAAGACAGCAGTAAGGTGTATTCAATCACCAGCTTCCCATACTCTCTCTCTCTCTCTCTCTCTACTCTGTCACTCAGATTCTAATTATCTAGGAGACAGGAAGTTGTTGTTGAAGTGAGGTTTAATGGCACAAGGGCCACTACGGCCAAATTGAGCCTATTACTTTGGTCTAGAAGTGACTGTATATGTTACAGGAAATAGGTCTAGAAGTGACTGTAAACATTGTTCATTAGCATTAGCAGAGGCATTTGATGCAAGAAAGCAAGCTTATGCAGCATCAGCCAAAAAAAAAAAAAAAAAAAACCCACTTCCACTTCACCCCTCTGTTCGTTCAAAATACCTATCCAGCTGAGCCTTAAACTTATTTAGGCTATCAACCTCCACTACAAGGGATGGAAGTCTGTTCCACCAACCAACCACCCGCTGGCTAAAGGCAAATTTCCGCACGTCTATCCTACATCTGTCTTTCCTCAATTTCAATTTATGCCCTCTCAGGAGATTATTCTGAGCTAGAGGAAGAATCCCATCAGCATTGAGCATGCTTAAACCATTCAAGGCTTTACACACCTCTATCAGATCACCTCGCTGGTGCCTAGTCTCCAGACACTGTAATTTGCAAAACTTAAGCCTTTCTTCGTAAGAGCACCCCTTTGTTCCATTCATTTTCAGATAAGTAAAAAGTTCTAAGAAATTGCTACATCTCTAAGTATATGGGTTAGTTGCAGAGGTTTTTGCAAGTTAAGCTGTGATATCAAACATGCAATTCTTGCTGAATGGTAATGTGCACACTCAATTAGAATATACTTAAAGGTAAGTAGGTTTTTTTTTTTTTAGGAGCATTAGCAACTAAGGCCATATTGCTCCGGGCGGTGGTCATTCCCTGACCTTTCCGCATCCTCCGTATTTGGTGGTGACGGGCTCGAACCCCGGTCTAATCAAGAAGAGTGTGCTACGCACTGCTGCTCCTTCCCACCTGGCTACAGAGGCGCCTAAAGGTAAGTAGGGAGCTACAGTGTAAGCAAAGTAGGGTATCTTCTCCTACAAGAAGAAAGAGGTGTGTTAGATGTGAATGGCCAATTCATGCTCTTGCAAGCACGACCTCTACACCCAGGGTCCTGAGCTGGATATCATCATTCTTCTCTTTCTTGGTGATTCCCTTCTACATCTCTCTCTCTCTCTGTCAGGGTAACTCGGGATATTTATTTATTTTATTTATTTTTTTTTTTGGCTGGTGCAGCATAAGCCTCGGGCTTCCTTGCACCATACAGCTAATAATAATATCTGTTTAATCTGAAACTGGTCTCCACAACTGTGGATTCTGTTTTATCTCACGATGCATGTTTCCTGTCTGGGTATGTCATTTTTCAGACCACATCTCAGTACATATCCATCATACGATTGGTTTGATATCAGGATAAGGAACTGGAATGGAGTCAAAACAAGCAGGTCACTTTACTGCTTCAACTGCATGCTCATTTCCTCGGATTCCGACATGGCTAGGTATCCAGTAAAATTTGACAGTCAACTTGTTTTCGTTGGGGTTACATAACTGTTATCTGATCTGTATGAGAAGTGGATGGGAATTTTGTGATTTATTCTGTACTCACTGCACTTAAAAGAGTCTGTATATATATATATTATGACCTGGTATTTAAAAGGTTATTAAGGAGATTCAAAGCCATTTTGACTGCATTGAGTTCAGCTGTAAAAACACTGAATTCAATTGGTAACTGGACAGAGACAGTAGATGTTGGAAGGATCACTGCAGCCCCTATGGATATATCAGTTTTTGAGCTGTCCGCATATACATGAAGACGTGTGTGTGTGTGTGTGTGTGTGTGTGTGTGTGTGTGCGCGCGCGCGCACACACACACACAATTGTAAAGATCATGATGATCTTTACAATTTGGGCATCGTGGCATTTCTGCAGTGCAATCCATTTGTGAATGGGCTTTGGAGCCGCAGTTCGGGCAGATGGTGTCCCCTCGACATACTATTTGCAAGTGTCCAATTTTTTTGATACTTCAAACATCTAATTGGATTGGGAATGTAGGGATGTCCTCGACAATTAAGGTATCTGGCTTTCACACGTGATGGTAAGGTTGGTGTACTAAATATTAGAATAACGTTCCTAGTGGGAACAACTTTTTATCTTTTTTGAACCTTATGCGTTTAGCTTGAACGACTTTTTGCTCTTGTAATTCTTCTACTATCTCATCTTCAGCGACATTCATCAGAGCCCTCTCTGCTATTACTCCTTTGAAGCTATTTAATGTAGCATGAGGGGTGATCTGTACAGGTATTCCATCAAAAGTTGAAAATTTCAGTAGAGCCTGAGAATGCTGATGTTTAGCTGTTTCAACTAGTAGATCTCCGGATCAGAGCCTTTTCACCATTTCTGGTGAACAAGGCACACTTTCTAAACATTTCTGAATTAGAAATGGTGAAAGGGCACTCATAGGTTTGGATGAAAGATAATGTAATATGAAGAATGTTGGATATTCCTGATGATTCTCATTTTTGCATAGTCTCTTAGATTGGAATGCATCACATTCGGTTTCATTCATGACATGAGCGTCTCGGCTCACGTGCTGGGTAGTTGTCACAATCCATGGTTGCTCCTTTTAGCACTAGAGGATACCTTTTTCTCCAGGTTATGGCCAAGCGATGTGGAGGCAGGAACGGTGCCACCAGTGACAATGCAAGAAGAGATTAGTGGTTAGTGTGTTATGTAGATTAGTTCTATATACAGGAAGAAGAAAGGTACCTTTCCTTTCTTTATGAAAAGCCATTTGATGTAAATAGAAATTTTTTACTATAATTTGTTACTAGCACCACCTTTGTTCAAATAAATCCTATATCTACCAAAAAAATGCATTCTATCTACATATATATAGGTCATGGTGACAAAAATTTTCCCCAAGAAGCCTTGTGGGATCTCTCAAGTCTTGAGTAATTCCCAAAGCTTCAATATAGGCATCCCTCATGCTTCTCACAAACGCAGCCTGGTTTTAGTCCACCTATGTTGTTACAAAAAAAATGTTATCCGTTTACCTAATGGCAGAGTCTCCCAATAACATAATCTTCTTGACTAAGAGTGGTATCCACATGACTATTCTGTTCTGGGTCCAAATTGAGGATACATCAATTGGGAGGTAACCAGATACTTCAGTAGCTGATTAGCTCCCAGCTTTATTTGTCAGTAGGGCAAGCTTTTGTTTCTCTATTGACTCAAATTCATTGAAGAATATACCAAATTTCAATTTTAGATGACTACACTACTTTCAATGAGTACAAAGAAAAGAACTATCAGTTGTACTTAGTGTGTCTAGTAGACTGACCTTAGAATACATGCGACAAGCTATCCAGTTATGAATACATGACTCAAACCAGAAATGTCTGCTGCCACTTCATCTAAGTTATGATGCAATTAAATAAACTACTGAAAGTGGATATTCTAAAAATCACCATTTAAATTAGATTTGAACTGAGAAAACTTCACAGAATTTAATTTGACAAGGTATAACGAAGTTTTCCACTACAATATTTTAGCAGCGACCACTTCAGCCCTGTTTTTTCAACAGTCTCAAATCCTAACCATCCGATAATCCAATTCATACCATAGGTTGCCTATAGGATTGAATTCAGGCCCTGTTCTTGGTGGTCCCACTTTTTAATGCTCAGCTCCTCAATCCAGTCTGTCATAGCAAACAGTACATGGAGAATTGTCCAGCTGATACAGGTTACGGGCCTTCCCTGATGTGTTACCACAAAATAGGTAACGCATTATTGTTCAGGATGTCAGACCTCAGCATTCATGTTTTTGTCCAAAACAAGCATGGTCCCAGGGCAAAACCATGAAAAATAGCCACACACCATCTTGCTCCAGGCATCTGCCACACACTCAGTCATGGCCATTACACTGGTAGACATAATAATGCACAGTGACTCATCACTCCAATGCAGAGCTTTCCATTGGTCCTCCAAGGACAGTGAGCCTTATGCCAAGCTAGATGGTGCTTGGCATTAGTCAGGGTGATTAGTACCTCCTGCACACCTGACTGACAGCATAACCCATACCATGCAGCAATCTGTGCACTGTACTCTTGCTACACATGTCCCAATAATTTCACCGATCACCTGTATGATATAGAACAATGTCAAGCTGCATTCTTAGCAGAAGATTTTGTGCAAGGCTCGTCTGTCACATTCCATCAGTTTCAAAAGTGTTCTGGGTAGTTTTGTGATGGTTCCAGAATAAGTTCACGTCCATTTGCAAATCACATTGCCAACAGTCAAACTATGAACCTTCAATACCAGTGAAATTGCACATAGAGGCTTCATATGTGCTTATGCAATACCCTCTTATCATTTTGCAGTAGAAGTCTGTTGATTCTGTCTGTCATGGCAGCTTGCATTCACAATCATAGCAGTGTCTCCTTGAAGGCACACACGCTTATTTATAGTTGTATCTGACATTTTGGTAGGAGAGGGAACAACTATCAACCAAAAAGTATCAGGATATTAATGGCAGAGCAGTGTATTTAGAGATTAAATTCAACAATGAAGTTGACGATGTTGAAGAGACTATCAACTTTTAAGGCCATGAAAGGTGATATTCTTGTACACGTTCCTATTTATCATATTAAGAGTACAATGATCCGAGGATTAACATATCAAGTAAAAGGCTATTTTGGAAAAACAAAACAAAACTGTGAGTTGTGATTAAATGAAAGCACCTGTAATTCTGAACAGACATAACAGAATGTTATACATAATGAGGACCTCTTCAAACAGTTTGGTGCTGTTAAGAAACTGTAGATTATTCGTGGGATAGAAATTTTATCAGCAATGGACTATGCTTGTTAAAGAGTAGAGGATACACTTAAACAGAATAAGTGCAAGAATATATGCTGATTTTATTGAGGCAGTGTTAGGTGAGTTAGAAAACTGGTATCTCAGAGTGAAACACAAACCAATATAATAACAGTAGCAACAGGCAGAGTTGTAAATAATTCTTGAATTGCTTCAATTGGAACATGTAGCAGCTTGAAAAGTAGCTTGTCAAAGATTTCAAGGTCTGCTGAAGGTTGTCATGGAACAATCAAATACATGGACCATGTTATGCTTCAACAGGTAACGAAACTTGCATTTATGCTAATGCTAAGAGCATATTAAATTAATATGATGAATTCGAAGTGCTCATTACAATTATCATATACAGACATTGTGTCACTCAGACGTACGGGATACAAAATTTTAATATGGGGAGTACACTGTGTAGATAAAGAAAAAACTGATGGTGGGGTGTGGATGAGGTTATGCTCTTAGTTAAGAAGCAAAAGAAATCCAAGGAAGTGCATCCAGTCAGTGTGGATCAAAGATGTAATAAGGAGTCACTTGAGTAATTTAAACATTGGGAAAACATGAGTACAAGTATGTTATAGGTCTAATAAGTGTGATGAATATAATGATACAGGCAATAAAGTGGGCTAATAATCAGAATGTCTTATAATAGGACATTTTTAACTTTACACATATTTTGTTTTAACTTATGGGTTAGTCACTCAAAGAGTAGAAGAAATTTTTTGGATTTAGTAGATGATTGTTGTCTACAGCAGCATGTTACAGAGTCATCTGATTTTCAGCAGTGATTCTTCAAGCATTAAAAAATTTTCAAGTGGTAGTGATAACAGTGTAATGATATGAGATTTACTTAGGGATGTAAATACAGCAAAAATCAAAGTGAAGGGCTTTATCTTTCATAAAAGTTACTACAATAGTTTCAGAATTTTTAAATCCTATACAGTGGGACCAACAGATGATGTTACCAACAAAATATTCTAAATAGGAAGCATTCTGGAAAGCAAACATAGAAGCTATCAGAATTTTTATTCCAACTAAGTGATGCTGTTCAAGGCTTAGACCTAAATGGGTGTCAGATAAACTGATGAGAAACATAACAGAGAAGAAAAACTGTTGGAATGGATATAAATTATTAGGTGATATAGAAGCATACAACAGATGTAAGCTTTTTTGGAATCAAATCACAAAGGAGAATTGATTCCAGTAGGTATCAATTCTTTGCAAATTGCATTGAACTCTCATTTGCGTACTCTGTGTAACAGGGAGCTAAATAATGTTGTGATAACCAAATATTAGCATTAGCATTAGTAGAGGCATATGATGCAAGAAAGCAAGCTTATTCAGCATCAGCCAAAAAAAAAAAAAAAAAAAAAAAAAACACACACCACTCCCATTTCACCCCTCCGTTCGTTCGAAATACCTGTCCAGTTGAGCTTTAAATTTGTTTAGGCTATCAACTTCAACAACAAGTGATGGAAGTCGGTTCCACCAACCAACCACCCGCTGGCCAAAGGCAAATTTCCGCACATCTATCCGACAGACATCCGTCCTTCCTCAATTTGAATTTATGCCCTCTGAGGTGATTATTCTGAGCAAGATGAAGAATCCCATTGGCATTGAGCATGCTCAAACCATTCAAAGCCATATACACCTCTATCAGATCTCCTCGCCGGTGCCTAGTCTCCAGACTCTGTAATTTGCAAAACATAAACCTTTCTTCGTAAGAGCAACCCTTTGTTCCATTCACTAATCTTGTTGCCCTTCTCTGTACCAGTCCCAGCAGCTCTGCATCCTTCTTGAAATGAGGCCTCCAGACCTGTATACAGTACTCAAGATGTGGCCTAACCATTGCCTTATACAAGGGAATAATGACCTCCTTATCCCTGCTAGAAAAATTCCTGTATATCATTGACAAGACACCATGAGCTACTCTTGCAGCTCGTCTGCACTGCTCAGAGAACTTCATATCTGCCTGCACAATTACCCCCAGGTCCTTTTCATTCTCCACCACTGTCAGTGTAGTACCGCAGAGTTGATACGTTGCTCTGGGGTTACTGTTTCCCATATGTAGTACTTTACATTTGTCAATGTTAAACTTCATTTGCCACCTCTCAGCCCATCTGTTCAACCTTTCCAGATCCTGTTGCAGCAGCATAGCGTCAGTAGTGTCCTTAACAACCCTGCCAACCTTTGTATCATCTGCAAACTTGGACATTAAACTTGATATCCCATCATCAATATCATTCATAAACACCGAAAACAACAACGGACCCAACACTGAACCCTGAGGAACTCCACTAATAACATTAGTCCACGTTGAGCAGTGTCCATTGATTACCACTCTCTGTCTTCTGCCACTCAACCATCCCCTTATCCATAGCAGCAATTTGCCTCCAATGCCACACTGCTCCAATTTGTGCAGCAGTCTTCCATGTGCAATAGTATCAAAAGCCTTTCTAAGATCCAAATATATAATATCAAAGTTATTCCCTGCATCCAGTTCTTTTGTGACTACATCATAGTATCCAATCAAATTGGTCAGGCAAGACCTGCCCTTAACAAAACCATGCTGCGTCTGAGCTATAACTGAATTCTTGTCTAGATGATCCTGCAGTGCTTCTTTAACCAGTGCCTCCATTAATTTACCTGGAACAGAAGTTAAACTAACAGGTCTATAATTACTTGTGTCAGCCTTTGATCCTCCTTTGTGAATTGGGGTTACATTTGCACATCTCCAGTCTATGGGTACCTCCCCTGAGTCCAAAGAAGCTCTCATAATTATGGCTAGGGGTTTGCTTACTTCCTTTGCTGCCTCCTTTAATATAACTGGATAGATCCCATCCATCCCAGGTGCCTTTTTTATGTTTATCCTCAACAATCTCTCCTCCACTTTCCTCTCAGTTATTACAAAATCATCCAGCTTACTGCCAATGTTAGTTTACCTACATCATTCTCCTTCCTGAATAACTCCTCATGCGTGAATGTAGATGCAAAATACTCGTTTAGATTGTTAGCCACCTGAGCAGGATCCTTAACTGTTGAACCATCAATATCCAGTGGACCAATCTGATTCATCCCTTTCCTTCTTGAGTTTAAATATGTAAAGAACTCTTTTCTGTTTTTCTTTGCATCCTTTGCCAAGGATTTTTCGTAGTCAGCCTTTGCCTGCCTAATCTCCTTTGTGACTTGGTTACAGACCAACTTATATCTATCATAGGCTTCCATGTTTTGCCTTTGTAAAATCCCCCATTATAAGACACTGTGATTTACTGGCCCACTCTATTTCCCTGTACAATATCTTATTATACTCATCAGAGTCATTAGGCCTATAGCACACTCCTACTCTCAATTTTGATTTCCCTATGCTTATGTCACACCAAACTGACTCGACACTGCCCTGTCCATCGATGTCGACTGGCTTCGCTTCCTTGGACTTTGTGTTTCTTAATTAATAGCATAACCCCTCCTCCCCTCCTGTCCTGTCTATCCTTTCTATACACATTGTATTCCCCAAATTCCAGTTCCGCGTTACTTATATCTGTGTGACACCACATCTCTGATATCCCAACAATATCTGCCTTTGATGTTTTGAGCAACACCTCAAATTCATCAAATTTATTTACCAAACTCCTAGCATTGGTGTACACGCAGGTATACATGCACCTGTTTCTATTCTTAGCTACCCTAACACATCCCATGTGTTTACTTGTACCGCAATGACTCCCAGCAGTCTCTGAAATATCCTGCATCTTGTTTTTAAGGCTTCTGCTCATTTAAATAGAAGCATTGCAAGAATCACTTCCACCTCTGCCAATGGCTACTATAGAGAGACAGTGTTCAAGCTAAATGTGAAAAAAAAAAAAAAAAAAAAGGCAACTGAGGGAAGATGAGATCAGCCCAATTAAGAGCAGCAGTACATTAGATAATGTAAACTGTTATTATGAGAGAAACCTTGTATTCAGGAGAGGTCTCTATGAACTGAAGATGTACAAATGTACCACCAATTCACAAAAGGGGAACAAAGAGTGACAAGAGTAAATATAGTCTTTTTAGCATCACTTCTGCTCAAAGAAAAATTATAGTGAAAGAAGTAATGTAAACCATAGACAAGTATGTAGTGATACTACAATCACACCATGAATTTGTTAAGAGGAAATGTTGTTTGGCCATTTTGATTGGATACTATGATGCAGTAACAAAGGAACTGGATGCAAAAATAATTTTAATATAATATACTTGGATTTCAGGAAAGATTTTTATGCTATTGCAACAAAGAGTGCTGTACAAATAGAAGCACTACAGTATTAAGGGAAAGTTACTGCTATGGATATAGGGATTGCAGAAAGGGAGAAGAAAAATTCGCTATAAATGGCCACTGCAATTTGTGGAATCCGGGCAGGATTTGGTGGTGAGTCCATTATTGTTTTCTGTATTTATTAATCATATTGATGACGGTATATCAGGCTATCAAGTTTTCAGATGATACAGTTGCCAGGCTGGTTAATGGCAGTAATGAAGGTGTGCTGCTGCAAAAAGATCAAGAAAAATTAGAAAGAAGGGCTGAGAAATGTCAATTGAAGTTTACACTGAGATGCAAAGTACTGCATATGGGAAGCATTAATCCCATAGTAATGTATCACATCTATGGTACTACACTCAGGTAGTGAAAAATGAAAGGGCCTGGGGGTAATTGTAGAGTGAGATATGAAGTTCTCGGAGCAGAGCAGGGTTGTCATTCAAATTAATTTCATGAATGATACACAGGAATTTTGCTAGATCGGAAAAGGAGGTGATTATCCCATTGTATGATGCAATAGTCAGGTAACTACTTGAGTACGAGCACTTCAGTTAAGCAAACTGCAGCTTCTGGAGGCTAGGCACCTGTAAGGCGATTTGATTGAGATGTTTCAGGCTTTGAACAGCTGAGGCAAATTCAGTAATAATGGGATTCTTCCTCTTTCTCAGCCTGTTCACATGAGGGGGGAGGCATAAATTCAAATTGAAGAGGGATGGTTGCAGAATAGATACATGGAAGTTTGTCTTCAGCCAAAGGGAAGTTGATTCAAGCTTCTATCCATCATGGTGGAAGTGGATAGTTAGCTGAAATAAATTACAAGGAAGAATTAGACAACCTCTTGGATCAGTGAAATGTGAAGGTTTTTTTGATGCTCTGTAGGCTTTCTTTTTTGCATCAATTGCCTCTATTAATACAGTCAATTCCTGTTATTTGAGACACATTGGGTCTAGTGCATTTTGGCCCAATTAAGCAGCTGCCCCAAATTATACGAAGTTTCACATAAATAGCTAAAAAAACAGTGGATCCCTGCTTTACGACTGGTTCACTGTGCAATCAAATCACAGAGATGGGAGAAATACCAGGTGCCATCTGACACGAACATACCTTATGTACAATCAAATCGCGTTATGATGTACTAACCATAGTAAAGTACCGTTCACTATATGATGTGTAGTAAATGTCAGTCATCGTGATCACATTTGTGAATTGAATTTTAATTCTATTAAACAGCGAAAATCGGAGGTAATATTATCCACAGGCTATAAAAAGTAAAGATATATTAATCACAAATTTATTCTTTATTACCTTACCAATTAAAAAATTAAATGATACTTGAAAATCGTAATAATTAATATATACTGTAATATATGTACGTATTAACTAGATGACATTTCTGTTCAATGAAATTTGTCGGTGGGGGTTAAAATTTAAAACAGCAATAAGATAAGCAATCAATAATAAAGAACACAGCAACACACAAATTACAAGTAACACGATATGTGCAAGTGAGAACGGAGTAACAAGTTACAAAGCTATAAAAATAGGAATGAAGAGAAGATTCTGAAAATTAATTTTTTTATATGATTGAAGATTTCATGGAAGTGTAAACACATTTCACCATAATAACTCAGAAAATTTGAGCTGTCGGTATTATCGCAAATTCAATAAGATCAAATACAGTCCATTCAATACTTGGGAAGAGGATTGGAGAGCAAATTGAGAGATCTGTTACAGAAGTTGCATGTGGGTGAACCAGTGTTTAATAGTATTAAGTTTTATCTCTCCAGCAGCATTTCAATGAGCTGTCCTTGTCTGTCTGTGAGGGGAGAGCCCATAATAGATTATACCATTAAAATCTCCTAATAAACAGAGAGGAGACGGCAATTATTAGAATTATCAGAGGCATATGATGCAAGAAAGCAAGCATACACAGCATCAACCAAAAAAAACACACACACTTCCATTTCACCCCTCCATTCGTTCGAAATACCTGTCCAGCTGAGCCTTCAATTTATTTAGGCTGTCAACTTCCACAACAAGGGATGGAAGTCTGTTCCACCAACCAACTACCCGCTGGCTAAAGGCAAATTTCCGCACATCTATCCTACATCTGTCTTTCGTCAATCTGAATTTATGCCCCCTCAGGTGATTATTCTGAGCAAAAGGAAAAATCCCATCGGCATTGAGCATGCTCAAACCATTCAAGGCTTTATACACCTTTATCAGGTCACCTCGCCGGTGCCTAGTCTCTAGACACTGTAATTTGCAAAACTTAAGCCTTTCTTCGTAAGAGCAACCTTTTGTTCCATTCACTAATCTTATTGCCCTTCTCTGTACTCAGCAGCTCTACATTCTTCTTGAAATGAGGCCTCCAGACCTGTATACAGTACTCTAGGTGTAGCCTGACCATTGGCTTATACAAGGGAGTAATCACCTCCTTATCCCTGCTAGAAAAATTCCCGTATATCATTAACATCATCTGCACTGCTCAGAGAACTTCATATCTGCTTACACAATTACCCCCAGGTCCTTCTCATTCTCTACCACTATCAGTGTAGTACCACAGAGTTGATACATTGCTCTGGGGTTGCTGTTTCCCATATGTAGTACTTTACATTTGTCAATGTTACTCTTCATTTGCCATCTCTCAGCCCATCTGCTCAACCTTTTCAGATCCTGTTGCAGCAGCATACTGTCAGTAGAGTCCTTAATAACCCTGCCAACCTTTGTATTGTCTGCAAACTTGGACATTAAGCTTGATATCCAAGCTTAATGTCCTTCATCAATATCATTTATAAATACAGAAAACGTGTAATGGACCCAACACTGAACCTTGAGGGACTCCACTAATAACATTAGACCACGATGAGCAGTGTCCATTGATTACCACTCTGTCTCCTCCCCCCTCAACCATCCCTTTATCCATAGCAGCAATTTGCCTCCAATGCCACACTGCTCCAATTTGTGCAGAAGTCTTCCATGTGCAACAGTATCAAAAGCCTTTCTAAGATCCAAATATTTAATATCAAAGTTATTCCCTGAATCCAGTTCTTTTGTGACTGCATCATAGTATCCAATCAAATTGGCCAGGCAAGACTTCCCCTTAACAAAACGATGCTGTGTCTGTGCTTTAACTGAAGTCTTGTCTAGATGATCCTGCAGTGCTTCCTTGAACCAGTGCCTCCATTAATTTTCCTGGAAGAGAAGTTAAACTCACAGCTCTATAATTACTTGTGTCAGGCTTTGATCCTCCTTTGTGAATTGGGGTCACATTTCACATCTCCAATCCAAGGAAGATCTCAATAATTATGTCTAACGGACTGCTTACTTCCTTTGCTGCCTCCTTTACTATAACTGGATAGATCCCATCCACCCAAGGTGCCTTTTTTTATGTTTATCCTCAACAATTTCTCCTCCACTTTCCTCTCAGTTATTACTCCTCATGTATGAATGTAGATGCAAAATACTCGTTTAGTTTGTTAGCCGCCTGAGCAGGATCCTCAACTGTTGAACCATCAATATCCAGTGGATCAATCAGATTCATCCCCTTCCTTCAAAAGTTTACATAAGAAAAGAACTCTTTGCTGTTTTTCTTTGCATCCTTTGCCAAAGATTTCTCGTAGTAGTAGTAGTGGCACATGATGCAAGAAAGCAAGTGTAGGAGCTTATGCAGCATCAGCCAAAAAAAAAAAAAAAAAAAAAATCATCACACCATTCCGTCCAAATGCCTGTCCAGTTCCTCCTTAAATTTATTTAACCTATCAACTTCCACAACGACAGATGGAAGTTTGTTCCAGCAATTAACCACCCGCTGGCTAAAGGCAAATTTCCGCACATCTATTCTACATCTATAATTTCTTAATTTGAACTTATGTCCCCGTAGGTTCGTAATCTGAACAAGTGGAAGGATCCCATCAGAATTCAGCGTGCTCAACCCATTCAAGGCCTTATAGACCTCAATCAGATCACCGCGCAGGTGCCTAGTCTCCAGCCACTGCAATTTGCAGAACTTAAGCCTCTCTTGGTAAGAGAATCCCTTCATTCCCCTCACCAATCGTGTTGCTCTTCTCTGTACACGCTCAAGCAAATCTACATCCTTCCTAAAATGAGGCCTCCAGACTTGTACGCAATACTCAAGGCGTGGCCTGACCATTGCCTTATACAGAGGGACAATCACCTCCTTTTCCCTGCTAGCAAAATTCCTATATATCATTGACAAAACCCCATGACCTGCCCTAGCAGCCTGTCTGCATTGCTCAGAAAACTTCATATCTGACTGCACAATTACTCCCAGGTCTTTTTCATTTTCTACCACCTTAAGTGTAGTACCACACAGTTGGTACGTTTCTCCGGGGTTACTTCTACCCATATGCAGTACTTTGCATTTGTCAAGGTTGAACTTCAGTTGCCACTTCTTAGCCCATCTGATCAAATTATCTAGATCCTGTTGCAGTAGCACACTGCCATTACTGTCATTAACAACCCTGCCAACCTTTGTGTCATCTGCAAACTTCGACATTAAGCCTGATATACCTTCATCAATATCATTGATAAATACACAAAACAACAGTGGACCCAACACCGAACCCTGTGGGACTCCACTAATAACATTAGTCCACGAAGAGCAGCACCCATTGATTACCACCCTCTGTCTTCTCCCACTTAACCATCCTTTTATCCATTGTAGCAACTTACCCTTAATACCATTCTGCTCCAATTTGTACAGTAGTCTTCCATGCGCAACAGTGTCAAAAGCTTTCCTGAAATCCAAGTATATGATATCAAAATTATTTTTCGCATCCAGTTCCTTTGTGACCACATCATAATAACCAATCAAATTTGTCAGACAAGACTTTCCCTTAACAAACCCATGCTGTGTTTGAATTATTGCTGCAGTCTTGTCTAGATGATCCTGCAATGCATCTTTAACCAGTGACTCCATTATTTTACCCAGAACAGAAGTTAAACTAACTGGTCTGTAATTACTCGTGTCACCCTTCGATCCACCTTTGTGAATTGGGGACACATTTGCACATCTCCAGTCCGTGGGAACCTCCCCTGAGTCCAAGGATGCTCTCATAATTATGGCTAAGGGTTTGCTTAGTTGCTTTGCCGCCTCCTTTAAAATAACTGGATAGATCCCATCCACCCCAGGTGCCTTTCTTATGTTTAACTTCAACAATTTCTCCTCCACTTTGCTCTCAGTTATTACAAAATCATTAAGCACACTGCTACAATTTGATAACCTTCTTCCATTTTCAAACTGTAATAATTCCTCACGTGTGAATGTAGATGCAAAATACTCATTCAGTTTGTTTGCTATCTGAGCAGGATCATCAACAGTCGAACCATCGATGTCAAGTGGACCAATCATATTCATCCCCTTCCTTTTAGAGTTTACATAAGTAAAGAAATCCTTGCTGTTTTTCTTAGCATCCTTTGCCAAAGATTTCTCGTAATCCGCCTTCGCCTGCCGAACCTCCTTTGTGACCTGATTACAGACTAGCTTATATCTGCCACAGGCTTCTGCGTCACCTGATAATTTATATGCATCCCATGCATTTTTCTTCTCTGTCACGAGTCTCATTAGTTCATTTGATAACCATTTAGGCCTAAACCTTGAACGATATTTCTTAATCGGTATATAAAGTCTAGTAGCTTCCACGATTAATTCCTTGAATGCTTCCCACTTAGAATTTACTGTTGGTAACATCGTCAGTTGATCCCACTGTACAGAATTTAAAAACTGTCTGAGACCACTGTACTCCCCTTTACGGAAGCAAAAACCCTTTCCTTTACCCCTGACGGTAGTTACCTCTTTGAGTAAATCCCACTTCAGCACACTGTGATCACTGCCACCTAGTGGTTCCTTTATCTGCAAATTCTTAATACACGAATGATCACTGCTGATAACCAGATCAAGAGTGTTACTTTCTCTGGTTGCCTCTCGAACATGCTGCTGCAGAAAACAATCATCCAATAAATCCACAAAAGTCTGACTGGTGTGTGAGTGACCAACCCACAAGTTCCAGTCAATATCTGGGAAGTTAAAATCCCCCATTATAAGACATTCAGATTTACTGGCCCACTCTATTTCTCTGTAAAATTGTTCATTGTACTCATTCAAGTCATTAGGCCTATAACACACTCCTACCCTTATTTTTCCTTTCGCAGTGCTTATCTCGCACCAAACTGACTCAACAGAGCACTGTTCATCTATATTAACTGGGTGCACTTCCTTTGATTTTATGTTTTTCTTAATTAACAGCATAACACCCCCTCCCTTTCTGTCCTGTCTATCCTTTCTGTACACATTGTACTCCCCAAATTCCAGTTCTGCATTCCTTATATCTTTGTGACACCACGTCTCTGCTATCCCAACAATATCCGCCTTTGATGTCTTGACCAACACTTCAAATTCATCAAATTTATTTACTATACTTCTAGCATTGGTATACATGCAAGCATACATGCTCCTATGCCTATTCCTTGTTACCCTAACACATCCCATATACCCAACTATTCCATGATGACTGCCATCCGTCCCTGAAACCCCCAACACCCCTCGCTCCAGGTCGCTTCTTATTCTAATAGAAGTTGTGCAAGAATCACCTTCACCTCTGCCTGCAGTTACTGTTAAACTATTAGTCTTTGTATCCCCCCAAACTAGCAGTTTTCCGACCCACTTAACACTGCCTCGATAGCATCAGCAAATATTCTTGCACCCTTTCTATTTAAGTGTATCCCATCCCTGTAGAAGCAATCTCTCCTGTTAACAAGTACAGTCCAGGCTGAAAAAAATTCTACCCCTTGAGCCTTGCAC
This sequence comes from Mastigoproctus giganteus, assembly GCF_048544385.1. Taxonomy (NCBI): domain Eukaryota; kingdom Metazoa; phylum Arthropoda; class Arachnida; order Uropygi; family Thelyphonidae; genus Mastigoproctus; species Mastigoproctus giganteus. The sequence continues at coordinate 122,644,595 of NC_143582.1, forward strand.
AATCCTTCCAGGGCCGAATTGATCGACAAGACTCTCATCATGTACTCCCTCCTATCGTGTCTGGGCAGAATTGCAGACACTTTCAAATTCAACCCTATTTCACGGCTTTTTTTCAACAGTGACCTGTACTTGTTGAGTAATTCCGCCGGTCTCCTACTCTTAATATCATTAGTGACAACGTGTACAACTATATCACCTTTTGTGCCCTTGATCGTAATCTGCCTTTGCCTGCCTAACCTCCTTTGTAACTTGGTTACAGAACAGATTATATCTATCATAGGCTTCTGTGTCACATGTTAATTTATATGTATCCCATGCATTTTTCTTCTCTGCCATATGTCTCATTAGTTCATCTGACATCCATTTAGGTCTAAACTTTGAACAATATTTCTTAGTTGGTATGTAAAGCCTAGTAGCTTCCAAGATAAGTTCTTTGAATGCTTCCTATTTTGAATTTGCTGTTGGTAACATCATCAGTTGGTCCCACTGTATAGAATTTAAATACTGTCTCAGTCCATCGTAGTCGCCTTTACAAAGGCAAAACCCTTCCCTTTACCCCTGATGGTAGTTACCTCTTTGAGTAAATCCCACTTCCACACACTTTGATCACTGCCACCTAGAGGTTCCTTTATCTGCAGATTCTTAATGCATGAAGAATCACTACTGATAATCAGATCAAGAGTATTACTCCCTCTAGTTGCCTCCCAAACATGCTGATGTAGAAAACAATCATCCAGTAAATCCACAAAAGCCTTGCTAGTGTATGAGTGACAAACTCAAATTCTGGTCAGTCTCTGGGAAATTAAAATCCCCCATTATAAGACACTGTGATTTACTGGCCCACTCTATTTCCCTGTACAGTTTCTTATTATACTCATCAGAGTCATTAGGCCTATAGCAAACTCCTACTCTCAATTTCGATCTCCCAATACTTATGTCACACCAAACTGACGACACTGTACTGCCAGCGATGTTGACTGGCTTCACTTCCTTGGATTTTATGTGTTTCTTAACTAATAGCATAACCCCTCCTCCCTTCCTATCCTGTCTATCCTTTCTGTAGTCGTTGTACTCCCCAAATTCCAGTTCTGCATTCCTTATATCTGTGTGACACCACGTCTCTGATATCCCAACAATATCTGCCTTTGATGTTTTGAGCAATACCTCAAATTCATCAAATTTATTTTCCAAACTCCTAGCATTGGTGTACATGCAAGTATACATGGACCCGTTCATATTCTTAGCTACCCTAACACAACACATGTGTTTACTTTTACTTCAATGACTCCCAGCAGTCTCTAAAATATCCTACATCTTGTTTTCCAGGCTGCTGCTCATTCCAATAGAACAAGTACTTATATAACAGGTATTTTTCTTGAAACTTGTCTCATTCTAACATCCACCCAACCATCTTTGTACAATACAGCTACTGGAAGTACTTGTTATATAATGTTCTTGTTATATAACTATACTTATATGGAAATAAAAAAAAGTCAGAACCCTCCACCTGCAACTAAACTAAATAATGCCCCATTTCATACAATGGAACTGTAGATGTCTTTGCAGCAACACTGATGACATCCACAAGGTACTCATTCGTTGTTGGGCATCTGCTTAGAAGAGATAAATTTAACACCTCTATTGTCTTTTTCACTTAAAAATTATACACGTTTTAGGGAAGACAGAAGTATTAGAGATGCTGCTCATGGAGGGGTTAGCTATACTTCTGGAGTCAGGAGTCCTATGTATACACATTCCTCTTTAAACAAACCTCACCAGAAGCTATTGCAAGACCTATAATGATTGGCATTTTCCTTGAAACTTGTCTGATTCTAACATCCACCCAACCATCTTTGTACAATACAGCAACTGGAAGTACTTGTTATATAACAATACTTTTATACTTGTAACATATAACAATACTTATATACTTGTAACATATAACAATACTTATATACTTGTTATATAATGTTCTTGCACCCCCCCCCCCCGGGCTAAATTGAACACTACAGTTCTATCACTTTTCAATTGTGACAACTGCAGTGGTTTGGAAAAGATTTGACTAGAAAATTTGCTGAAACATGTGCAATAAAGGAAAATCAGCTCCAATAGCTCCCAACTACTGCATGTAAAACAGTTCCAATCAACAGAAAAATCTTGTATAGATTGGATTTTTTTTTTTTTTTTTTTTAATGTCCAAAGGCTTTTAACTTTTGTTTATATATTTGAACTCCTCATGGATAAATGAATGTAAAATCCAGTGCTTGGGCCATAAATAAATATTTAAATTTTAAATTTTGCTCTATTGTAAAGAAGCATGTTTGTTACACAGAAATCTGCTCCTCAGCATCACACATGCTAGTCAGAACATTTCAGCTTAGTGATCTCCAATATGCCTACAGATTTCCTAATAGCTAAATCGGGTTTGATTTACTGTGTGAGTAAAAAGCATTGCTGTTGGAGATTCTTGGTGTGAGGTCATGTCTCTATGACAATAGGGGATACAGTCAAACTGATGTTCATGTTGATCAAAAGAAAATTCATCAAGAGCTTTGAAATATACGGCAGGTTAGATGAAATGGACTGGAGAAAGGTTGCCAAACCTATAGATATGCAATTGATGTTAATACTATAGACCCAAATAAGAAATGGTTATAATTTGGACTTTCAGCAACTTTTATGTTCAAGCCTTGCCATGAGATTGAGTCAACTGCACTTGACTAATAGTGACATAGGTACATGTGCATTAGCAGGATGATATCAGAGATACAGAACAGCAAAATGAAATCAATAAAGCCAATCCAAGAAGAACTAGAAATGTATAAGACTAAATTTCAGAATTAGTATTTCCCTAATGAGTATCTTACCATGTGAGCAACTTCTGGCACTCTAAGAAAATTGATCTGTCAAATTTATTCCTCTAAATGTACAGGAATAAATTATTTGAAATTATATAAAACATTTTGATCTTGTAACATATAAGATTCAAATTGTTGAACCTTGAAGAATACTGTAGAAAACAACCTATGGGTCTGTACATGAAATAATTCTGCATAACAAACCTGTGGAAATTGCAAGGAGACAAGCAGGCCAATTGGTTAGGTAATCTTTGGTATAAACATTGCTAAAATATACAAAAAGTTAACTTATGGCTCTCCACAATAATCAAACTGAAACTCCCAAAGTGTTCTGCCATGCAAAGAAAGAGAAATAAACTGCTCTCTTTTGGCTTCCATAATGAGTGTACTTTGGTTTTCTATTGCCCACCAGAAAAATGAACCTATACTGTATTATATCTACTTCACATAAACCGATATAGTGTCGATCTATGGATGTCTTCATGGCAACATTTTATAGTAAAACAAATATAAGAGGAAGAGCTAATAACATCAAGTTTGTGGTAAATATGATGTTCACAGAAATTGTAGATGAAATGCAGCCTACATATACACAGCAAATCATGGCTATATAAAAGTTAACAGACATAACTTGGCAAGGAGTTGATCAAACTACAAGCAAAAGGAAGGGAAACCATGTCTTAAATGGCAAATAAGATCAAGAAACAAGCACATATCTTCATGAAACCAAAAAAGGTTACAAAACCCGCAGACAGCCCAGATGCCAGGAGGGAACACGGTTACGTCTTGTGGAAACTACAAAATAAAATAATCAGGCAAAAAATGTTATGATTTGTCCCAATCATTTTAATGATACATTTGCACATATACAATGTTTTAAAAATCATAAGCATAACCACTAACTCTATGGATTTATAAAGAAGAATCTATATTTTTTTTACCCAATTTGACCCCTTCTATTCTCATCATAATATAATTCGTTACAAAGAGTTTCTTCATCTTTGTCTTTTCACAAAAAATAATCAAATTATGTTCAATTGAAATTAAAAAAAAAAAAAAAAAATTTAGTGAATTTCTAGTTATTTATTTTTTTACCAAATTAATTATCAGGTGTGCCTTGTTAATCTGCATGGAAAAACAGAAATGGAGAATAATGTGTGATTCTCTATCCTACATGGTACTTGTGAAATGCAAAGCTAACTAACATGTCTTTCGGAAGATGCCAGAGAAATAAGGTAAAATATCAAGACAGGTACAAGATTTTCCATGTATTGCAAAATTTACTTCTGCATTTCCTACAGTATGTTGATGTGACTTTTCAACTTAGAGTTGTGGGAAACGCAATATAATATCTCCATACATTAAAAACGTTTTCCTCCTAGTGATATTTATTCGAGCCAATAGGAGAGGAGGGCGAGGCAATTACATCACTACAAATGCAATTAATTATTGACAACTGCCTCCATAACGTTCACCAATCTCGTGCACATTTCACTGTCTAACATTTGATGTTCCATTGTAATGTTTTTTTGTATATTAATGAATATTATATACAGGTAATCCTGATATAACACGGTAGTTAGGTTCCTATAAAATTTCGTGCAGTGTGAAACAGTGTTATACGGGACTAAGAATCAGTACAAAAAGGGGGATTACATTCCAAAGGTAACAAAAATACTTTTTTTCTATTTTTTTCGTAACTATTGGAAATTTTATTTTTATTTAAAATAGTAATATTCAAATCCGTCAATCTAAATACTTAGTGCTTTTCCATTTTCTCACAATTATTACTGCTCAGGGACGAGCTGTTATATTTGCGGAAATCAAACACCCTACAGCAAGAGCGGATCTAATTTTCTGTTCATTTTTCTTTATGGTCCAGATTGTTGTTTCATTTACTTTTAACCTTTTTACAACGTATGATACCTTTCCCCTTTTTTTAAGACGTTCCAAAATTTGTTTTTTTGATTCTAGAGAAATAAAGTTTCTTTTCAGCGGTGTTTTTTTTTTTTTCTTTCCTTAAGCATAATTTAGGGCTGGAAATTAATTCCAACAAAGAAATTATTCCAATACGGTTCTTAAGAACAAATTTTAGTAATACATGCCAGAAAAAATTTATAAACGATCAAATAAAAACCAAAATAACCTTACGAAAACAGTAGTAATTTGTTTAGGGCTCAGGTTACGAAGAAGTTAACTAATGTATAGGTTAGTGCTATAGCATACTGTTTATATGTAGCCCACTATTAAGTGGTTACAAAATTGGCATCATTTATGTATATCTTATACTGTGAATGCCTTCACAGTGACTTACCATGGTATTGCACTACCTTGAATAAGTAATGCTTCTCTAATAGAGAAAACTACTGTTACTTATTCTCGGCGGATACCAACACCTAGACAGCACTGTTTCAGAGCTTACTGTATATATGTGAGATAATAACTGTACTATCTACTTGCCCTTATTAGACTTAGAAAAGCAAAAAGTAGAGGGAGAGTAATAACAGGAGTGGAAGAAGAAAATAAATGGGGTAGAACAGTGGTTTCCAACCTTTTCCCTGTACAGGGGCCGTATTCAAAGATAGATTTGTTTTGCGGGCCGCCAGGGTGATTCGAGAAAAAAATTGTTTGTCACATTTTCTATATCTTGTTACTCGTAAAAGGAAGTTTCTATTTTCATGTTAACGTTTTTTCTTTTCAAGCTATATATAAAAAAATGCAAATTCCCAGCACTTTTATGTGCAACAAATCTATGTCAGTGATTTATTTTTTAGATTTTATTAAAATTATAAAAATATGACTTATTTATTTTTTTTTTTAAATACTTTACTTTTGTTTCTCTTTGAAATACTGTACTTCACTTTTGTTTCAATAAAAAAAAAAAAAAAAACTTTACTTTTGCTTTTAAATGCTCATTTCAGAAAATTTACAACGTGAAAAGAATCGCTGCTTTTCAATATTAAGGTGAATAAATAAATATAATGATATACGTAAAATTGAAATATTCGAAAATTTTATTAAGTACAAAACACAATTACATTTACTGGACAAAACTTAACGTTTAATGAGATGATTGAAGCTGGATATTTTTAAATAATTATTCAAAATTTGGTTGCAAATTTGTGATGCCAATCTCAATACATAATGAAGATTGTGTCCTGATGGTAATTCTCCACTTATTCTCAAAACCTGGGCTCCTGAACTTACACATGTTCTATTATTCCAAAGGTGTTTTTCCTTCTGCTTGGAAATTTGCTCATATCCAGCCAGTTCCTAAAAAGGGTGACAAATCCCTCACATCCAATTACTTCTACTCTTTAAAAAGTAATGGAGAAATCACTTAACCTTCAACTCTTAAACTATCTAGAAATCTTTCGTCTGATCTAAGATCGCCAATATGGATTCTGTCAGTGTCGATCCACAGGTAATATTCTGGCCTATGTTACCAATTTATGGACAAATTCAATGGAAAAGTTCGTGAAACACAAGCAGATGCTTTCGAAATCTCAAAGGCTTTTGATCGTGTTTGGCATAAAGATCTTCTACAATTGTTCTTTTCAATTGGTTATCCAGTTTTATCTCTGACCACTCAGGAAGGGTGATGGTAGATGGCTCTCTGTCTCCTAACTTCACTACTAATGCCGGTGTCCCCCAAGGTTCAGTTCTTTCTCCAACTCTTTTCCTTTTGTATATTAATGATCTTCTTTCATTGATCGGAAATCCTATCCATAGTTTTGCTGATGATAGCACATTGCATTCCACTTTCCTGTTTGACAAACCTTGCCCTGCTCAATAACCCTTATCATTTTAAGGGTTATTTATTTATTATTATTTTATTTATTTTTTTTTTTTTTCAGTATTGGGCTTTCCTAATCTGTAAGGAGGATCACTTTTTATCTTTTTCCCTGTCTTAAACACAGTCCTGTCTTATATCTCCCAAAAAGGATTCTTCTGCTCCTGTGCTTATCTTTGGTGACACTCTGATTTCTAGGCAAGTTGATATATCTCTATTGTGGATTACCCTCACTTCTGATTCCTCTTGGCACAAGCAATTACAAATATTGCTTCCTCTGAATCTAAAAAAAAAAAAACTTGGTTTTCTAAATTTAAATTTTAATTTTAAAAAAAATTATGTTTATTTTGTTATAAAAAGATGTACAGTATCTTTTTAATTTTATGGTAATCTATAATTGATGTTTACTTAGTACCTCAAAATATTTTTTAATATTTTACAAGCACGCGCGGGGATAATCGGATCTAACAGGCAGAAAAGTGAGTAGGGGTGCCCCAAAATAAAAGAAATGACGTTAGGGGTGCCGTTATTACAAAAAGGTTGAAAACCACTGCTGTAAGGAATAAATCTTTGATTCAACATTTCAATGAGGGCAAACCCTGCAACACTGTCTTTCTTGAAGCAATCAGAATTGTTTCATGTCTAAATGGATATCCAAACAGATATTCTAAATCCAAAGATACAAAAATCCTACTTAGGCTAACGTTTGAAAGCATACTGGACTAGTAAACAATTTTATGTATATATTTTCATATAAAATATATATATTTATCAGTGATGCTTAATTGCTAGTGCAGTGTGGCCCTTATAAAAACCATCTGCTTCTTCAACAAAACTGCCTATTTTTCACTTGATTTGGCCAAAAAATCTTGTTTTCCTCCTCAAGTGTCTAATCTCAACATTTTTGAAAGCCAAAAGTTGGCAATTATACATAAGTGAATAAAACTATTCATTCTGACCAATGAAAAATATTCTACTAAGAGAAATATTTTTTCTTTCAACGTATTTTTTCTAAATCTTCACAAAAAATGGCCTATACTGATAATAGCATTTGAACTTTAAATTAGACTATTTCTAAGCTGTTTCCTCAAAATGTGTATTTATTGTATATTTATTTTTTGTATATTTATTATAACAAAATATAATTCAGTTATTACTTCTCTAAAGAACTATTTCTTGAAAATATACTGTATACTCATATTTCAGAAACCAAATTAAAATGCGAATATTCCATCAATGTTTAACATTATATCAATAACAATCTACTGACTAATAGAATGTACACTATTGACTGCCAATACAAATATTCTATCAATGTTGAAGATCAGATAATTATTTATGGCAATGCTATTGAGCCCAGAAATCGATTACACCAACTCTGAAAGATCATTAAGAACATCTATTATGCCATTAAAATAGGAGGAGGGGGGACTTAAAAATGAATTTTTCATTGGAGAACAATAGTAAAGTATTACTAGTTATTAAAGTATTATTATTCTATAAGCAAATTTTGATCAAATTATGTTGAAGAATTAAAATAAGTGGTCTCAAATTAAAGGTATTTTTTAAATTTATAAATCAATAGATAATTACATTTTGTTCATTTTTATATTGATTTCTAAAATGTATTTAGAAGAGGTTTATCAAACTGATATAGTATCAAATATATAATATTTGATACTTAATATCGGTAAGGGTATCCATCCAATCCACGTGTTTCAAGTTTTGCAGCTCCGGGAAACGGAATGTTTTTTAGCTATATTTAGAGGCTTCGTTGACAAATTGTTATATTAAATTATTTTTTATAAGTGGCTTATAGACCTAGTCAAGATCCTTAGTTTATCCTGAATTGAGACAGCGAGATTTCGGGAGTTAATTAATACTTAAGTGTCCGTAGACTTATCGTTCATAACTTGCCGTCATTGTCAAACAATACATTATATCCCGTACTAGATAGCGTCAGATTAGTATAGTACATAGTATTATAGATAAATCAGTAATATTTATTAATCTTGTTAAACTTCATTGTCAATTGGTCCTTGAGGTTGTCACAGACATTCTCTCAGATAGGCCAGACAAGCTGTACTTGCTACCTGGGAGTCTAAAACGCTGATGGAACTGATATTCGGGTGACACTCAAAGTCAAGTGGACCCAATTTCGGCGAAGTCCAGATGGTCTGTGACAGCCAAATCCTCTGCTTGCACCTTCACTATGGTGGGACTGTTAGTAATCCTGGGTATAACCTCCATGCACAAGTACATGGTGGGTGACAACCCAGGTGTGAACCAATGTAAGCAGGGGTCGAGGTGTGGCGCCCACAGCACATGGAGGAATGCCGCCCCTCTGTGTTACCAGGTAGTACTAGGTGGTAGATGACTCTCATCAACCGGTGAAATGCCACCATTTTGCTTATTGGAGGCTTGAAGTGGTGGAACCCATGTTTAGTTTCTAAAGCTAAGTTCCGGTCAACCATTCCCTATCTCTTCCATCATGCAGTATGATTGATGACTTTTGAGGTTAGGATGAACGTCGTGGCAAGATCCAATATTCCTTACATTTCGAGGGTAGAGCTCTAAAACAGTGTTCACAGGCCGCCCGCTAGTTAGTACACCGGACCAAACCTATTAGTGACTCTCTAGGAGGCTTCCGGATCAGCTAGTGTATAATCTTGCTATCTCTACTCTGGCAGATAGTGACTGGAGGGAGTCCGAGTAGTGTGTATGCGGGGAGCATTGTCGAGGCCACGTTATGTCATGGATCTGGGTATATTCTTACCACGTGTACGCCATATCAAAAATTTCATTACTTCATACAGCATGTCCCACCCACTTTTTCTTACTATTGAATACACCATGAATTGTCAAACTAATAGAGCAAGCTTATCTGCGAAAAGATCTAACCCTCACAAGCACTTCCTAATTCATTTCACAAATATACGTGGTCTCAATTCTAATCTCAATGATGTCCATTTCCACTTGCAGTCTGCCAAACCCCATGTACTTTTTTCTGACAGAATCTCAGTTATCAGTTGATTCAACTACTGCTCATCTCAGATGCCCAAATTATTCGCTATATGATTCCTTTCGCCTCAAAGGTGGTACTTGTGCATATGTCCTTTCTGATATTCCCTGTCAGGGACTTGGCAATTTGGAATCTCCTCTCTTTGATCTTCTCTGGCTTAAAATCTCTCTACCCCTGTGTGACAAATTCATCTGTTGTCTCTACTGTTCTCCCTACTCCACTAATCACTTGGAGCTCTTTGACTTCCTCTCTTTGCAACTTTACTTTCTCCAGTCCAACTTTCCTAACAGTGAGGTAATTTTCCTAGGTGATTTTAATGTTCACAACTCCAGCTGGCTTCCGTTTTCTAGTCACACCGACCCAGCAGGTCGAGATGCTGAGGCTTTTGCAATTACTAATGACCTAGCACAGATTGTTCATTTACCTACAAGAACACCGGACAATCCTAATCACAGAGCCAATACGCTTGATCTTTTTCTCAAAAACAACCCTTCTAAGTACATGGTCGAAGTGAGAGGTCCTTTAGGCACTTCAGATCACAACTTGGTGATTGTCTCTTCTCCAATGGAACCTTTATCTCATGGCTATTCCCAACCTCGTGTTGTTTGGCATTACAAGAATGCAAAATCTGATGACCTGTAAGACTTATTTTCTTCTTTTCCTTGATCGGATTACTGTTTCAAAACTTCTGATGTCAACATTTGCTCAGATCGTGTCAGTGAAATTATTCTTGCAGGAATGGAATCCTTTATCCCATACTCCACTTTAAAATCTCGTCCTTTATCTAAACCTTGGTTTTCCAATAAATGTGCTAAGGCTGTTCAAGAGAAGAATGTTGCATATCGTAATTGGCTTGTTTCTAATTCTTCCGTTTCATTTTCTGCCTACACCAAAGTTCGCAACAATTGTAAAGCAGTTATTAATCAGTCCAAACTAGAGTTCGAACAGGCTAAGAGTAGAAAACTTTCTTCTTACCCTAATGCTAGCCGAGCATTCTGGTCTCTTGCCAAAGCTATTGGCCGCAACTTTTGCCCATCTCTTCTCCCACCTCTTTCAAAACCAGATGGTTCTGTTGTCACTTCAGCCAAGGATAAAGCTGACCTGCTACAATCACATTTTTCTTCCAGCTCATGTATTAATGATCTTGGTAAATCACCTCCACCATTCCCAACACGCTCCATTCAATAACCTCCTGTGGTCTTCCGTCAAACGGATATTAGAAAGATGTTAATGAATTTTGATGCTAAGAAAGCTCCAGGTCCCGATGGTATTTTTCCACTTGTTCTCAAAACCTGTGCTTCTGAAATAACTCCTATCCTTTGCTTCCTTTTTTTCACTTTCTTATTCCAAAGGTGTTTTTCCTTCTGCTTGGAAATTTGCTCATATCCAGCCAGTTCCTAAAAAGGGTGACAAATCCCTCCCATCTAATTATCGTCCCATTGCAATTACTTCTACTTTTTCTAAAGTAATGGAGAAATCAATTAACCGCCAACTCTTAAACCTTCCGTCTGATCAACGATCGCCAGTATGGATTCCGTCAGTGTCGATCCACTGGTGATATTCTGGATTATGTTACCCATTTATGGACTAATTCAATGAAAAGGTTCGGTGAAACAAGTATTTGCTCTTGACATCTCAAAGGCTTTTGATCGTGTTTGGCATAAAGGTCTTCTAAACAAGCTTCCATCTTATGATTTGCCAACTGTTTTTAGTAATTGGTTATCCAGTTTTCTCTCTGATCGCTCACTGAGAGTGATGGTAGATGGCTCTCTGTCTTCTAACTTCTCCACTAATGCCAGTGTCCCCCAAGGTTCAGTTCTTTTCCCCTTGTATATTAATGTCCTTGTTCCATTGACTGGAAATCCTATCCATAGTTTTGCCGATGATAGCACATTGCATTGCAATTTCCATTTTGAGAAACCTTGCCCTGCTCAATCAGCTTCAACTTCTCGAAAATCTGCAACAAATTCCTTAACTGCCGATCTTCATGTAATTCTCCAGTGGGGCAAAAACAACTTAGTTGATTTCATCCCTTCTAAAACTCAGTCTTGTCTTATATCTCACAAAAAGGATTCGTCTGCTCCTATGCTTATCTTTAGTAACACTCCGATTTCTAGGCAAAATGATATCTCTCTTTTGGGGATTACCCTGACTTCTAAACTCTCTTGGCACAAGCACATTACAAATATTGCTTCCTCTGCATCTAAAAAACTTTGTTTTCTATTTCACTCTCAGCATTACTTTTCTTCCAAACTGCTGCTCACTCTGTATAAATCGCAAATCCACCCTGCCATAGAATATTGTTCCCACATCTGGGGTAGTGCACAAAAAACCTCTCTCTTGATTCCATTCAGAAGAGAGCAGTTAGGTTAATTAATGATTCATCTCTAACAGAGTCTCTCCACTTGCTTTCTCATAGATGTACTGTTTCTGCTGCATGCCTCTTCTACAGATACTTCCATGGGCACTGATCTTCTGAATTGGCTTCTATAATTCCCGCTCTCTCTTTCAAAACAGTTCGAACACGTGCCGCCATCAGCCAACATCCATTTACTGTCCAACTTCAAACCCACAGAACCAACTTTTCATCTTCCTCATTTATTCATTCAACTGCCATTTTCTGGAAAAACCTTCCTCCATACGTATTTCCTGAAAATTACAATCTATAGAAGTTCAAGTCCAATGTCAACAAATATCTTCTTTCGTCTTCTCAACCTCCAACCCAAGCACGGTACTAAGTACTATAGGTTCTAATACCTCTCGTGTTTGGGGTTCACATAAAAAAAAAAAAAAAAAAAAAATTGAATTGTACTTTTTAACTAAATACATATAACGACTTAAATTTTACAAACGTGACATAATTAATTAATACATAACTTGATACGTAAGTTATATAACGGAACTTGGAGATAAATTCCATACTAAAAAAATATATAGAGATAAATAGTGTTATAACTGCACTGGGATACAAGTTTAGGGTTAAAATTTTGTACTAAAATTGAAATTTTATTGAAATTGAATTGAAATCACGACTCAGACCAAAGCAGCAAAGCAAAAGGCTCAAGTTAATAAGAGTGCTGTGGCTCAGGGGAGAACTGAGGGGGGCAGTTGCCCTCTGAATCACAGCCTTTTAAAATGCAAGCAGTGCATTTTAAAACACTGCTTGGCAATATCATGTACCAATCAGGTATGGTACGTGTTATTGCCAAGGGGGATGTCTTTGTGTGTGCGCGCGCGATGTAAGCAGTGTGAGGAAATCAGGTGAAAACTCAGCGGTATTATGGGCCTATATGAGAGCTTGAAGGACAGAGTGGATATCCTTCGAAGGATCTAAATTGAGGGGCCCATCAAGCTCACAGCTGCCCACATCAATGCCAGAGCTTGCAGATGATCATCATGCAACACAGCGGCAACCCCCAAGGAAGAATGCACTGGTCCCACAGGAACTAGTAGTTGTTGGTGACTCTATTTTCAATGTTCTCCATTTCCCTGACAATAGAGTCAGACCAAAGCAGCAAAGCAAAAGGCTCAAGTTAATAAGAGTACTGTGGCTCAGGGGAGACCTGAGGGGAGCAGTAGCCCTCTGAATCACAGCCTTTTAAAATGCAAGTTGTTTCAGGCCCTGAAAAGATTCAACCCTGGTATGTCTGCCAGGGGCAAAGGTTGATGATGTTGCAGAGCGGTTATCACCTTTTAAGGGCGCAAAAGGTGATATTGTTGTACACGTTGGCACTAATGATATTAAGAGTAGGAGACCAGTGAAATTATTTAACAAGTACAAGTCACTGTTGAAAAAAAAAAAAAAAAAAACTGAAGGTTAGGGTTGAATTTGAAAGTGTCTGCAATTCTACCTAGACACGATAGGAGGGACTATACGATGAGAGCCTTTTCAATCACTTCGGCTCTGAAAAGATTGTGCAAGGCTCAAGGGGTAGAATTTTTTTCAGCCTGGTCTGCACTTGATAACAGGAGAGACTGCTTGTACAGGGATGGGATACACTTAAATAGAAAGGGTGCAAGAATATTTGCTGATGTTATCGAGGCAGTGTTAGGTGGTCGGAAAACTGCTACCTTGGGGGGGGGGGGAGATACAAGAACTAATGGATTAATGGTAGCCTGTGGCAGAGGTGAAAATGATTCTTGCACTGCTTCTATTGGAATGAGCAGCAGCCTGGAAAACAAGATGCAGGGTATTTCAGAGACTGCTGGGAGTCATTGCGGTACAAGTAAACACATGGGTTGTGTTAGGATAGCTAAGAATAGGAACAGGTGCATAGATACTTGCGTATACACCAATGCTAGGAGTTTGGTAAATAAATTTGATGAATTTGAGGTATTGCTCAAAACATCAAAGGCAGATGCTGTTGGGATATCAGAGACGTGGGTGTCACACAGATATAAAGAATGCAGAACTGGAATTTGGGGAGTACGTGTACAGGAAGGATAGACAGCATAGGAAGGGAGGAGGTTGTTGATGTTGTTATTATTTGGTTTTTAGTAGCATTAGCAACTAAGGCCGTATTAATCCGGAAATATGCGGTGATCATTCCCTAACCTTTCCGCATCATCCGTATTTGGTGGTGATGGGCTCGAACCCCGGTCTAATCAAGAAATGTGTGCTACGCACTGCGGCTCCTTCCCACCTGGCTACGGAGGCGCTCCTGAAGGGAGGAGGAGTTATGCTATTAGTTAAGAAACACAAAATCCAAGGAAGTGAAGCCAGTCGATATTGCTGGACAGTCCGGTGTCCAGTAGTTCGATGTGACACGAGCATTGGGAGATCAACATTGAGAGTAGGAGTGTGTTATAGGCCTAATAACTGATGAGTATAATAAGAAACTGTACACGGAAATAGATCGAGCCAGTAAATCAGAGAGTCTCATAATTGGCGATTTTAATTTCCCAGATATTGACTGGAATATGTGGGTTTGTCCCTCACACACTACCAAGGCGGTAGATGACTTTCATCAACCGTTGAAATACCATCACTTTGCTTATTGGAGGCTTGAAGTGTTGAAACCCATGTTTAGTCTCTAGAGCAAAGTTTCCGGCATCCCCCTCCCCCCATACTTCTCCTCCAATCCATGCACGGTACTAAGTACTATAGGTTTTGATTCCTTTCATGTTTGGGGTTTTCATAAAAAAAAAAAAAAAAAAAAAAGGCTTTTGTGGATTTATTGGATATTTGTTTTCTACATCAGCATGTTTGGGAGGCAAATAGAGGAAGTAATACTTTTGATCTGATTATCAGTAGTGATTCTTCATGCATTAAGAATCTGCAGATAAAGGAACCACTAGGTGGCAGTGATCACAGTGTGCTGAAGTGGGATTTACTCAAAGAGGTAACTACCATCAGGGGTAAAGAGAAGGGTTTTGCTTTCTTAAAGGCGACTAGGGTGGTCTGATACAGTATTTAAATTCTATACGGTGGGACCAACTGATGATGTTAACAACAGCATATTCAAAAAGGGAGGCATTCAAAGAATTTATCTTGAAGCTACTAGGCCTTACATACCAACTAAGAAATACTGTTCAAGGTGTAGGCCTAAGTGGATGTCAGATGAACTAATGAGACATTTGGCAGACAAGAAAAATGCATGGAATACATATAAATTAATGGGTGACATGGAAGCCTATGAGAGATATAAGCTGGTCTGTAACCAAGTCACAAAGGAGGTTAGGCAAGCAAAGGCAGATTACAAGAAATCTTTGGCAAAGGATGCAAAGAAAAACAGCAGAGTTCTTTACTTATGTAAACTCTAGAAGTAAGGGGATAAATCAGATTGGTCCACTTGATATCGATGGTTCAACTGTTGATGATTCTGCTCAGATAGCTAACAAACTAAACGAATATTTTGCATTTACATTCACACATGAAGAGTTATTCAGGGAGGGGAATTCCAGAGGTGTAGTATTAAACTCTGGCAGTAGGCTTTGACACAGGGGAGGTAACTGTGGACTGGGGATGTGCAAATGTAACCCAAATCCACAAAGAAGGATCAAAGAAAGACACAGGTGATTACAGATCTGTTAGTTTAACGTCTATTCCAGGGAAATTAATGGAGGCACTAGTTAAACAAGTATTGCCGGTTCATCTAGACAAGACTTCAGTTATAGCTCGAACACAGCATGGGTTTGTTAAGGGGAAGTCTTGTCTGACCAATTTTACTGGATACTATGATGTAGTCACAAAGGAACTGGATGCAAAGAATAATTTTGAAAAGGAATTTTGAAATATTTTGATAACTTAGAAACGACTTTTGATACTGTTTTGATACTGTTGTTCAGGGAAGACTGCTGCATATAGTGGAGCAGTGTGGCAATGGAGGCAAATTGCTGCTATGGATAAAGGGATAGATGAGTGGGAGAAGACAGAGAGTGGCAATAAATGGACACTGCCGTTTGTGAACTAATGATATTAGTGGAGTCCCCCAGGGTTCAGTGTTTCTTGGACTAATAACATTAGTCCAAGAAGTGCAGTGTCCACTGATTACCACTCACTGTCTTCTCCCACTCAACCATCCTTTTATACATTGTAGCAACTTGCCCTTAATGCCATACTACTCCAATTTGTACAGTAGTCTTCCATGCGCAACAGTATCAAAAACCTTTCCTGAAATCCAAGTATACGATATCAAAATTATTATTTTTTTTTTTCATCCAGTTTCTTTGTGATCACATCATGGTATCCAATCAAATTGGTCAGACAAGACTTCCCTTAACAAATCCATGCTGTGTCTGAATTTTTACTGCAGTCTTTTCTAGATGATCTTGCAATGCTTCTTTAACCAGTGCTTCCATTATTTTCCCTGGAACAGAAGTCAGACTAACAGGTCTGTAATTACTTTTGTCACCCTTTGATCTCCCTTTGTGAATTGGGGATACATTTACACATCTCCAGTCAGTGTGAACTTTCCGAGTCCAAGAATCCTCTCATAATTATGGCTAAGGATTTGCTTACTTCCTTTGCCACCTCCTTTAATATAACTGGATAGATTCCATTGCCCCAGTTGCCTTTCTTATGTTTAACATCAACTATTTCTCCTCCACTTTGCTCTCAGCTTTAAAAAATCATTTAACTCCCTGTTAACTTCTGATTAGCATCTGGCTGTCTTCTCCTTGAATAACTCTTCGTGTGTGAATGTAGATGCAAAATACTCATTTAGTTTGGCAGCTATCTGAGAATGATAAGGGGGCTGGATCCTGAATTTTGATGAATGCCAACACATATATATTATATATAAAACATCTTCACAGTTAAGACAGTGTTAGTATTACTATATTGGTCAATTACATCAGCATTCTTTTTCCAATTATATCTAGGGTATAACCTACTATCTTTACCTCATAACTGCAATATATACTTAATGAAATTAAAGTAAATTATATATGATTAGGAAAGAATTCATAAAACTAATGCCCAGATAAAAATATATAATTTAACTAAAAAAATTAGAACTCTATCTCCTTAGTAAACGCTTGATTTACAATAAATTAGGCCTTCAGCATAATTATGCACCAAATTAACAATAATCTGATTAAGGAAAAGAAATCTTTCCGATTATCCCATTTCGCATTTTTGTAAGGCTAAACAACAAGAGGTTAAGAATGGCCACATGAGAAATGCTCCACTGGAGAAGAGACCATCACCAAGTTGTGACCTGAGGTGTCTAGAGTACATTCACCTCTATTGTGTACTTAGAAGGGTTGTTTGTGAGATTTTGGTTTTGGTTTTTTTTTTTTTTTTTTAGGAGCATTAGCAACTAAGGCCATATTGCTCCAGGATACGCGGTGGTCATTCCCTGACCTTTCCGCATCCTCCGTATTTGGTGGTGACAGGTTCGAACCCCGGTCTAATCAAGAAGCGTGTGCTACCCACTGCTGCTCCTTCCCACCTGGCTACGGAGGCGCCTTGTTTGTGAGAAAAATATTGAGCATGTTGATTGTGTGATTAGGATTACGTAATAGGTAAATGAAAAATCTATGCAAGGCCCTTAGTAACTGCAAAAGCCTCAGGATCTCAACCAGCTGGGTCTGTGAATATTTAAATCACCAAAGAAAATGACCTCACTGTTAGGAAAGTTAGACTGGACAAAGTCAAGCTTCAAAGAGTTCCAAGTCATTAGTGGAGTTTTGGAGAATTATAGAGAAACAGAAAAATTCCACAGAATGTGGTAGAGAGTTATTAAGCCAGAGAAGATCAAAAAGGGGGGAGATTCCAAATTACTAAATCAGGAAATATCAGAGTGGACATATGCACAATTCCCACCTTTTAAGCAAAAGGAATCATACAATGAATAACTAGGACAACTAATATATTTTCATACAGAATCGTTATCGGGATTCTGTCCGAAAATGTATGTGAGATTTGCCAGACTAGAATTACCACTAATAGATATCATTGGAAATAGAAATAGGAAATAGATATCATTGAGATGGGAACTGAAACCATGTAAAATTTCTGAAAAAAACAGTAAGTGTGTGGGAGGTTTAGATCTTTTAGCCGATTAGTTTGTTCTATAGCTTTGGCAATTCATGATATATTCAGTAGCAAGAAAGGGCAGAGTGGATATGTGAAGTAATGAAATTTTTGGACATGGTATACACACAGCAAGAATATAGCCAGCTCCATGACATAATTTAGCCTTGACAATACCCACCCCCTTGCAAACAGAGACACTACTCAGTCTCCTTCCAGTCACTACCTGGAAGAGCAGATAGAGGCAGCTAGATCACAATAAACAACAAAATTTTGGTCATATCTTGTTATGAGCATTAAAGTAAGTTTACTTTATAAATTTTGGGGGTGCTAAATGGAAATAGTGCTTAAAATGGAATATTGGCTCTTGTTTACGAAAAAAGTAGTTTTTTTTTTTATGTTTATACAAGATATTTTTTATTTATATGGCAGTAAGATTGTAGCTACAAATATACCTGTATCAAACTCGGGACCTTTTCGCCTTTCACTTGTATTCAGCTTCAGGAGCTTCCCTTTCCAACATTCAACAATAATCAACAAGCATGGTGGCACTCCACTTGTTTTGTATCTTTGTTCCATCACTGCGATGTCTTGATGGAAGTGCTCACCATGTTCGTCACTGACGGCACCACAGTTTGGAAGGAAGAAATCCAAGTGTAGTGAAGATATGCATCTTCAATGACATGTTGCATCCCAGTTTTCGTTAAGAAGTAGTGCCAGCTTTATCATTTCCTAGAAAACCAGCCGAAACATTTTAAAGTCTTTCCATGCTGATTTCTCCCTATCACTAAGGACACATTCAAACTGTTTGTTTTTGAAAAGTTGCTTTATTTGTGGACCAATGAAAATGCCTGCCTTAATCTTCTCTGTATTAAGTCTTGGGAATTTCTCTTGAAAATTGTAAATATAGGACAGTTCACTTCCAAAGCCTTCAAAAAAATTTTCATGAGCCCCAGTATGATGTGGAGTGGTGGAAGCAAAACTTTATTTGGATCTACCAGAGGTTCAAATAGTACATTCTTCATTCCAGGTGTTAATGATTTTTGTCGAGGCCAACTCCTCTTCTCATAGTGCATATCCTTGGCACAACTATCCCACTAGCAGAAAAAGCAACAATACTTAGTGTAACCCTCTTGTAGTCCAAATAAAATGGCAATTACCTTTAAATCACCACATATCTACCACTTGTACTTCTGATAGTGGAGAACATCTAAGAGGATGTTCTCTACATTTGCATATGTTTCTTTTTTGTAGATGGCATATGAAAGAGGTATTAAAGACTGCATATTTCAATTTTATAATATTACAGCCATAAGGCTAACCTTAGAAGTGTCTATAAATTGTCCCCATTCTTCGAGAACCTGTCTCATGTCGATTGCTACCATTACACCATCAGCATCCTTACAAATTGTGAGTTCACCTTCTGTTTGGCAGAATTTATCTTCTAGTATGTAATGTTGTCACCTTCACAGAATAATCTAGAAGATTGTTGTAGCTTCGAGACAAAAAGCTTTGCGTAAATTCTTCAGCCGTTCGAAATCCCTGATGAGGTCATTAATCTCACTTTCTTTGATCTTATAGGGTTCAGAAGGATAACGGTTTGGACAAAGTGGTGTATTCCTTGATGTAGACTGCTGCTGTATTTCATGTATATCAAGTTGATGTTCATCAGGGTCTTCATTTCATCAGAGTGTACAGGAAAAAAATGGTCAGGTGGTTCAGGAATAGGTAGTTCCCCGTGAGGCACAGGACAAATTGCAGATGATATACTTGGGTACATCAAGATCCACTTTTTCTTCATTACCATCCATTTTCTAATAGGAGGCACCCATACAGAAGTAACAGTCTGTGACGTGATTTGTTGGTACCTTCCATATCATGGGCAGTGTGAGTGGCATAAAACGTCCCTTTCGATTCACCCACGCAGTGACTTTTGATGAACAGGTAGTGCAGCATAAGTGTGGAGCCCAATTCTTGTCCTGGTCGTCTATTTTACATCCAAAGTACAAGAAGTAGGCCTTCTTTATGGCTCTGCATACATAATAGAAGTCGTCTGGACTATTCACACAATTACAGGGCATATTAATCTTACATGACACAAATACTGTGAAAAAAGTAGGAATCTCACAAAGAACAACCATTAACTGAGAATAAATCACCCAGTACCTAGCCGTATCCAAGGATTATTACTGCAACAGAGTCGAAGACGCATTTGAGGTGACAACTTATCAAGTGATGAAGAACGAGGTGACAGTTGCTGATCACATAAGAACGTGGTGGTACTGAAACTGAGGTGTTGCAATGCATTTTGCTAAGAGCCATAATTTATAATGTACAGTAACTCATTATTTAAGAGACCAATTGACTTTTTTACTTTTATTGCCATTTTCTTAACATTTTACTTGTAGACCAGTGTTATACACTAACTGATCGAGAAGCCTCCGAAAGAGGTTCGGTGTGGTGGACTTTCTAGCAGCCGGTCTACAACCACAATTTTAGAGCTGATCCCTCAAATTTAAGAAAGATTGTATCTCACCATGATATCCATCATAACCTGAAAAGACATCTATAATACTGCATGACTGAAGAGATTGGGAGGGGCAGGGGTCGATGAATTTGACGAATTATATATCTTCTTATTCATATCTAACTCATCAGCAATTATTCTGAGGGTCAAGCAGTAATCGCTTGCCACAATTTCCCAAACTTTAGCAGCACTGTTCTCATTTGGAGGGGTTGATTGATGCACATTTCTTGAGTAATTGCAAACATCCACATGTCCATCTCTGAACTGCTTATACCATTTAAAACACGCTAGTAAAACTTAACATCTCCTCAGCACAAAATAAGATTTTTCCCAGTTTAAAGCAAAATTTGGTATTTATTTGTTTCACCGTGGCAAAATTGTGAAATGTAATGTGAATGCTACTAACAAAACCAGTTGTTACTTACAACTCGTCTGTCAGAGGGAGTCTGAACTACAACATACAACTTCTATATATTTCTCAAACTTATTGAACATGTGTGGTGAAAATTAAATATCTCATTTAGAGCTATTCACAGCAAAGATTACAGCTCTAATCTCCAACATTGAGAAAAATTGTTGGGCTGTGAATATCTTGCATATTCCACTTCATTCATAAATAAGGAATGCAAGGTGTAAGATTATGTAGATTAAGATACTTGTCATCACCTTAGCAAAACATGCTTTGACTGTGAAGCTCCAATATTAAAATGGAAGCAATGCAGCAGCACCAGCAGCAATAATTCAAGACTATAGGTGTAACATTCCCCAGTGAAAAGGTCCAATGATACAAAGTAATGTGAGAAAAAAAGACTGTATGGTATCAGAAAAGAAGTCTGGAAGGTGAAGCCAGGAAAAGGATGCAACCCCCCACAACCAAGAGAATGGTAAGGACACATCAATAATTTACTTGTTGACAGAGCTGGGATTTACAGTATACCAGAATTGGCCGAGAAAGCAGAATCACGTAATGATTCTATAGCTTCCATACTACCATATCCGGGCTATCCTGGGTACAACAGCATGAAAGCTATTAAATAAGCTTCATTGGTTCTACCCATATGAACTACATTGTGACTATACATTTACTCTCAACATCTTGGCATGAAAGGAGGTAGACACCAGATGGTAATGGGACATGCTTTGGGGAAATAGAGTCCATACCACTTGATGGGTCTGTGATATCTAAAATTATAGGATTTGGACAAAGAGCCACTTAGCAGCACAGAAGATAACCTAGCATGCATATACAGTCAGTGTCAAGTAGTTTCATAACTATCTTCATTATATGCCACTGCTTTCTGAAAACAATCCTAACAATAGTGTACAATCACCACTAAATGGATTTGAAAAATATAGTAAACATTTACCATTCCACTAATCCACGATGGCACATATTCAGCACTGAAAGATCAATCCAATATTGCCACACAGAACACAAGGAACCATACCAGTGATATTAGGCTAACAAGCTTTGCAAAGGTCATGCCACAGATTTAAATATTGCTAGTAATGCTTTTGCATGGAAAGACCCAGCAATAAAGTGACAATTATACCATACTGGTGGTAACAGTGTGTTATTCATCTAAAGTCTGCACAACCACAGATCATTCAGCAGGGTAACAAAACTTTTCTCAAGTGGTTCTAATTTTTGGAATGAATTCTGTTTCTCATGTGAATGCCTTGCCTTCTCCAGCATCCACCAAACAATGCATATACTGAACTTGGTTGCACTTCTTCCATTTGATTGTAATCCACAAAACTGTAAATAGAGATATTTTAATTATGCCCATCCATTAGACTGATATAGCTGCAGCGCTCTATATTCATTAGCTTTATTGATACTTGTTCACTTTCATCACTGCATTATTCAATCTATTGGTTATATATGTTTGTTTTGTGTAATAATTAGTGGGTTTTTTTTTTTTTTTTTTTTTTAGATACAATAGCCTTGGAGACATAACCACATATGCCCTTGAAGTATGCTTCTTTTTTCTTCATTAATATGTTGTCTGTAGAGAGTTTCTTTGAAATTCTCTCTCTAGAAGGAATAACATATTATGCTACCGGTATATTCTATTAGTATTATTTGCATAAAATCCATCCCCTTTTACCTACTTTTAAATGTCTAATCCTTATTTCAGTGCTCCTAAAACATTAGATTACTAGATGACCAAGGTGGTGCTCTTCAAAACTCAAATTTACCATGCCTACTTTAAACATTTCTCCACTCACTTTCCAAAGATTCGCAATTCCACAAAGAATCTAATTTACAGATGACACATAAAATTGTACATTTAAGTTCATAGTTTGTATGAGGGTAATACAGCAAGTTACTACCAGTTTGCTACAAATAATGCTTGTAACCCTATAGTGGGAATATCAAAAAAAAATCCAGTGGTGAGATCAATTCCATTCACCAATAAACTTTTTTCTCAGAATAAAAAAATTAGCAAGAAATAGTTTAAAATGTGACACTTTAAAATTTCATTCTTAATTCTAACTGTATACTGGATAAAAAGAACACAAAATCTCTTTAACAACAAAAGTCTTTTCATCCAAAAAAAATTTCCCAACTACCTTACAGCTAAATATTAGGATACCTGAGAGTTTACAGAAACAAAGGGAAACCAAAACTTCACAGAAAACCAACACAAAATCAGGTGCACACCGTACTTTGTGAAACAAACATGGAGCTGTAAATAATTTTTTAATGGCTGTTGTTCTTTTCCAATATAAAAAATTAATAATGAAGACTGGAAGCGAAAACAATACTGCTAGAATATATAATATAAACTGAAGAAATCCTAGAAGATATTTAAATTTAAATTTTTTGTTTATTTGTTTTCTGTGTAGAATTAACTTCAGAGACATTCAAAGTACTCACTGAAAGATTAAGGATATTAATCTATGTAACTGAATAAAAACTAGGCAGATATTACCAGTTCTCAGGCTACCAATAAATCTAACATTAGCTAGTGAAATACATCCAGAATGGATAGTTCTAGCCAATTATCGATCAGTTATCTTGAATGGAGTTAGCCCTAACTCATTCAATAAATTTAACTAATAAATGTATACAGTAGTTACACTGATATTGAGCAGTTCGCAAGAAATTTTTCACTGTAGTGCTTTTCTTGCTGCAGAATAGAATATTCATTCAAAACACGTTGGCAGGAACTAAGCATTAAGCAGGTACTTCAGGGGCTGAAAAACCCCAAACCCCATTAAAAAAATAATAATGTTCTCTAATCCACTTTTTCACCTATTACAACTTAAAATGTATGCTTTCAAAGGTGTGTTCTTTCATTTTACTATTAACAATTGGCAAATGTCATTGGCTATTTACACAGAGAGAGAGAGAAATTAACAAGATGCTGGGTGATTGCTGGCAGCACAGGCAATGCCTGCAAAACATTTGCAATTTATGACAAGGAGAAATTTTGAAATCTACTAGTTTCCTGCCCAAAAGTTGTTTTTCATATCGATGAAGTTTCTTCTGCATATCATTTCTTTCACAAAGGATCATTGCACTTCAATTTCCTCTTCTTTCATAAGAGCTTCTGAGATGTTCTCACTGAAACTGTCAGAATTTATACTGAGAAATACCTGCTGATTCATCTACTTCTTTATTTTTAAAAATACAGAGAAAATATTGGAAACCTGTTCTCAAAAAGTTTGAAATATAAAAAGGATGCAGACTGAACCAATGAATATAATGCAATCTCAACATTTATAAAAATATGGCTTATTTTTAAATGTGATACCATCTAATCATATGAGGCAATAAAGTACTTCCTCACTGAATAAAAGTTCTTTTCACCTCACCATGACCTTGAAGTACAGTGGCATAAAAAAAAGTCAGAAAACTGCATAAAGAATAAACTTCCAAGAAAGATTTAATAAATGTTATTCTAAAAAATTTATTCATCACATTCTTCAACATATCAAAGAATAATGACGACATTAAACTGAAGCGATATTCAGATTTTTGAACATTGGCAAAACACTTGAAAGAAAAAAGCAAAATGCTTTTCTTCAAGTCTTAAGGAAGGAACACTAACAGACTTCACTTATCAAGTATGCAGAAATAAGGAAAAAGCATCTTTCAGGTTCTGCATGAATGTTTTTGTTGCAGTTTTTCTGCAGAATGTTGTGGTTCCCACATTGAATTTTAAAATTAAACACCATCAATGGTTTTATATATATAGATATATAATAACAGAAATTTTTTTAGAACAATAATAATAGGGCGCAAAGGAAGCCTGAGAGCCTGAGGCTTTTGCTGCACCAATCAAAAAAAAATTTCTGAATTAACCTCAGCTTGACACATACCCTGGTTGTGTGCCAATACTCACCTGATGTCAGCCCCTGGGGTTATTTATATATATATATATATATATATATATATATGAGTAATATGAAAAGAAAGAAAGTTAATAAATTGTAACAAGCTGTAACTAATAATTATGGGACAGTGCAGTTGCTAGAGCAATTATGCATTACGACCATAATGTGTATAAAATATTTTGTATAATATTGAAGATAATAATATAGAAAGTAATTCAAGCAGACAATACCAAGCTGGATTTAAAGAAACACAAGGGATATAAATATATAACAAAAAAAAAATATATATATATATATATATATATACACCGGGTGATTAACTACCAATGCGACAAACTTGCAGGAGGTGTAGGGGACACAAAGACGAATCGGAATCACATAGCATTGCAGGGTCCGAAATTCCTTCGTCATGCGGAAGAGGACGTTGAACGGGAGGTTGCATGAACAGTGATGCCACTGGAAGTCAGCATTTGCGAACCGTTTCTGTTGAAGAAACCATGTAGCAAAGTCCTCCGGAGTGGATAATCCACAGGCTCCAATGATTGGACGCGTTGCAGATGGTATGAACTCATTTGGTTTGTTGACAGTATCTTCCATACAGTGGATTGGGAAATACCCAATTGTTGGCCTATCACTCGAGTACTCGTATTCGGATTGCCTTCTGCAAGATGTAGGACATTCTCCTCATTGTCTGGCGTCCTCGTCGTTCGCTCTCGATTCATGGTATCTCTCGTGAAACAACCAGTCTCACGTAACCTTCTGTGCACACGTGCGAAAATCGTATGATGAGGAGCACGCCTGTGCGGGAAACGTTCCTGGTACAAGTGCAGAGCGGCGCGCCCGTTACTGTCCGCGGCTCCATACGCGAAGTGCATGTCTGCCAGTTCAACATTTGGATACTCGTCCATCCTACTGCCTCGGGAACTGGTTCGCAAATGCTGACTTAAAGCAGGATCGCTGTTCACGCAACTTCCCGTTCAACGTCCTCTACCGCATGACGAAGGCATTTCGGACCCTGCAATGCTATGTGATTCCAATTCGTCTTTGTGCCCCTACACCTCCTGCAAGTTTGTCGCACTGGTAGTGAATCACCCTGTATATACATAACTTATCGTTGTCTACCCACAATCTAGATGACTTCAACTGGGGCCAACCACCCAGACTGAAGGCAAAAAACGACAAGGAGTTCCCTGTTTCTGTAATGATCAATATCTATTAAGATATATAAAATATAAAAAATCCAGAGATTAAGTAATTTTGGATCTAAACCAATTAAAGGAAGTTAAAAATTTTTGAATCAAAAGGAAGATATTATTAATGTAAGCATATATTGAACATCGTTGACCCGACAGAGAACGTAATTTAATAATTAAAATAAGAATAAAAAATAAAAAAATGAATTATTAAAAATGAACTGCAGTCCAGTAGAACATACAAATACATAGTATCTTCCCCTAATGCAATAATCAAAAAACTAATAGCATTGCATAAAAAATTAAAGTTAAAGTACAATAACCTAAAATATCCGTTTATATATGGTATACCTAAATTTCATAAATCAACTATTGCATTTAAATTCATAACATCATGTAGAGATAGTTATGCTAAAATTCCAGGTAAAACATTAGAAAAGTTACTTAAAATTATATATAACAAAATGCAAATAAAACTATTATAATAAATAACAAGTTACCAATTATAAATGCAATAAAAAATAACAATATTCAGCAAATACAAACATTTGACTTTAACCGTTTATTCACTAGTATCAATCTCGACAATTTAAAAGATGTTCTCCAAAAACTATATTTGGAACATAAAAATGCTATAAATTCATTTAACATACTGGGATACTCTAATAAATTTATGTATTTTTAAGGATTACGTATATGACAGAACTTCGTTATACTTACAAGTGAATGGCACCCCTATGGAAAGTCCAACATCCTGCATTATTGCAAATCTCTATCTATATTCTACAGAAAGAACATTCCAAGATAACCTACTTATGTAGTAGTAGTAGTGGAATGTGATGCAAGAAAGCAAGTGTAGGAGCTTATGCAGCATCAACCAAAAAACAAAAAAAAAAAAAAAATCACACCATTCCCGCCAAATGCCTGTCCAGTTCCTCCTTAAATTTATTCAACCTATCAACTTCCACAACGATAGATGGAAGTTTGTTCCAGCAATTAACCACCCGCTGGCTAAAGGCAAATTTCCGCACATCTATTCTACACCTGTCCTTTCTTAATTTGAATGTACACCTCCTTAGGTTCATAATCTGAACAAGTGGAAGGATCCCATCAGAATTCAGCTTGCTCAACCCATTCAAGGCCTTATACACCTCAATCAGATCACTGCACAGGTGCCTAGTTTCCAGTCACTGCAATTTGCAGAACTTAAGCCTCTCTTGGTAAGAGGATCCCTTCATTCCCCTCACCAATCTTGTTGCCCTTCTATGTACACGCTCAAGTAAATCTACATCCTTCCTAAAATGAGGCCTCCAGACCTGTACGCAGTACTCAAAGCGTGGCCTGACCATTTCCTTATACAGAGGGCAATCACCTCCTTTTCCCTGATAGAAAAATTCCTATATATCATTGACAAAACCCCATGACCTGCCCTGGCAGCCTGTCTGCATTGCTCAGAAAATTTCATATCTGACTGCACAATTACTCCCAGGTCTTTTTCATTTTCTACCATCTTAAGTGTAGTACCACACATTGGTACGTTTCTCTGGGGTTACTTCTACCCATATGCAGTACTTTGCATTTGTCAAGGTTAAACTTCAGTTGCCACTTCTTAGCCCATCTGCCCAAATTATCTAGATCCTGTTGCAGTAGCACACTGCCATTAACAACTCTGCCAACCTTTGTATCATCTGCAAACTTCGACATTAAGCCTGATATACCTTCATCAATATCATTGATAAATATACAAAACAACAGTGGACCCAACACCAAACCCTGTGGAACTCCACTAATAACATTAGTACACGAAGAGCAGCACCCATTGATTACCACCCTCTGTCTTCTCCCACTTATCCATCTTTTATCCATTGTAGCAACTTACCCTTAATACCATTCTGCTATAATTTGTACAATAGTCTTTCATGCGCAACAGTGTCAAAAGCTTTCCTGAAATCCAAATATATGATATCAAAATTATTTTTTGCATCCAGTTCCTTTGTAACCACATCATAATATCCTATCAAATTTGTCAGACAAGACTTTCCCTTAAGAAACTCATGCTGTGTCCGAATTTTTGTTGCAGTCTTGTCTAGATGATCCTGCAATGCATCTTTAACCAGTGACTCCATTATTTTACCCGGAACAGAAGTTAAACTAACTGGTCTGAAATTACTCTTGTCACCCTTTGATCCCCCTTTGTGAATTGGAGATACATTTGCACATCTCCAGTCCGTGGGAAACTCCCCTGAGTCCAAGGATGCTCTCATAATTATGGCTAAGGGTTTGCTTAGTTGCTTTGCCGCCTCCTTTAATATAACTGGATAGATCCCATCCGCCCAGGTGCTTTTCTTATATTTAACTTCAACAATTTCTCCTCCACTTTTCTCTCAGTTATTACAAAATCATTAAGTACCCTGCTACAATTTGATAACCTTCTGCCATTTTCAAACCTTAATAACTCCTCATGTGTGAATGTAGATGCAAAATACTCATTCAGTTTGTTTGCAATCTGAGCAGGATCATCAACAGTCAAACCATCGATGTCAAGTGGACCGATCAGATTCATCCCCTTCCTTTTAGAGTTTATATAAGTAAAGAAATCCTTGCTGTTTTTCTTAGCATCTTTTGCCAAGGATTTCTCGAAATCTGCCTTCGCCTGCCTAACCTCCTTTATGACCTGATTACAGACTAGCTTTTATCTGCCATAGGCTTCTGAGTCGCTTGATAATTTATATGAATCCCCTGCATTTTTCTTCCTTGTTCCAAGTCTCATTAGTTCATTAGATAACCATTTAGGCCTAAACCTTGAACAATATTTCTTAATAGGTATGAAATGTTTAGTAGCTTCCACGATTAATTCCTTGAATGCTTCCCACTTAGAATTTACTGTTGGTAACATCGTCAGTTGATCCCATCTTTGTTCAGATATGTAGATGATCTATGTGTGTTTAATTGTCCGCATTTCGTTCAAGATTACAGCAAATTATATACAGAAGAACTTGTATTGAAAAAAAACTAACAGTTCTGATACTATTGCAAATTACCTGGACCTTCGTATAGAAATATTCCATAATGATATAGATGTAAACGTATATAATAAAAGAGACACAGTGAAATTCAATGTAATCAGCCTTACAAACTGCAGATCTTATATATCAAAATCAGTGCATGCTAATATCATTTTATCCCAATGCCTGAGCATTACTTCTATTTGCAATAAAAACATAACCTGTTCTGCAAACATAATAGCATTGTACAATAAGTTGATAAATAATAATTTCCCTATTGCTTACACCTGAAATACAACTTCAGGAAGGTGATAAATATAATTAATTAATAAAATTTATTTTCTGAACCCTTTGCTTCAATATAATTACCATAATTACGGATTTAGAGCCACTTTGCTTTCTTGGTGTCTTACGGCTTAGAAAACTTGTAACCACCGGCCTGCAATTCATAGTGTATAATTTATAATCACACTGTATATACTTAAGTCCACACTAAGGTGACATGCAAATTAAGCTTAGGGTCCTACTATAGGAACGGGTTTGCGATCCCGAGCATACCGGAGCTACAACTTATATCTTGTATTCTATTTAAGCTGTCCTACACGCTTTGTTCTTATTTCTCCGTAATTATTAGGGTAATCCGAGGATGTAGGAGAAATTATTTCTTATTTGTATTACTATATTTTTGCCTTTATGGAATTCAGGTTCTATTATTCCTACTGTATTAGTTTTTATTCTTACTATCTGGATATTTCTCTTTGAGTTAACTTAACTCTAATTAATTAATTATTTATTTATTTTTACCATAGCCATCAGATAGGGGTCACCGCATATATACTCACTACAGGGATTATTATTTCATAATGACTAGTTGTTACATTATATCCTGTATACGGTAGATATGCTTTATACTTTACATTTATTCTGATTTTAATTATTAAATTACGTTCTCTCTTGGGCCAAAGATGTTCAATATATGCTTACATTTATAAAATCTTCCCTTTGATTCAAAAATTTTTAACTACCTTTAATTGGTTTAGATTCAAATGACTTAATCTCTGGATTTTTTATATTTTTTATATCTTAGCAGATATTGATCATTACAGAAATAGAGAACTCCTTGTCGTTTTTTGCTTTCAGTCTGGCAGGTTGGTCCCACTTAATGTCATCTAGATTGTGGTTAGACAACGGTAAGTTTTATGTGTGTGTGTGTATATATATATATATATATATATATCCATTATTTTAAATTAAATAAAACATAAGCCAGTAGTTATGGCAAAAACTGTAGAGCGAAAATTAACATAAAAATAACCCAAATAAACAATCGAACGAAAAGAAAGAATAGATATAAATAGTAGCCCAGAATTATCTTAATTATTTTAATTTTTATTATAATTTAATTTTCGTCAACATTTAATATAATTCAATAGTAATGGGTCGATATGCTAATTTAGCAACGCCTGTGCCGCCATCTATTTTCTTTTTTCTTCAATATAAGCTGATTCAGCTTACAGTATGTCAGTAGTGTGGCTCTGCTTTAGAGTGCTGTCTTTTCTATAGTTTATTTTCGCTGCATAAGGACCACCGCCATGCAAATCCTCTGCATTGGTTGATCTATCGGAGAATGGAAGGGTGGTTTGGTTCTTCGATATTTCCGCCTTTGCGATGTTTTGTATGACGATTGAAATGCAGCGATTCCATGACCATTATTGGCTTCGCGGTCCTCTGTCGATATGGGGCATGATGGTCAGTCTATTTTATTTTAGTTTATTTTGATTTTGTTATCGTTTGGTAGTTCCTTTAACCCTCTTTGGGTGATATTTCACGTCTTTCGGAACTGGTACCTCTCGGGGGGGTACCGCTAAATTAATAACTAATTGGCATTATCCTAAAATTTGTATAGTTTTTGTTAATTGGATTTAAAGATCGAAATTATATTAGGGTTTCTGGGCTACTATTTATATCTATTCTTTCTTTTCGTTCGATTGTTTATTTGGGTTATTTTTATGTTAATTTTCGCTCTACAGTTTTTCCATAACTACTGGCTTATGTTTTATTTAATTTAAAATAATGGATGTATTTCAGCTTCATATGGAGGAATTGCATGTCGCTGCCTCTAATGAATGCTTAATTATTTATTCATTTTATTATAATTTAACTTTATTCAATATAATTCAATGATAATATATATATATATATATATACATATTTTTTATATATTTATATCCCTTGCGTTTCTTTAAATCCAGCTTGGTATTGTCTGCTTGAATTACCTTCTATATTATTATCTTCAATATTATACAAAATATTATATATAAATATATATATAGTGTTTTCCACAATTTCAATGTCTTCATCAGAGGTCATCCACAGAAACTATGAGAAAGACGGCAATGTTCTCGCTTCTGTTTCCGACATGCTCTGTATGCTATGGTACAAGTCGCCTTTTCACTACTTATTTTTATTTTCCTGTCTCTTCCTTTTTCAGATCATATATTGCTACATTCCTTATCAATTTAATTGAGTTACCTCTGCTGTATACCATGGATTCAATAGGCTTAAAACAAATCTTTTTCTTCACACTTTCTACATACAATAAAATTTTTTATATATATATACACATTATGGTTGTAGGGTACTTTTTGCTAATGCAGTGTCCCTGATCCATATATATATATATATATATATATATAAGAAAGTAAAGGAGGAGAAAAAAGATAAAAAGAAGAGTATATAGGTAAAAGAGAGAAAAATAGAATAGAGGGAAAAAATACACACACAAATATATATATAGAATTAGAAGACTCAAGAAGAAAGAATATTTCCATATAACTCAACACTGGTATCTTCAAGTATCAACCACCAGATTTCCAAGTAAAAACAGCAATAATGTGTCTCTATTTCTGATTGAAAATAAGGCGCCTCCATAGCCAGGTGGGCAGAAGCAGTCGTGCATAGCACCTGTTTCTTGATTAGACCGGGGTTTGAGCTCGTGACCACCAAATACGGAGGATGCAGAAGGTCAGGGAATGACCACCGCATATCCCCAGCACGGATAAAGGGTGTGGGTTGGCATCAGGAAGGGCATCCGGCTGTAAAAATTGCATGCCAAAACAATAAATAAAAAAAAAAAAAAAAACGCTGACCCCATATATAATAGGAAAAGGCGAGGGTGGAAAAAAAAAATTTTCTGATTTAGAATACATGCCAATAAAAATACAGACTAAGCATAAAAAAAAAAACAAAATTCAGTAAAAATTTTGGAAAGGTATCAAAGATAACATTTGATTTATGATGTCACTAGTTTAAACTATACATTTCAAAATTTCAGCTTAAAGATATCTTTAGCACCTTTTGATTATGGAAGTTCTATTCCTATTCTTGTTCTCCTTTCTGTCAACGACATGCATCTACATAAATTATCCCTCCTTTTTTCAACACCTACTTATTTCAGTTGCCATTATTTTTTAACCAAAATTTTCAATAAATTTAATTTTTACTCTACTTATGCTTTGTATGTACCTTTATTGGCATGCATTTTACATCAGAAATAGAGATGCATTATTGCCATTTTAAATTGCAATCTAAATGTGTGTGTGTGTGTGTGTGTGTATGTGGAAACACACACATTTGGATTGCAATTTTGCTTTGTAGAAAATTTTGCTAAATGGAAGTTCTTTAAAGAGAGAGAGCCTACTGTGTGTGTGTGTAAACACACACACACACACACACACACACACACACACAGTAGGCCCTCTCTCTCTCTCTCTCTCTCTCTAAAGAACTTCCATTTAGCAAAATTTTCTACAAAGCAAACTTTTTTGATTTCCCCTTGGTCATTACATTGAAAACAGTTTCCCTATAAAGAAGAAAATTTCCATAAAACGAACTGATTTCGAGAGACAAATTTTTGTACCTCTGGCCTTTATGCAATAAAGCTGATGCTATAGAAAGCACAAATTAAGACCTAAAGGGATTAAGCATTAACCCTTTAGCTTTTAATAGCTAAAGGCTTTAATTCCATGAATTAAAGGCAAAAACGTTTTACAGTTTAATGGTGCCTGTAAAGACCTGGGTATGCACTGTTCGTACCTCTGGCCTTTAGGCGATAAAGCTGATGCTGTAGAAAGCACAAATTAAGACCTAAAGGATTAACGATTAATCCCTTTAGCTTTTAATAGCTAAAAGCTTTAATTCCATGAATTAAGAGCTAAAATATTTTACAATTTAATGGTGCCCGTAAAACCCTGCAGAAGGAAACTGACCAACCACTGCACGGGACAGACAAAGATGGAAGGTTTTGGGAGAGGCCTTTGCCCAGCAGTGGGTCAGCAATGGCTAAAAAGAAGTAAAACCTATACAACTTATACACTACTTGATTTCCTACTGGTCAGCTGTTCACAGCCATTGGCAGAGATTAAGGCATATTTCCTATAAGGGCATTGGCTCTGGTGAACCTATTTTCTACCGTAAGCATCCTATTAGAGAATTAGGAGAGAGAGAGAGAGAGAGAGAGAGTGATTTTCCTTTATCTTGGAAATTCAGCTGCTGTTTCAAAGAAATGAGTCATCCACACTTTCATCCGTTTGTTTACATGGTAGCTACAAGTGGTCCCTAATTTCAGCTTTGTTTTAACTGGTGTACAAGTAACCTTACATTGTCTAAGAGGAAATCCTTGAGTGTAGTGTACTGTGAAAAATTGGAAGTGCTTAGTGTAGATGGGGGTGTTAAAAAAAAAAAAAAAGAAATCGCTTTAAAATTTTATGTCCCTGCCAGCAGTGTGTCAACCATTCTGAAAAACCCTGTTTCAATTCTCAAACTGATTGAAGAAACGGGACCCCAGTCGGAAGAGTGCAAAATTATGTCTTTGGGAAGATTTAGATAAAGCAGTTTTTAAGTGGATGAAGTTGATTCGAGACCAAAACATGCCGATATCAGGGTTATTAATAAAAGAAAAGTTATGGAATATACATCTTTTCTGGGGGCACAAAACATTCCAAGCCAGTTCTGGTTGGCTTGACAAATTTAATGAGTGTCATGGCTTACTTGAAAAAGTTATTTCTATTGAAAGTGGAGTTCCAATTGGAGAATATACCCATTGGAAAGAAACAGTTTTTAAAAAAAATTATGGATGACTACAAGTCCAAAAACATATTCAACGTTGATGAAACATGTCTATTTTTTTTTTATGTTTGCCAAACAAGACACCAACAAATGTGTCTTGAAAAATTTATGTTTAGGTGGTAAAAATAGTAAGGAGAGAATTACACTCTTGGTCGAAAATATATCTGGTAACGAAAAACTGACGGTTATGGTAATAGGCAAAAGTAAATAACCCCAGTTTCAAAGGAATAAAGTCTTTAGAGTTGTACTACAAATACAACAAAAAACCTTGACTGACAAGAGAATTTTTTTTTTAAGCAGTGGATTTTAAATTTCAGTA
Source organism: Mastigoproctus giganteus (assembly GCF_048544385.1). Lineage (NCBI taxonomy): Eukaryota > Metazoa > Arthropoda > Arachnida > Uropygi > Thelyphonidae > Mastigoproctus > Mastigoproctus giganteus. The sequence continues at coordinate 122,679,265 of NC_143582.1, forward strand.
GAAAGATGGGGAAAGAAAAAAGAAAATTTGCATTGATTGTCGACAACTGCCCTGCCTACCTTCACTCGGTGTTTTTTCGAAACTTGAAGCTTGTTTTCTTCCTTCTGAATAAGTTGTCTTAACTGCAGCCAATGGATCAAGACATTATCAAGAATTTGAAAATGCACTACTGAAGGCACATACTGAAAATAAATTATACTGAGAATAAAAACCAACCAACCTATAGATTCTATTGTAGATTTGTGGATGTGCATATCAGATTTGATTGAGAATTCTTGTCGCAAGAGCTACTGTGGCTAAAATGAGGCAGTAAGATTTTATACAAGTTTTGTTCTAATTCGTTTATTGCTGCTAATAATTTCCAAGAGTCACAGAGAATGACTATAGCTTGCTTCAAAGATAATATTTGGTTTCATATTTGATTATAGTAATTTATTTTCTTGAGGAACTGAAAAACATCTACTATATTTTTTCTATCTTCCAGTATGGTTTTGAGAGTGAGGTTGTGATGTTTGTTTCGCTCTTTGAAGCAGTTTCTGCGCTCGTCTGCAAAAGCTGGACAGGTAATCTGTACATGTTCTACTGTTTGTTGTGTGTGACAGATAGGGCATGGGGGGGGGGGGAATCCTCTCCTCGCAAAAGATAAGAGTGAGCGAAATGTGTGTGACCTATCCTTAACCTTGCAAGTATCACTTCATCGCATCTATTTTCTGAATGCTGGATTTCCATGGTTGGAGTAATCTTTTAATCTGATGCAATTTGTTAGTGGTTAGTACTTGCCATTGCTGTTGCCAGTGATGTATCCCACTGTGATGAATAAAGTCTAAAAAAGGGATATATTCTGATGCAGAAATATTGTTCTTGGCTTCTTTGGCAGCTGTCTGCTTGCTCGTTACTATGTATCCCGACATTGCTTGGGATCCAGCAAAATCTAATGTTACGACGTTGTTCAAGGAGTTTTGATATTCTGTATTGAATTTGCTGTTCTAGTGGAGTTGTTAGAATTGATATTTTGTATTGCCATCATAGAACCACAGGAGTCAGTAAAAATGATGCCATTTTGGAAACTTGAATGGTCGATTTAGTTTAGTGCTAACATAACGGCTTGCAGTTCTGCAGCATAAATGCTACAGTCTTTTGGGAGTTTTTGGGTCAATGTGATGTCAGAAAAGTAAACTGCCGCTCCCACATGAGAATCAGTTTTGGATCCATCTGTATATAGAAAGCAATGATCTGAAAATTGTGCCTTATAAGCAGCATGCAGCTGTTGATGGTTTATATGAGAAAGGGTTTGTTTGCTACAAATGTGGAAGGAGAAGTCGCATAAAGGCTATCTGACTATCCATGGTAGTGTAGACTGCTTTGTCAGTGGAGTTATATTATCCAGATTAGGCTCTCTACTGAGAAGAAGGTTTTGTAATCTCACACTCACAGGTTTATTGATTCTTTGTTTTTGCTGAAAATGTTCCCATTCAGAAGCAAAAAGAGTTTTCTTAGAGGGTGACCTGGTAAGGATTTTATTTTACCACGGGTGAGGTGCAGAAAGCTCTAAGGGCTAAAGGGAGTGTGCAGTGATGTACTGGGTCGAGCCATCTCAGGGCACTACGTCTTGCCGAGTCATAGACTGGGGGACCACAGTCTAGCTTAGACCGAATGAGAAAGCAATATAAACATAGTAGGATTGTCCTGTCTGGTCCCCAGGATATAGTGGATAGGACCTTCAAGATTCTTCATTTTCTTCAGACAGTGGACTCTTATGTGAATGATATGCTCTAGGAAAATCAATTTTTTGTCAAAAACTAGTCCTATGAAAAGGACACTATTTTTAGTGCATATCAGAGTTGGTGAAAGTGTGCAGTCAAGATGGTATGGAAACAACGATTAAGAATTGTTTCACAAACGCAGGTTTTGCTAAAATGCTAATTAACAGATGAGAGGGATGAAACACTAGAAGACATTGAGCAACCTTGGGAAGAGTTCCAAGCGAGGTTTGATAAGTGGAGAAATTGTTCTTGACAAATTTTTAGAAGTTGACAATTAAGTCATAGTAGCTGAATATCCGAGTGACTCCAACATTTTGGAGCATATTTAAAGAATTAGTGACAATATTGACGATGAGTTAGATGAAAATGAGGGCAATATTAAACATTCCAAGCAAACGTTGGCAGCATTTGAAACTTTGCATCAAGGCCTTCAGCAGGAAGAAAATGTAACAGAAAATATATCTGAGTGTTTTTAAAGTTTAAACAAATGCGAACATTTTTTTGAACCGTGTACAGTAGAATCCAGTGTACAACAAAAAATAACCAAATATTTTATGATACAATTCTTAAAAGTGTAGTCATTTCTTAATATGTATGTATTAATAAATTGTTTTAAAATGTTAAAAAATTTATTCATTCCCACTTCTTTCCCATCTTTTACTATACAGTCAGTCCTCGTATAGCATGATAGTTGTGTGTTCCTAGAAACCCTCGTGCAATGCAAAATCGTGCAATATAAACAACAGGCCCTATGGGAAAAGCAGGGTTAGGTGCCAACCACCCAAGATGGAACACACCTTAGTAACTAAAACATTACCAAACACAATAAATAATCGTAATAAAATACTTACATATTTTATTACGATAATTACGTAATAAAATATTGCTAATGCTTTTGCTTTTATCATAAGCAAACTTTTTTGTTTGATTTTCTATCCAAACAGATGACAGCCGTTCCATCCCTTCCAACTCTTTGTGTCTTGATCTAATGGATTTTAATTACACTTTGAGTTGTTCCTGCTATGAAAGTTGATTTTATTTTCTCTGCATTCTTTCTAATTCTCGGCGTTGCCTCATTTAGGACTGTAGCACGTGCAATATCACATGGTCTTTCATTTCACTCAAACCGTTTCACAATTTCATATTTTTTCTCTATCGACAGTGGCGGACTGGCTATAAGCCTTGCCGGGGAAACTCTGGTGGGCCAGAGGCCAGTGTGATTTTGGCCATAAACCATAGTAGGAGGCCACTACAAATTTTCCCGGCTAAGAATTTTTTTCCCAGTCCGCCTCCGTTTATCAATATTGCTTTTCTTTTTCTCTCTGAATCTGCAGCGTCTTCACCAGGACGCTTCCTTTTCACACCTTTTAAGTATTTCACTCATTTTTAGGGAATAAAGCACAATTAAAAAATGAGGAGGCACGTTTGATACACATAAACAAAGCTGCGTGCATGTAGCAACTGAATAAACAACACCGTAAAGGCAGAGATAAACTATTAACACCTCATTGGCTCACATTTTACTAAAGCACATTTATGGGGTTACTTGGGTTTTACTAAAGCACATTTATGGGGTTACTTTGTTATTTGGGTTTTAGGAGCATTAGCAACTAAGGCCATATTGCTCCGGGGATATACGGTGGTCATTCCCTGACCTTTCCGCATCCTCCGTATTTGGTGGTCACGGGCTCGAACCCTGGTCTGATCAAGACGCGTGTGCTACGCACTGCTGCTCCTGCCTACCTACATTTATGGGGGTTACTGCCATAAAACAATAAAAACAATTTCCAGTTGCATTTCTGCTAGTGGAATCAGTTATAAAGTGATAGTAAACTCGATCTAATGGCATTTGCGATAATACCGTTAGGTGGAATTGTGTGGGTTTTTACTTTATTATCGTGAAATGTGTTTCTCCTTCATTGACATAAAAAACAAATACATTTTCAGAATCTTCTCTTCATTCCTATCAGTTGGGTTGCGTTCAGTTGGGGTGATTCAGCATTCGAATCCCATTTCTTGACAACACAAAGGCGAATCGTGCATAAGCAAGTTCAGTTAGTGTTATATACGATATCGTTCCCCTATTTATAAATCGTGTATGATCAAATTCGTGAAGTGTAAATATGTGTTATACGAGGACTCACTGTATTTCTGAATTTATAGTATTTTTCATTGTTGAAAAGGTCATATTTCTTTATAACGAAATTTCCGTATAACGAATTTTTTCAAGGGACGATTGATTTCATTATATAAATATATATATACCGGGTGTTTCAGTTAAACGTTTCAGAACTTCTAAGAGGGGTAGGGTACATCCTGACAACTCGAAATCATAAGCAATGTGGGTTCGGAAATGCTTTCCTGAAGCGGTGTTGTACACAGAAGCACCATAAAGAAAAGAGACCGTAAGTGAGAAATCGTTTTAATAATACATGAAAAGAAGCAAAAGGTACATGGATTAAAGTAAGTGTTCGAAGTTGCTTCCACGGGCTACAATGCACGCCTCACATCTCCGACGCATGGACATCCGAACATTCTGGAATACTCCAGGCGAATTTCGAATTTCTTCGGCAGCTACTGCGATTCTTGCAACCAGCTCCTCAGCATTGTCAACAGGGGTGTCATAAACTAGCGATTTCATATGACCCCAGAAATAAAAATCAAGACATGATAGGTCGGGTGACCGAGCAGGCCAACGCACGGGACCACCACGTCCGATCCACTGTTGACCAAATGTGACATCCAGGTAGTTACGAACATCTCCGCTATAATGGGCAGGGGCTCCATCGTGTTGGAACCACATTGTCTGTTGTGTCGATGCAGAAATCTGTTCATCTCTCAAAAGTTGTGGCAATACTTGCTGCAGAAAGATCAAGTAGATAGGTCCGGTTAGACGACACGGTAACAGGTAAGGGCCGATGAGGTGATCTCCCATAATACCGGCCCATACATTGACCGAAAATCGAATCTGTGCTGCACGACGTCGTATTGCATGCGGGTTCTCGACCGCCCAGATATGGTCGTTATGCGTGTTGAAAATTCCTTCCCTTGTGAAGGAATTTTCACGGTCATATGAAATCGCTAGTTTATGACACCCCTGTTGACAATGCTGAGGAGCTGGTTGCAAGAATCGCAGTAGCTGCCGAAGAAATTCGAAATTCGCCTGAAGTATTCCAGAATGTTCGGATGTCCATGCGTCGTAGATGTGAGGCGTGCATTGTAGCCCGTGGAAGAAACTTCGAACACTTACTTTAATTCATGTACCTTTTGCTTCTTTTCATGTATTATTAAAACGATTTCTCACTTACGGTCTCTTTTCTTTATGGTGCTTCTGTGTACAACACCGCTTCAGGAAAGCATTTCCGACCCCACATTGCTATATGATTTCGAGTTGTCAGGATGTACCCTACCCCTCTTAGAAGTTCTGAAACGTTTAACTGAAACACCCTGTATATATATATATATATATATAATTTTTTTTTTTTCCCCATGTATTTTTTCCCTCTTTTCTATTATTTTTGCTATTACTCTTCTATTATTTTTTTTCTCTTCCTTTCTTATTTCTTTTTATTTTCTTATTACTTTATTTTCCTTGCATTGCTAGGGTTTAGTTTGATGCCTTCAGACTGCCCTATTCATAAATCTTTACCTATTTTCTTGCTTCTTTTTCCTCATATATTTTTTTATACATTTTACACTCAAACATACCCACGCATGCGTGCGTGTGTGCACACATCTGTGGAAGCCTCTATGCATGCATAGAGGCTTCCACAGATGTGTCATCAGGAGTGGAAGTGCAATGGCACATCCTCTTTGAGTACATAAGGGTTCAAGACTCTGACTGCTAAATATGGTCGATCTGCCAACTTTCACTGGACCAACATGGCAGATTACCATTCCCTCAAAATGACTTCTTGAGGAGGCCTTCATCATGCAGTAGATTGACAATGGTTGAAGATTTATTTATTATATGCACACACGTGTGTGTGTGTGTGTGTGTGTGTGTGTGTGTGTGTGTGTGTGTGTGTGTGTGTGTGTGTGTGTGTGTGTGTGTGTGTGTGTGTGTGTTGAATACAATAAACAAAAAAGTGGAAAAAAATAAGGCAGAAAATTGTGGGAAAAAAGAGGAAGTAGTCTACTGGTCAAAGGAAGTAAATGCTAAACCTATGGACAATAAAGTAAAAAAAAAGGGTGGGGGAAGATTGAGAGGATAGAAGATGACAAAAAATATAAGTATAACGAGAGATAAATAATTACAGAATTTTGACAAAATAAGGACGTTGCCACACAATTTATATCAGAAATGAAGACCAACGTTGCTATTTTGAGTATATTTGCAATCCTGGTTGTTGACACCTGACAAGAGGCCAGTTTTGCAAGCTGTGTGTCCTTATTTTCTCATTTTTCTAAATATCTATCTCTCATTATACAATTTTTTTCATTACCTTCCATCCCCCCTCTATCTCCCTCCTTTTTTTTCCAATTTATATAGATATGTATATATATTGAACAGAATATCTAGAAAGTGGAAACGAAGGCAGATGAAGAAAAGGCAACAGAAACACAAGAAAATAGTCTAGTGCAGTCAAAGGCAGCAAATGCTAAACCTATGCAGAGCGTGGACAATGAAGTGAGGGGAAAAAATGATGGATATAGATAGTGACAGAAGGTAACAAAAAAATTATGTATAATAAGAGATAAATAAATACAAAATTGATAAAATAATTACAAAATTAACAAACTAAGGATGTTACTGAATAATTTACAAAACCAGCCTTTCAAAACAGCCAGGACTGTACAAAAAATAGCAACGTGTCTTCATTTCTCATGTAAAGCGCATAAACATGAAGGCAATAAAAATAAGAATACAATTTTTTTGTAAACAAAATAAAAAATTGGAAGATGTTGAAAGTGGCTTGTGAACTTTACAGATGACACTATGAAGATGAGAAATTAAAAACTGGAATCGACAACAGAAATTTCTAGAAACGTATAATTTATTAGTCAAATCCAAGTAAAGGTAAAGAGATTTGAAAACACAGTAAAAAGCAAGTACCCTTAAAAGGGAGCAAGAGCCTTAAGATATGCAGAAAAAGTCAAATATAGATAAAAATAAATATTAAATAAATATTAAACCAGAATCTAGAAATTTCTAAGATTAAAATGAATAGAAAAAATATCTTACATTGTAGATACACATAAGGAAAAGCAGCAACACAACTGAATGCAAGACAAAAACAAAACCAAAACTAATAAGTCATGCCAATGAGATACAAATAAAAGTTAGATAGTATGAATCAGAGCTGTAATACTCAATATGTTCTACGTTGATAATAATATTAGTAAATTAATAAGAGGAGTTTACCTCAATATAATACGTGGAACACTTCCGTATGATACCCTCCAGAAATTAAAACGGAAAAAATGAAAAAATCGACAACTTACCGGTACATTAAAGTAAAATATAAATAATTAAATAATTAAAGTAAAATATAAATAATTAAATAATCAATTTAACACAATTCAAAATCAATTCAAAACAATTAAAATTCAAATTAACGCAATTAAAAGAATCTAACGAAAATATTCAAAACGATTTTCCTTCCTGAAGCTGACAATGCTTTTCGACCGACTGTCGTGATCACAGGAATGAAAATTACCGAATCAGGCTAAACCTGCAACTTAAATAGTGATTATATGTCTTCGCGCATGCGCGTAAAGGTCCACGCATCGGAGATCAAATATGGCCGCCGAACATTAACAGAATTCTCGTGTAATTTAATTTCAACGGTTTCTGCAATTAATAGTCGCGTATAATTACGTTGAACGTTAAGTATTTTGGCCTCGTTAAATAAAAAAGTATGTTTTTCGTTAATGGCATGAAAGGCTAATTCTGACGCTGCTGAACGAGAAGCACGAACTGAGGCTTCGTGTTGATTTACACGAATATTAAGAGAAAACCGCGTCGAACCCTGGTAAGACGAGTCGCAATCACCGCAAGAAATGTTGTATACTAGATCATTAATTTGTGTTGCAAACGCGGAAAGAACCGAGCGATTGTTCAGTATAGTGTGTAACTTCCGTATAGGCCTAGCTATAATTTTAAATTCGGTATCTTTAAAGAATCTGTTAAGTTGTTTGTGCCACTGTTCAACATATGGGACAGAAATAAAGTAATTTTTGATATTACTATTGTTGATTGGTGTAGTATTTTTTATCCTATCCTTAGCTTGTACCCTAATTCGATTTATTGTGTTAATGGGATAACCCCTGTTCAAGAATCTGCTAGTTAATAGTATTATAATATTACTATTAACTATTAGAAATAATATTATATACATGTGTGGCTAAGGCTGAAAATGCCGAGTTCCTGTAGGAAACAATAGGTTGAATCGGAAATCCAGGCTTGTGTAATTTAGTGTTCCACAAAAAGATGTATTTATTCAACAAGTTAACCAAGTAGTGAATAACATAAAAGAAACGCGACTTCCTAAATTGAATACACATGACAGTTCAGCTTTACGAGAACTTCGAGAAAATAAGGACATTATTATACAGAGGGCAGATAAAGGAGACACAGTGGTAATACTAGATAAACATGATTATATTAATAAGTTAGATTCAGTTGTGTCTGATACCTCCACTTATCGTGAAGTGGACCCGACACTGTTTACCAATTTGGTAAATCAATACAATAAAACGTTAACCACATATCGTAAAAACGACTACATTACTATGGTTCAGTTGAAGGAATTAAAGTCCAGAACATACAATATTCCTGCACTTTTTGGTCAGGTAAAATTACACAAGCCTGGATTTCCGATTCGACCTATTGTTTCCTACAGGAACTCGGCATTTTCAGCCTTAGCCACACATGTATATAATATTATAAAACCTTTTAGACAGGTTATACAATTTGGGATTAAGAATTACGATACATTATTTAATAATCTTAAAGACTGTAGACTCGGCGACAATGACAATTTATTCTCATTAGATGTTACCTCATTATATACGAATGTAAACGTTGAATACACATTAGATATTATTTGGGATATGTTAAATAAAAACTCGACACCGATTAATTATACGAAGCTGCCCATTAAGGAAATTTTTCACTTAATTAAACTATTAGCTGAGGCTAACTACATCACCTTTCGAGACAAGGTGTACAAACAAATTTTTGGATTACCAATGGGTTTGAGCCTGAGTGGCTTAATGTCAGAGATCTATCTCTCAACGATTGAGCAGATACATTTGACACCTTTTCGTCCCCATATCACATACTATGGGAGGTATTTAGACGATGTTCTAGTTATTACTGATAGTAGTACTATCCAAGACATTTTACATTCGTTTAATAATATTCATTCTAGACTCAAATTTACATTGGAAAGGGAAGATACGGATACTAAGTCATTAAACTTTCTAAATTTCACGCTTACCCGTGACTCGAACAAAATACAATTTAGCATCTATCGAAAACCCACAAACACCGGTATGCTTCTTCATTATAATAGCTACCACCCGTTCACCTACAAAAGATCGATTATCTTTAATCAATTTCTAAATGCCTATAAATATTCAACGACGGATTCTGCTTTGGACTCAGAAATACAAATATTAACTAGCAGATTCTTGAACAGGGGTTATCCCATTAACACAATAAATCGAATTAGGGTACAAGCTAAGGATAGGATAAAAAATACTACACCAATCAACAATAGTAATATCAAAAAATACTTTATTTCTGTCCCATATGTTGAACAGTGGCACAAACAACTTAACAGATTCTTTAAAGATACCGAATTTAAAATTATAGCTAGGCCTATACGGAAGTTACACACTATACTGAACAATCGCTCGGTTCTTTCCGCGTTCGCAACACAAATTAATGATCTAGTATACAACATTTCTTGCGGTGATTGCGACTCGTCTTACCAGGGTTCGAAGCGGTTTTCTCTTAATATTCGTGTAAATCAACACGAAGCCTCAGTTCGTGCTTCTCGTTCAGCAGCGTCAGAATTAGCCTTTCATGCCATTAACGAAAAACATACTTTTTTATTTAACGAGGCCAAAATACTTAACGTTCAACGTAATTATACGCGACTATTAATTGCAGAAACCGTTGAAATTAAATTACACGAGAATTCTGTTAATGTTCGGCGGCCATATTTGATCTCCGATGCGTGGACCTTTACGCGCATGCGCGAAGACATATAATCACTATTTAAGTTGCAGGTTTAGCCTGATTCGGTAATTTTCATTCCTGTGATCACGACAGTCGGTCGAAAAGCATTGTCAGCTTCAGGAAGGAAAATCATTTTGAATATTTTCGTTAGATTCTTTTAATTGCGTTAATTTGAATTTTAATTGTTTTGAATTGATTTTGAATTGTGTTAAATTGATTATTTAATTATTTATATTTTACTTTAATTATTTAATTATTTATATTTTACTTTAATGTACCGGTAAGTTGTCGATTTTTTCATTTTTTCCATTTTAATTTCTGGAGGGTATCATACGGAAGTGTTCCAAGTACTATATTGAGGTAAACTCCTCTTATTAATTTACTAACAAATAAAAGTTATATGACAGTGGCAACCAGTCATAACATTTTACAAAATGAGAGAGAGAGAGAGAGAGAGAGAGAGAGAAATGCATACAATGCATAGAGACATATAAATGTAGTTATAAGCTATTAAATGTATGCTATATACATAATATACAATCCAGGAGAAAAGATGTGAAATAAAGGAATAAAGTGAGATATAAACAGATATAATGTGGGACAAAAAGATAGGATAGGATGAAGCATGGAAGTGTTATGTATCTGAAAAAATTTTTTGAAATAAAGTTTTAAGCTAAAAAAGTAGGAAATTTAGGCCAGTTCCTAGCAGTAATACTGAAGCTAAAAGTGTGTGTAACACTACAATGATATACACAAACAAACTACACACACACACACACAAAAAAATAATTAATGAGAAATCAGTAGAACAGATGTGCAGAAATTTGCCTTTAGTCAGCGGGTGGTTTTATTGCTGGAACAAACTTCCATCTGTCGTTGCAGAAGTTGACAGCTTAAATAAATTCAAGGCAGAACTAGACAAGCATTTGGAGTGAATGGATGGGAAGGAGTTTTTTTTTTTTTTTTTTGGCCAATGCTGTATAAGCTTGCTTTTTTGCATCATATGCCTTTAGTAATGCTCTACTAAATCCATAATTAAGTTCTGATGGAAATTTTAAGATAAGAATATAAAAGCCTTTTTTGGGACGTACGAATGTAAGATAAAAGCTTAAACTTACAAATGTCATGATTAAATGATAAAGATGAGTAGATTTAAAATGAACAGTTTGAATATATCTGCAATGTGCATTCAGAAAACAAGTTTAAGACCAAAAGGTATATTATGAATAAATTAAACATTGAAAATGTCAGAATCCAATCCATTGAATAAAAGAGAAAAGTCACCAAAATTAGATTTCTTTCTATTTTTGTTGTTAGGTTTTTTTATAAGATCTAACAGTAGTAGCCTTAGAAGGATATTTAACAATCTGAAAATTATAATAAATGTATGCATTAATTATATGATTAGAAATAAATTGGGAGTTAAAGTTCAACAACAGTTTAAGATCATAAGGATAGGGAGATTTATATTTAAGCATAAAGATTTCTTCCCATTTTAACCTCAAACTGGTTATGAATGTGTGTCAAAACTGAAATATAAATATTATAAAAGGTATATGATTGAAAATGTCTAAATTCAATCTCACGTTCAGTAATATTATTTTTACGTTTATTGTGGCTATAGTTATTGGTATCAGATCTATGTAAATTAGCCCTTAAATGTATTTTATTACTTCTTTGTCCAATATATTTAATGTTTCAAGTTCTGAAGGCGAAAAAGTAAATAAGATTATGCAATTTCAGAAGCGAAGTGCAGCAGGATTATCAGTATGTTATTTATGGGTATGAGGCATCTTTTATTATTACAGCTATTAAATTTAGAAACAGACTTGCTATTAGAAGCAAATAACTGCATATTACATTTGCCCAGACACGATAGGAGGGAGTATATGATGAGAGCCCTATCGATCAATTCGCCCCTGGAAAGATTGTGCTAGGCTCAAGGGGCAGAATTTTTTCCAGCCTGGTCTGTACTTGTTAACAGGAGAGACTACTTCTACAGGGATGGGATACACTTAAATAGAGAGGGTGCAAGAATGTTTGCTGATACTATCAAGGCAGTGTTAGATGGGTCGGAAAACTGCTAGATTGGGGGGATACATGGACTAATAGATTAATAGTAGCCACTGGCAGAGGTGAAAGTGATTCTTGCACTGCTTTTATTGGAATGAGCAGCAGCCTGGAAAATAAGATGCAGGATATTTCAGAGACTGCTGGGAGTCATTGGGGTATAAGTAAACACATGGGTTGTTTTAGAGTAGCTAAGAAAAAGAACAGGTGCATGTATATTTGCATGTACACCAATGCTAGGAGTTTAGTAAATAAATTTGATGAATTTGAGATATTGCTCAAAGCATCAAAGGCTGATATTGTTGGGATATCAGAGACGTGGTGTCACACAGATATAAGTAATGCAGAACTGGAATTTGGGGAGTACAATGTCTACAGAAAGGATAGACAGGATACGAAGGGAGGAGGGGTTATGCTATTAGTTAAGAAACAAAATCCAAGGAAGTGAAGCCAGTCGATTTCGCTAGACAGTGCAGTGTCGAGTCAGTTTGGTGTGACATAAGCATTGGGAGATCGAAATTGAGAGTAGGAGTGAGCAATAGGCCTAATGACTCTGATGAGTATAATTAGAAACTGTACAGGGAAATAGAGTGGGCCAGTAAATCAGAGAGTCTTATAATGGGGATTTTAATTTCCTAGATATTGACTGGAATTTGTGGGTTGGTCACTCACACACTAGCAAGGCTTTTGTGGATTTATTGGATGATTGTTTTCTAAATCAGCATATTCGAGAGGAAACTAGAGGGAGCAATACCCTTGATTCGATTATCAGTAGTGATTCTTCATGCATTAAGAATCTGCAGATACAGGAACCACTAGGTGGCAGTGATCACAGTGTGCTGAAGTGGGATTTACTCAAGGAGGTAACTACCATCAAGGGTAAAGGGAAGGGTTATTGCTTTCGTAAAGGCGACTACGATGGTCTGAGACAGTATTTAAATTCTATACAGTGGGACCAACTGATGATGTTACCAACAGCAAACTCAAAATGGGAAGCATTCAAAGAACTTATCTTGGAAGCCACTAGGCTTTACATACCAACTAAGAAATATTGTTCAAGGTTCAGGCCTAAATGAATGTCAGATGAACTAATGAGACATGTGGCAGAGAAGAAAAATGCATGGGATACATATAAATTAACACGTGACACAGAAGCCTATGATAGATATAAGTTGATCTGTAACCAAGCTACAAAGGAGGTTAGGCAGGTGAAGGCAGATTACGAGAAATCTTTGGTAAGGGATGCAAAAAAAAAAAAAAAAACAACAAGGAGTTCTTTACTTATGTAAACTCTAGAAGGAAGGGGATGACTCAGATTGCTCCACTTGATATCGATGGTTCAACTGTTCATGATCCTGCTCAGGTAGCTAACAAACTAAATCAATATTTTGCATCTACATTCACACATGAGGAGTTATTCAGGAAGGGGGATGCCATAGATGAAGTAAACACTGGCAGTGAGCTAGATGATCTTGTAATAATTGAGAGTAAAGTGGAGAAGAAATTGTTGAAGATAAATACAAGAAAGGCACCTGGGGTGGATGGGATCTATCCAGTTATATTAAAGGAGGCAGCAAAGGCAGTAAGCAATCCGTTAGCCTTAATTATGAGAGCTTCCTTGGACTGAGGGGAGGTACCCACAGACTGGAGATGTGCAAATGTAACCCCAATTCACAAAAGTGGATCAAAGGCTGACACAAGTAATTATAGACCTCTGAGTTTAACTTCTGTTCCAGGAAAATTAATGGAGGCACTGCAGGATCATCTTGACAAGAATTCAGTTATAGCTCAGACACAGCATGGTTTTGTTAAGGGAAGATCTTGCCTGACCAATTTGATTGGATACTATGATGTAGTCACAAAAGAATTGGATGCAGGGAATAACTTTAATATTATATATTTGGATCTTAGAAAGGCTTTTGATACTGTTGCACATGGAAGACTGCTGCACAAATTGGAGCAGTGTGGCATTGGTGGCAAATTGTTGCTATGGATAAAGGGATGGTTGAGTGGCAGAAGACAGAGCGTGGTAATTAATGGACACTGCTCATCGTGGACTAATGTTATTAGTGGAGTCCGTCAGGGTTCAGTGTTGGGTCCATTGTTGTTTTCTTTATTTATAAATAATATTGATGATGGTATATCAAGCTTAATGTCCAAGTTTGCAGACGATACAAAGGTTGGCAGGGTTGTTAAGGACACCACTGACACTATGCTGCTACAACAGGATCTGGAAAGGCTGAGAGGTGGCAAATGAAGTTTAACACTGACAAATGTATAGTACTACATGTATGGAGCAACGTATCAACTCTGTGGTAGAGAATGAAAAGGACCTCTGGGTAATTGTGCAGTCGGATATGAAGTTCTCTGAGCAGTGCAGACGGGCTGCAAGAGTAGCTCATGGTGTCTTATCAATGATATACAGGAATTTTTCTAGCAGGGATCAGGAGGTGATTATTCCCTTGTATAAGGCAATGGTCAGGCCACACCTTGAGTACTGTATACAGGTCTGGAGGCCTCATTTCAAGAAGGATGTAGAGCTGCTGGAATGAGTACAGAGAAGGGCAACAAGGTTAGTGAACGGAACGAAGGGTTGCTCTTACGAAGAAAGGCTTATGTTTTGCAAATTAGTTTCTGGAGACTAGGCAACGGCGAGGTGATCTGATAGAGGTGTACATAGCCTTAAATGGTTTGAGCATGCTCAATGCTGATGGGATACTGCCTCTTGCTCAGAATAATCACCTGAGAGGACATAAATTCAAATTGAGGAAAGACAGATGTAGGATAGATGTGCGGAAATTTGCCTTTAGCCAGCGGGTAGTTGGTTGGTGGAAAAGGCTTCCATCCCTTGTTGTGGAAGTTGATAGCCTAAATAAATTTAAGGCTCAGCTGGACAGAAATTTTCGAATGAACGGAGGGGTGAAGTGGAAGTTTTTTTTTTTTTTTTTTTTGCTGAAGCTGCATAAGCTTGCTTTCTTGCATCATATGCCTCTACTAATGCTATTGCTAACAGTTTAAGATCATAAGGATAAACAGATTTATATTTAAGCATAAAGATTTCTTCCTGTTTTAACCTCAAATTGGTTATGAATGTGTCAAAACTGAAATATAAATATTATAAAAGGTATATGATTGAAAATGTCTAAATTCAATCTCACATTCAGTAATATTATTTTTAAGGTTTATTGTGGCTATAGTTATTGGTATCAGATCTATGTAAATTAATGCTTAAATGTATTTTATTACTTCTTTGTCTAATATATTTAATGTTTCAAGTTCTGAAGGTGAAAAAGTCAATGAGATTATGCAATTTACAGAAGCGAAGTGCAGCAGGGTTATCAGTATGCTATTTATGGATATGAGGCATCTTTTATTATTACAGCTATTAAATTTAGAAACAGACTTGCTATTAGAAGCAAATAACATCATATTACATTGAGAATGTCAGTATCCCACTGATTGAATAGAAAAATTCACCTCAATTAGACACCAAACACTATGTGTGGTGTATTAGATGCAAAATTGCTCTGGAACAGCATGTGTATTATGTGTGTGAAGTATTAAAAATGGGTAAAGAGAAGCATTAGACTGTGGAGTCAAGTTTAGCCTATGGCACCCATGTAGCATATGTTTACCATTCTTTTCTGAATTCAGTGTGGATTGTCGATTTATAAAAAAAAAAAAGCAGAGAATAGAAAGGAAGGTGTACACACACAAAACACACACACACACACACACACACACACACACACACACACACACACACACACACACACACACACACACACACACACACACACACACACACACACAGGTGGGGGGGTGGACAAAATAATGGAAACACCTGATGTGAAAGTAGCATATTTTTTTTTTTTTTTTTTGCTTGCTTGTTTATTTATTTATTTATTTATTTATTTCTTCAGGTAGTACTCCAAGGAAAGACAAAACAAACTGTTGTTTACTTAGAGCTGACAGGAAAAGGTATATGAAGAAAATGACCAACCTGTCTGATTCCAAAGAGGTCAAATTTTTGGTGCAGGTTTAGCCTGGGAATCAGTTATTGAAACTGCTGGTTTGTTTACTATATCCAGAGCAACCGTGTTCAAAGTGATGTCTGCATTCATCAAGTATGAAAAGAAAAAATCTGATAGGACAAATTGTTGCAGAAAATCAAAGCCGAATCAAAGAGACCATCAGAAGGTGAATAGGATTGTAGTCTGAAAACATACAACTACTGCAGAACGTATGTGAGGCTCTGCAATCTGTTTCCAGCAAATCAGTTCATCAAGAATTTCATAAAGGTGAAGGCTATGGATGCATTGCTTTTCTCAAGCTGCTCTTTACTAGATGGCAATGCTATAAAAGGATGCAATGGCATACAAAGCACAAAGAATATGGACAATTGATGAGTGGAAACAGATTTTCAGATGAATCATCATTCAAAATTTTTGTGTAATGGAGAGTACATTTGATGAATGCAAAGGCACCACATCATTTTACTGTCTTGAGCCAATTGTCAAATGTGGAGGAGGATCAACAATGGTTTGGGAAGAAATATCATCACCTTAATGGGAAAATTACTGCTACTGATAACCTTAATATTCAAAGTGACAACACATAAAACCAAATATGTCTTGTCTTGGTAGAGGAGGATGAAACTGAGGTGGCACATCTCTCATGGCCTGCACAATTACCACTTAAACATTACTGCGGCTCTGTGGGCATATATATTTTGCGAAGAGAGTGAGAAGCAGATTTCCTCCACCTTCCTCACTCAAAGAGCTCAACACCTTCCTCCGTGAGGAATTTGTCCAATATTCCTCTTAAGACACTTCAAGATTTATTCAAGTATTGCTTGTTTATTTATTTATTTATTTCTTCAGGTAGTACTCCAAGGAAAGACAAAACAAACTGTTGTTTACTTAGAGGTGACACAGGAAAAGGTATATGAAGAAAATGACCAACCTGTCTGATTCCAAAGAGGTCAAATTTTTGGTGCAGGTTTAGCCTGGGAATCACCTAATGATCCACACAGAAAAGAAACTGTGTTAAAAGAAAAGGGTAGCCCAACACCATATTAATGCATATCTGTAAGTTTATCACCGTTGTTTCCCTTATTTTGTCGACCCCCAGTGTGTGTGTGCATGCATGTAGAGTATATAGAATATGGAAAATTACAGACAAATAAAAAGAGGAAAATAGGGAGAAGCTAGTTCCAAAAGAAAAAGTACGTGCCCTAAGCTATAAACAGAAGATAAGCCGCAAAAGAAATATAACAATATATTTTCAAATATTACTAAAATTAAGAATTTATTATAGTTACACACAGAGCGTACAAATAAAGAAGAAGAATTTCTTCTTCTTCTTCTTTATTTGTACGCTCTGTGTGTAACTATAATAAATTCTTAATGAATCCAGAGCGCGTAGGCCTGTTTCGTTATTACTAAAATTATTATAGATAATTTCATATAATGATACATTGAATGGTATGGTATCCAGGGATAGCACCATTCACCAATCTATATCTCTTTCTCAAAGCGGAACCTAATATTATGCCAAAAGGCCTGATTTAGAAAGATATAATAAAAAATAAAAAATAAAAAGTAATAATTTATCAAAATTTAGGAGAATCTGGCAGAATAACAGTTAGCCCAACGGATAGCAGTCTGAACAATTATATAGACAAATAATACACATAAGATGAGAAGGGTGGGGGAGCTAACAGAGGATAAGAAATAAGTCGAGGCAAGAAAGCTGCAATCCTGTTTTTTTGCTCATTTTGCCTTTTTTTTAGCCACAGCTTACTTCTTACCCGCCACGAGTTCCCACAGCCTATCCAGCCTTAAGTATCTAATTTGTGTATATATTTAGTAGTAGCAGCAGTAGTAACGGCAAATTGTGCAAGAAAGCAAGCTTATATAGCATCAGCAAAAAAAAGAAAGGAAAAAAAAAAAAAAAAAAAAACCATAGTTCACCCATCCGTACCTTCCAAAAAATAGTCTAGTTCTTCCATGAATTTATCCAACCCGTCCACTACCACAACAACAGATGGATGACTGTTCCAATAATAAAACACCCGTTGGCTGAAGGCAAACTTCTGCACATCTATTCTTCCTCAAGTAGAATTTATGTCCCCCTCACATGTATAGTTTCGGCAAGTAGAAGAATGCCATTAACGTTCATGCTCGCTCAATCCATTCAAGGCTTTAAACATCTCAATCAGATCTCCCCACAGGTGTCTAGTCTCAAAGACGCTGCAATTTAGAGAATTTCATGTCTGACTGCACAATTACCCCCAGGTCTTTTTTATTCTACACTACTCTGAGTGTAGTACCAAACACCGATAATTTACTCTGGGGTTTGCTACATATATGAGGTACCTTGAATTTTTCAATATTAAACTTAAACTGCCATTTCTCAGCCCATCGACCCAATTTTTCTAGATCTTGTTGCAGTAGATCACCCTGAAGACTGTCATTAAAAACCCCTGCCAACCTTTGTATATCTGTAAACTGGACATTAAGCCTGATATACCTTCATCAATATCATTAATAAAAGTTGAATACATTTATGAGCCCAGCACTAAACCCTGGGGAATTCCACTGATAACAATAGACCATGCAGAGCAAGTGCCCACTGATAACCACTCTGTCTTCTTCCACTTAACCCTTGTTTTATGCATAGCAGTAATTTTCCCATAATGCCACATTGTTCCAGCTTGTATAGCCGTCTTCTATGTGAAATAGTATTAAAAGCTTTCCAGAAATCCAATATATGATATCAAAATAATTTTTTGCATCCATTTCCTTGGTCACTGCATCATAGTAACCTATCAGATTGGTTAGACAAGACCACCGCTTAATAAATTCATGCTGTGATTGTGGAATAATCACATGCTTATCCAGATGGTTCTGCATTACTTCTTTACCTATTAATTCCAAGAAAATAATTATTTCTTTGAAACAATTTTTAGTGATTCCATTATTTCCCTGTAATGGATATTAAGCTAACAGATCTGTAATTACTCAGGTGACCTTTTGATCCCCTATATGATGTGGGAATACATTTGCATAACTCCAATCTATAGGGACTTCCCTTGAATACAAGGATGTTTTCAAAATTATAGCTAAGGGTTTGCTTACCTCACTTAATTTAACTGGATAGATTCCATCCACCCCAGGTGCCTCTTTTATGTCCATCCTCAACAATTTCTCCTCCACTTCAGTTATCACAAAATCATTTAGTTCCTCATTAGAATTTGATAAACTTCTGGTATCCCCTTTCTTAAAGAATTCCTCATGCATGAATGTAGATGTAAAATACCTATTCAATTTGTACGCAACCTCAGCAGCCATAAACAGTCAACCTATAGACATCAAGTCGCCCAATGTGATTCAACTCCTTCCTTCTACTGTTAATATAAGCACAAAGTCTTTTCTGTTTTTCTTTGAATTCTTTGCCAGAGAATTCTCATTATCTAATTAACTTGCTTAACCTCCTTTCTGACTTGATTACAGATTAATGTATATCTACCACAGACTTTTGTATCACTTGATAATTTATATGCATCCCATGCACTTTTCTTTTCTACCACGTGTGTCAGTAGTTCAAC
Source organism: Mastigoproctus giganteus (assembly GCF_048544385.1). Classification (NCBI taxonomy): domain Eukaryota; kingdom Metazoa; phylum Arthropoda; class Arachnida; order Uropygi; family Thelyphonidae; genus Mastigoproctus; species Mastigoproctus giganteus. Next base: position 122,698,901 of record NC_143582.1, read on the forward strand.
TGACATCCATTTAGGTCTTAACCTTGAACACTATTTCTTCGTTGGTATGAAAATCTTGTAGCTTCTTTGATTACATCCCTGAATACTTCCCAATTAGAATCAGCTGTTGATAATATCATCGGTTGGTCCCACTGTGCAGAATTTAAAAGCTCTCTGAGATTACTGTAATCACCCTTATGAAAGAAAAAGCCTTTTCCTTTACCCTTGACAGCAGTTGACTTTAATTAAAATCCACATTAGTATATGCTGTGATCGCTGCCACCAAGCGGACCTTCTATCTGCAGTGTCTTAATGCATGAAGAATCTTTGCTGATAACCAGAACAAGAGCAATGCTTCCTCTCTCTCTCTCTCTCTCTCTCTCTCTCTCTCTCTCTCTCTCTCTCTCTCTCTCACATGCTGCTGTACAGAAATCCATAAAAGTCTTGTTAGTGAGTGAGTGATCAAAATTCCAGTCAAGAATGTTAAAATTTTTTAACATTCCAGTTCTGGAATGTTAAAAATCTCCCCATTATGAGACATTCTGATTTGCTGGCTCACTCTGTTTCTCTGTACAGCTGTTAATTATACTCATCACAGTCATTACGCGTATAAGACACTCCTACTCTCAATTTTGTTTTCCCATATGATCATATTATCACACAGAACTCGCTCAACATTGCACCCATCACCCATGTCAACTGGATACAATGCATTAGATTTAATATGCTTCTTAAATAAGAGCATACCCCTCCACCTTTCCTGTGCACACTGTACTCCCCATATGCAAATTCAGCATCACTTATATCTGAGTGACACACCATATTTCTGCTGCACTTACAATATCTGCAATTGAAGACTTAATCAGTACTTCGAATTGATCAAATTTATTTACAATGTTCTTAGCATTAGTGTATATGCAATTTTTACTCATACATTAAATACAGTTTTATACAATATTGTTGTTAACACATGAACACGGTGTCACTTGTGAAGAGATACATATAGGGAAAAAAGACTTAAAAAAAAAAAAAGGGGGGGGGGGGAGTAATAAATATTATGCAGCTATAGTTAAACAGGAAAATTTAGCAAACATAAAACTGCAATGTTATTAAGTTATAACTTGTTAAAACTGGTCTATAATCTTTAGTAGTTAAATGATAAGGAGATAAGTATCTTACATATAATATTCATAACTAAATGATACAGAAATAATTATATTTACCTCTTCTATTAATCTAAGAACGGGAGAAAAACAATTCAATTAATTTAAGCAAAAAATTAACACGATTCAAAATATGATGCACTAAATACATTAACTAACTTGTTTCATAACTATTTCTGGATCGAAAAGATCAAAATGTAGAATATTCAATGAAGTCAACTGCAGCAATAAAGTAAAAGCTCACTGAACAAGAGAACAGAATCTTCTCTTTTCGTAATCTCCAAAACTTAGAAGTGCACTGACTGAGTGAAATCATTCTTATGTAGCTATGGTAATGAATTTCCTGAAAGGAAGCCTGTATAACCATTATTCGAACAAATCCACACATCACATCTCTTCTCTCAAGCTGTTGAGAAGAAACAATAAATCTATGAAAAGCATAGCTGTTTGAATAGTTGCTTGAATTTTCAATTACTGACAAAATCTAAAAGGAAAAGCAAAATGTTTATTCCAGCCAAAAGAAAGCAAATACAAATAGTCTTTCACATGCAGGAAAAACATTTTTTATCAATATCCTTGAGTATTTTGAAATTCTTGTACCAGCATTTTCTTATTCAGAAATTCATTACTCATGTTACAAAACATTGATGACTGTTGATGATTCTGCTCTGAAAGCAAACAAACTGATATTTTGCATCTACATTCACAGATAGAGATATTAAGGAAGGAAAATGCTAGAAATTTATCAAATTGTAGCAGGGTGCTTAAGGATTTTGTAATAACTGAGAGCAAAGTGGAAAGAGAAATTGTTGAAGTTAAACATAAGAAAGGCACCTGGGGTGGGTGGGATCTATCTAGTTATAGCAGGCAAAGGAACCAAGCAAACCCTTAGTCATAATTATGAGAGCATCCTTGGATTCAGGGAAGGTCCCCATAGACTGGAGATGTGCAAATATATCCCCAATTCACAAAGGAGGACCGAAGGGTGACACGAATAATTACAGACCAGTTAGTTTAACTTCTGTTCTGGGTAAAACAATGGACTCACTGGTTAAAGATGCATTGCAGGATCATCTACACAAGACTGCAGTAATAATTCAGACACATCATGGGTTTGTTAAGGGAAAGTCTTGTCTGACAAATTCGATTCGATATTATGATGTGGTTACAAAGGAACTGGATGCAAAAAATAATTTTGATATCACAAACTTGGATTATAGGAAAGCTTTTGACACTGTTGCGCATGGAAGACTACTGTACAATTTGGAGCAAAATGGTATTAAGGGTAAGTTGCTACATTGGATAAAAGGATGGATGAGTGGGAGAAGACAGAGGGTGGTAATCAATTGGCGCTGCTCTTCGTGGACTACTGTTATTAGTGGAGCCCCGCAGGGTTCGGAGTTAGGTCCACTGTTGTTTTGTATATTTATCAATGATATTCATGAAGATATATCAGGCTTAGTGCCGAAGTTTGCTGATGATACAAAGGTTGGCATGGTTGTTAATGACAGTAATGACAGTGTGCTACTGCAACAGGATCTAGAAAATTTGGGATGATGGGCTGAGAAGTGGCAACTGAACTTTAACTTTGACAAATGCAAAGTACTGCTTATGGGTAGAAGTAACCCCAGAGGAATGTACCAAGTGTGTGGTAAAACACTTAGGGTGGTATAAAATGAAAAACACCTGGGAGTAATTGTGCAGCCAGATATGAAGTTTTCTGAGTAATGCAGAGTAATGCTTCTTTTACTATTGCTGTCAATAAGTTCTTTGTTAGATAATTCCTTCTCTTCTTCCTCTGTTAACTCCTCCACATCTATGGCATCAACCTCCAACTGAAGTAGCTCTGAAACCTTTACAATCTTATCTGTAACCTCTTCATATGATTCATCTTTTTCAAATCCTTCGAAGCCTTTTACGTGCCGTGGGCATATTTTCTTCCATGCGCCATTTAAACAACTTTTAGTAATTTCCACCCAGTCCTTATTAATGTTTAAGATGGTGTGGTAAATATTCAAAGATTTCCAAAAGTATCTTAATGTAAAATTTTTCGCATTGTCTACTGCAGACAATGCCTAAGCAAATGTTGGGCATAAATAGTATGCTTTTAAAATCGAAATAATACCCTGATCCATAGATTGGATGAGCGAAGTTGTGCTTGGTGGTAAAAATATGACTCGCACTCAAACTAAAATCTAGATGCATAGGATGTCCAGGAGCATTATCTAATAGAAGCAAAATCTTGAAAGGAACATTGTTGACTTTACAATATTTTTCAACCTCGGGAATGAAGCAGCATTTAAACCAATCCTCAAAGAGAGATATTGTTATCCATGCTCTGTGGTTTGATCGGAAATGCATGACAATTTCCAGAATGGCGCACAAGCAGTGGTTTTAATCTGTAATCTCCCGATGCATTAGCCCCAAGCAAGAGCATGGCCCTATCTTTTGATGCCTTGAAACTTGGCATTGTATTTTGGCAATGTATGTTCGATCCAGTATTTTTTTTTTTTTTTCAATACAGAACAGTCTCGTCAACATTAAAAATTTGCTGTGTTGAATAGCCGCCTTCATCAATAATTTTTTCCAACACATCACAAAATTTCTCTGTAGCTGCAGAATCGCCACTGGCGATTTCACCACGTACTTTAACATTGTGGAAACCAGCACAATGCTTGAACCTATTAAACCACCCATTGCGTGCTACGAACTTGGGTTGAGGTTCGTTGTACTTATCCTTAATATCTTTATAAATACTTGTTGCTTTTGCTTGAATGGTCATTAGACTCAGGGGAGTACCCCCTTCTGAATCTGATTTTCCATCCATATTATTAACAGCAGTTCCATATTCGATATAGCACCTGAATGTTGTTTTGTGATCACTGTTGATCTTAATTGTGTTGATCCCTTTACATGTTCTTTTATACAGGAACTGTCCTTTAAAATAGTATTCACAGTTGAAGCAGTGAGGCTTAATTCCCTTACAATAGATGACAAACTTTGTCCTGCTTCATACTACTTAGTCATTTTCATCTTCATTTCTAAATCAATTTTGTTTCGTTTCCTGGCACTACCACCACTTGCACTTTTTTGTTGGTCGTTTCCCTTCATCGTTGTAATGCTCAAATAGGAATGAAGGGAGGTTTCTGAAAATTTGTTTTTTATATGATTGAAGATTTCAGTGAAGGGGAACACATTTCACCGTAATAGTGTAAAAACCCACACAATTGCAGTTATCCGTATTATTGCAAATGAAATAAGATCGAGTTTACTAGGGCTTTCCTATTTTGTTTTATGGTAGTGACCTCCAGAAATGGGTTTTAGAAAAATATCACCAACGCATTCAAAATTGATTATTATAATGGAACATATGATAACAATGAATGGGTTGTGCAATTTCCATTATAAAAATGACCATTTAGAGAGAGAGATAAATAGCTTAGTAATATACTAAATATAAAAATTGCGAAATGCTTAAAGCAAAATTCTATAACTTTATACTTCTTAGTAATATAGTGAAATTTTCAACTTCCAAGGACTTGAAACGAATTCCAAAAAAAAAAAAAAAAAAACTCTGTGTTATTGGGTTCACATTACGATATTTTCATGATACCTCCATTTATTCCTACAGGAGGCAAAACACGTTTCCACAATTTTTTTAAGTTTGCATCAACCGCAAAAAATCTCATGTAAAGTCAAATTTCCGTAAGCCGAGTATTATGTAAGTCAGGAAGTTGCTGTACCAATATTTTGATTAGAATTACCATTACAATTTTTACTAATAAACAATTCAATGTTACAATAGAAATCAGATATTAAATTAAGTAAATCTTAGGTAAATACAAAGATAAATTCTTACTTGCTGATAGAGTCTGTCATCAGGAACCCAGAAACCTGATGTTCATAAAGGCAAGGGGCACTGCAGCAGTAAATTTATGGGTGCGGTCTTCATTCTAATAGCCAATAGAATTCTGTAGATTTTATATCCTGGAAGTGGAAGCCTGAAGTGACCTTTTCTCTCATACCTCACCTCAGGTTTCCACTTAACAATTACCCCGGATCCAGGAGAGAAAATCTGCAAAGTTCTATTGGCTATTAGAATTAATCCCTCACATATAAACAAACTGCTGGAATCAACCCTTGCCTGTATGCCCATCAGGTTTCTGGGAGCATCAGCAAGAGAAATCTGTCAGCAGGTGAGCATTTAATCTCTTTGTACTTACCTAAGATTTACTTAATTTAATATCTGGTTTCTGTCGTAACAATAATTCAAAATTAGAATTGTTTAGCAAAATTGTAATCAAAATATTGGTAATTGTAATAATGGCAATGGTAATTGTAATATTGGTAATTATATTTGTAATATATTCAAATTTGCAACCCTTTCTATTTTTGCTCCCCCAACAGAACGGTGTGATGATAGGTATCAGTAAGAAACCTGAAACGTCACCTTATTGCATAGTAGTTTAGGTGAATAGCTTAAAAAAACTATATTATTAATGTCACGTGGTATAAGAGAGGTATTAAATATAGTAATAATGTTAATGGAAAACAATCGCAATGTCCTTCCCTAACTACATTACTTATCGAGTAATGTTTGTGTTTACCTCAATATAATACGTATAACATTTCCGTATGATACTCTCCAGCAATTAAAACGATTAAATCGAAAATCTTACATTACAGTAAAAAATAATTAAAAATTAATTGAACACAATTAAAAATAATTAAAAATCAAATAAATTAATTAAAAGAAATTTAATGAAAAAATTGAAAAATTATTTTTCTTTGATTTTTGAATTTTACTTGCTGGAGAGTATCATACAGATGTGTTCTATGCATTATATTGAGGTAAATTTCTCTTATTATTTTACAAATATTGATATCAACGAAGAACATATTGGAGCATTACAGCTCTGGTTCATACTATCAAACAAAAAGTGTGGAAATCCAAAAACTGGTTGAATCACCACAATAATATGCCATTGCATTCAGCACTCCTTCTATAGACTCTTTTTAGCCAAACATTAAAATTTTCATGTCCAGCAATGCAGTTTTTCATCAGATATAGCTCCATACAACTTTTTTTCCTCCCCGAATCCTAGACCTCCCATTTAAAAAAATTCCTGCAGGGATTTGATGATAACAAAGAATAAAGTGCAATATAACTTAATTTTTCAAAATATGTGGATTGAGCCCTTTCAGTTTAAGGTTCAATTTTCATCAAAATCAGCTTTACGGATGTGATTCCAGGACTGGGTAAACTGATGGACTTAGGGCATTATTTCATATAAACACTATTTTGAAGGGAATTAATTTTCTCACCCTGGAATAATCTGGATAGATTTGTTATTACTGTAACATATCTATCTAGATTATTTCTGAACAGACACTATAAAACATTTTCAAAAATCATCTGGCTATCTACCATATAAATGTCATTATCTATCTGCCTATAATTTAGTTTCCTCCGAAAATGCATTTATTATTAAAGTAAGGGCCTTCGATCCACAAGCCATTATAAAAGTAACAAATGGTGTATTTTGTAATAATTTTTGTTTGAGTCCAACACAATTATTTAAATTAAAAATAAACAAGAATAATAATATGTCTTTGCCCATTCTCTCACATGGAGTAAGGAAAATTTTATAATAGTGTTAACAGGTTTAAAGGTTTAGAATGCAAGTGTAGTATAATCACTTTTAGCCATGGCACATGATTTTGGAAATAGCTTTTGAAGTGTGAGAACAGTGGCAATTGTCTTAGCATTATCAATAAGATAGTGAGATAACAAAGAAACGGGTTTAAATAGGCCTAAATGCGATTCATACAGAAAAAAGGTTTAAATAACTTTAATAGGAAATACCTCAGGATATACTGTCATTGGCCTAAGAAATTAGTTATAAAATTTATATCATTACAAGTGAGGCACTCACAAAGATAAAAACACACAATGAAGTGAAATTACATGCTTTATCTTTGGATATATGGGTGCATTTGTTCTCATTATAAATCCAATTCTAACAAGCCATTGTACTATTAACCCCCAAATACAGTGGGCCTCCTAGATAAATCAATTGGTTCCTTAAAAGTGTGATGAGTAAGAAAATAATGAATAAGACCTACATACCAAGAACTCCAGAAGCTCAATGAATTACTGGGTAATTCACAAATTCATTCCACTCATTCCTGATATCAACAGAGATCAGTAGAAATCACTGTCATTCTGAAATGTGTGTGTTTCTTCATTTCTTTCTATCCACTGCACATTATCCTTATGGTTTTTTGTATGCAACAAATATCTGATTACATCACATTTCTCTCATTTGGACATAGAGCAAACAATACATGGCAAATATTGCATATATATTGTTTGAAATTTTCCATCATATTCCCCTGATATATTACTGTATGACATTGTTAATCAGCTTTGCCCACACCAGTATAATGAAATAGTTGCACATTAAGTAGTCTGGTCAATCTAGTATAACTAGATTGACCATATTTAAAAAAATAAATATGGGGCACATCTGCCAAAATGGCAATGCGATATGAGATTGTATAATGCATATGAGAAACATTCACATGGCATCTGCTATGTATGTTATTTTAGAAATACAGAGTCTATCAAAAATAAAAATAAATAAAAATTCAAATTATTATTTTCACAGCATGATTTCAATCTTGTCACTCATATCATGTAACTTATTCTGGTTGAGGAAGAATGTGACCTTGAGTTGATCTATGTGTGTTTTGGCTGAAGAATTCAGAAAACTCATGGGGTACCTTACTGAAACCACCTGATCTCAGCTACCACTACCATAGTTGAAGAGAATTTTGGAAATTTATCTGGTCCTCAATGTGAATTGAACCCAGCCTTCTTCAAACGTTTCATTACAACTAAGATGTTAAATTGGATCCATATATATCACAATTGATTCTGTGCTTTGACCTATGCTACTAGGTCAAATAATTTTTAACAAAAATGTAATCCATGTAAGCTTTCCTGATAAAACTGAATTACGGATAAATCCGATGAAATGTGTTAACCCCAAGAGAATAAACATTTATTTCTAATTGCGCAGCCAATCTGACCATCATCTAATAAATGGGAGGAGGGGGAACACTAATTATTAAATACATGCATAATGCAAAATTTTCAAAATCTTTCATTATGAATGAGAAAAAAATGGAAATATTTGGCCTATCTGGACAAAATGGGTTTTATCTTTCTTGGGACAATGCGATGTCTGGTTACTCTAGTCTATATAATTATTTGTACCCTAAAATGAAAAATTAAATTAATAAATTGAATTCTCTTCATCTCGGGGGTTCAAAAAATTTATTTCGAATATAGACTAACTATTTAGTTAAAAGTGAGTTATTTTGTGGGTATCTAGAAAAATCACTATTTGGATTTAAAATTCACTTTTTTACAAAATGAATAACTAATAAATACACTGCTATGAATAACAAATTACAAGTAATTTATCTAGATATTTTAACTTTTCTGCTAACTTTTATCTCACATTAACTGCCATATTAGGAAATCCATCAACCACTAAATGAAATTAGTGTTCTCGGTAAAATTTTAAATATTACGTATTGTGAGAACTAGTTAATTTACATAGGGGAAAATTTACATACAGACAAACACATTTCAAATTCTTATATATAATTATAAACCTAGACAGTAAAATGCTGCATAATATCTTAGCAATAAATTACACAATAGTGTATATAATCTATGGGACAATCACTTCAAAAGAAAGAATCTGATAGATTTTTAATAGGGTTAATTAAAAATCTATTCCTAGTGGATATATCCCTAGTGAAAACAAAAAAATAATTTAATAAAAAAATAACATTCAAAGCAATGTCAATCTAAATTTAGGTATTTGGTCCGTATAATATTACCTAAGAATCTGCATCAATGACTGCTAAAAATGAATTTGGACAACAAAAAAAATTCATATCCCTTGCTGCTAGACACACAAAGTGTGAAGTATATTAACCAGCGTAGCAGTTTTCAGTGCTCACGGAAAAAAATATATACTTTATGTAAGATAAAATAAAGAATATTGTTACAAAGTGTACACACTTGACTTTTTTTTATAAATGGGATTATTCTTGATTTTATTTCAGATATTCAGTGGCACACAAAATACACTGTACACCTGCTTATGTGCAGAATGGTAACGAAGGCAGAAGCCGTTACTGGTGTAACTAAAAAAAAATCATTTGTACTTTGTATCAAACAACATATTAAAATAAATATTGATATTAAAAGTTGCGCAATTTTAAACTATTTCTCGCCTTTATTTCAAATATAGCAGCCAGAATTCAAAGATGTGCATACATCTGCTCATGTTAGAATTTCAGTATGTCCACTGAAGAGTTAAGCAAAATACTGACGTTTTAAGACTAATCTAATAAAATCAAAAACTTCATAATAAAACAGTAATTTGACACCAAAGGAGTTTATATAGATAATAGTACTATGTTGTGCATATGTTGTGTATGTGTGCACACACATTTCAAATTGCTCAGTTTTGCCTAATTCATTATTACTATGCTCATGATATACAAAAAACAGACCTGATGTTAACTTGAATTTATTGGTTTCTTTAAGGAGTTTTAATATAAATTCATTTCAAAATATTATAAAACATAACCTATTAACTTTAAGTATGAAAAGTACAAGCACTTATTTCAATGTTACCACCAGTAAGGCTCTCTCTATTGAAGTAACACTTAAGTTTTAAATTCAAGTTATCACAGTTTTCTTTTATTTATTTGTGTTCTTTTTTTTTTTTTATAAGAAAACACCGAATTTCAATAGCTATAATTAAATTCAAAAATAGCTATTCATTAGAACCCAAGAAGAAGAATTCAATGTTTATTTAAAAAAAAAAAAAAAAAAAGTTTTCCTTCAGATTTTCACAGAGGGGGATAATATCAAAAAAACAGTTTGTCAACAGGGACAGCACACCTTTACAGTTACACAAAATAAAGCAGTCCTTCCAATAGGAAGCACTTTTATCTTCTTGGATGGAACGAAATCATTCCTGTTTTGGTATAAAAGTAATAAGAAGAGAGAGAGAGAGAGAGAGAGAGAGAGAGAGAGAATTGAGGGGAGGGGGGAGGAGAGAGAGAGAGAGAGAGAGAGAGAGAGAGAGAGAGAGAGAGAGATGGGAGGGAGAGAGTGTGTGTATGTGTGTGGGGGTGTGAAAAAAACTTTAGGAATTTTACCTTGTAAGTATCACGAAATTTGTCAATTTCTCGGTGAATAAGGGATTTTTTGTCCTCTTCCAGGTCCATTTCATCCAGATCCTTATGTTTCAAAATAAATAATGAGAAGTGATGTTAAATATATATGCTAACTGAAGCAATAACACAGCACTAATAAGAGTAATACACCTAATACACAAACTAGAAATAATAACTTGATTTCTAAAACAAACACGTAAAACCTATTAAAGAAAACACTTCCCTCCCCCACCTCCTTTCTTTGGGTTCTAATATTTTATAGTAGAATCCAGAAAAAGGAAAGTTATGTTCAAGGACTGCAAAGAATAAGCTTCACTATGGAGACCAGCAGAAATCAAGCACAGCTCTTCCTAGGATCTTAACACAACATTTTTCTGAACTATATGCTAAAATAATTCAAAAAATAAACAAATGTACTGCTGTTTACTATATCACTGTATTTTTATTTTTTTTTATTTAAGAAACAAAGAGTGAAGATTTAAACAGTTTCTGGCAGAGATTTAAAGAGTAGAAAACCAAATTCCACTAAAACAAAATATTATCAGTGAAGATTAAGAGCAAGATCTGACATATAGAATAAATTAGCATGGTATTACTTGTCTATTATCAAAGGCCTAAAAATACATATAACTGAAACAAGCATAATAAAAATTAAAAAAAAAAAAAAAAAAAAAATGATTTCATTACACTGAAGCTTTGAGCAAATTCAGGGAACTGATTTATGCAGAGAATTTTATCCAAAAGGCATTTGTTGTTATTCATTTGTTTACGGAAAACAACTGTTATTTAAACAAATTCTTTTACAATGACTTCTCAAAGCAGTGAATTTTGGCAGAGATTTTTAAATATTGCTACTTTATGAAATTACTTTCAACCAGAAAATGAACCAGTATTCACACAATTTATGACAGATGAGTGTCTATATATAGTGGCAGTGTCCATATCTTTTAAGACTGAACTATTCATTTAATTTCATTTAAAGTTCTCACTAGTCTGAAATAATTCCTGGAAAATTTGGCAAAGTAGCAATATGTCACAGCACATTTTACATTCTCAGGAATCCCACAGGTGTTCCTTTCAGTAGGCAAAATAGCCAAGAAGTTGAGCCTCACAATCAAGCAAAAGGCTAAAATTGTGCTTTTCTTCACTGAAACAAAGAGTGTAACTGGATTTCTAGTGTTTTTTTTTTTTTTTTTTTTTTTTTTTTTTTAATAAACTCACTGAGTATCTACAAGAAACGTAATACATGTAGTTCCCACTTTACAAAGTTCCCAGGTATATGAGTTGTTGTTGTTTTTTTTTTTTTTTTCCAAAACAGAATCAAAAAAATAATCTTAATTGCAATAAATAAATGTGGAATTTCAAACCACATGCGTAGTTATACAATACATTACTACTGTGCATGCGGCTATTTTTTCAGGCAGGTCCAACTCAAAGAATTTTGGAAAAAATTTCATATTTTAGATGCAATCAAAATTATAAAATGAGCCCGGGACAAAATTACAGAGAAAGAAGAACATGAAGTGTGTTTGGAATAAACTCTGTCATCATTGTATTGTTAATTTTAAACGATTCCAAGAACCAACAGAGATCATACAAAATGAAATAGAAGCAGTCGTTAATATTGCTAACCAATTGCTGCTTGAGATGTCTGCAACTAATGTTACTGATTTGCTTCAAACACAAAATGAAGAGCTTACAAATCAAGACCTTCTTGATATGGCAAAATGTGAAGTTGAGGAAAAAGATTTAACAGATGCAACTCCTGTTCATTCCTTTACTCTCAAGGGGCTTGATGAAGCTTTTTAACACATACAAAAAGCAATTGAGATTAGAGTCACAAGATTCAAATTTCAAGTGCACTAGAAAAGTTGCTACAGATTTTAAACAATTCTTATGCATGCTATCGTGAAATTTATAAAGAAAAGGGTAGCCTGTCTTGGAAGAACATGACTCTTTAAGCATTTCCGAAGAAGAAAATGACTCCTTGTGCTATCAACAAACCAATGAGTCGACAATGAGAGTGCATTTAGTCGATGATAATGAAAAACAAACATTCTTTAACATTTCTATGACATAAATAATTTATTTATTATTATAATTTTTTGATTTTAAAGGGTATGTTTTCATTTCTTTACATAAATAAATCATTGTTTAGTTGACTTTTATTTAACGTTACTATGGTCAAATTTAATTTTTTTTTTCTGTTGAAAATGTAACCCCTGTTTTTAACATTATGTCTATGGGAAAATAATTCCTGATTTATGTGCTAGTGCTAGTGCTAGGAACGAATGAACTCGTAACGACGGGGAAAACTACTTGTACTTCACTTATCCCAGCAGTGTGAAAATGATGCCAAATGGCCTTTAACACTTTCTGCAGTGTTCATTTCTGCAAAAATAGTTAAATCATTATCAGTTGAAGTACAATGATTAGGAAAGTGAATAAGAAAAGAGGCTTGGGACCGTTAAAATATCCTGATTCTATTCATGAATGCCTCAACTGGATATAAAAATTTTCCCACATAAGTTTACAGTGCTGCATATACTTTCTGAAAATTATAAGTAGAGAATCTGCTACATACACAGAGAGAGAAATGCAGTGAATGAACTCTGGTTTTCATATAAAGCTTACTTTCAATATAACTTTATTGTGAAACAGCAGACTATACAGATTTGGGCAACAGCTTGTGAAAAAAAAAAGGAGCCACAGATGATAACTATGTTGTTGTCTGACACTCAAGTAATGGTTTAATTGGATCCTGCATTTTTAGTGTAAACATTAACTCACAGTGGTCTATGTATGAGTTCAGAATGACTATTTCACAGCTCATGCCAACTTAGCTTCCCGTGGACACACCCAGTGCTTTATATAAAATGGTGCCATGCCATATTCAGTTAATGTAGAGTTAGATTTTCTGCAGTTCACTGGCCTTGCATATTGTCAGTGTTATCCTAACAATCAAAATTCTTGGGCATTTTTGGCCACCTTTGAGTTCAGACTTCAACATGTGACTTGTTCTTGTGGGGTTTCTTGAACCGTAATTCCAGGAATTCTGTTACACTCATGGACTGCAGAGCCATAACTGTTAAGGGTGTCATGAAATCAATGAAGAAATATTACTCCTTAAAAACAATGGTATATACTATCAAGAATTTCATCGAAAAATGGAGGACACACTGAATCGGTGGTAAAACAGAAATGTTTTCCAGAATGAACATGAAAATGTATAGAATTTGCAAGAAATAATGAATAAATGAGTTTCTCAAGAAAAATTAAAGGACATAACTAGGTCACATGTAACCTTATAGACAGAGGATATCAATTTCAAATGCCAACTGAAAATTTCAATATCCCTTAGCTGTAGAGTGAATAATTAACTACCAAATTCTTTGAAATACGGTAACAGAAATGGTGAGTTGACTCGCAGATTTAAGGAAGGAGAAAAAGGATGACATTTCTTTTTCTTCATCTGTACATTTCCTGACATGCCAAAGATTTACAGTAATTCCAAAAATAAAAATAAAAAAATATATTAGGATAACTCTGCATGTATTCCAACATTTGTTCATTTGGATATAAACCTAATTTTATATCAAGAGCAACCATATATTTAATCAATGAAACTCTTTAGATTCAATACATAATAAAATAATGAAATGGGTACTAAGTTGCTGCACACAATATGGCAAAGAATAAATCATTAGCATATGAACTAAGGAATCAAGAATAACAGTCAACAGATATACAGAATTCCCTTAGCAATCACAATAACCAAAAGACAGCTTATGGCATAAAAACCAAAACATAGTTTAAAATGCCTCATCAGGCAACCAACAATCACAATAACTTTTTTATGAACGCAATGACCTGACCACTTTGACCACAATCATTATACACGATAACTATATTTTATAAATTATCATGTATGATAATTACCAACAATAATTATCATAAAGAATATCATTTTAAGAAAGGTTTTCTAGAGATTTCTAAATTATAGTATGGAAGTATCTCTTATGCAGACCATAATGAATATTAGTGATTTTTTAGTAAGTGATCAATGGGGATTTGCACTGGAAATTGATATTGTATTTATTTGGGGCACATAATTACAGTGATTAAATTATTATGGCACATCAAAAAACAATTCCTATCTAACACTAAGCATATCTGCACTGCAGTCATAAATGATGGCGCTCTCTAATTTTTGTAAAATAATAAGAAAAGTTTACCTCGATATAATACGTAGAACACTTCTATATGATACTCTCCAGCAATTAAAACGAAAAAAAAAATCAAAAATCCTACATTACAGTAAAAAATAATTAAAAATCAATTGAACACAATTAAAAATCAATGTAATGCAATTAAAAATTAAATTAATTATAACAAAAAAAATTGCAAAACGATTTTCCTTATGTCATGATCAATGCTTTTCGACGTATGTCGTGACCACAGGAACGAATATTTTCATTCCTGCGATCACAACACACAGTCGAAAAGCGTCAGCTTCAGGAAGGAAAATCGTTTTGCAATCTTTTCGTTAAATTTCTTTTAATTAATTTATTTAATTTTTATTTGCGTTAGATTGATTTTTAATTGTGTTCAAATTTATTTTTAATTGTGTTCAATTGATTTTTAATTAATTTTTACTGTAATGTAAGATTTTCAATTTTTTCGTTTTAATAGCTGGAGAGTATTATACGCAGATGTTCTCTGTATTATATTGAGGTAAACTTCTATTATTTTACAAATATTGATATCAACGTAGAACGTATTGAGTATTACAGTTCTAGTTCACACTATCAAGCTGCAATCTAATGTGTTACCCAATCACCTGAAAATTACTACAACAATAACTTCATTAAACCAAGTCCTCACAGAATGGAGAACACTGAAAATTGTAGACTCATCAAACACAGTAGTACTAACACTGGTACACAATGTAATTAGAGAAAACACAATGTTAATGTTACAAGTAACTGTTGTCAGTTTTTTGCCATCATATTGCTGATGTGTATATGGGAAGAAATTCACATCTGAAGGAATGGCTGATTAATATGGAAGTACAACAGTAGTTCTCTGTAATGCTGAGAAAAGACATACCTTGGACAATAAAAGATGATCTCCAGGAATGAGTAGTCAAAATCCAACAATAATCACTAACAATTTAATTAATACTCATCACCTTAAGAATGGCAGAAACTACTTGAAAGAATATCAAGTTGGGCTCAGGATGAATGCAGTCAAGTTCACTTCATTAGCAAGTTCTTCTAAAACTTGCGACCTGATCAACTCTCATCTGTTTTGTATATGGAGCCCACAACAAAGGCTCTCTTTAAACAAGGATGCCATCAAATTTGTAAATCCATTAATGGTTTCGAAAGGAACTCGCACTTATTCAAACATCTACATATCTTTTCCTTACACTGTGTTCTCCAAAAATCCAAGAGTTGAAGAGAACTTTAGGGTAAACAGAAATAAAAGATTCTGCAGAAGCAAGTAAAACAGTATATACATATTCTTCATGCATTCACATATGAAGTATGAACATGAGTGCCTGAATATACAACTTTTTCTTAATAACAGCCCCAATCTATGAATTAGTGATTCATAACAACTTATTATTATGAATCAGTAATTAATCAGTTGGTATGTTTTAGCATGCATGCTTATTCTTCAACATACTGTTTTACTTTGTTTTTTAACTGTCTTTCTCATCCTATCATGGCCATATTTTTGGAACAATATCTTTTTGGTATATGTTTTCTCTACATAAAATATTCTTATACAAAGCAGTTATCCAGGAACTTTTCATTCTGTTACCACTCATATTACATTCAAATTTTGCTGGTTATATTTATGCAGGTTTTTAAACCTACATAAATATAAAATAACATTTATCCAGGTAGAGTATCATGTTAAGGTATCTGAATTTAAAATTCAAAATCTCTTCATTAATTTTTATATACAGCCCCTAGTAACTACAGTTTGTTCGAGTGCAAAATTAAACTAATAGGATTCTGCATGAATTTTATTTAACAGAACTGTCTGACCAGAAAAAAAATTTCAGAATTTCTACTCGAAGTATACAGGCAAAATGATGATTAGTTGCAAAGCCTAACTGTAATCGGCCATAAAAGGGAGAGGGGGATAATAAAACATTATACAGGGTGACCCAAAAGTCACTGTGTATTTTGGTGAAATCCGATGAATTTGAGACAAATGACTTAATAGAATGATTAAAAGCTTATTTTAATACAGTATCCAAGTTAGAAACAGAAAAAAGAATTATTCCATACAAAGGTCAAAAATTTAATTATTGCGTTCCACATCTTTCCCAGCAAATTTCAAATCGCTCATCCGCATTGCAGAACACATTTGCAAGCATTTCAGAGGTAATTTCCTGTTCTGCCTCCCGAATGTATTGTCTAAGATCAAGTAAATCTTGTATGTTTTTGCAATAAACCTTTGATTTTATGAAACCCGTAGAAACAATATCCAAGGGAGTAAAATCAGGAAAATGCACCGCCCAAGGTCTAGATCCTCTAAACCCAATCCACCGATTTGGAAAGCACCTGTTGAGGTATTTGTGGACAGTTTGAGCGTAATGAGATAGTGCTCAAACCTGCTGAAACATTACAATTGAAATAATACTATCATCAAGACGATGGGGGTTAAGAAACTGCTGAAGCATATCAAGTTACACAGTTCCTCTGACTGTTATGTTGCTTCTGCGAAAAAGTAAGGTCCATACATTTTTGACTTCGTCATCCAAAGCCACACATTTACTTTAGGGGAGTCTCTTTGTCATTCTGTGAACTCAGATGGTTTTTGGGAAGCCCAGATGTAACAATTGTGGCGATTTATTTTACCACAAGCGTGAAAAGACACCTCATCACTGAACAAGATGTGGTCCATTAAGATGTTATTTTGGATATACAGTGGTACCTCGGTATACGTCCTCGGTATACGTTGGACTAATTCCGCTGGAATAAGTCCAACTTGATATACGTCCTGTTTAGACGTGAAAAAGTTTGTTTGGTATATGACCTTTGTTTGGAATAAGACTTGTGTGCGTCAAAATGAGTTACGACACCGCACGCTACCCTTGTTTACCTCTCTCGAGACAAAGCCACGACTCAGAGATGCCAGATCTTACCCCCTCTCCAAAAACCGAATAAAAGCCGACCAAGGACAGACGCTAGCAAAGTACGTGCACCCGACCTCGCTCGGCTTTCCGAATAAAACCGACCGAGGACGTATGTGTGTATGGTGCGCGCTTACGTCCTCGATCGACTGAATTCGGTTTTTGGAGAGGGGGTAAGATCTGGCATCTCTGCCACGACTGCCCACGAGCATCAGTACGACAATTTCTACCGTTCAGTGAACAACCTGCGCTATAACTTTCTGTGATTTTCACATGATTTTGTGTTTTTTCGTGTAAATTTTTTGTAAATTCATTAACCATGAGTTCTAAGAAAGTTAATGGGAAGAGCCAAGCAACGAAGAAAATGGTTAGGATCACCATGGAGGTGAAAAAAGAGATTGTTGAAAAGTAAGGTGGCATGCGTATCCGGGATTTGGCTCCTGCATACTGTATGCCGAGAACGATGGTATCTACGATTGTGAAAAACAAAGACGTTATTAAATCTGCTAACGTTGCGAAGGGTGTGAAATAAATTACCAAACAAAGATCAGGGACATTAGAGCATGTTGAGAAATTGCCGTTGATCTGAATAACAGAAAAACAGTGTGCTGGCGATAGCGTATCGGAGGCAATGATTTGCGAAAAGGCAAAACTGATGCATGCCGATCTTTTGAGAAACAAGGCAGGAACGAGTCAAGAAAGTGAAGTGTTTAAAGCCAGCCATGGCTGGTTTGATAATTTTAAGAAGAGGACTGGCATTCACAGTGTTGTGAGGCATGGAGAGGGAGCCCGTGCTGATAAAGATGCCGCCAATGATTTTGTTACAGAGTTTGGGGAATTTTTGGAGGCTGAGGGTTTTGTTCCCCAACAATTTTTTAATTGTGACGAAACAGGCCTGTTTTGGAAGAAAATGCCTAACAGGACCTATATTACACAAGAGGAGAAGGCATTGCCAAGGCATTAGCCAAAGAAGGACAGGCTAACACTCTTGTTCTGTGGCAATGCAAGTGGGGATTGCAAACTGAAGCATCTACTGATCTACCACTCTGAAAACTCGAGGGCCTTTAAGAAACAACGTGCAGAAAACTCAGTTACCTGTGATGTGGAGGTCAAACAGCAAGGCTTGGGTAACCAGAGAATATTTCAGCGAGTGGTTTAATGTTATGTTTGGGCCAAGTGTAAAAAGTTATTTAGAAGAGAAAAACCTGCCTCTGAAGGCCCTCCTCATAATGGACAATGCTCCAGCTCAGGACTATGTGCTGCCGGAGTTTGACTTCATCACTGTAAAGTTCCTCCCCCCTAACACGACTCATCTCATTCAGCCCATGGACCAGCAGGTCTTCAGTAATTTCAAGAAACTCTACACTAAAGAACTATTCCAGAGGTGCTTTGAAGTGATCTCTGACATAGAATTAACCCTAAGAGAGTTTTGGAAAGATCACTTTACTATCGTCCATTGCATATCAATCATTGACAAAGCCTGGCAGGAAGGAAGTTTCCTACAGAACAATGAACTCTGCTTGGAGGAATTTGTGGCCAGAAGCAGTGACTGAAAGGGACTTTGAGGCTGTGCCTATAGTGGAGGATATTGTCTCTCTGGGCAGGTCCATGGTCTGGATGTGAGTGATGGTGATGTGGAGTTTACCGGCACTGAGTCATCGAAAATGCACTGCCGGTAGTCTTTAGGCCTAATCTGACATTGACCATATAAGACCAGGGTGATTTTCCGAGTATTTGTTCGTGAAAAAAATCGCGTCTTATAAGCCGGAAAATACAGGTAATTGCTTTTGTATGTATATTTTAGTGCACTGCATCATTTATTGCTTTTGTATTTACGTATTAAGCAGTGTTTAAATTATTTTATACAACCCCATCAATGTATAATATGCCAATAATAATAGGATTTTTTTTCATGGGAACGGATTAATCATTTTCCCTTTATTTCTTATGGGAAAAATTCGTTTGGTATACGTCCTGTTTTGTATAAGTCCAAGGATCTGGAACAGATTAAGGACGTATACCGAGGTACCACTGTAATCGACAAGTTCTGCACACATTGTTGCTCAATGGAGAAAATCTTCATGCAGGTAATGCAACATTTGGATGTGGTAAGACTTTTTCATTGGTGCCGAATGCAAAATTCTGTGAACTGATGTCCTGGGTAAGTTCAGTCTTAGAGATCCCTCCCTAACTCAAATATGGGTCCTCTTCTACATGTTGTCCTTGGGCATCCACATCTCTCCTTTTCATACACAGACCCAGTTCTTTTAAAGATATTCACCAGTGAATGAATCGCATTGTCTGTAGGACCAGAACTACGAAATCTCCTTCAAAATCTTTCCCTAATTTCACAAAACTTCATTCTTTGATTCGGGATGTTACAACAAAAATTCGCTCTTGAACATTCATCATGATTTATGGGTCTGAAAATAAAATATTAAAAAATTAATAAAAATTATAATAACATCTCTAATACATTACAAATATTTATGTTTTATGTAAAAAAGAAAAAATACACTTCTTGTAATGAAATTTATTTGAAAATGACAATGTTTCACCAAAATACACACTGACTAGCTTTTTATATAATAAAATAAACTTTATTTAAATACAGACATTATGTTATTACTCACTGTGGAAGTACTAAATTAAAATAATCCTATTATACCATGTGCTAATGTTACACAACTTTACTGAAAACAATTTACGAGCAATACAGTACCAATACTTCAACATGCAAAACAATTAAAGAGTAATACGGTACCAATTCTTAAACATGCAAAGTAATATCCAAATGGTTTAATTAATTATAGGCATAATAAATGCCTATAGGAAATGAAATCATTCAATAATTACAATACAGTCAAAGCTCTTTATAACAATTCCCCAGGATATGAGAAACAGTTATATAAAAAAGATGATTTATTAGTAGATCAGCAGAAGAAATGAGAAAAGTTTGAACTTTTATATAATTCTTCTATTACGATATAATAAAATGTAATATGTACTACAGTATTAAACAAAAAAAATTAAGATTATACATTTTGCATTGATTGCAAAGTGCATTTAAGATTAATTTAAAAATTACATATGCACATAATTGCTATATCCAGTATCACTGATTTACAGTATCTATGTATGTATGTACATACATATATATCAGTGCCTAAATATAGGCAGGGAATTTGCTTCGGACATTGAAATAATCTGTCAAAAATTTGTTGTTTCAGTGCAGAGCCTGTTTTAAAACAGAATTATGAAGGCATGTGAAAGCAACTCACATTTTTAATTGTTGATGAGCATCCTTCAAAAAATTTCCTGCTCAGTCACAGCAGGTTATTCTTCTTCATCGCAACAAATTTCAGATTCCACTGTCTACATTCAACTTCGGCATAAACTTTCAAATGTTTCCCTCTACGTTTACCACCATGATGCACGACATCAAAAATTGCTTCACAATTATCAAACTGTTGTTGAAATTAATACAGAGAGATGCATGCAAAGCATCATAGATTAACGGAGTAGGCATGTCAACCACTGCTACTCGCAACAATCAATTGGAAGGGTTACCCGCTTATAAATTTTAACCAAAAAAGTTTAGTAAGTTTAGAAATAAAAGTATTGGCTTAAAAATTTTAGAGACTGCATAATGAGGGGATGATGCTTATTTCTACTGGAATGAGTAGCAGTCTGGAAAACAAGCTGCAGGGGATTTCAGAAACTGCTGGAAGTCATTGCTGTACAAGTCAACACATAGGATGTGTTAGGGTAGTTAACAATAGGAACGGGTGCATATACACTTGAGTGTACACCAATGCTAGGAGTTTGGTAAATAATTTTGATGAATTTAGGGTGTTGGCCAAAACACCAAAGGCAGATATTGTTGGGATATTAGAGACATGGTGTCACACATGAGCAGTTATTCAGGGAGGGGAATGCCAGAGGTGAATTCAACTCTTATAGTGAGCTAGATAATTTTGTAATAACTGAGAGAAAAGTGGAGAAGAAATTGTTCAGAAAGAAGTGCACTTGGGTAGATGGGATCTATCCAGTTATATTAAAGGAGGCAGTAAAGGAAGTAAGCAAACCCTTAGCTATAATTATGAGAGCTTCCTTGGACTCAGGGGAGGTACCCATGGACTGGAAATGTGAAATGTGTCAATTCACAAAGGAGGTTCAAAAGGCGACACAGGTAATTACAGTCCTGTTAGTTTAACTTCTGTTCAAGGAAATTAATGGAGGCATTGGTTAAAAAAGCACTGCAGCATCATCTAGACAAGACTTCAGTTATAGCTTGGAAACAGCATGGTTTTGTAAAGGGGAAGTCTTGTCTGACCAATTTGATTGGATATTATGATGTGGTCACAAAGGAATTGGATGCAGAGAATAACTCTGATATCATATATTTGTATCTTAGAAAGGCTTTTGATACTGTTGCACTTGGACGACTTCTGCGCAAATTGGAGAAGTGTGGCAATGCAGGCAAATTGCTGCTATGGATAAAGGGATGGTTGAGTAGGAATAGTACTGCTAATGCAGCACTACATGAATATCGGAAACTTAAAGGTTTCTGTAAAGGACCTTTGACGTCAGTAGAACTTCATGAACTAATAAAGAAATATGAAGCAACCAGGGAGTTAGGTGTAATTCCAGGCAGGGGACGACCATGTATCGGAACGGATGTAGTGGATGAAGTGGCAGCTGCAATGGTCAGTATACAAAACACTACTAGTCAGGGGTGCCAGAGGCATGTCAACAGACTTGAACCTTCCTTGGTCTACTGTATGTAAAATGCTTTAAATAATTTTATGCTTGTTCCTGTACAAGATTCATGTAGTGCAAGAACTAAAGCCTTGTGATCAGCAACAACGAATGGACTTTGCTCTATGATTTCTAGCTCATATAGAACTTGACGATACATGGGCTCGAATGATCTTGTAGTCTGATGAGGCACATTTTACTATTCATGCACCAAACTGCCGACTATGGGGAACTTCTTGTTCAACTGCTGTGCATGAAAGACCACTACAAAGTCCATATGTTACAGTATAGTGTGGATTCACAGTAGAGTTTATAATCAAACCATTTTTCTTTGAAGTCTAACACCTCATGGCCCCATAAGGTGTACGGTAACTAGTGCACGGTACTGCGCTCTTCTAAGAGATCACATTATACCCGCTCAACAAGAGAGGCAATGCTTGGAGACCGCAGCGGGTGTGCAAGATGTTGTCCCACCTGCTTTACGGAAAAGTAGCCCCTCACATCTCGCCCCTGGAACATTTTGGCCCCGGCACATTTCGGCCCCAGTAGATAATGAGTACGTTACAAAAATGTAAATACAGTCAATTCTCGATAACTCGAATTTTTAGTGAAGTCCCAGTTCCTTTAGTGGAGATTCAAGATTAAACTCTCTCGATTACTTGAACTGAACTTCCGATAACTCTAACTTTCCTGAACAAATTTTCAAAATTACATTCGTGTATAAACTGTCACGTAGCCTTTAAACTAATTTCTCCCATTTTGTATGTCTTCAGAGTTCTCTTTCCATTGTGAAAGGAATGGAAAGAATACATACTCGACCACAAAGGCAATAGTTACATGGTTAGTGACAAGGAACAGTGAGTAATCTTATAGGAGTCTTTTCAGTAACAAGTGAATCTTGTTCTGATTTGTCTAAATTCAAACAATAAAAGTTCCTGCATCTGGCTCTTCTCACATTTCCTGGCACAGTGGACAGCGCGTGTTTGCTATTTTTGCCGCCTCATTATCGGTGGTGCATCGCATGAACAAGCTGAGTGTCATAGGCAGTGCAATATCTGCATATTATTTTTGCATCTTGATTGATTAATCCTATGTGAACAATAGCAAAAAGTGTTTTGTCAATAAGAGGCAAAAGAAAATTGGTAGACGATGACAACCACATTTACGAGTTTTCAAAGAGAACTCTAGATGAAAAACATGGAATCTGGGTTTGTGAAAAACGTTCCACCTGCAAAGAGCGTGTTTGGACAGAGGGTTTGGAAGGCCCAGTTGTGAAAGTCATTACTAAACATAACCATGCAGCTCAAGCTGCAAGGTTGGAAGCATTGCAATTGATTGGTCAAATACGGCAACATGCAACAACCGCGAATGAACGGCCACAGCAAATTGTAGCATCGTAATTGCAGAGGCCCATGCCAATGTCACGGCATTACTTCCTAAAAAGGTTTCACTTAAACAAACCATTCGTCAGGTTCGATGCAACAACGGTACTCCTGCTTTACCAAGCAATCTCCAAGACCTAGTAATTCCACAAAATTATCATCAATGGCAATGTACAACAGTTTTTGATGTATGATTCTCAGGATGAACTGCTACCAGGTCGCATGCTTATTTTTTCCACTAGTAACAATCTTCAGTTATTGACACGTAGCCAGCAGTGGTTTTCTGATGGAACTTTTAGCACAGTACCCACGCATTTCCAGCAGCTTTATACAATTCATGTGGTTCAATTCAATGCAGTTATTCCAGTGGTCTATGCACTTCTGCCAAACAAAACTCATGCCACATATGTCAAGTTGCTTCAAGAAGTTAAAAATCTACAACTAGGTCTCCAACCCCAGCGACTTATTACAGATTTCGAACACAGTGCCATGCAAGCCTTCCACCAAGAATTTCCTGGTATTGTAAATACCAGTTGTTTTTTTCATCTTTCCCAAAGCGTTTGGCGAAAGGTACAGAATGAAGGTTTAAAAGCCCGATACGAACAAGACCATGAATTTGCTCATTGGTTCCGAATGATTCCGGCATTGGCATTTATTCCTCCTGTTAACGTTATTCTAGGATTTGAAGATACATATATTGGAAGAAGACAGCGGAGATGCCGGCAATTACCCATTTTTGCCATGTTTACACACGAACACTGAATGATCAGCAATGTACCAACAACTGCGTGGAGGGGTGGCACAGGGGATTTCAGAAAACTTGTGCTACTTTATTCCCAAATATTTACCGATTCATTGATACTTTAAAGAAACAACAAGAGCTACACAATTTCGAAATTGTGTAGCCCTTGTTGTTCCTTGTTGTTACATAACTAATTGCCGGTAATTCAGGCAATCAAAGAAACAAGAAGTACACTGCAATTTCTGCTAGAATCAAAAGTATTGTCCAAGATTTTCAAAATCATAATGTGATTGATTGCCTTAGAGGCATTGCATACAATTTTCGAGTTTTAAACAATATAATGTGCATTTATTCTATTAAAACAAAATAAATTAGAATTATTAAAAAATTAGGTGTATCATTTACATTTCTGTAGCCTACTCAATATCTACAGGAGGCGAAATGTGAGGGGCCACTTTTCCGGATCCCGCCCCACCCCATGTTGGTTGACAAGTGAAAGAACTGCTCTGTTCAACATTCAGAAACGATGCAATCATTTCTAAACTTTTACGGATCTTCATCCCTGTGATTTCTCGCTATGGGGATACCTGAAAGACAGAGTATACCGGGGGGAAGCTAGAAACACTTGTCGATTTGAATTAAACAGCTTGTAGCCAACATCCCAAACGAGATGCTAAGCGAAAATGTGACGTGCTCAGTCCTCCATTTTCATAATGTCATATCAAGTGAAGGAAAGGACACATAGAACAATATCTGTATATTTTTAAGTTCTTGAACTAATTTTTTTTCATCTATAAATCGCTTCCCAATGCCCTAAATGAAATATCCACTGATTGTCACAGTACTATCTTTAACCGTTTTGACACTAAGTTCTCCTGAATAGGGAAACTTGTTTTATAACCACCAGTATATTGATTCAGCTATGTACATAAGTGTAAATTTTTTTTTTTTTTTTTTTGCTAACCTGTGGATAATATTCTTCAGATGTTCACGTATCATTTAATTCTGTTAATTGGTAAGAAAAAAAAAATGTAAATTTGTGCTTTATATCTTCATTATTATAGCCTGTGCATAATATTCCTCTGATTTTTGCTTTTTAGAATTGCATTTTGATAAAATCAAAAATTTAATTTGCAAACATGATCACAATACCTGGTGCTTACTGTAATTATTTTATGGCACCAGCATTGAAAAAAAAAAAAACAATGCTAGCTTGTTCGGAATACTGATGTTCGGATTTTCAATGCTCTACTGTATATTAATTCTACTGAAGTAAAAAAAAAAAAGATACAGCCATAAAATATAAATATGAAATTAACTGTCTGTTCAATTTTCCAGCACAAGACAACACTGAGAGCATGAAATTTCAGTGTTGTTTTTTTTTTTGAAAAATTTGTCCTCTGACTTTTTTATAGAGCAATGGTTCACAAACTTTTTTGGCCGTCCCCTTGGTTCCGTAAATTCATCATTAGTGCCCCCTACTCTATCCTGTAAAAGAATTATTCAGAGTTGCAGTTTGCACAACCCACTAAGGAAATTAATAACACAACAGGATTCAAAACAGAAACAATTAATTGCACATTTATTCAAAATCCAATTAAAACTTTTTAGTTTAATTGGATTCAAAAAAAAAAAAATAATAATAATTTATGGACTTGATCCGGGGATAGCAGCTTTTCAATGTCTTATAGTCATTTTGAAGAGTCATAGATACCACATATAGTGTATAATTCAATGAACTATTAATAAAACAGAGAGGCTTCGTGATGTGCTACCTGTTTCCCAATGTCTGGTTTAAAGTAACTTAGCAATCGTAAATAGCCAAGTTCAGTAATCTGGAGTTGATTTATTTGCTCTCCAAGCAAAGAAATTTTGCTTGGAGAGCAAAGTTTCCACATTGAATGAACACACTAAAACAGCATAAAATATTTATATTTAACTACTTAGAAGGAATGCACAAACAAGCACCTACCAAAGATGTACGGTAACTAAATTATAAGAAAATCAATTGCTATTACCAATAACTGGCAGAACAAATCTGAATTGTAAATAGAAACAAAGTGACCAAAAGAAATAGCTTTGAAAACAAGAAGAGCAGTAAAACTTTAATCATAAATTATAGGAGAAAACCTCATACCTTTTTAGCAGGACTGTTAATCTCTCAACACTCAATCACAAATGATTATAATATGAACGTGCATAGTCATAAATAAATCAAATTAAAATAGCTATTAATTAAAATCATCACGCCTTCAACTCTCATATCACGCCAAGATTATCGGAAAGAATTATGGAAAGACTGCGGCCACCACCTCCAAAAAACCAACGAACATCACATGCCACCACGAAAATTGAAAAACAATTGAAGCGAAACCCTAAAAACAACGAAACAAATAAATATCGATTAATTCACACACAAATTAAACTTTAAAACCGTTTTTATAATATTACATTAGTAATATACGCAGACCTTATAATATTTCGGACTCATGTACGCTTACGCACATGCATGAATGGTAATTCATACATTGGTCTATATAAATAATCTCGTGTCAGGTGTCGTTAATTGTATATAAAAAGGGGGGAAGGATATCATCAGCGAATCACTTTTGTACTTCTTGTGAAGACAGTAACGAACCGAATAAGGTGGTCTTTTAAAAGAAGTTATAAAATGGTTTTAAAGTTTAAAGTTTAATTTGTGCGTGAATTAATGGATATTTATTTGTTTCGTCTCACCACACCAACTTCAAAGAAAACACTGCATGAAGTTTGAAATTTTTTTGGGAGATGCTCGGAATTCCACATGCCCAAAAAATTTGTAAGTGGGCCACTTTGGTCACACGTGCCATGGGTTTGCCACCCCTGCACTAGGTACTTCTTCAATCCAAAGGAACCTCTCCCAAGTCCAAATATATCCTCATATTTAAATCCAGTGGTTCAATACACTCCATCAAAACTACAGGGTATATATACCATCAACTCCGGCAGCCTTACTTGCCTTTATGCTCAAATTTTTCTAATAAACAATCATCTGTAATTATGACCTCACTAATTTCATATGGCTTAACCTCACTCACACAGCCTCTTCTCAACATAAAGGATCTTTTGCCAGTTTGTTATTTGTTATTTGGTTTTTAGGAGAATTAGCAACTAAGGCCATATTGCTCCGAGAATATGCGGTGGTCATTTCCTGACCTTTCCGCATCCTCCGTATTTGTTGACTGGCTCGAACCCCGGTCTAATCAAGAAGACTGTGTTACACACTGCTGCTCCTTCCCACCTGGCTACAGAGGCGCCCTTCTGCCAATAAAGACCGATGCAAAGTAAAGTATATGTTCAATTCTTGGACAATATCGGCTGAGTTGTCTAAGACTTTCTCACACCCAGTGCACAAGGATCCAATCTGATTCAGTTTTTTCTTCCTTGTATTCACATACATGAAAAATTCCTTGTCCCCATTCTTTGCTCTCTTAGCTAATGCTTTTTCATATGCAGCCCTGGCCTCCCTGACCTTATTTGTGGTACTATTACAGATCAACTTGTATGTGTTGTAGGTTTCAGTACTTTTCACTGCACTAACTGTCCCATGCTTTTTCTGCTTTATTTCACCAGCCAGCTCCACAGTCATCCATTTCGGAATCCTCCTCCTGCAATATTTTCTTAAAGGTAAGTATGCATTCGTGGCTTCTATAATTTTTGCTTTAAAAGTATTCCATAATTCAAATGTATTCGCCATCCTGCTGCAATCTGCCTAGTTTACCGAAAGCATATAGCGCCTTAAGCTGAATAAGTCCCCTCTTCTGACGGTAAAATCTTTACCTTCAGTAACGTCACTCTCCATCTTCAAGATAGTATGACAATTGCATAATTACTTTCTGACAATGTACTTTAAGTCCTGTGATGTCATCTGATTCATTAGTAATGATGAGGTCAAGAATATTCTCATCCCTAGTTCTTTCTCTAACATGCTGGTCACAAATTATAATCATCTAGTTTATTAAAAGAAATTTTTTCCCCATTGTGACTTTCCTTCCCACGTAGTCCAATCAATTTGGAGCAGATTAAAGTCACCCATAATAAGACATTTACGCTTGCTAGTTGCTTGCCCATTCCATCTGCAAGACTCGCATCATGTTCTTCACAATCTTCTGGTCTGTTGAATTCTCCTGTACTCACTGTTCCTTTGCTTCCAACTAACTTGCAAGACACAGATTCTATGATGGCAGATGTAACTTCAAACTCAGCAAAAGCTCTTTTCACACCCAGATTGCTTTTGATAAGAAGCATGACCCATCCACCCCTTCTATCTTTAGTTCAAATTCAGCCATTTTATTGACAACACACCTGACATTACTGTAGACATGGTTGGGACTAAGTAATCTTCTAAAATTTACAACCCTGACAAACCCCGAAGTTATTTTGGTTTGTAGTCCAATCTTTATCTTCCCCCTAGTTAGAAAAATTCATTAATTAATAAGGAGATGGCTGTATTTCAATTTCATTTCTATTAATCACAGAAAAATAAGAAAACAAATTTCAATTAATTTCAATTAATTTTAATATGTTTAAGCTCTTTTTAATGGGACCAACTCACAATGCAGAAAAATGTAAATTCCAAATTGCAAGTGTTCACAGAGGTAATCAAAACAGGAAACCAAGCGGTTATACCAACTAAAGAGATAACCTTTAATATTTATGTCACAAAGAAATGCCAGATAAACTCATGAGCTTATTGTCTCAGAAGAAAAATGCATGGGATGAATTTAAACTGTCACGAGATAAAGAATCTTATAGGAATTAGTGTGAAATCAAGTTACTCAGGAAGTTAGGGAAAACAGGAATGCGATTATTTTGCAGTCACAGAATAAGTCTGCTAAGGAGGGGATCTTGTTTACCAATCTGATTGGATAGTATGACGCAGGAATAAAAGAACTGAACGCAAAAATAACTTTGAAACTATACCACATAAAAGGCTTCTGTACAAATTGCAGCAATGTGACATTATGAACAAATTAGTGCTATGGATAAAGGGATGGTTGAGTGGTAGAAAACAGTTATTATCAATTGACAATGCTCTTGTACTATTGCCACTGCTGCAGTTCCCCAGGGTTCAATGCTGGGCTTCTTGTGTTCTATATCATTGTCAAAGATATACTTCTAACAGTGAAGTACATATATGAAGTACATTATTCCGTATCATTTATTAATGATATGGATTAAGGCATATTACGTTTAATGTCAAAGTTTGTAGGTGATACAAAGGTTGGCACTGTAGATAATGTCAGAAATTAGGGTATACTACTGCATACAAAATCTAAATAAATTAGGCCAATGGGATGAGAAGTGATAACTGAAGTTTACACTTCAAATACTACACTTCAAAGGTACTTCATATGGGTAGCAATAATCTCAGAATAACAATAACTGTATGGTACACACATAGTAGTGGAAAATGATTTAGAACTGTAGATAAATATAAGTGCAGTAAGACATGAAGTTTTCTGAGAGAAGTGCATACTGACTGTCAGGAGAGATCCAAAGGTTTTGTTAGTATGAAAATATGAGAATTTTGTTAGTACGAAAATATGAGAATTTGCTGTATATGGCAATGTTAAGGCCACATCTTGAGTACTACATTGAGATCTGGAAGCCTAATTTTAGGAGGGATGTAAATCTCTGGGAATGGGGGAGGGGGAAAGCAATGAGATTAGAGAGAAAGAAACAACATGTTCGTCCAAACGAGGCACCTGTGAGATCAGGTTGCAGTTTTTAAGACTTTCAATGGATTGCATAGGTGAAATGTTGATGGCATCCTTCCTCATGCCCAGATAAGAACATTATCATCAAAGACACATGACGATGCATATATTAAACTGAAGGAAAGTGCAGGTTACATGTGTGGTAAAAAATTAGCTTACAGTCAGTGGGCAACTGACAGTTCAAAAAACTTCCATCTGGTAAATGGAAGTTGATAGTCTGAATAATTTTAAAGCGGATCGAGAGAAATAGAGGCGATCGACAGATGGACAAATTCTGCAGCAGCTGTCTCCAAAGATTTCATAACAGGAGGGATGCTATCCTGAAATGTTTGCAGGAAGACCATATCAGTTGAAAGAAATGAGCACTGGTTGTGTTCTCAAAAGACATTCTTTAAAAAAATCAGGGGAAAGTGACAAGTATATTTTATAATTTGCTGCCAAACAAAACAATTGCTGAACACAGTCTTGTAATGATGTTATGCTGATGGTAAAATGGTAGATGGTGCTACAATGCAGATGGTAGTACAAAATTGCACCTACTTGTAGTTGGTAAATTTTCCAATCAACGATGTTTTAAAGAAGGGAGTTAACCAACTTCTGTGTGATTATGAAGCCAATCAAAGTGTTGCATTATGATAAAAATTTTTTGTCTTGGACGTCAGAAGTCTGAGAAGGATGGTTTAAGAAAAAAAAAAGAAAAATTTTGATTATTTTGGATCTCACAGCACATTCTACTGAAGCACTAAAGTTGAATTTGTGTTGTCCATAAAATAAAAAATAAGATAACAAATGTTGTTTTTACTTAAGTGCCAATTTCACTAATTTTATGCAGACACAGGATCAAGGCTAGAGCAGACTCTTCATTTTCCGGGATAGATGGTAAAAAAAAAAATCCCGGTAAATCGATTTCCCTGTTAATCCAAAAATACAGCAAGTGCCCGACATACGTGAGAGATACGTTCCAGGACTTCTTACGTAAGTCGAGTTTTACGTAACTCGGGAATGACCAATAAAATATTGCTGCTAAACTCCCGATACGCCAAAATTACAAAAACCACATAATATCCTCAGAAGAATGAAGAAAAATAGTTATATATTTTTCAATTAATTTGTTATATATTTTTATATATAACTAATATTAGTTATATATAAAGAAAAATAGCTAAATATATTTTTAATTTGTTCAATTAAAAACTTGATCTGGGGACAGTGGTGACATGGCCGGAGTGGCACATAAAACACGAAAGGAAGAAAGAACACATGTTATTGTACTGTAAAAGCTGATACAGTATGTATTTTGTAGCCTTGGTTATTAAAGTTGACTTCACTAGTGTCAATCGCTTTACTGCTTCTCATATTCTGTCATTCTCCTTTATTGTGCTCACCATTGCCACTGACTAATCTGAATTCATTGCGAAACTTGTTAATTGTTTGACAATTTTCATACATCTTTATTGTTTTAATTTTCTGATCCAAATCAATTGCATTCCTTTTTTTGATAGATTTATAGTACCAATGCAACTTATTCTCTTAGTTGGCACAATGATAAAGATAAAAATTAAATTTTCTGAAAAGAACTTGACAGGAAGAAAATTCACTTTAACCCCATGTGATCTCGCATTTTACTAAAGCATATTTCTGGAGGTCACTACCACAAAACAATTTGCACTTTCCGGGTTAATGGGCTTCTCTGCTAGTGCAATTCATCGGGTAATAGTTTATTACCATATTATTGCAAATGCAATAAGATTGAGTTTCAATCTTATTGCATTTGCAATAATACCAATAGACGGAATTCTGTGGTTTTTTACATTATTATGGTGAAATGTGTGGCAGATGTAACTTTACTGAAATCTTCAGTCATATAAAAACAACATAACGTAAGTCCAAAACTACGTAAATCGGGGACTTACTGTATCGAAAAATTTTCCATAACCTATGTAAAAAGTATGGTGACAGATAAAAAAACGAAAAAACCTAACCAAGTTTTACTCAATGGTAAAACGTTTTACTCACCAATACAATGCTTTCTTTTTTTTTCTTTTTTTTTTTTACAATGTTGATTTTAAATCTAATAGCTTCCCTTTATTTTTCACGATGACACGTATGGTTTGGTCACCACTAAACGTTTGCCCAGTTCTTCCTTGAATTTAATTAGATTATCAACTTTCACAACAGAAGTTTGTTCCAGCAATCACCTACCCACTTGCTAAAGGCAAATCTCCACACATATAATCTACAACTGTCTTTCTTCCATTTCATTTTATGTCCCCTCAGGTTTGTAATCTGAGCAGGAGGAAGAATCCCATCAGCATTGAGCATGCTCAACCCATTTAAGGCCTTATACACCTCAATCAGATCACCTCGCAAGTGCATAGTCTCCAGATGCTGCAAAGTCTTTCTTTGTAAGAGGACCCCTATGCCCCCCTCACCACTTGTTGCCCTTCTTTGCACTCATTCTAGCAACTCAACATCCTTCCTAAAATGAGACCTCTAGGCCTGAATGCAGTACTGAAGGCGTCGCCTGACCACAGCCTTATACAAAGGGATAGTAACCTCCTTATCCCTACTAGCAAAATTCTTATATATCAGGAGTTGGCCTGTAAGTCGATCACGGCTTTAATTTTGGTCGATCACGACAAATTTTAAATATATATAAAAAATATATTAGTCAAAATCTAAATATTATTATTATGTGCCCCCACTGTATAAGCTTATTACATATCCATTGAAATACGTGATTACTCTTGTCGCTGCACAGTTGCTAGGCTTGTCTAGGGAAAAATTCACGCAGTCACATTGTGGAGAGCATAGTATATGTATAGAATTCTTATTTAGCTTACTTAATACTAATAATTGGACAGTACTTGTATGTTTATTTGATACACTTTGATTTAAAATGAATACTACGAAAAAGAGTAAAACGTATCATTTTTATCAAGAATGGGAACTAGAATACTTTTTTTGTAATGATAAAAGAAAAATGGTGTTGCTTGATTTACAATGCTTCTGTGGCTATATCCAGAAAAAGAAATTTATAAAGTGACTTCAACGCACTCCATGGTAAATAAAAATCGGATTTTCCACCTAATAGTGATCTTAGAAAAAATAAATTAAAAGAACTTAAATACAGATTATTCTCACAACAAAATTGCTTCATGATACCTAATGTACAATCTAAAGCAGTAATTGTAGCAATCATTTAAAGTGAGTCATCTTTTTGCAAAAAAATTCAAACCATTTTCTGATGGTCAATTCATCGAAGATGCATTTTTAGAAATAACAGATTCTTTTTAAAAATTTTAAGAACAAAAATGAAATTAAAACTGCTCTTTAAGATCCGTAATTATCTCGAAATATTGGGTGCGATGCATCAAAAAAATTAGTAAAAATGTGAGCGAACAATTGCGTGCTCATATTACTAATTGTGTGTCCTTTTCTTTACAACTGGATGAGGCTACAGACGTCAATAACACCACTCAATTGCTCGTTTTTATTTCTATGGTTTTCAACGATTCTACTACTAGAGAAAAACTGCTGGGTATGGTTTCGTTAAAAAAAAGAACTATAGGTCTTCATATATTTAACGCATTCAAAAATTTAATTGAAAAAATTAAATTACCACTATTTAAGCTCGTATCAATAAAAACAGATGGAGCTAAAGCAATGATAGAGGACCTTAACGGATTCATTGTATTGTGCCAAAAGGATGATGAAATCCCAGATTTTTTGATTTTCTACTGTATCATCCACCAACAAGCATTAGCCAGCAAAAGATTACATACTACGCGTTATGGACATAGCTTTCAAAATCATGAATTCCATCAGAGGGCAATCTCTTCAAAGGAGACTTTTCAAAATGCAACTCAATGAAAATGAACCAGGTCTGATATTACACACAGATGTGAGGAGTAAGTTTCTACTGAGATTTTGAAATTTGCTGAAAGAAATTAAAAAAATTGTTGATCAAAGGGGAGATAATTATCAGCAGCTACAAGATACAGTGTGGTTATGTGATTTGGCAGATTTTACTAGCAAATTAAGTGATCTGAATTTGGAATTACAAGAAAAAAATAAAAATGTGGGTGACACGATTATTAGTATTTCTGCATATAAATATCAATTTTTAGCAATGGCTAAGGATCTCAAATAAAAACAAATTCGATCATTTTGCAAATATGCAAGATCATTTGCAAAAATATCCCGTTTTTGAATTTAATAGTGAGAAATAGCTGAAATTGAGAAAGTTGTGGATGATTTTGGTTTGATACAAAGCATACAAACATACAAACCTAGCATACAAACCCACTCCTCCCCTCGTGCCTGCGCGCATTGTTATTAACTTCCATTTATCACTGCTACGGACTTCCACCCGACGCACCAATAGCAGCCACAAACAGACCAGTCCTCCGACTAGCTTACAAAAACGTAGCTCAATCCGTGACAGAAAAATAAAAAAGTGGCGCAGAGAGAGAGAAAGACGGGGGGGGGGGGGTGTTAAGTGGAGGACAAATACGGAGAAACAAAGGGCGTTTCGAAGCTCGACCGACAGGTTTGGAACTAACCTGGCTGTCCGTCGAGTTTGAGGCCAGATGTTGTGGCTAACAGACACAAGGTGATTAACACTTTCCAAAATGATAGAGTAGGGAAGAGTGGCATGTTACTCTAGTAAATGCTTTGGCCTTTAGGGGGCCCTCGCCGAATTTTCAAATATTCACTCGCTGGCCGATGGAAATTTATAATAACGATCCTCCTCCCATTGATTGATTTTAAAACAATTGAAGACATATTTGTTCAATATATTTCTTATCCATTTAATGTCGACTTAGATACAAAACAAATTGCACAAAAAAATCACTGAGAAAAGTACCCAAATTTAAAAAATGCAGTGAACTTTTAAATTCCTGTTTTGGTTCCACATATCTATGTGAATCGGTCTTTTTGGTATTTTTAACAAACAAAGATGAAGAATCACTGTACAATTACAGACTTGCATACAGAAGATTTTTATGTTTGGCCTTATCACATTTTGATAAGGCTTTAGCATCCCCAATTTTGAAAGCTTGGCAGTATGACTTGAGAGGGAAACTTCACATAAATTAAAAATTTAAATACGTACAAATTTAAAATAAGAATTCTGAATTGTATTTAATTTTTAAAATTTATAAACATTTTTCAATATGTGTTGATTAACTTTTTGCAATTGCATGTGCAATAAAATTCTTCAGATGGTAGAGTGTGGCACATTTTGAAGAAAAAAAGTAAATCGCATCACATATTAAGTTGCCCATCCCTGCTATATATCATTGGCAAGATCTCATGATGTACTCTGGCAGCCTGTCTGAGTAAGAAAATTTCATATCTGACTTCACAATTACCCCCAGGTCTTTTTATTCTCTAACACACTGAGTTGGTATATTTCTCTGGGTTATTTCTACCCATATACAGTACTTTCCATTA
The DNA here is from genome assembly GCF_048544385.1 of Mastigoproctus giganteus. Classification (NCBI taxonomy): domain Eukaryota; kingdom Metazoa; phylum Arthropoda; class Arachnida; order Uropygi; family Thelyphonidae; genus Mastigoproctus; species Mastigoproctus giganteus. Next base: position 122,734,570 of record NC_143582.1, read on the forward strand.
GTCATGTTACACTTCAGTTGCCACTTCTCAGACGATATGGCCAACTTTTCTTGATCCGGATACAGTAGCATACTGCCATACTGTCATTAACAACCCTGCCAACCTCTGATCATCTGCAAACTTGGACATTAAGCCTAATATCCCTAATTCACTATCATTGATAAATATACAAAACAACAATGGGCCCAACACCGAACCCTGGGGGACTCCACTAGTAACATTAATCCAAGAAGGGCGGCGTCCATTAATTACCACTCTGTCTTCACCCACTCAACCACCCTTTTATCCATTGTAGCAACTTTCCTTTATTGCCATACTGCTCGAATTTGTATAACAGTCTTCCATGTGCGACAGTATGAAAAGCTTTCCTGAAATTCAAGTATTGGAAATCAAAATTATGTTCTGCATCCAGTTCCTTTCTGACCACGCCATACTATCCAATCAAATTAGTCAGACAAGACTTCCCCTTAACAAACATTATGTGCATAATGTTGGTTGGTTGTTGGATTTTTTTTTTTTTTTGGTGCAAAAGCAGCTTTGGCTATATTCCACCAACTTTCTTGATTATGGTTTATATCGGGCTAAAACAGCCTGTTAGTTTTAAATAAGTAAATATATTTTTGTTATTGGAGTTATCGTCGAGGATTTGTGACCAGGTCAGGGAATCGTGAATATTTATAAGGAGATGGAAGGCTGATTGTTGCACCATGTGGACATTCTCTAAGGAAATGTTTCACAGTGAGTTGACAAGAATGGTGAAGACATTTTCGAAGATTTGCTTTGTGAGATGTGTACGTCCAATGTGCAGTCTGGTTAGAATGACTTCTTTGTGCCGATTCTCACGGACTCTAATTCCATGGCTGAAATTCATGTTTTATTTGAAACAGTTTGTTTGGTTCATTTTGCCAGATTTTTGACCACCGAGCTTTGAGAATCTGTTTTATGATAGGTCTGTAATCAGAGTGTAGAACTTTGTAAAGCCTTAGGTTTGTATTTGTAGGATTTTTTGCTGCTCGATCAGCACTTTCATTACCATCAATGCCTGTATGTCTGTTTTTTTTTTTTTTTTTTTTTTTTTGTAGTTGTTGGCTCATTGGCTTCTGCGGCCATAATGCACCTTCCAAGGTTTTTGCAGTACTTTGATCCAAGCCCGAGGCGGGAATCGAACCCGCGACCTTTGGGTTGCGGGCAGGCACTTTACCCACCCGGCTATCCTGGTCGGCTACCTGTATGTCTGGGATCGATCAGAAATTTACTTGCCTTCTTTTGAGTTTCACGAGATGAGCTTGTATCAGGCAAAGAATGGGATGTGATGGAGTCTGCTTTCATTGGACAGCATGCATTGCATTTAATGAATCTGTGTATATGAAATGTTTTAGAAGAAGAGAGGATTCAATGTATTTTAAGACAATTAGTATGGCGTAATAAATATAAATTTATAAAAATAAATATAAATCAGCAGAATAGCTATTGCAATTGTTTGGGAGTTACTGTGAGACGACATTTTGTGAAAGGACCACTGCAGCACCGACTTGGGTATCTGTTTTAGAACTGTCTGTATATATTTGTAGATATTCAAAGAACTGTGATGAGTGAGATGAATGCATCTGTTTTATGTTGACATTTGCCAGTGTTTTTTCGCCACTGTAAAAAATAAGTGTCACAGTTAGCATGAAAATGTGCCATGGTGGAATAGTTATTCTATTATCCTCATATACGTCGTCAAAGCTTAGGGCCCATTTTGAAACAAGTTCTTTTATTCATATTGCAGCCGATTTATTTACTGTGGGTTTATTGCTGTAGAGGTTCTCCTACTGTGGATTGAAGAGATACTGCCAAAAAAAGGATGATGAGAAAGACTGGATTTCAATGGCATAGTTTAATAGCAGCTGTTTGTTGTTTGTTTGTTATTTGGTTTTTAGGAGCATTAGCAACTAGGGGCATATTGCTCCGGGAATATGCGGTGGTCATTCCCTTGACCTTTCTGCCTCCTCTGTATTTGGTGGTGACGGGCTCGAACCCCGGTCTAATCAAGAAGCATGTGCTACACACTGCTGCTCCTTCCCACCTGGCTACGGAGGCGCCATTAATAGCAGCATTTGCCTCTGGAGATATGGTGAAGGCTCATGGGCCTCCGCATATGAGCTTTGTACAGGCAATGTTCAGTATGCCCCTAAGGAAATTCATAAAGCACTGTGATGAATCCAATCAAGCATTTGATGACACTTGGTCTACACAAGCTATACACAGGGGCTCCATAGTCTAGTCTTGATCTGATTATAGAATGGTACAGGCAGCGTAATGTGAATGAATCAGCTCCCCACATCATTGCAGAAAGAACTCTGAGAATATTTAGTTTTTTTAGACAGGATGTTCGGAGGCATTTGATATGTTCCAAAAAGTTAAGTTTTTTTATGGAAAATCAGGCCAAGGAAACATACTATCAGCTGGTTTCCTAGCCTTATTTCCGGATCTGTGTGCATTTTTCACTTTCAACAGAAATGTATGGCCATTTTTTTTTTTTGTTGTTGTTGTTGTTGTGATATTCCATAGTCCACAATTCTATATTCCAAACTGCAGTTTGCAACTGATTTTCAATCATGTTCATGTTTTGTGAATGGCATGAAATGGTAATGTCCTCTGTAAAAAGGAATGGTTCAACTGTTCGGTAGGTCTTTTGTAATACTTTTTTTTTTTTTTTTTATTGCAAACAAAGTTGCACTCAGCACTGAATCCTGAAGAACTCCTTCCTGAATATATGTTTGTGATAGATTGTTTTGATATTTTACTTGGGGTCCAGAGATAATCTAGTTTTACAGAAGCTATACTGATTTGTGTTTAGTAAGTTACATGTTTTCCAAGAACCAGGTTAATAAGTGTTCACCATTTTCTCCAGGGTTTTTGCGAGGCAACTTGTTAGAACTACTGGTCGATAATTTGTGGGGATCATATGATCTTTGTCAGGTTTAGAGAAGGAAATTACAAGGCAGTGATGCCAGGAGTTTGGATAATAGTTTTCCATATAGATTCTGTTGCATAGCATGAGTAAGACCTTCAGAGATTTTTGATTAAGTTGTTGGATCATTTCATAATGAACCCCATCTGACCTTGCTATATGCTTCCTCAACTTAGCCAGAGCTTTTTGCAATTCTTCTATGTTGAAAGGCAGATTATATGGGAGTGGTTTACTGGTATTAAAGTTTAGTTTGTGTTTTTCAGCTACAATTTTAATTTTCTGAAAGGATGGGATATATACTGATATATTTGCAAAAGTAGCAGCAAGTATGTAATTTCCTTGGAGTTATTGATCTCCTGTCCATTCCAGTTTATTAATGTAGGTGGAACTGAAAGAAATTTAAAATTTGAAATAAAGAAAGTTTTCTGATTTTGTTCCATATAGCACAGGTATCTGAATTTTTGTTAATTGTGGAGGTGAAACATATCCACGATTCCTTTCTATTCCTAATGCTGGATATATCTGGTTCTAGATTTAACTTTTTTAAAATTTATGAGATTGATGAAGGTGGGATAATTTCAGAAGAGATACCAACCTCATTCTTCTCTCTCTTGGCAATACTGCATTCATCATTCCACCATGCTGTGGCACATTTATAATATTTTACAAAAGACCAAGATACTGTAGTTCCAGTTGCTATTAAAATTTGGTTTCTGACATGTGTTATAGTATTGTCTATAGGCTGAATGGTGATTATTTGTTTTTCTACTGCTGAAAGTGCTCTATATGTTGTTCACTCAGCTTTATGGAATCTCCATCTCTTTTGGCCGTGTTAATATTTTGCAAACCACAGGGAGATGGTCGCTATTAAGAGGATTATTCAAGATTGTCCACACAGGATGAATATATGGAGACATCAATTGCAGAGGCTGTTCCAGTGGACAAATGGATGTATGTCTTTTCTCCAGTGTTAAGGAGTGAGAAATTTTGCTCTTCCAATGGTTTTTCAATCAATTTACCACATTTGTCTTGGTGGCAAGATCCCCACAGGGGAATCGTGTCCATTTAAATCTCCCATGATACAGACCGGGGGTGGAAATTGGGTTACTAATTCCTCCAGATCTGCATCTGTATACTCTTGATTTGGGCGAAGGTAGAGTGAGAATGTAAACTGCATTGAGATTTGTACTACAACTGCTTCCAAAGATGTTTGTAGTTGGAGGTGTTTGCATGGAATTCTGGAGTCGATTAAAATAGCCACTCCACCATGAGCTCCACTGGAAAGAAATCAGTCCTGTCTGTAGGTACCATAATGGTTCACTGCTATGTTTACTTGTGGAGTTAGGTTAGTTTCTTGAAGGTAGACACCTACCGGATGATATTCATCAATCAATTCACAAATCTCTTTCATGTTACTGTGGAAACCTAGAAAATTCCACTGTATTATTGTATGCATTATATTGGCTTTGTATCTCTTTTTGCGAATGGTAGTCTGCTGAGATTGTTCAGGTTTTTTTATCTTTTCTGGAGAAAAATGGACGAACATCCATTTGTACCTCGGGATGTATCTCTGAGATCGGTTCCTCTGAGACTTCTTTTTCATATGTATCCATATGCTCGTGGACAGAGGGTTTGTCTTTTGTGGTTGGCTACAATGAGGAAGACGTCTTTGGCGGAATTGTAACTGGTGTGTTGATGGCTTGAATGGAAGTTGGCATTGAGAATGACTTTACTGATGATGCTAAGATTGAGCGAGCCCAATCAGCTATAGAGATATTGGGAGGAACTGTCACATTAGTTTGAACTGCAGTGGTTGTGGTGGTAAAAGCAGTTATCTGTTTATACTGTTGGACAGTTGCTGAATATGAGCGTGTTACTGTAATTGGTGATATTTGTTTCTTTTCTTCAAGGATAGGTAACTTTATGCTCAGTTTTGTACTTCTGAATCATTTTTTTCTCTTTTCCATGTTCCACAGTCATTAGAATATGCCAAGTCATTGCCTCTACAGTCTGGACACTGTAAAGACTGTACAGAACATTCTATATGGATCTTTAGATCCACACGAAACAAATACAGCAGTCCCTTAACATACTGCCTGAGAATACCCAAATTTCTGACGTTAGAAGCATCTGATAAGGTTCGGTATATACTGTCGAACATGGCAGTTCAAATATTTGGCCTTTACAAAAGTTGGACGTTAGTATGATGCTTCTGGTTGGAAGTAATAAGCCATCGTTTTCAATTAGGATTCTCTTAACCTGAATATTGTTTTTGTCAGAGAGTTCTTGCTTAATTTCTTCCTCAGATACATACAGAAGATCCCATTCTGTTATAACTCATTTTGAGGAGTTCAAGGTGGCATGAAATGACACTTCTATGGGAGTTCCTCCAAGTGTTTTCAATTTAAGTAACTTTTCAGAGTGCTTGCATTGTGTTATTTCAACAAGCATGTCACCTTATTTTAGTCTGCGAACCATTTTTGGTGAATCAGCAGCATTCTCTAAACATTTCTAGATTAGAAAAGGAGAGAGCTTGCTGACTGGCTGGTCAATCAAGGAATGTATTATAAGGAAATGAGGCCAGATATTCTGGTCTATATCCTGCTTTTGTCTCTTAGCATAGGAAATGTTGTGATCTTCCTGCTCTCCAGAATGTGAAGGGGCATTGATCCTGCAAGTCAGTATTTGTATAGTCCATCTTTGCTCCTTTCTGCCCTTGGCAGATTAACTTTTCTGCCAAGGTTTCCAGCCCCGCCACAGGGAGGCAGGAGCAGTGCCCAGTGTGACCAAGCAAAAAGTAGTAGGTGTTAGTAATAAATTAAGAGAAATAAAAAAAAAGGTGACTTGCCTTCATTGCTCTGTACAAGTACTTTTGTAACAACAGCAGTTATGAAATAAATAGATTTGTTAATGAGAGAAATGTAAAAGAACTACAACATACCAATAGCCATGTGATAGTTACTATATGTTAATTTCAACATCCTTTTCATTGGTACAGAGGTTTTAAATCTATGTTTGATCCAACAGAATATACTGTTATTAAGCCCTGAAGAAGTTAGCTATCATAATCTATCTTTACTCATTTCTATATTAACAATAATATCAATTAAAATGGCGAACATGCAAAATTTATTTAGTAATAGCTTATTTTCTTAAAATGTGTATAAAAAATCTGCAGTACATATTCTAAGCTTATAAACAAAAAACTTTTAAACCGCCTACACTTACACAGTAGTTCAGTTCACTGTAACAGCCAATTTAATTCAATAAAACATTAGTTATTAACCTTTCAATGAATATACATATATATATATATATAAAAATAAATTCAAATACACTGGTGTTCAAAGAAAGTGCAAAGAAAATGGCAGAAAGTTATCAAATTGTAGCAGGGTGCTTAATGATTTTGTAATAACTGAGAGCAAAGTGGAGGAGACATTGTTAAAGTTAAACATAAGAAAGGGTGGATGGGATCTATCCAGTTATATTAAAGGAGGCGGCAAAGCAACTAAGCAATCCCTTAGCCATAATTATAAGAGCATCCTTGGACTCAGAGGAGGTCACCACGGACTGGAGATGTGCAAATGTATCCCCAATTTACAAAGGAGGATCGAAGGGTGACACAAGTAATTACAGACCAGTTAGTTTAACTTCTGTTCCAGGTAAAATAATGGAGTCACTGGTTAAAGATGCCTTGCAGGATCATCTAGACAAGACTGCAGCAATAATTCAGGCACAGCATGGGTTTGTTAAGGGAAAGTCTTGTCTGACAAATTTGATAGGATATTATGATGTGGTTACAAAGGAACTGGATGCAAAAAATAATTTTGATATCATATATTTGGATTTCAGGAAAGCTTTTGACACTGTTGCGCATGGAAGACTATTGTACAAATTGGAGCAGAATGGTATTAAGGGTAAGTTGCTACAATGGATAAAAGGATGGTTGAGTGGGAGAAGACAGAGGATGGTAATTAATGGGTGCTGCTCTTCGTGGACTAATGTTATTAGTGGAGTCCCACAGGTTTCGGTGTTGGGTCCTCTGTTGTTTTGTATATTTATCAATGATATTGATGAAGGTATATCAGGCTTAGTGTCGAAGTTTGCAGATGATACAAAGGTTGGCAGGGTAGTTAATGACAGTAATGGCAGTGTGCTACTGCAACAGGATCTAGATAATTTTGGGCAGATGGGCTAAGAAGTGGCAACTGAAGTTTAACCTTGACAAATGCAAAGTACTGCATATGGGTAGAAGTAACCCCAGAGAAACGTACCAATGTGCGGTACTACACTTAAAGTGGTATAAAGTGAAAAAGACGTGGGAGTAATTGTGCAGTCAGATATGAGGTTTTCTGAGCAATGCAGACAGGCTTCCAGGGCAGGTCATGGGGTTTTGTCAATGATATATAGGAATTTTGCTAGCAGGGAAAAGGAGGTGATTGTCCCTCTGTATAAGTCAATGGTCAGGCCACGCCTTGAGTACTGCGTACAGGTCTGGAGGGCTCATTTTAGGAAGGATGTAGATTTGCTTAAGCACATACAGAGAAGAGCAACAATATTGGTGAGGGGAATGAAGGGATCCTCTTACCAAGAGAGGCTTAAGTTCTGAAAATTGCAGCAGCTGGAGACTACGCACCTGCGCGGTGATCTGATTGAGGCGTATAAGACCTTGAATGGGTTGATCACGCGGAATTCTGATGGGATCCTTCCACTTGTTCAGATTATGAACCTAAGGGGGCATAAATTCAAATTAAGAAAAGACAGATGTAGAATAAATGTGCAGAAATTTGCCTTTAGCCAGCGGGTGGTTAATTGCTGGAACAAACTTCCATCTGTCGTTGTGGAAGTTGATAGGTTGAATAAATTTAAGGAGGAACTGGACAGGCATTTGGAGGCAATGGTGTGATTTTTTTTTTTTTTTTTTTTTTGGCTGATGCTGCATAAGCTCATACACTTGCTTTCTTGCATCACATGCCACTACTACTACTACTCATTAAAATTGTAAATTTTTGTCCAAATAACCTTAGTACATGGCAATATTTCTTACAGATTGCATCAGATAAGATTGACACGCATAGGTAATGATGTAATATTGGATCAGCTGTTACTTCCGGCTATATAAGCACTCTGCAAGTGCTGCAGTCATTCCTTGCTTGCGTCAGGATGGTGAGTTCCGTGCAGTTGATGCCACGAAGAAAGAGTTCTAGTGTTGCTTTACGTGAGGAAGGATGTTCTTCCCGTTATATTATTTATAGTGTCTTGTAATCAGTCAACAGTGAGTGTATTTCTTTCCAAACTCAAGAATATTGGTTCTGCTGATAGGAAAAAAGGAACCGGATGTAAACAAATCTTTAGGCCAAAATAGGACCGCATTTTGAAGTGCTTATTCCTCAAAAACCATAAAGCTTCTTCGTCTGAGCTGAAAAGAGAATGGGAAGAACATACAGGAGTGGTAGCAAGTGCAGTAACAGTCAGAAGATGCGTCTTCAAAAATGGGCTTGTAGCCCATCGTCCTAAAAAGCTCCTCCTCACCAAAAAAAAAAAGAAAAGAAAAGAAAGAGGCCCAATTAATTTGGTGTAACGAGCATGTCAAATGGATACCCCGAGCAGTGGAAGTCAGTTATTTTCTAAGATGAGAAGAAATTCAACCTGCATGGCTCTGATGGGAGACAAACGATTTGCCATTGACGTGGTGAAGAATACCATCCAGACTGTATGGTGCCTACAGTGAAATTCCCTACAAGCCAAATGATATGGGGGTGCATTTCGTATCACTAAGTAGGCCACCTGCAGTTTATAAAAGGTTCCGTAAATGCCAATAGATGCCTGGCTATATTGGAAGGCAAATTGCTACCAACCATAAGAGACCATTTCAACCTGACAAGTAACTGCATCTTTCAGGATGACTCTGCTCCTTGTCGTCGAGCAAAAAGTGTAAATAGGCACTTCTATAGTCACTTTAGCTTCATTTATGCATTAGAGGTTCGACAGTAATGTGTTTACATGTGTTACAGGTGAAAAAATGGTTAGAAGAATAGTCCATTACAACTCTTAGCTGGCCAGGAAACAGCCCAGACCTGAATCCTACAGGGAACCGTTGGCATCATGTGGAATCTACAGTTGCCAGAAAGAAAAAGAACGTCAGAAAGCCCTAATTCATGTTTGGAACCATAAACTGTCAGTTTATTATATTCAGAAATTAATCTTGTCAACGCTTCGACGGTGTGCTGCTGTCATCAGGGCCAGATGTGGTTCAACTAAATATTAGTTTGCACTTGAACATTTCATTTTGTTTTCCATTTAAAATGATAAACTGAAGTAAATTGAAGGCTTCTGGTAAAATTTCGGCCATGATTGTCATATTTACCAAAACTGTTGTATAAAGGTTGCAAATGCTCATTTTGGAATATGTTGAGAACAGCTGTTGTATATTACGTAGCTTTGCCTTACCTATTAATAAATACCTTTTGTTTATATTTCTATTTGTGATGCTAGTCATTAATGTAACATACCATTGTAAAAAAGGGTTAGAAATCTGAAATTCCTAGGTGATACATTTTCTTTGAACACCAGTGTATATATGAATCCCCCCACCCCACCCACATATACAAAATATATTAGTATGACAGGTTTATAGCATTTGGCACAATCCATGTGCATGGACTGCAGGCTGAGGAAGACAGAAAATCCATGTTGACATTAGACTTGAATTCCCATATACCGTAATTTTTGGGAAATATGTGATGGAAAAATCAAAGAGCAGAAATAAAAGAGACCATAGGCATTTGGGAATGCACCCATGGAATTTTATTTTTTTTAAAGGCAGGAACATTTATTGAATACTCGATCATAAAGTACATTATTTTTATTCATCAAAGAAACTAAAACTTAACTAAACTTAGATTTTTTAAAATAACAACTAAAATTTAAATTACAAAATACAAACTGAAAAAATGAGACAAAATACGAAATTTGGTTGTAGTGATAACCAGGCACATACAAAGATAAAGTCAATTTTAATGATTTTCATCAGATCATGAAAATTTATTTTCATTTACTTTCATTATCTTTAATCAGATAATAAGTCAAGTCAAATTGAGAAAACAGATTAAGATTGCATCACCTTCCTGCTCTAGACAATGAGATGTCACTCACCAGGTTGTTGTTATTTGGTTTTTAGGAGCATTAGCAACTAAGGCCCTATTGCTCCAGGGATATGTGGTCATTCCCTGACCTTTCCGCATCCTCCGTATTTGGTGGTCACGGGCTCGAACCCCGGTCTAATCAAGAAGCGTACTACGCACTGCTGCTCCTGCCCAACTGGCTACGGAAGCGCCCACTCACCAGGTATTATCCACTTAAATTCTTCAATAACATCATTGTAACTAACTGATGAAGCTAATTCTTGTTCAGTGTATAAGATCATGAGTGAACCAATGCACTGTTGGAACACTATTTCTGTTTTTATACATGCTAGTTTCAAAAAAGGCACTTTTACATGAACAGCTTGTAAAAGGTACAGCTGCAAAGCACTGAATAGATTTGTAAAAGGCTTGAAACACAGAAGACCAATCTGATTCCTTTAGCCAATCAAGCCACTCTCCAGTGGTGTTCGCAGTGCTACCTTTAGATACAGTTCCATCATAATGCCAAAGCTATCTATCTTCAGCTTCCAACCTATCCAAGGACACCTGAAATTTGTTGGCAATAATTCTTTTCATATCGTCTCTGCCAATGTTTAAGTTCAGTAGTTTTCCCATTGCAGTCACAATTTTACAAGTCTTTAGATCAAATCATTAGTCAATACCAATAATCATAAAGTCTAGGAGTGGATAAAATGAAGTTATTCTCTTCTTCTCTTTTATATCAAAGTTATGTGGGACTCTAACAAAATAAGAGTGGATATTTTCTCTTCTTAATGGAGGAATAGATATATCATTCCTTACACAAATTTTAACAGTGTTATTAAAAATTGATTGAAACTGTTCTGGGCCATTTCTCATCACAGCCACAAAGTTATGCAAGATTTTCACCTCTCTCTCATTGCAGTAAGTTAAGATCTAGAGCTTTACTCACTTTTAACCATCTGGAGAATAGGATGCATCATGTGAAGGGCAAGGATGAACTTAAATAAATTTAATTTCAGGTATAAGGCCCCTGGCTTTTATTTTACCATAAGCAAGGTGAGTTGTTCCAATAATCTCTTGTAAACTTGCAAAATGCACTAGTTTTGTTTAACATCAGCCACTGCTTCTTGTCTGAATGCCAGTCTTCAACTAGGATACTTCTTGTCAAATATTCTCCATTGCTGCATGTCACACAGGAGTACCCCTCCATGAAAGCAAAAAGAGTTTGAATAACACCAAAATAATAAAAGATAGTTCTGTTTTAAGAACTTGAAGTGCATGCATCTACCATGACAAGGTTCACACAATGTGTGCAGCAGCATACATCATCACATTTCATTTGAATGCCCACATTATATTCAGACATAGTAGATGCAACAGTAAAACAGACAGACATCACTCATGACTAGTCAATTTTAAGAATACCATTTAACTTGTCAAAAATAGACTGAGCATCAAAAGTTAATAGTCTTTAAACAGACACAAAATGTTTAATTGCACCACATTTTTCATTGTTAATTTACTACACCACAATGGATATCTGTTCATGGTATAGACTGAGTAGTGTCATTGGTAATTATTGAGAACTTCTTCCAAATAATGAAGACAAACTTTGGGTGTGCAGTGTTGTGCAAGGCCACAATTAAATCATTTTGGATGCATTTACTCAGACAAATAGCATTTCAAGGAGATTTTTGCACATTATTTGCCATTACAGTATCATATTTTTGGAGCATATTAACAAGATTTAAAAATAAACCTTTCTCAAAAATTTCGCAGCCTTTGCATTAGGACCACCCACTCCCACCTTTTGGCAAACACAGAACAATGTCAATAAGTCACTCCATTACACTTCGGTTACGGCCTGTGGGCATTTCCAGAGTCATTAGTTTCTCATTTGTACTGGCATGAATCTGAAGGTTAGTCTAGCAGACAAACCTAACTTAACTGACAATTATTTTCTTTACACCTGATGAAAGCAGTGTACCAATTTTAAATTAGAACTTGGTGTATTACAGACATCAGTCTGTGCAGTGAAGAGGCTTAAGAACATGCATTAATAATAACTTTCATTCACTAAACATTCACACAATTTTACTTTTTATAATTTTTTCTTAACATCAGCCACTGCTTCTTGTTTTTGATAGTGACTTCAAAGTCTTCAACTAGGATACTTCTTGTGAAATATTCCTATACTTCTTCCTATTTTCTTTTATATATTAGATTAGATATCGATCAGTGCATTTCGACAGGTGTCTATTACATAGAAAACATTTGACTTACTCCATCATACCTCTACATATTACGTTGAAAAGTGTGCACAGCGGTTGGCGAGCAGGGGGCAGAGCCCCTAGTTATTATTAAGTATATTATTTATTATATGTTGTTATTTCTATTAACTTGTAAACAAGCAAACTGAAAACGAGACTAAACAGCCAAGAACAAAAAACTGAAATGAAGGAAATTTTGGATACTCTATAAGCTGCTAAGTTTGAAAAGGATGTGTAAAATATAACAAAGAGAAAGGCAGCAAGTGTAGTTGAAATTTGACTGACTGATTTCCATCAGTCAGAGATTACAACTGCACTTAGCAAGTGTAGTTGAAATATGACTGACTGATTTCCATCAGTCAGAGATTACAACTGCACTTGCTGTTGAAATCACCTTGTTCACAATACCTTTTCTAAACGGCAAGTCAGAAAACTAGAACAATACATCCAGTTTTCAATATGAGGCATGGCAATAAACTTCCTGGTTAGTGCAATAAAAAGAACACAAAGTGAAGGAGCTAAAAAATGATTTCATTTTTAAGTGTTTCTGAAAAGAGTCATCAAGAGGTCCAAAGAGATGACATTCAATCATGTTTTTCTTTATGTACTCAACATCCTGAAATCTCTTTCCATTGAGAGCAGTTTTCACCATGGGAAAAAGCCCGCTAATGCTAGTTTAATGACTTGCAGAGTAGTTCGATGGCTGTTGTGTACAGTGCATTTTTCATCAGAAATGTCCTCACATAGGCATTGCCATGCAACAAGAACTTCTGCCGTTTTCTAAAATTTGGGGCCTCACCCATGAAATGTGCTTTAATAGTCGTTGAAGCACCGGCTCTCTCCCTCTCCGCACATACAAATCTCTTTTAAATTGCACCATATTTGTCAGAAAACATGATCAGCATAGTTGTAATCCTGAACTTCTGTAAATGAAACTTTTTTGGTCCTTGTTGGTAATGATGTTAAAATCCACAGTATGCTCTGACACACACCTTTGGGTCATAAAAAACACCTTATCCACCAGCCCATTTCACTAAATATATAACTTTGCATAAATAACCCCTGTCACTTCCAAAATTACTCATATCAAAACCACCAATCTTAAACAGACATTTAACTGCTCATTGCACAGTCAGATGCTAAAGACCAAAGATCAAAATGAGTGTGTTGTATTATTTAAAAGAGTTTCTTTTTACAAATTTCATTATAGTGATTATATTTTCTTAGAGAACTATGAATTTTTATTAAGCTAAACTGATACTTTCATTGCAATGATATTCAGTAAATGAACCATTTTTACATAAAGATACGTAGTAAATCGACATGGGATGAAAAATTATTTATTTTAATCATGAGATGAAAAATGATACCCAACCATGTGATAAGAATAGGATGTAGCAAGATTCATTGCTTCACAGAATCTAGTTCTACTGCTCTGTGAACCAAAACAAATTACACCCATTTTATTATTATTATTTTTTAATCTTTCTCAGACAGTGAAATTGTGTTCAAGCAAGCCATGGCTGAGTTCACGTCAACTGTATTATAACTGTTTATTTATGCATTTTATGCGGTGTCAAATTTAATTATGATTTGTTTTTATTCAATTTTAACTGAAAATGTCTTTCCCAAAACAAAGAAAAGTTGACAGCGAATACCATCAGTTTAAAACAGAATGAACAAATTTTTTTTTCATTCTTTTGTTTCATACTACTTAATTTTTTTTTTTTTTTTTTTTTTTTTATGAGAACCCCAAACACGGGAGGTATTAGAACCTATAGTACTTAGTACCGTGCTTGGGTTGAAACACATGGATAAATAATAATAATTTACCCATGGGTTTAATCTATAAAATGAAGTCCTGTCAGTTGTTAAAGTGTGTAATCTGAAAATACATTATGAGACCAAGCATAACCATTTTCAGGTATAATTTCCCCTGCACCAAATCCAGAGAAAGTTTCATACAGGCAGGTCAACAAAATATTCACAGACCTTCTACAATCATAGGAAAAATGTATCGAAGTTTCTGTGATAGTCTTGTGGATTCTGACTATGTTAATACTACTCTTCACTCATGCTGAGATGGGGAAACAATGCATATTAGAAGCAGTAAAAGAATTAAGGGGAAAAAAACAGTTAATTTAAAAAAAAAATCCTTTATCAAATGATACAACTATGTGACACTGTTATGAACTCGCAAACAATGTAACTGATCAATTACTTGCTGAACTGTCTGCATGCAACTACTCTTCTTTAGCTATAGATGAAACTTTGGATTGCACTCATACAGCCCAGTTTGCAGTTTTTGTGAGATTCTTTAATGGTAAAGTATTTATTGAAGATCTGTTGGGACTAATAGCTCTACATGGATAACAGGAGAAATATTCTGTAATGAAGTCTTAAAATTAGTAACTTCCAAAGAACTTAACCTGAAGATGTGCTTTTTATTACAATAGATGGGTTTCCAGCCATTATAGAATTTGAAAGCAGTGGGCTTGTTGGCTAGCTTAAAGAAACAAAACACAATCTTATTTCCTATCACTGTATTATACAAACTGCAACACTGTGTTCAAAACTCAGTGGAAATTCACTTTCTCCTGGCATAAATGACCCAATTAGTTAATTTTCTGCAATGAAAATCAGCAGTATTATACAGGCAGCTAACAGTTTTAAACAGTTAAAAGATATTGCTCCTGAGTTTCCTCACTTGATTGCTTACATCAATGCGAGGTCGTTAAACATGGAAAGAATATAGGATTTAATTAGTGAAATTGAGTTTTCTGCAGCATATTAAAGACACCGATAAAACTAAATATTTTACTGACATTCTGAGTTATGCCTACCATCTTTTCAATCTAGCATTTTTCTTGATATTTTTTCTTATATTAATTATCTAAACATTTATCTCCAAAGAAAAGATATTAGTGAACTCTATGAGTCTCTTAAGTTTCAAAAAGATAACTTTAGCTTTTCATGCAAGAAGTAATGAATTTATTTTATTCCCCAATTTTAAAAATTTTCAAGATGAAGTAACACGTTATGTATGGAACTGATACAAAATTAGAATACTTAAATAAAGTGGAAAGTGTGTTTGATCATAGATTCAAAAATCTGGAAAGCAAACAGAGGTATGTTCCAATTTGCTGCCAACCTTCTATCAGTATAAACCACATTTGAATAGACGCAGGAAATAAAAGAATTCACTATGTACAAACATGATACTAATGCACTAACCTGTTACTTTACGTGTAGTGATTAGACTCAAATAATTCAGTAATCGTTGGTTGTTTTATTTGAAAATTCAATGGTTACTGAATTATTTGAGTCTAATCACTACACGTAAAATAACAGGTTAGTGCATTAGTATCATGTTTGTACATAGCGAATTACAGAATTCATAAAATGGCATTGTTTGTCATATCTCATATTGTAAATACCTTCACAACAAGTTGTTTGATATCACACTACCTCAAAAAAATAAGTAATGCATGACCAGAGGAGAAGGATTACTTATTCTCAATGGATATCAACACCCAGGTGGACATTTCAAGGCTGTTTGGCTTCTCATCGGTGGATGGGTAGGTACCCGATATTACAACAAGTGACAACCCAGTTATGAAGTATTACTTCACAATATGAGAGATGCCAGATGATGGACAACAGTATAGATTGAAAAGATTGTCATAGATAATAGATTCAAGCCTCAACCTACAGAAATTTAAAAGCATCACGTTTGCATCTAGTGAATTACCGAAAACGGAAAAATCGCATCGTTTTTGTCATATCTCATTGTGAAGCACTTCCAGTTCCATATCACGACAAGTTGGAACTGGAAGTCCTTCCTATGCAACTGCACCAGTGACCACACAGGAAGGCAGAAAACACCAATGCATGAAGTGGAGCATCAAAATAAATATGTTCCTCAAGCGAGCATACTATGAAATAACCAAGCTAGAGGGCGATATGACACTGCACAGGTCGAGACTACATACCAAGCGGTTGAAACAATTCCTGAATATTCGCATCACCGAACAGCAAATAGCAGACCAAAGAAGTACCACCGTCACAAAGAAACTGATAGCTCCTGCAATCTTAGAAAAAAATCAAGAAGGATGTGAGTGATCAACTACAAAGAACAAATAATATAATCAATACGGAACCAGAAGAGGAAGAACATACTACTACTGATCCAGAAAAGGAAGAACAAGAAGAAATACAACCCACAGTAGCTGAAATGGAAAGAGACTGGGTCACAATATTCAGAATAGAAAACGTGCGGAAGGCCCTAACAGAATTCGAAGGAATAGACCCCACAAAGACCCAACTGATACCGAAGCAGAGGTCCAATAGAACACTGTGGAGAGTCACAGAACACCTCAATCGGCAAATAATACTGCATTACCTTGATAACAATGGTGCAACACTGAAGGCCATCCATACAGCCATATACTGTGCTGCCATAGCAGCTTCTAGGATTAATGGAAAAGAAAAGAGAGACCAGCAGCAGAAGAACCGAAAACAGAAGGAAGAGCCAGCTTGGGAAAGAAGATTTCTGCAGAAGACAGAAGAATTAAGAGTCAAGATGTGCCAACTGACCCGGTACCAACAGGGTAATAGGAGTAAGAAATTGATTGAAAAAGTGAAGAGCATCCTCAAGAGAGACAGCGTCCACGGCAAACACAAGACCAAAAATCAGAGAATAGGAGAATACTTGGACACACTGAAGAAGAATCTCTTCAAACTCAGCAAGAGAGCTCACAGAAGAAACAACCGAATCTTCGATGAGGACCAAAGAGCATTCTACAGGAGTCCCAGATAAGATGGGAAAGAAGGGAATGGACCACCTGATCAGAAGATGACTGCGGAGTTCTGAGGCAACATATGGAGCAAAGAAGTAAGACGTAACAGCTGAGCTCCGTGGACAGAACTAGAACAGAAGAAAACCAAGAACATACAAGGGATGAGAGAGTGGGAGATTCAAGAGAGAGGAAGAAGTAAAACAATCATTCAGGAACTCCAACAACTGGCAAACCCCAGAAACATATAACATCCATAACTCTTGGTACAAGAAGCTCACCTTAATGATAAGGCACCCAGAGACAATCCCGAAGTTTCTCACTCAAGTAATCACATATATGAACACAGAGAAGGGCAACAAGATTAGTGAATTGAACAAAGGGTTGCTCTTACGAAGAAAGGCTTAAGTTTTGCAAATTACTGTGTCTGTAGACTAGGCACTTGAGAGGTGATCTGACTGAGGCGTATAAAGCCTTGAATGGTTTGAGAATGCTCAATGCTGATGGGATTCTTCCTGTTGCTCAGAATAATTGCCTCAGAGGGCATAAATTCAAACTGATGAAAGAAAATGGTAGGATAGATGTGCAGAAATATGCCTTTAGCCAGCGAATGGTTGATTATTGGAACAAACTTCCATCTGTCATTGTAGTTGATAGCTTAAACAGATTCAAGGCAGAACTAGAGAAACATTTGGAGTGAGTGAATGGGTGAAATGAGAAGGGGGGGGGTGTGTTTTTTTGTTTTTTTTTTGACTGATGCAAAAAGATGAAGATACAAGAAACCCAGATAAATACAGGCCAATCACGTGCCTCTCAACAATGTACAAGGTCCTGACCAGCTGCATAACCAGGAGGTTTTCACACCACTTGGAGACCAAAACATAATGGCAAAACAGCAGAAAGGATGCAAGCAGATGAGCAAAGGATGCAATGAACAATTAATCATAGATTCTACGGTTAAAAAGCAAGGCTACAAGGCCGCAACCTGTACACAGCTTACATTGGTTATTGCAAGGCCTTCGACTCCATGCCTCATAGACACTGAACACCTACAAAGTCAATCTCACAGTGACAAACTTCCTAGGAGCATAGATGGTGAAACGGAGTACCACCATTAAGGTCGAGAACATCATAACCAGAGCAATCCCCATCAGGATAAGAATCTTTCGGAGAGATGACCGGAACCCACTGTGGATTTGTCTAGCACACAACCCACTAGCACTATCCACCATGCTCAACAGCAGCAAGTACAGATATAACCTCAAAGAAGGAAGGATGAACTTGTACACCCTTACCCAGCTAATGTATATGGATGACATCAAGCTCTACACAGCAACACCAGCAACTACTCTGGATTGCCGAAGAATTCAGCAATGATATCAGGATGGAATTTGGTCTAGACAAATGCAAGACCCAAGGATTGGACTATGGCATATTAGTCGGCTGAAATTACCAGCTGCATACTGGTAAAGAGATTGAAGCCATGATAGAGGGAGAGACCAACAAATATGTGGGGATGATGCAGGTTAGCAGTTAGAGCACAAGGAAATCAAGGCCTGCCTAACAGAAAAATACCAAAGACTCAGAAGCCTGCTGAAAGCAAAGCTGAATGTATGGGATACAGTTAAAGCCATAAATACCTATGTAGCCCAGCAGTAACATTCTCCTTCGGTCCCAAAGACTCTATATAACAGCCTAGCAGCAACAGGTCTCAGGGCAAACACCTTCTAGGAACTCCAGAAAGTCAAATCCTGAACACCTGTAGGATAGTCAAAGAGTTCCTCAACCAACAGTAACATCAGACACAACAACCACACTGTGCGCTTGGTAGCAATACTCATCATGAGGTGGAACCCACAATCAGGGAGAAATAATATAAGAGCAACTATAATAATAATAATCCTCTATTCCGAGGTATACATTAAAATTTAAAATAGCAACGTTTTAAATTATAAAACACTTGCAGAATTAATTATACACTATCAGAACCACACAAAGAAAAATATTTAAGAATTATAAAATTCATCTTCAGTCCTGTTTAGGAACTTTCCCCCTTCTATGGGCAAACAACTTAAACTGTAACAGTTTAAATACTTAATCGTAAGTAAAAGTTACTTACGATCTTGCTGGAATACAAGCAGATCAGAAAAAAAGACTTGCATCAAAAACCTGTATAATTAAGGTGATTAAAAAACACCTTTATTACACATTACAATGTGTTATAAAAAAAGTTACAAAATTTGAAAATATGTCCTGATTTTAAAAGCCCACTAAACTATCAACCACTACAGAAAGCTTTAATCCCAGGACGTTCTTATAATGCTTTAAACAACAACTAGGTTCTCTCGCAGATGCCTGGTTCCAGACTTTGCAAGGTGCAGAAATGGAGTCTTTCATTTGAAATAGCCCTTTCCATCCACAATTTATCTGTATATCCATCTTTCTATCCTTTCTTTCAAATTTATATCCAATACCAAAGTTTCCAAATCTGTATACAGTCTTCAAGGTGCAATCTCACCATTAAAGAGTACAGTATTATCAGCAGCAAAAAAAGTGATACAAACAAAGGCAATCCATAAATTATTCAAACTACCCACCTCCACACACAACCCCAGGGTGAAATTTCTTCAAAAAGTAAAGGAATCTCTGGACAAAATACATTTCCACACATCTATCCTGCAGAAATCCTGTCCCAGTGATATTAATATCCAATTTTTTCTCCTTTTTTTTTTTTTTTTTTTAATCTAAACCCTTAAAGAGTAAGGGTGCCTTCAGAATCAGCCAGTTTGAAGACTTACACTTCAATCAGGTCCCCATACATATTCTCTTTTCAGGATGCTGCAATTTACAAAACTCACGTCTTTCTTAGTAAAAGTATCTCTTTTCAGTATCTGTTCCAACAGATCTGTGCTCTTCCCACTATAAAACTCCTTGACATTTATTTGTGGGTTGGTCACCTGTGGACAGTATTAAAGATGTAACCTAAGTATATATACTGCTGCTGAATTATACAAGATGGTATAATTACCTATTTGTCCATGGTGGAAAAATTTCTGTATATGATTGACAAACCAGCTCATAAGCAGTTCTAACAGCCAGTCTGAACTAACCAGAGAACTTCATGCCAGACTATATATTTACTTTAGGTTTGGATTCACCAAATGTTATGTTATTCTAAGATCACAGCTATCCAAATTTAGTAGCCTGTATTTATCAAAAATAAATGTCAAGTGCTACTGTTCTGCTCATCTCTAGTAGTTAACTGCTGCTATTAACTACATTTCTCATCTTTGTATCATTACAAACTTAGACATTAAACTTGAAATTCCAAAATCAATATCATTACAAACCACGGTGGTACTCTGTGAGAATATTTCTCATCTAATTATTCTTCTCTTTCTTGGTGATTTCTTTCTCTCTCTCTCTCTCTCTCTCTCTCTCTCAGTGTAACTTGGGAATTTTTTTTGGCTGGTGCAGTATAAGCCTCAGGCTTCCTTGCCATATGGCTAATAATAATAATAATAATAAAAATTGTAAGAGGGCCTACACTGAAATTCATGCAATTCCATTAATACAATACTGAAACCACACAACTACAACGAATGGTACCATTATGAAATTGACAATAAAATTGTTTCCTCTGACTATCACAGAAGCTAATCATGTGCTGATCAAACAATCCCTTTAACAAATATTAGTAAAATAATAAGAGGAGTATACCTCAATATAGTACGTAGAACACTTCCGTATGATAACCTCCAGAAATTAAAACAGAAAAAAACGAAAAAAATCGACGACTTACCAGTACATTAGAGTAAAATATAAATAATTAAATAATCAATTTAACACAATTCAAATCAATTCAGGAAGCTTCAGGAAGGAAAATCGTTTTGAATATTTTCGTTAGATTCTTTTAATTGCGTTAATTTTAATTGTTTTAAATTGATTTGAATTGTGTTAATTTGATTATTTATATTTTACTCTAATGTGCCAGTAAGTTGTCGATTTTTTCATTTTTTCAGTTTTAATTTCTGGAGGGTATCATACGGAAGTGTTCTACGTACTATATTAAGGTATACTCCTCTTATTATTTTACTTATATTATTATCAACGTAGAACATATTGAGTATTACAGCGCTGATTCATACTATTTAACAAATATGTACTCTGACTGCCAAAACAGTGTTCTATCAAGATGATCGTGGCCTGCTGATTTAAATAATGGCTCAATTATTTCTCTGACAGAGGTCAAAAGACCTGGGGTTTACCATTTCACCACCCACGTGATTAGTGGATTCATTTAGACATCTCCAATCTAAAGTAACTTTCAGTAAATCCAATAATTCTCTTATTATTGTAGCTAAATATTTGACCGAGACAAGTGACTAAGGCAACTGATACTGTCAGAAAATGTAAGTAGGGCTCAGCAGTGTTTAGTTGGAAATGGACAATGCTGAGACTGGAACACAGAAGTGATATTATTTAAAGGTCAACAACAATTATATTAAGGGTAGGAAATCTGAGGGCTTACTTCACAATTACAGGGCAATGTTAGGATGGAGGGGAGTCATGAATTAGGATTGAATTTTAAAGTGACTAATTATGCTCAGACACGATAGGAGGAAGTATGTGTGTGTTGAGAGAGTCTTGTAAATCAATTCGGTCCTAGAAAGACTGTGCAAGGCTAATGGGAAGAATTTTTCTAAGCATTATTTGAGTTTGTTAACAGGAGAAACTACTTTTACAAGGATGAACACTTAAATTGAAAGGTGCAAAAATATTTGCTGATGCTATCAACACAGTGATAGGCAAGTCAGAAAAATGTTGGCTTGGGGAGATATACCGTCTAATAGATTAACTAGAGCCATGGATAAAGGTGAAAGTGATTAATACACTGTTTCTATTGGAACATGCAACAGCCTGGATAGTAAGGTGTTGGGGATTTCAAACCATACTGTGGGTTGTCACGGAACAAGTAAATACATCAGCTGTATTAGGGAAACTAAGAGTAACAACAGGTGCATGTATACTTGAATGTACACTGTTAGAAGCCTTGCAAATAAATTTAATGAATTTGAAGTGTTAAGTCATCAAATACAGACATTTTTGGAGTATCCAAGATATGCTGCCACTTGGATACAAGGGATGCGGAATATGAATATGGAGATATGGATATGAAGTACATGCTGTGCAATTGTACAGCATGGACAGACAGGGGAGGGTGAGGCATTATTATTTTACTTAAAAAGTTATGTTTCCTCTGTGACTATCGCAAAATCTAAGACCATTCAGCAAGTGGACATGATGGCCAGTGCAATGTGGAATCACTCTGTTGTGACATTAAGCACTGATAAAACAAAAATGAGTAGGAGTTGTTAGAGGTCTAATGGCTGTGATAAGCATACCAAAGAAATAAATACAGATAAATAGTAGGCCAGTAAATCAGAATGCCTTATAATGGAATATTTTCACTTTCCAGATGTTCCCTGGAATTTGCGGTTGGTAACTCACACACTAGAAAGAATTTTGTGGATCTATTGGATGACTGTTTTCTACAGTGGCATGTTAGAGTCACAATACTCTTGATATGGTTATCAGCAGAGATTCTTCATGCATTAAAAATTTGCAGGAAAAACACCCAATGGGTGGAAGTGATCACAGTTTCAGACACTTTTTAAATTCTATCCAGTAGGACCAACTAATAATGTTACCAGCAGAAAATTCCTAATGGCAAGCATTCAGGGAAATAATCATAAAAGTTACTAGGCATGTCATACCAAGTAAGAAATATTACTCAAGTCTTAGACCTAAATCGATGTCAGATGAATTGATGAGATTTGTGGTAGAGAAAGAAAATGCATGGAATATATACAAAAGATATCTTTTGGCAGATATCGAGTAATCTGTAATCAAATTACATGAGGAGTTAGGCAAGATAAGGCAGTTTATGAGACAGCCTTCTCAAAGAATACAGAGAAAAGTAGTAAAGATTTCTTTATGTAACCACTAAGAAAATTGATGCTTCACAATGGTCCACTTGATGTTGATGGTATAACCTTTGGTAACCCAGCCCAGTTTGCTGAAAAAGTAAATAGGCATTTTGCATGAACATTCACATGAGGAATTCTTCAGGGAAGGGAAGCCAAAAGTTCAAGCTCTAATGTGGAACTAAATGATTTTGTGATTAATGAAAGAAACTTGGAAGGGAAATTGTTGAAGCTAAACACAAAAAAGGTCCCTGAGGTGAATGTGGTCTATCCACTTATATTAAAGTAGGCAGCAAAGGAGGTAAACAATCTCTTAGCCATAATTAAGAGAGAATCCCTGGATTCAGGAGAGGTCCCTATGAACTGGAAATCTGCAAACTGATCCCCAGTTCACAAAGTGGGATAAAAAGTAGACATAAGTAATTCCAGACCTGTTTGCTTAACACCTATTCCAGTGAAAATAATGGTGTCATTGGTCAAAGTAGTTAATGAAGTTAAGGAAGTAATGCAAGACCATCTGGACAAGAATTCAATTATACTGCAGCCATGGCATGGATTTGTTAGGTTGTGGTCTTGTCTGACAAATCTAATTGGATACAGGGATACAAATGAACTCGGTGTAAAAAATAATTTCAATAACATATACTTCAATTCATTAATTTCCAACTCAAGTTCATCTTTTAAAATCTCATTGGAGTCGGGCCATTTCTTATTTTGGAAAGAATTTGCGGAACACTGATGTTCTGTTCCCTGTTGGTCTTCCATGGTTGAATTATGTTCATCATTTTCTGAAGGAGAAAGATGTTTTATTAAGTGAAGTATAATTTTCACTATAGCATCTTTACTGAGTCTGGGACAGAGTAAAGAGTGGGGATAAGGAATAAAGAGAGCAAACAGTGAATAAGGAATTCTTCACATATATAAATGCAAAGAACAGAAGGACAAATCAGATTAGACCCTTATGCAATGGATGTGGGATAGTATTAGATAATATTTAAGGTGGTAGATGACTTTCATCAACCGGTGACATACCACCACTTTGCTTATTGGAGGCTTGAAGTGGTGAAACCCATGTTTAGTTTCTAGAGCAAAGTTTCCGGCATCCCCCTCCACCCAATACTTCTCCTTCAACCCATGCACGGTACTACTAAGTACTATAAGTTTTGATACCTTTCGTGTTTGGGGTTTTCATTAAAAAATATATATATATAGCTGAAGTTGCAGTTGAACTCAAACAGTTACTTTGCATCGATATTTACATAAAAAAAACAACCACTTTGTGTCAATGAGATATTATGGAAGTGAAGTTGAAAAAAAAATGCAATTAATGATATTGAAATTTCAAATGATTATTTAATGAGAAGTTTCGCACCTGAAGGTGAGTAAAGCTCCTGTGGTTGATGGCATATACCCTATAATCTTAAAGGAGGTGGGAAGTAAGTGCATTGAACCATTAAGGCTAGTTATGAGAACATCACTGGACTCAGGAGAGATTCCACTGGATTGGTGTAAATTGGAACCTGAAGGCGGTTCTAGGAGTGTAACGGGAAATTATTGACCGACCAGTCTAACTTCAGTAGTAGGGAAAATCATGGAGGCAATGATCAAGGGTGGAATTCAGGATCATTTAGATTGAAATGGAATTCTGTAGGATACACAGCATGGTTTTGTAAAGGGAAAATCATCTTTAACAAATCTGATCAGCCATTTTGACAGGTCACTTGTGAGCTGGATTTAGGGAATAATTTCGACATTGTTTATTTGGATTTCATCAAAGCATTTGACTCGGTCCCACATGAGTGGTTACTTTATAAGCTAGATCAGGCTGGAATCATAGGGAGCATCCTTAGATGAATAGCATGATGGCTTGAGGGCACCAGGCAGAGGGTTGTGATAAATGGTTATTCCTCAGATTGGGTTAATGTAAGAAGTGGGTTTCCCCAAGGATCAGTATTGGGACCACTGTTGTTTTTGATTATCTTAAATGACATCTATGAAGGGATGGAGGGTGTGAGGTCTAAACTTGTAGATGATGTAAAGATCAGTGGAGCAGTTAACAATCACCGCCAAGCATGGCTTCTTCAGAGTGACCTAGATAGACTTCTGGAATGGTCAGAAAAGTGGCAGCTATTCAGCAAAATGCAAGGTCTTACTCCTGGGGAACAGTAACCCCAAAATAACTTATACACTTGGTGGAGTTGAACTAAAGTCAGTAATGGAGGAATGGGACTGTGGAGGTATGATACGGTCAGACATGAAGTTGTCCGAGAATTGTGGACAGGTTGCAATGTTGCATGGTGTCCTATCAATGATTTATCTAACATTTGCTAGTAGAGATAACGATGTCATAATCACATAAAGGTGATTTTATAACCTTTATGTGATTAATAAACAATTTTTTTTTTTTAAATTAGTACCAAAAAACTGGTATTTTTTGTATGAATATTGGAAAGAAATTACAGGGATCCTGGTACTGTAAGCCCTATTATCAGTATAGGTTTGATTGTTTGGATAGTATTGCATGTTTGGCATCTTGGAGGTTCTTTAGCATGCAGCAAATAGCCATGTTTAATGTGTGTATGTCCAATTCATATTCTGGTCAGAATTACTTCCTCTCTCCTTGATTTCCTTATACTCTTTTTCCATGTTCACCTTTTGGTTTTAATTCATATAATTTATTTGATGTTTGTTTTTGCCAGAGTTCTTGCCATCGTGACAGCGGTTTTAAGTGACTGCATTTGCAGTTCTTATATGGAACTGGGAAAGATTGTTCCTCGAGGTTAGTTGTTGATTTTCCAATTTTGTCAGCTTCTTTGTTTCCAGCAGAAAAGCATTTCTTGTTTTTCTTTTGTTAAGTCTGTTAGTATATGTTTAATTTGCCCTAGAACTGGATGGGTTATATTGTTATATAACCCATCCAGTTTGTATGGCTTGTACTGCTCTTAATGAATCTGAGTATATTACTGTTCTCAAATGATAAGTGGTTCTGAAGTGCTTCAGGGCTATCTGAACTGCTACTAATTCTGCAGTGTAGACACTGCATTCTTTTGGAAGTTGTCTGGGAAAACTGCTGATGCTCTTACATGATTCTCTGATTTTGATCCGTCTGTACATAATGGAACATCTGGTTCAATGTACTGTTTAAGTTGTTGAAAGCTGATGTCTGGCAAAGTATTTTTTCCCAGATTTGTGTGGAAAGTGTACAAGTTGTGGAGTGGTTTAGCCATGGTGGTATTATGTGCCCTTGTATATTTGCAACATGTCCAGATCATATGTTATAGTCTGTTGAAGTAGATCTTATAGTCTGATTCCTAGAGGCTTGTTTGCACTTTTGCAGTTCCTATATATGTTCCTATTTTGGTGAGAACAGGCATGTCGAAGTCAGATGGGCTCTTATGGACTGTATCTTGTAGGCATACAGTAGTGACAACTGTTGTGTCCTGAGGAACAATGGTAGTTTATTAGCTTCTGTATAGAGACTATGTAGGGATGTGTGTGGAAGGCTACTGTTGCTATTCGTAGTGCACTACGTGAACCAGCCTTAACAATCTGAGGGCACTCCTATTAGCAGATGCATAAATGGGTGCTCTGTAAGCTATTTTTGACCTTAGTAGTTAGTGTTTTGTAAAGGTTGAGAAGGGTATAATGATCTGCTTCCCAAGATGCTGGTGTTAAGACTTATAGGATATTGAGTTGCCTCATACATTTTATTTGTAATTGCTTTATATGCCCTACGAAGGTCAACCTGTTGTCTAAAGTGCGCCAAAGAAATTTTACACTTTGCTCAACTGGTATTCTGTGACCTTGTATTGTTTGTTCAGGGTGTGGATGTAAATTTCTTTTTCTACACAAATGAACGCAGACTGTTTTTTGTTGTGAAATTCTAAATCCAGTTTCCTGGGCACAATTACTGATTTTGTTAATTGTGCATTGTATGTGCCTTTCTATTGTTCCCACATTTTGTGCCTGATATGAAACACTGAATGTGTTTACATTTTTGCGAATGCGTTTACAATCTTCTCCAAAACTTTGCTTAGGCAGCTAAGGAGAGCTATCAATCCATTGTTGTTTGGGTTATTCTGATCTTTATTGGGTTTTTGGAAATTTAATACTATTGCCTGATGCCATGGTTCAGGCATCTTTTAGGAAAATGTGATTGTTCAGTTTAAGGAAATTTTCTACTTCTTTTGGCTTTAGATATTTAAGCATATCCTAGCGTATATTTCTGGTACAACTGCACTTGGTTTTGTTTTTGATAATCCTACATGTAATGTAATTGGTTGATTATAGGGTTCAATCTTTTTTGTTTAAAAATTCTTTTTTTTTTTTTTTTTGTTTTGTTTTTTCCTTGTACGTTGAAAATTCTGCAGTATATGATTGTTTTGACGACACATTGGCATGGATTTCTCCTCATATATTACCTGTCTCTGAAGGTCCGGTGATGCTTTCTATATTCCAGTGTAATACTAAGGATGGCTGCTTTTTGTACTTCACATTCATTTTCTGTATTTTATTCCATACTGTCTCTGTGTGTTTGTTTTTATATTTACTGAGGAAGTAAATTGGCTCCAGGAATTTTTTCTGGCTTGTTTCCAGGTATACCTAGCTAGCACTCATGCCTGTTTATATATTTGGAGATTATTCATTGTAGGATATCTCAGGAACTTATTCCAAACTTTGTTTTGTTGTTTTTTTGTTCTCATGCAGTCATCATTCCACCAGAATTTTGAGTGTAGTGGAAAACGAGTTAAAGTTCTGGGTATTGTTAGTTAAGGTATCTGTGACATGCTTCATAGCTTAAACAACCGACTTTTCTTGAATGATTTGTGGATTAAATATTGCTAGTTCCCTAAATTTTTCCTAGTTACCCTTTTCTATTTTCCAGCAGAATGGTCTGTAGGATGGTAGGGAGGGTTTCTAGTCATTGTGGTGGTGGTGGTATTCATTGCTGTTTGGGTTTTCTATTACTTGCCACTTTAATTCTGGTTGAAGCGAAAGGGTGCATATGGTTACATCAATTGCAGAGGTTGTATGACTAGGAAAGTGAAAATAAGTATGTTCACCATTCTTAAGTAGAGAAAGGTCATGATGATCTATTATTCTTTCTATTATTCATCCTTGTCTGTTGATGTCAGTGTTTCCCCACAGATGGCTATGCCTATTCAGGTCTCCCATTATACAGAAGAGTGATGGGAGTTGGGAGATTAGCTGGTCTATTTCTTTAAATGGTATATCTGGTCCTAGTACAATGAACAGATGGTTACCCAAAATCTTAGAGTTATTCTTACAGCTGTCACTTCTAGATTGCTGTTTAAAGGAATGTTTTCGGTTGGGATGTGGTTATGTACCAAAATGGCTACCCCTCCATGTGTTGGCCCTTCTCTTATTCTGTCTTTCCTATGCATTGTATAATTTTTTTATTGAAAGAGTGTCTTGTTCT
Source organism: Mastigoproctus giganteus (assembly GCF_048544385.1). Classification (NCBI taxonomy): domain Eukaryota; kingdom Metazoa; phylum Arthropoda; class Arachnida; order Uropygi; family Thelyphonidae; genus Mastigoproctus; species Mastigoproctus giganteus. The sequence goes on from NC_143582.1 coordinate 122,763,146, forward strand.
TTAAGGTATGTCTCTTGAAGACAAAAGCATATTGGTGTATGGTGTATTATTAGGTACTGAACATTGTCGTAATTGGCTCGTAGTCCACTGCCGTTCCACTGGACATACCGATCGATTATTTGGTTTTCCTAGGGCTTTTGGGTTGCTTCTGAAATTAAGCATTCTTACACTTTGTCTTTTCTCGGGTAGAAAGGCCGGTCCAAGTCCATTTCTTGTTCTGTAAAGATTTCAAGTACTGGTTCTTCAGATGTGTTTACTTTTCTTATATCCATCTTTTCAGTTTCTTTGATGTTTGTAAGTTTATGTTGGTCTTTGCTGTGGTGCTGATTTGTGGATATCTGTTCAGAATAGAAATTGGAGTATTCACTGTTTTCTCCTGTTTTTGTGGTGTCAATCTAATAAATGGTTCTTTTGGCATCATGGAAATTTCAGTTTGGACTCCTACTGATTTATATTGGGTCACTGCTTAGGATATGTTGGCTTGTGTGTAGCCCATAGCTGTATTATTCCCATTGCTTCTTCGTGTGCTGTGTTCTATTCTGTACTTCTGAATTAGTTTCCCTTGCTTCCATTTTTCACATGTTTTGAGTTAGCTGGATACTCCCCTTTATAGTTTACACATTTCAAGATGTTGGCAGAGCAAGCAGTGGTCTAGTGTTCTTTAGAACCACATTTTTCGCAGGTTGCAGAGTTTCTGCAAACCATTTGCAAATGTCCGAACTTCTGACATTTGTACCATCGCAATGGATTTGGTATGTACTGTTTTACTTGCCAGTTCAGATATCCTGCTTTGAATGTTGGAGGTTTCAATGTATTAAAAGTTAAAATAAGGTTCATGTTGGAATTATATTTCCATATCTTTTAATATTAATTCTCTTCACCCCGTCACTCCTTGGTTTCTCAACTCTTCAGTGAGCTCTTCTTCTGACACATTTTAAAGAGGTCTCACTCGGAAATCACTCGTCTGGAAGAATTCAGTGTGTTGTGCTGTGTTATGCTATTGTTATTCTTCCAAAAATTGTTGCTGCTAACAACTTCTGCGAGTGTTTGGGACTTTGCTTCCACTAGTATGTCACCAGATCTCATAAGTTGATCTGACTTGGGAAATCCTACTAGACCATCTAATGTTTTTTGAATGACAAAGGATGACATACACCCTAATGTTTGATCTCCTGTCGCATGTATGACGACATGCGTCGGTATTTTTGGTGGTTCCATATCTGTCTCTTTTTTTTGTATCATTAATAAGTAGAGCTTTCTATTGAAGCCCTGTAGTAGTAGTTATTTTACTGCCCAGCTTGCTTTTTTGGCTCTGGGAGTGTTACTTTCCTATGCCAGGTAGTAACCAAGTGGATACTGTGTTAGGGTAGTAAAAGTAAGAATGAGAGAGAGAGAGAGAGAGAGAGAGAGAGAGAGAGAGAGAGAGAGAGAGAGAGAGAGAGAACAGTGAATTGCCTTTTTGTGTTTTAACTTACTAATTGTATGATAAAGAGCTGTTTTAATAAAATAAAAGGGAGTTAACGATGAAAATTAAATAAACTAGTGTATTTATCAGAATACTCTATAAATCGCTGATAACCACTTACTCACTAAAAATCACTTGGCTCCTGACTAAAAGAAAACTTCCTAAAACTTAACCTAAACTACTTCCACTGTAATTTGAATTTATGCCCCGAAGGTTCCAGAATTCTCTACGACGGTGAAAATTTTGTCTTCATTCATTTTAAGAACCACTCTCAGAGCCTTATCAACCTCAATCAGGCCACCACTGAGGTGCCTGGATGCCAAGCTCTATAGCCCACATAATTCAGTCTTGACTCACATGGTAGCCCTTTTGCCGATCTCACAGTGTGTTTACAGAATGAAAATCCACCTCACAAACTAAATGGGTATTTTAGAATCTAAATTCTGTAGGAAGGGCAAAAGATTACCAAATTCAAAAAAGGAGTTTGATACTCAAAATTCAGGAGAAATTGTTGAAGTTACACATCAGAAAGGCGCCTAGGGTGAATGGGATCTATCTAGTTATATTAAAGGAGACAGCAAAGGAAGTAAGTAAACCATTAGCCATAATTGTGAGAGCATCCTTGGACTCAAGGGAGGTCTTAATGGACTGGAGATGTGCAAATCTATCCCCAATTCAAAAAGGGGGACACGATTAATTACAGACCTATTAGTTTAACTTCGGTTCCAGGGAAAATAATGGAGTCACTGGTAAAAGATGCATTGCACAATCATCTAGACAAGACTGCAGTTATAGTTCAAACACAGCATGGGTTTTTAAGGGGAAGTCTTGTCTGACCAATTTTCATGGATACTAAGATATGATCACAAAGGAACTGGATGCACAAAATAATTTTTATGTCATATATTTAGATTTCAGTAAATCTATTAATAAATTTGACATGGACGGCTACTGTACAAATTGGAGCAATATGGCATCCGTTTAACCATAGGTAGTTTCTGCTATGGATAGAGGGATGGTTGAGTGTGAGAAGACAGAGAATGGTAAGAAATAGACACTGCTCTTCATGGACTAATGTTATTAGTGGAGTTATTAGTGGAATTTCATTAATAACGTTAGTTATTAGTGAAATTATTTTTGTAGGATTAGAATTCTTAATCCACACTCTCGTCCTTTATCTAAATCTTTAAAATCCCGTCCTTTATCTAAACCTTGGTTTTCCAATAAATGTGCTAAGGCTGTTCAGGAGAAGAACGTTGCATATCGTAATTGGCTTGTTTCCAAATTTTCAGTTTCATTTTCTGCCTACACCAAAACTCGCAACAATTGTAAAGCAGTTATTAATCAGTCCAAACTAGATTTTGAACAGGCTAAGAGTAGAAAACTTGCTTCTTGCCCTAATGGTAGACGAGCATTCTGATCTCTTGCCAAAGCTATTGGCCGCAACTTTTGCCCATCTCTGCTCCGACATCGGTAAAAACCAGTTGGTTCTGTTGTCACTTCAGCCAAGGATAAAGCTGACCTGCTGGCATCCCATTTTTCTTCCAACTCCTTGTGTCAATGATCTTGGTAAAACACCTCACACCATTCCCAACACACTCCATTCAATGCCTCCTGTGGTCTTCCGTCGAAAGGATGTCATAAGGATTTTGACGTGATGCTAAGAAAGCTCCAGGTCCTGATGGTATATCTCTGCTTGTTCAGAAAGCCTGTGCTCCTGTTCTTTGGCACCTTTTTTCACTTGCTTATTCCAAAGGTCTTTTTCCTTCTGCTTGGAAATTTGCTCATATCTAGCCAGTTCCTAAAAAGGGTGACAAATCCCTCCCATACAATTATCGTCCCATTGCAATTACTTCTATTCTTTCTAAAGTAATCCAGAAATCAATTAACCGCCAACTCTTAAACTACCTAGAAACCTACCATCTGATCAATGATCGCCAGTATGGATTCAGTCAGTTCGATCCAATGGTGATATTCTGGCTTATGTTACCCATTTAAGGACAAATTAAATGGAAAAGTTTGGTGAAACACAAGCAGTTGCTCTTTACATCTCAAAGGCTTTCGATTGTGTTTTGCATAAAGGCTCCTAAACAAGCTTCCATCTTATGGTTTGCCAACTTTGTTTTGTAATTGGTTATCCAGTTTTCTCTCTGATCGCTCACTGAAGGTGATGGTTGCTTGCTCTCTGTCTTCTAACTTCTCCACTAATGCTGGTATCCTCCAAAGTTGAGTTCTTTTCCCCAATCTTTTCCTTTGGTATGTTAATGACCTTCTTCTATTGACTGGAAATCCTATCCATAGTTTTGCTGATTACAGCACATTGCATTCCACTTTCCATTTTGAGAAACCTTGCCCTACTCAATCAGATTCAACTTCTTGAATATCCGCTACAAATTCCCTAAATGCCAATCTTCAGGTAATTCTCTAGTGGGGCAGAGACAACTTAGTTGATTTCAATCCTTCTAAAACTCAGTCTTGTCATATCTCGCAAAAATGCTTATCTTTGGTGACACTCCAATTTCTAGGCACAATGATATATCTCTTTTGGGGATTAACATGACTTCTAATCTCTCTTGGCACAGGCACATTACAAATATTGCTTCTTCTGCATCTAAAATCTTGGTTTTCTCTTTCCCTCTCGGTTTTAATTTTTTTTCAAACAGCTGTTCACTCTGTACAAATTGCAAATCCGCCCTACCATGGAATATTGTTCCTACGTCTGGGGCAGTGCCCCCAAAACCTCTCTCAGGCTTCTAGATTCCATTCAGAAGAGGGCAGTTAGATTAATTAATGACTGCTCTCTAACAGAGTCTCTCCATTTGCTGTCTCATAGGCGTACTGTTTCTGCTGCATGCCTTTTCTACAGATAATTTCATGGGCACTGTTCTTTCCAAATTGGCTTTATAATTCCCACTCTCACTTTCAAAACAGGCCAAACGTGCCGACGTCCATTTACTGTCCAACTTCAAACTCACAGAACCAACTCTTCATTTAACTACTGTTTTCTGGAACAACCTTCCTTCATATGTATTTCCTGAAAATTACAGTCTACAAATATCTTCTTTCATTTTCTCAACTTCCAACCGTAGCACTGTACCAAGTACTATAGGTTCTAATACCTCTCGTGTTTGGGATTTTCATTAAAAAAAAAAAAAAGAGAAAAAAAGATATCTCGTATTGTGAATACCTTCACAACGAGTTGCCATGATATTGCATTAAGTACTGCTGTTTCCTGTGTGAGTTGGTTAGTCGAGCTCAGTCCTCACACTACAAGAGAAAAGTCTGGCCTATAAGGGGGAAATCTGCAGCCCAGGGATAAAAAATGTACAGCACAATCCTCTGGTTGATCGAAGCAAAATTCTTCTGTTCCCTTTACAAATCAAACTGGGACTTGTGAAGAACTTTGTTAAGGGGATGAACTAGGATGGAGAAGCTCATCTACCGATGAGTACCATCTCAAGTACCTGAGAGGACAATTTCCACTGTTGAGTGATGCTAAGGTTAAGGAAGGAATCTTTCTTGGTACGCAAATTTGTGAACTTTTAAAGGATGAAAACTTTGAGCGAGTACTCCAGGGTAATGAGCATGCGGCAAGGGAAGCCTTTAAAAGTGTTGTGCATCACTTCCTAGGAAACCAAAGAGCTGAAAACTATGTTGAGACTGTGAACAACCTTCTAGAAAAGTATCATCAATTAGGCTGCATCATGTCACTGAAAATCCACTTTCTCAACTCTCATCTGGACTTCTTCCATGACAACTGTAGTGCAGTGAGCGATGAGCACGGTGAGTGATTCCACCAAGACATTTTAGCAATGGAAAGAAGATATAATGGTAGGTGGAACGCTTCTATGCTTGCAGACTACTGTTGGACAGTAACAAGAGATACCCCGGAAGTGGAATACAAGCGACAAGCAAAAAGAAGGCACCGTTCTAAACAGGCTGCATTTTGAGAAAGTACTTTTGGTTCCTGTGCAGTTTTCTTGTGTTCTTGTTTTTTTACATTTTAATTAAAAACAACTGTCATTCATGTTGTATCAAAGAAATGTAAATATGAGATTGTTTTAATATTACTTTTCACTCTGACTACTACTGAAATTACTATATTCTTAGACAATGGCGAAAGTACTGTATCTCAAAAACTAGAGCTAATAAAAAATTTCTGAAGTCTCATTCATTTTTCTCGACCCGAAATTAGTGTAAAGTTGGCCTATTTTAAGAAAGGAAACAAATTCAAAGAATATTTTTGTTGAACAGTGTAATAAGACAATTATTTTCTAAAAGTTTAAAAATTTTCAGAATTTTGTTTTTTGTTTAATTTTATTTTATCATATTTTATTTTATTATATATATATATATGAATTTATATTACTGCATTAGTTAACATGACAGCATGATCTATATTATAAAATTAATTGTAATTTTGCATGAAGCTATATGTCATTACTTCAACTTTGTATTTCATCTCTATTTTAAGCTTTAATTGAGAATATTAGGCATTCACCTTTTTTTGTGTGGCATCTAAAACATTAAACTGTATATATCCAGGCAGCTGCCTGGCTCCAATCTATATAGCACATACAATTTGTAACAAATTTATCTCTTAATATAACATACACAAACAGAGCTTGACAACACTATTGGAACAACAGCAATATAAACTATATGCAACTGTCTCTGCACATATATGTAAACTGAACATGATATGTAACATGTGTAAGAAAGCAGTGTAAAGCCATGTGACCTAAGTAGTGCCCAATTCTCTCAAGGACTTCAAGAGAAGTGTGATTATTAGCAAACATCTAGATGCCACTTATCTCAGGCACATTTGGCTGCACTGGCACTGTAGACACTAAGGATGGATGCAGGAGAAATACAGTCAAATTACCTCCACTGATAGGTCTCAATTTATGCTTTTCAGTACTAATGAATAAAAAGTACAGATATAGAAAAAACCAATGGGGCATGGAATCAGCTTACTATGTACTGAAAATAAAGGCTGCTAAAGAGTTTAAATGGAGTGGGGCATATTTCTATTCCTTAGAATAACCTTGGCCCCCACTGGAATAACATGAATTCCAGAGCATATTTTAGGCACACCAGCAATGTTTCATATTTATCTCTATGGCAAGGGGTACTTCAAGAAAACGAGGATTTTAAGAATCTACCCAGACAAGCACAATTGAACTTGCCTGGGTAGATTCTTAAAGGGCAAGCCCAATCTCCCAGATCTTGAGCCTATTGAGCAGATATGGCATGAACTGGAAATGAATTTTCATCGGTACAATCCTTTGCTAACATCACTTCAAGTATCAATGGAAATTTTGTTATATAAATGGTTTGATATTCCTTGTGTCCTTTTCAACACCTTTATGATCCCAGGTCACACTGGCGTAGCAAAGATTTGAACTAAGCAATTCGAAAACTCCAATTTGGGTGTGGGAAGAATCCTGAAAGTTGTTGTTTGTTATTTGGTTTTTAGGAGCATTAGCAACTTAGGCCATATTGCTCCGGGATATGCGGTGGTCATTCCCTGACCTTTCCGCATCTTCCGTATTTGGTGGTGACGGGCTCGAACCCCGGTCTACTCAAGAAGCGTGTGCTACGCACTGCTGCTCATTCCCACCTGGCTACGGAGGCGCAATCCTGAAAGTGAAAATACTAGAAAGGTGGGTCAAAAATAATGGTATCAAAGAGGAACTATTCCAACATGGTGTAATAAAACTACACAGGCAAGCCCAATTTCAATCCCAAAAATACCCCTCACACCACATAAAGAAAATAAGGTGTAAGATATGTTTTTACTCGTTTCACTGAAGAGCATATATAATTTATGATTATTTGATGAATGTTTGAAAGTAGTGTTTTCTGCTGTAATTAACATTAGGATAGCCACATATGTTTAAATCCAACAGTACATTTATCTTGAAATTAATTACAGACATTTTTTGTGAATGTTAATGTGATGCTTCATGATTTTATAATGCTTATACTGATTTTCAAAGAAGTGTCTCTCCTTACATCAAAATGATACAGAATGTATTACGATAAACTGATGGGAAGATGAGTCATTGCGAAAATGCTAGAAAAGTTGTCTTACTCAGAGTGCTGCCATTAACGGAAAATTATACTAGCTTTCTAACAAAACTGCACAGAGGCAAACTTGGTATCAAGCCATTCAGATATGTCAAAATGTGCATTCTAACATTCTAAGTAAATTATTCTAAAACTGTTTGTTTACTGCTTTCACTGCTCTTGGTAGCCAACATACTTGCATCACAGTAATAGATCAGTGACATTTTTCTGTGAAAGTGCATGGGATCAATCCTGTAATGGGAGTAACTACAACCATGGACATGACCCACAACACCTGTCCCCTAAAGTAAAAATCACATTATAATTTATCATGTTTTGAATGAGACAAAAATATTTTAAATAACGGGCATAATTCTTAATCCAAAATATTAATTTAGTACCCAACTAATTTGATGGAAAGTGAGTGCATTACTTTACATTAACACTGATATCAACGAATGGATATCATGTTATAATTTATTGTTGTACACGTTGGCACGATTGGCATAAAGAGTACGAGACCAGTGGAATAACTTACAGGTCACCGTTAAAAAAAAAAACTTCTGAAATAGGGTTGAAATTGAAAGTGTCTCCAATTCTGCCCAGATACGAAAGGAGGGCATATATAAGAGCCTTGTCAATCAATTCAGCCCTGGAAGGATTGTGCAAGGCACAAGTGGTAGATTTTTACAGCCTGGTCTGTAACTTGCAAGCAGGAGAGACTACTTCTACAGTGATGGGACACACTTAAATAGAAAGGGTGCAAGAAAATTTACTGATGCTATTGAGGGACTGTTAGGTGGGTTGGAAAACTGCTAGCTGGAAGAGACCAATTTTAGCTTGGAGGGATACAAGGACTAACAGTAGCCACTGGCAGAGGTGAAAGCGATTCTTGCACTGCTTCAATTGGAATGAGGAGCAGCCTGGAAAACAAGATGCAGGGTATTTCGGAGACTACTGGGAGTCATTGCAGTACAAGTAAACACATGGATTGTGTTAGGGTAGCTAAGAATAGGAACAGGTGATTGTATACTTCCATGTACACCAATGCTAGAAGTTTGGTAAATATATTTGATGAATTTGACGTATTGCTCAAAACATCAAAGGCAGATATTGTTGGGATATCAGAGACGTGGTGTCACACAGATATAAGGAATGCAGAACTGGAATTTGGGGAGTACTATGTGTACTTGAAGGATAGACAGGATAGGAAGGGAGGAGGGGTTATGCTATTAGTTAAGAAACACACAAAATCCAAGGAAGTGAAGCCAGTCGACATCGCTGGACAGTCCAGCGTCAAGTCAGTTTGGTGTGACAAGCATTGGGAGATCAAAATTTAGAGTAGGAGTGTGTTATAGGCCTAATGACTCTGATGAGTATAATAAGAAACTGTACAGGGAAATAGAGTGAGCCAGTAAATTAGAGTTTTATAACGGGGGATTTAAATTTCCCAGATATTGACTGGAATTTGTAGTTGGTCACTCACACAGTAGCAAGGCTTTTGTGGATTTATTGGATGATTGTTTTCTACATCAGCATGTTCGGGAGGCAACTAGAGGGAGAAATACTCTTGATCTGATTATCAGTAGTGATTCTTCTTGCATTAAGAATCTGCAGATAAAGGAACCAGTAGGTGGCAGTGATCACAGTGTGCTGAATTGGGATTTACTCAAAGAGGTAACTACCATCAGGGGTAAAGGGAAGGGTTTTTGCTAGCGTAAAGGTGACTACGGTGGTCTCAGACAGTACAGTCATACCTCGGTTAACGTTATCTCTGATAACAAAGCTTCGATATAATGAAGTCCACAATTTCAAGCTCCATTTAACATAAAAAATATTCCAATTTAAGGCCAATGCCCGACAATCATCTGATTGGTGACTGACGGCGAATCGTTACGTACTCCCGAGTGCTCCCGAGCCGTGGGTGTGTCTGTTATAACAGTTTTGCACGACATTTTCCTGATTCAGTCGTTGTTTACACTTCATAGGATGTGTTTCGGTATGGTGCTTTGCAATACGTGATTGACGTTGTTTAAGTGTGGCGCATTGCAATAATTGACGTAGGTTCTTTGATAGCATTACAAAATGTAGATTTTGTAAATTTTAATAGAAATATTTTTTTTTTTTGTTAAAATGTCAGAATCAAAGAAAAGAAAAGCAATTTCTTCTGAAACTAAACTAAATATCGTATGCCGTGTTGAAAGCAGTGAAAGAAAATCCGATTTACCCCATTCTTTAGGATTAGTGCAATCAACTTTAACAGCCATACTAAGTCAATCAGAAAAAATAAAACAGTCTGCTCAGAATTGTACAGATTAGCATTAGCTCTAGTAGAGGCATATGATGCAAAAAGCTGCATCACCAAAAAAAAACCTTCCACTTCACCCCTCCCTGTTCATTCGAAATACCTATCCAGCTGAGCCTTAAATTTATTTAGGCAATCAACTTCCACAAAAAGAGATAGAAGTCTGTTCCACCAACCAACTACCCACTGGCTAAAGGCAAATTTCCACACATCTACCCAACATCTGTCTTTCCTCAATTTGAATTTATGCCCTCTCAGGTAATTATTCTGAGCAAGAGGCAGTATCCCATCAGCATTGAGCATGCTCAAACTATTCAAGGCTTTGTACACCTCTATCAGATCACCTCGCCGGTGCCTAGTCTCCAGAACTGTAATTTGCAAAACTTAAGTCTTTCTTCGTAAGAGCAACCCTTCGTTCCATTCACTTACCTTGTTGCCCTTCTCTGTACTCATTCCAGCAGCTCTACATCCTTCTTGAAATGAGGCCTCTGGACCTGTATACAGTACTCAAGGTGCGGCCTGACCATTGCCTTATACAAGGGAATAATCACCTCCTTATCCCTGCTAGAAAAATTCCTGTATATCATTGATAAGACACCATGAGCTACTCTTCCCGCCCGTCTGCACTGCTCAGAGAACTTCATATCTGCCTGCACAATTATCCCCAGGTCCTTTTCATTCTCTACCACTGTCAGTGTAGTAACACAGAATTGATACGTTGCTCTGGGGTTGCTGTTTCCTTTATGTAGTACTTTACATATGTCAATGTTAAACTTCATTTCCCACCTCTCAGCCCATCTGCTCAAACTTTCCAGATCCTGTTGCAGCAGCAGCAGCAGCAGCAGCAGCAGCAGCAGCAGCAGCAGCAGCAGCAGCAGCAGCAGCAGCATAGCGTCAGTAGCGTCCTTAACAACCCTACCAACCTTTGTATCGTCTGCAAACTTGGATATTAAGCTTGACATACCATCATCAATATTATTTATAAATACAGAAAACAACAAAGGACCCAACACTGAACCCTGAGGGACTCCACTAATAACATTAGTCCACGATGAGCAGTGTCCATTAATTACCACTCCTGTCTTCCACCACTCAACCATCCCTTTATCCATAGCAACAATTTGCCACCAATGCCACACTGCTCCAATCTGTGCAGCAGTCTTCCATGTGCAACAGTATCAAAAGCCTTTCTAAGATCCAAATATATAATATCAAAGTTATTCCCTGCATCCAATTCTTTTGTGACTACATCATAGTATTCAATCAAATTGGATAACAAAACCCTTAACAAAACCATGCTGTGTCTGAGCTATAACTGAATACTTGACAAGATGATCCTGCAGTGCTTCTTTAACCAGTGCTTCCATTAATTTTCCTGGAACAGAAGTTAAACTCCCAGGTCTATAATTACTTGTGTCAACCTTTGTCCTTCTTTGTGAATTGGGGTTACATTTGCACATCTCCAGTCTGTTGGTACCTCCACTGAGTCCAAGGAAGCTCTCATAATTATGGCTAACGGACTGCTGAATTCCTTTGCTGCCTCCTTTAATATAACTGGATAGATTCCATCCACCCCAGGTGCCTTTCTTGTATTTATCTTCAACAATTTCTCCTCCACTTTACTCTCAGTTATTACAAGATCATCTAGCTCACTGCCAGTGTTTACTTCATCTATGGCATTTCCCTTCCTGAATAACTCCTCATGTGTGAATTTAGATGCAAAATATTGATTTAGTTTGTTAGCTACCTGAGCAGGATCATCAACAGTTGAACCATCGATATCAAGTGGACCAATCTGATTCATCCCCTTCCTTCTAGAGTTTACATAAGTAAAGAACAACTTGCTGTTTTTCTTTGCATCCCTTGCCAAAGATTTCTTGTAATCTGCCTTTGCATGCCTAACCTCCTTTGTAACTTGGTTACAGATAAACTTATATCTATCAGAGGCTTCTGTGTCACATGTTAATTTATATGTATCCCATGCATTTTTCTTCTCTGCCATATGTCTCATTAGTTCATCTGACATTCATTTAGGCCTGAACCTTGAACAATATTTCTTAGTTGGAATGTAAAGCCTAGTAGCTTCCAAGATAAGTACTTTGAATGCTTCCCATTTTGAGTTTGCTGTTGGTAACATCATCACTTGGTCCCATTGTATAGAATTTAAATACTGTCTCAGTCCATCGTAGTCGCCTTTACGAAAGCAATAACCCTTCCCTTTACCTGTAATGGTAGTTACCTCCTTGAGTAAATCCCACTTCAGCACACTGTGATCACTGCCACCTAGTGGTTCATTTATCTGCAGATTCTTAATGCATGAAGAATCACTACTGATAATCAAATCAAAAGTATTGCTCCCTCTAGTTGCCTCCCGAACATGTTGATTTAGAAAACAATCATCCAATGAATCCACAAAAGCCTTGCTAGTGTGTGAGTGACCAACCCACAAATTCCAGTCAATATCTGGGAAATTAAAATCCACCATTATAAGACTCTGATTTACTGGCCCACTATTTCCCTGTACAGTTTCTTATTATACTCATCAGAGTCATTAGGCCTATAGCACACTCCTACTCTCAATTTTGATCTCCCAATGCTTATGTCACACCAAACTGACTCGACACTGCCCTGTTCAGTGATGTCGACTGGCTTCACTTCCATGGATTTTATGTGTTTCTTAACTAATAGCATAACCCCCGTCCCTTCCTATCCTGTCTATCCTTTCTGTAGACGTTGTACTCCCCAAATTCCAGTTCTGCATTACTTATATCTGTGTGACACCACGTCTCTGATATCCCAACAATATCCACCTTTGATGCTTTGAGCAATACCTCAAATTCATCAAATTTATTTACCAAATTCCTAGCATTGGTGTACACGCAAGTATACGTGCACCTGTTCTTTTTCTTAGCTACCCTATCACAAGGTAGGGTAGCTAAGAAATCAGAAATATCCTGCATCTTATTTTCCAGGCTGCTGCTCATTCTAATAAAAGCAGTGCAAGAATCACTTTCACCTCTGCCAGTGGTTACTGTTAATCTATTAATCCTTGTATCCCCCCAATCTAGCAGTTTTCCCACCCAACTAACACTGCCTCGATAGCATCAGCAAACATTCTTGCACCCTTTCTATTTAAGTGTATCCCATCCCTGTAGAAGCAGTCTCTCCTGTTAACAAATACAGACCAGGCTGAAAAAAATTCTATCCCTTGAGCCTTTCACAATCTTTCCAGGGCCGAATTGATCGACAGGGCTCTCATCATATACTCCTCCTATCGTGTCTGGGCAGAATTGCAGTCACTTTCAAATTCAACCCTAATTCACAGCTTTTTTTTCAACAGTGACCTGTACTTGTTAAGTAATTGCGCCGGTCTCCTACTCTTAATATCATTAGTGCCAATGTCTACAACTATATCACCTTTTGTTCCCTTAAAAGATGGTCTACAACGTCATCAACCTTTGCCCTTGGCAGACATACCCTGGTCCTTACTGAAGTGTTATTGTAAGCTGTTACAGCGGCAAAATTAACTTGCTTAAGGAGTCCAATTTTAGCAAAAAATGGAGAAATTGTTAAGTTTGTGGATAGATGATATGTCACAACGTCATATGCCTTTAAGTCAAATGGTGATTCAAGAAAAAGCATTATTTTTGTTTAATCACCTGAAATCTAAAACAAACTGAAGAAATTACGGAAACTTTTGGAGCTTTTCGTGGTTGGTTCGAGAAATTTAAAAAACAGGTCAGGATTCATACTGCAAAATTAACAGGAGAAGTTGCAAGTGCAGATGTTGAAGCTGCAAATAAGTTTCCAGAAAAACTAAAGGAAATAATTTAACGTGAAAAATTTCCACCAAATTTGGTGTTCTATGTTGACGAAAGCGGTTTGTTCTGGAAACGGCTACCATCAAAAAGCTTCATTTCTATTGAAGAAAAATCAGCTGCTGGGTTCAAGGAAGCCAAAGACTGTTTCACGTTACTCTTTGGATCAAATGCCTCTGGAAATTATAAATTAAAATTTTTATTAGTTTACCTTTCAGAAAATCCGAGGACGTTAAAAGGTAACATAAAAACGAATTTATCTGTAATATGGAAAGCAAATAGAAAAGCGTGGGTTACCAAGGAGTTATTTACTGATTGGTCAGCTAACCACTTTGTCCTGAAGTAAAACGGTATTGTCAAAAAAACAACTTTGAAGAAAAACCTCTTTTATTGTTAGACAATGCTCCTGGACATCCTACTGATGTTAACACATTGGACACATGCATTCCAGTCAAAGTTGTGTTTCTTCCAGCAAACACAACTTCCCTGATTAACCCCGATTCCCTGATCAGGGAGTAATAGCATTTATTTAAAGCTTATTATCTGCGTAGAACATTAAGCAATTCAATTGATCTAGAGGATAAAGAGGAAATGACAGTTAAAACTTGTTGGAAAAACTACACCATTAAAAACACAATTGAAAACATTGATAGTTCTTGGAAAGAAGTCACTAATAAATGCTTAAATGGAGTTTGGTGCAAAATATGGCCAGAAGTTGTACTGGAAGAAGAAAATAACATACAAGAAATTAGAAATGAAGTTATCCAGACGGCTCAATCAATAGGATTCGAAAATGTCGATGAAGAGGATGTTAGAAATTTATTGAATGCAGAAGATGACGGTTTTTCAGTGGAAGATTTAGCAAACCTTGTTACAACGAAGACAAAGGAAATGAAATGAATTAAAGAAGGTCCTGCCGAAAAAGTGTTCACAACCAAATATTTAAAAAGGTGCTTAAATGGCATTTCTTAGTTGGTATGTAAAGCCTAGTAGCTTCCAAGATTAATTCTTTGAATGCTTCCCATTTTGAATTTGCTGTTGGTAACATCATCAGTTAGTCCCACCGTATAGAATTTAAATACAGTCATATCTCGATTAACGAATAGGAAACGTTTTAAATTTTTTTAGTGAAAATGATCCTGATTTAGGAAGAAGTGTTAAATGCAATAACTCCGTATAGGCAATTGTTAAATGAAAGAGAGAGAGAAAAAAGCATAAACAATCAACTTTAGACTCAAATTTTAAAATGTGATTTCACTTTGTATGTAAGTTGACTATTTATTTAATGAAACTTTTCTTTGTTCGAAAAAAAGCTTTTCATTTTCTTTACGTAGGAACGTATCCCTATTCTGGCCATAGTATTTTTACCTCTGAAAACAAAGTTTTGCTTAACGAAGTAATTTCATGGAACACATCCTATTCGTTATTCGAGATATGACTGTATTTAAATTCTATACTGTGGGACTAACTGATGATGTTACCAACAGCAAATTCAAAATGTGAAGCATTCAAAGAATTAATATTGGAAGCTACTAGGCTTTATATACCAACTAAGAAATATTGTTCAAGGTTTTAGGGCTAAATGGATGTCAGATTAACTAATGAGACATATGGCACAGAAGAAAAATGCATGAGATACATATAAGCTTGTCTGTAACCAAGTCATAAAGGAGATTAGGCAGGTAAAGGCAGATTATGAGAAATCCTTAGCAAAGGATTCAAAGAAAAACAGCAAAGAGTTCTTTACCTATGTAAACTCTAGAAGGAAAGGGATGAATCAGATTGGTCCAATGGATATTGATGGTTCAACTGTTGATGATCCTGCTCAGGCGGTTAACAAACTAAATGAGTATTTTGCATCTACATTCACTCCTCATGTGTGAATGTATTTTGCATCTACATTCACACATGAGGAGTTATTTAGGGAGTGGAATGCCAGAGGTAACTGAACTCTGGTAATGAGCTAGATGATATTGTAAAAACTGAGAGGAAAGTGGAGGATTTGATTGGATACTATGATGTGGTCACAAAGGAACTGGATGCAGGGAATAACTCTGATATCATATATTTGGATCTTAGAAAGGCTTTTGATACAGTTGCACAGGGAAGACTGCTGAACAAATTGGAGCAGTGTGGCATTGGAGGCAAATTTCTCCTATGGATAAAGGGATGTTGAGTGGGAGAAGACAGTTGTTGTTATTTGGTTTTTAGGGGCATTAGCAACTAAGGCCATATTGCTCCGAGGATATGTGGTGGTCACTCCCTGACCTTTCCGCATCCTAGGTATTTGGTGGTCACGGGCTCGAACCCCGGTCTAATCAAGAAGCGTGTGCTATGCACTGCCGCTCCTGCCCACCTCGCTACGGAGGCGCCGGGAGAAGACAGAGTGGTAATCAATGGTTACTGCTCATCGTGACTAATGTTATTAGTGGAGTCCCTCATGGTTCAGATGTACTAATGAGACATATGGCAGAGAAGAAAAATGCATGTGATACATATAAATTAACATGTGACACAGAAGCCTATTGATAGATGTAAGCTGATCTGTAACCAAGTTACAAAGGAGGATAGACAGGCAAACGCAGATTACGAGAAATCCTTGGCAAAGGATGCAAAGAAAAACAGCAAAGAGTTCTTTACTTATGTAAACTCTAGAAGGAAGGGGATGAATCAGATTGGTCCGCTTGATATCGATGGTTCAACTGTTGATGATCCTGCTCAGGTAGCTAACAAACTAAATCAATATTTTGCATCTAAATTCACACATGAAGAGTTATTCAGTGAGGGGAATGCCAGAGGTGTATTCAACTCTGGCAGTAAGCTTTGTATTAACTGAGAGTAAAGTGGAGGAGAAATTGTTGAAGATAAACACAAGAAAGGCACCTGGGGTGGATGGGATCTATCCAGTTATATTAAAGGAGGCAGCAAAGGAAGTAAACAAACCTTTGGCATAATTATTAGAGTTTTCTTGGACTCAGGGGAGGTACCCATAGACTGGAGATGTGCAAATGTGGCTCCAATTCACAAAGGAGGATCAAAGGGAGACACGGGTAATTACAGGCCTGTTAGTTTAACGTCTGTTCCAGGGAAATTAATGGAGGCACTAGTAAAAGAAGCATTGCAGGATCATCTAGAAAAGACTTCAATTATAGCTCGGACAGTGCAATGGGTTTGTTAAGGGGAAGTCTTGCCTGACCAATTTGATTGGATACTATAATGCAGTCACAAAAGAACTGGATGCAGGGAATAACTTTGATATTATATATTTGGATCATAGAAAGGCTTTTGATACTGTTGCACATGGAAGACTGCTGCACAAATTGGAGCAGCGTGGCACTGGATGCAAATTGCTGCTGTGGATAAAGGGATGGTTGAGTGGGAGAAGACAGACAGTGGTAATCAATGGACACTGCTCATTGTGGACTAACGTTATTAGTAGAGTCCCTCAGGGTTCAGTGTAGGGTACATTATTGTTTTCTGTATTTATAAATGATATTGATGATGGTATATCAAGCTTAATGTCCAAGTTTGCTGATGATACAAAGGTTGGCAGGATTGTTAAGGACACTACTGATGCTATGCTGCTGTAACAGGATCTGGATAGGTTCAGCAGATGGACTGAGAGGTGGCAAAACATTGACAAATGTAAAGTACTACATATGGGAAACAGCAACCCCAGAGCAACGTATCAACTCTATGGTACTACACTGCAGTGGTAGAGATTGAAAAGGACCTGGGGGTAATTGTGCAGGCAGATATGAAGTTCTCTGAGTAGTGCAGACAGGCTGCAAGAGTAGCTCATGGTGTCTTGTCAATGATATATAGGAATTTTTCTAGCAGGGATAAGGAGGTGATTATTCCCTTGTATAAGGCAATGGTCAGGTCACACCTTGAGTACTGTATACAGGTCTGGAGGCCTCATTTCAAGAAGGATGTTGAGCTGCTGGAACGAGTACAGAGAAGGGAAACAAGATTAGTGAATGGAACAAACGATTGCTATTACGAAGAAAGGCTTAAGTTTTACAAATTACAGTGTCTGGAGACTATGCACCAGCGAGGTGATCTGATAGAGGTGTATAAAGCCTTTAATGGTTTGAGAATGCTCAATGCCAATGGGATTCTTCCTCTTGCAAAGAATAATCACCTGAGAAGGCATAAATTCAGATTGAGGAAAGACAGAGGTAGAATAGATGTGCGGAAATTTGCCTTTAGCCAGCGGGTAGTTGGTTGGTGGAACAGACTTCCATCCCTTGTTGTGGAAGTTGATAGACTAAATAAATTTAAGGCTCAGCTGGACAGGTATTTCGAACAAACGGAGGTGTGAAATGGAAGTGGGTTTTTTTTTTTTTTTTTGGCTGATGCTGAATAAGCTTGCTTTCTTGCATCATATGCCTCTACTAATGCTAATTTAATTTAATTTCACAATCCATGCCCCACTGCATCATCCCACAAAGAAAATAGGCAATCAGATTGCGACAGAAAAGAATAGTTAACAAAATATGAAGTGTGGAAAACTGGAATCTCTCAGAAGACAGTTTCATATAAAAGTTAAGCATATTTGTAACAAAACCAGTGGCAGGGTAAGACAAGCAAAAGTTTAGTATGAGAAATCCTTGGCAAAGCGCTAAAAACAGGGTCAAGCAGTTCTATTCCCACCCAAAAGATGATGAGGGTAGATACACAGAAAACCAAGACAATGTGGGAGATGAGTTCAACAGATACTTAGCAGTAAAAGATTACAATACTTCACAACTAAGAGAGTTTGTGATGTCTTCACAGTCATGTGAAGTTTGCCAGCCAATGTAATCAGGCAGGTGGTTGGGTGGGTGGATGGATCAACAGGTGGCTATCGTTATTTATTTATATCAGGGGTGGACCACATGTTGCCCAGTGAAACGTTCTGTGTCGCCTATAAAAAATTTTCACAGTTATAATAAATAATAGGACTTGCCTGGAGAGTCTGAAATTTTTGCAGAATAAAGAACAGTATGCATTTAAATAAAATTCAAAATACAAATTTGAAGTGATGTGATCAGAAATTATAACCTGATCCTGACCGCAATGGACTATATTTTTGAGCTGCTAACATTATAACTTATGAACAATTATTATATAGAGTCCACTAGAAACCTCCACTACAAAATGAAAATGTTTGTGTGAAAAGCGTACACATGATACAAACCTTTAATTGTGATAGTGGATATATTCAAGTTATTATTCACTAATTGGAACATATGCATGCTGCATAGATGGCAGCACAACCACAAAACTAATCATAGAAGACTTTACTAAAAAAATTGCATCCTCTTGGTTTTGTTGATTGACAGCTCGTGTGAAAGTTATAACTCATGCAGTTTTACCTTCAAATGGCAATGTAGCACATTACACACTGTTGACTTTGTTGTGTTAAACTCACAGTTTATGTCATATGGAATTCCCTAGGCTTCATTTGAAACTTCCTCCAGCTAACTCCACTGCATCTTCGAGCAAAATTACACAGTCCCTAATTGTGCTTATATTCTTAACCCTTAAATCTTTCAGAGCAGGTCTTAATTCTATCAAGGCTTCTTGTTTAACATCCTCACTTGTGTTGAATCTCTCACTAGCAGCTTTAATCAACATAACTCTTGGTGGCTTCTTAGTTTCCTTCAATGGTTCTTGAACTACACTAGCCTAGCTTTTCTTGTCCTTTTTCTTGTCTTCTAATTTTTCCTTTAATAACAAGTTTTCCATATGAACATCCATAGCCTTTGTTTCAAGAACATCCCAAAGATCTAAAATTGTTCTCATAGCAGCAGTTGGAACTTTACTGTGCGCATCGGCCCAACTCTAATCTCTTTGACATTCTCAAATCCTTCATGATTAGATCTTTCTTTACTTGCATCAGTTCTCCTTTTCTTATAAGAACCTGTTTTCTTTACACTAGCTTGAACCTTCTTGTTAGCACTATTGCCTACTCTAGCTTTTCTCTTCTTAGTATCACTTGGATACTTGTGAATTTCACTGAAGATTTCGGAGAGAGGAGGACCCAAGACTAGGAGGAATACTTGACAGGATCTGCCCAGAAAATACATCCATCTCTGTTAACTCTTGAACTTGTGACAAGATTTCTCCTGTTATTGCCTCTCTTTCATCATCTGTTACCTCTGATGTTGCAGCAGCCAGTTCTTCTTCACTCAAGGCCTCATCAGATTCAACAGCACTCGCCATGTATACAATAAAACTAAATTATGTACAATTAAAAGTTAAATCTCAATTCAGAGAAGCAACAACTATTTACACTACATACAAAGGCTCAAGAGTCCTGGCTCACAGCTTTTCTGAACTATTTTACTAAAAGACTTCTGAAATCTATCAGTAGTCAATAAAAACCATCCACAACCCAAGTTTAACGGGTTGTGGTCCCAGGAGCAAAAATCAAGGGCACGGAAATGCAATTATCAATTTTTTTTCAAACCCAGAATCAATTAGTATAGCCTCTCTAGCCAGTTGGGGAAATCTCCCCAACTGCACATTCCAGACTACGAGGAAGCAGGGCTAGCTAAACTGGTTCTGGCACCAATTAATTATAACAAAGCAAGAAAACAAGAAAGAAAAATTTTAACACAAAACTCTCAATGAAATTTTTATATCACTCAGATTTCTCGCTTTGCAAAGCACCACAGAATAGCCGCTGGGGCTTAGTAACAAGACAGTCAAACTTGCACTATTCTTCAGACCTTCACTCTTTTTATTTTTTCTTTCATTAAACTTAAATTACAGTTTTTGATAGCTTTTAAGCCAATAAAACAAACACTATTTCAAATGGATTTTTAAATTTTTCATTACTGGAATTTTCTTCTTTCTCTGTACTTTTCCCTCTATTATATTTTTCCTTTTTAATCTGTCTGTACTTCTCTGATCCATACATAGTGGGCTTTAATTATAAAATTCTTGTTTCGATTTTTATTTACAAATTTCTTCAATTATCATTTCTGCTGTTTGCTTAAGCAGTGTTTAAGGAATTCTTCTTTGCTGTATTTTTTTAATTAAAATCAGAAGATCTTAATTAATCTATTAAAGTCTTGTGTTTTTTAAGTTAGTACAATCCTGCTGTCAGTATTTCAGACATAGTTTCTTCCTGCACTCCTGATTTATTTCAGGTGAAAAATATCATTCATCTGATATTTTTTGCCACTTTTCAAAATTTCACATCTTGGTTCTTTTTTTTTTTTTTTTTTCATAAATTTTAATATAATTTTAGTCAATTTATATTTTAATAATTACATGACAACCTTTACTACTGAACTCTGGAAGTAGAATTATTACACATTTTATAGATGACCAGTGGTGATGGTTGTAGGAATTCACATTTGTGTTTGCACATTATCCAGTCATTGGTAATGGCTTTGACTGCTTAGTTGTTCAGAAATGTATTTATTACTTGTCGATTTTAGTAGTGGAGCTACAATGCTCAACCCAGTCCCTTGTTGGATTGGTAATTTAACAAAGGATGCATCTCACTGTTCAACCTTTCAGCTCTCCCCTGAAGAAACAGTGCATCAGCAGTCTAATTTCTTATTCTATTTCCTCTCAGGTATTTCCATTTATCTTTTATATACAACAGTGCACGATTTCCTTCAGTACTTCACGAGTCACATCTTAATTTATTTTTCTCTAATTTTACCACTTTAGGTAAAGGAGACTTATAGGCTAACCAGCTTTTTTGGTGATTTTCACATCTGAATTTTTTTATAAAAAATAACTTCTTTTATTTAGTTTTATATAAAAGTTTATTTTATTTCCTTAAAATTAGATATTACTCTTTTTCATATTAGACTTTTTCATTTCTCATGTGACTTTCATTTCTCAAAAGTTTAATTTCCCCATTTCACTGGCATGAGCAATGTTTTTATAAGTGCACTCTATCCTACTGACACAATATTTTTGAAGCATTCAAAAATGCTTCCCCCGAGCCCAGGGAAGCATTTTTGAGCTTCCCTGGGCTTGGGGGAAGTGCCCATGGAAAAGAGATGTGCAAATGTGACCGTAATTCATAAAGGAGGATCAAAGAGTGACACAAGTATTAAACTAACAGACCTGTCAGTTTAACTTCTGTTCTGGAGAAATTAATGGTAGTGCTAGTTAAAGAAGCACTGCAGGATCATCTAGACAAGACTTCAGTTATAGTTCAGACACAGCATGGGATTCTTAAGGCGAAGTCTTGTCTGACAAATCTGATTGGAAACTATGATGTGGTCACAAAGGAACTAGATGCAAAAAAATAATTTTTGATTCTTAGCAAAGCTTTTGATACTGTTGTAGATGGAACACTACTGTACAAATTGGAGCAGTATGGCATTAATGGCAAAATGCTGATATGGATATGGAAGGGATGGTTGAGTGGAAGAAGACAGAGTGGTAATCAATGGACACTGCTCTTTGTGGACTAATGTTATAAGTGGAGTCCCCCCGGGTTCAGTGTTGGGTCCATTGTGTTTTCTGCATTTATTAATGATATTGATGATGGAAAATCAGGCTTAATGTCCAAGTTTGCAGACGACATGAAGGTTGGCAGGGTTGCTAATGGCACTAATGACAGTATGCTACTGCAGCAGGATCAATAAAAGTTGAGCAGATGGGTTGAGAGATGGCAAATGAAGTTTAACATTGACAAATGTAAAGTACTGCATATGGGTAGAAGTAACCAAAGAGTAACATATCAACTGTGTGGTACTACACTGAGGGTGGTAGAGAGTGAAAATGACCTGAGGGTAATTGTGTAGACAGATATGAAGTTTTCTGAGCAGAACAGGCGGTCTGCAAGACTAGCTTATGGTGTCTTGTCAAAGATATACATGAATTTTTCTAGCAGGGATAAAAAGGTAATTATTCCTTTATATAACGCAATGGTCAGGCCACACCTTACTGCATACAGCTCTGGAAGCCTCATTTTAGGAAGGATGTAGAGCTGATGGAACGAGTACAGAGAAAGACAATGAGACTGGTGAGGGGAACAAAGGGTTGGTGTTACCAAGAAAAGCTTAAGTTCTGAAAACTGCAACTTTTGGATACTAGGACCTTTATGCAGTGATCTGATCGAAGTGCATAAGGCATTGAATGGTTTGAGCATGCTCAATGCTGATGGAATTTTTCCTCTTGCCCAGATTAATTGCATGGGGCCAAATTCAAATTGAGGAAAGACAGTCGTAGAATAGATGTGCAGAAATTTGCCTTTAGCCAGTGAGTGGATGATTGCTAGAACAAACTTCCATCTGTCATAGAAGTTGACAGCTTAAATAAATTCAAGGCAGAAGTAGATGAACATTTGGAGCGAAGGGATGGGTGAAATGGGAAGGGGTTTTTTTTTTTTTTTGGCTGATGCTGTATAAGCATGCTTTTTTTTTTTTTTTTTTTTTTTTTTTTGTGTGTGTGAACCCCAAACACGAGAGGTATTAGAACCTATAGTACTTAGTACCATGCTTGGGTTGGAGGTTGAGAAGACGAAAGAAGATATTTGTTGACATTGGACTTGAACTTCTGTAGATTGTAATTTTCAGGAAATACGTATGAAGGAAGGTTGTTCCAGAAAACGGCAGTGGAATGAATAATTTAAGGAAGATGAAAAGTTGGTTCTGTGGGTTTGAAGTTGGACAGTAAATGGATGTTGGCTGGTGGCGGCACGTGGTCGGACTGTTTTGAAAGAGAGAGTGGGAATTATAGAAGCCAATTCAGAAGAACAGTGCCCATGGAAGTATCTGTAAAAGAGGCATGCAGCAGAAACAGTACGTCTACGAGAAAGCGAGTGGAGAAACTCTGTTAGAGATGAATCATTAATTAACCTAACTGCCCTCTTCTGAATGGAATCAAGAAGCCTGAGAGAGGTTTTGGGGGCACCACCCCAGATCTGAGAACAATATTCCATGGCAGGGTGGATTTGCGATTTAACAGAGTGAGCAGCTGTTTGGAAGAAAAGTAACGCTGAGAGCGAAAGAGAAAACCAAGTTTTTTAGATGCAGAGGAAGCAATATTTGTAATGTACTTGTGCCAAGAGAGATTAGAAGTCAGGGTAATCCCCAAAAGAGATATACCATTTTGCCTAGAAATCGGAGTGTCACTAAAGATAAGCATAGGAGCAGAAGAATCCATTTTGCGAGATATAAAACAAGACTGAGTTTTAGAAGGGTTGAAATCAACTAAGTTGTGTTTGCCCCACTGGAGAATTACCTGAAGATCGGCATTTAAGGAATTGGTAGCAGATTTTCGAGAAGTTGAAGCTGATTGAGCAGGACAAGGTTTCTCAAAATGGAAAGTGGAATGCAATGTGCTATCATCAGCAAAACTATGGATAGGATTTCCAGAAAGAAGAAGAAGCAAGAGGAAAAGAGTGGGGGAAAGAACTGAACCTTGGGGGACACCAGCATTAGTGGAGAAGTTAGAAGACAGAGAGCCATCTACCATCACCCTCAGTGAGCGATCGGAGAGAAAACTGGATAACCAATTACTAAAAACAGTTGGCAAACCATAAGCTGGAAGCTTGTTTAGAAGACCTTTATGCCAAACACGATCAAAAGCCTTTGAGATGTCAAGAACAACTACTTGTGTTTCACTGAACCTTTCCATCGAATTAGTCCATAAATGAGTAACATAAGCCAGAACATCACCAGTGGATCGACAATGACGGAATCCATACTGGCGATCGTTGATAAGACAGAAGGTTTCTAGGTAGTTTAAGAGTTGGCGGTTAATTGAATTCTCCATTACTTTAGAAAGAGTAGAAGTAATTGCAATGGGACGATAATTGGATGGGAGGGATTTGTCACCCTTTTTAGGTGCTGGCTGGATATGAGCAAATTTCCAAGCAGAAGGAAAAACACCTTTGGAATAAGAAAGTGAAAAAAGGCGGCAAATAATAGGAGTAAGTTCAGGAGCACAGGTTTTGAGAACAAGTGGAGAAATACCATCAGGACCTGGAGCTTTCTTAGCATCAAGATTCATCAAAATCCTTCTGATATCCTTTTGACGGAAGACCACAGGAGGCATTGAATGGAGCGTGTTGGGAATGGTGGGAGGTGTTTTACCAAGATCGTGAATACAAATGGGATGCTAGCAGGTCAGCTTTATCCTTGGCTGAAGTGACAACAGAACCATCTAGTTTGGACAGAGGTGGGAGAAGAGATGGGCAAAAGTTGCGGCCAATAGCTTTAGCAAGACACCAGAATGCTCGGCTACGATTAGGGCAAGAAGCAAGTTTTCTACTCTTAGCCTGTTCCAACTCTGGTTTGGACTGATTAATAACTGCTTTACAATGTTGCGAGCTTTGGTGTAGGCAGAAAATGAAACTGAAGAATTAGAAACAAGCCAATTACGATATACAACATTCTTCTCTTGAACAGCCTTAGCACGTTTATTGGAAAACCAAGGTTTAGATAAAGGACGAGATTTTAAAGTGGAGTGTGGGATAAAGGATTCCATTCCTGCAAGAATAATTTCCCTGACACGATCTGAGCAAACGTTGACATCAGAAGTTTTGAAACAATAATCCGACCAAGGAAAAGAAGAAAAGAAGTCTCGCAGGTCATCCCATTTTGCATTCTTGTAATGCCATACAACACAAGGTTGGGAATAGCCATGAGATAAAGGCTCCATTGGAGAAGAGACAATCACCAAGTTGTGGTCTGACGTGCCTAAAGGACCTCTCACTTCGACCGTGTACTTAGAAGGGTTGTGAGAAAAAGATCAAGCGTATTGGCTGTATGATTAGGATTGTCCGGTATTCTTGTAGGAAAATGAACAATCTGTGCTAGGTCATTAGTAATTCCAAAAGCCTCAGCATCTCAACCAGCTGGGTCGGTGTGACTAGAAAACGGAAGCCAGCTGGAGTTGTGAACATTAAAATCACCTAGGAAAATTACCTCACTGTTAGGAAAGTTGGACTGGAGAAAGTAAAGTTGCAAAGAGAGGAAGTCAAAGAGCTCCAAGTGATTAGTGGAGTTGGGAGAACGGTAGAGACAACAGATTTTGTCACAATGAGGTAGAGAGATTTTAAGCCAGAGAAGATCAAAGAGAGGAGATTCCAAATTGCCAAGTCTCTGACAGGGAATATCAGAATGGACATATGCACAAGTACCACCTTTGAGGCGGAAGGAATCATATAGCGAATAATTTGGGCATCTGAGATGAGCAGTAATTGAATCAACCGATAACTGAGATGCTGCCAGAAAAAAGTACATGGGGTTTGGCAGACTGCAAGGGGAAATGGACATCGTTGAGATTAGAATTGATGAATGAATTTCCTAATTCTTGTGAGGGAGATTTAGATCTTTTCGCAGATAAGCTTGCTCTATTAGTTTGACAATTCACGGTGTATTCAATAATAAGAAAAAGTGGGTGGGACATGCCGTATGAAGTAATGAAATTTTTGGATATCGCGTACACGTGGTAAGAACATACCCAGATTCTTGACATAGCGTGCCCGCCACAATGCTCCCTGCATACACACTACTCGGACTCCCTCCAGTCACTATCTGGCAGAGTAGAGGTAGCAAGATTATACACTAGCTGATCCGGAAGCCTCCTAAAGAATTACAAATAGGTTCGGTCCGGTGTACTAACTGGCGGCCAGTCTTGCATCATATGCACCTACTAATGCTATTGAGCCACAGAGAGGTTGAACATTATGTTAATAGTTAATTGTAGTTATGACAGACAAAGGTAACTGAGGCTTAATGCCATTAAGGTCATTGAAAATGTTTGTTTCAGCCAATCACTAAGGCATAATTCCCTTTAAAAGGAAGGATGAAAATTCTGAAATCTTGAATAAGTTGGTCTTATTTCTATTGATTTAAATGATGAATCCTGCAAGCAGTAAAGAAATCATATTTTAGTTCATTAAGAGAGAGGAGCATTTATAAATGCAAAAAAAATAACAGGGTTAACAGCTTTGCAATGATATAAATTTTAATGTAATGCTTATAGACCCCTTTTTTTTTTTTTTTTTTTTTTTCCCCCCTTTAAGTTTGCACTTATTTGTTCACAAAAGTGCCATTTCAATATTTTTAAATGCTGGAAATGAAAAATAACCTGTAAAATTATAAATTCCACTTGAAAGTAAACACAGGTCCTGAAAAATTTTGTCTATTACTCTGTTTCACATGTACTAAAAATAGTGTGACAGTATTAATACTTAATTATTAATATTTTTAAAACGGCATTGTCTCATAATCTAAGATTTTCCAAATTCCTTCTTTGCATGAATAAATTTATTTGGATTTGTGTGTTAGCAGGCTTGTAATTTATTTCTTATTATGTATATGGGAACCGTATGCTTGGTCTACATAAATAAAATTTGTTAAAAAACAAAGTAGAACAAAAAAAAAAAAAAAAAAGGAAATGACATGAAATCAATTTAAATTAAATGAAGGGGCAAGAGGTGTTCTTCAAAATTAACATCTTTTACAAAATTTTTCATACCCATGTAAATACTGCAATTCATTTTGGAAGCAGTAATTATAATTAAAGAACCAGCAGTTATTAATGCAATGCATGTAACTAGTATTTAAGCTGAGTTTTGTATAAATTCATTTCTGAAAGGAGCTGAACACTCTATAGCAGGGGTCGACAACCTGTGGCTCTTTGAGCATGTAACTACAGCTCTCTAACTTTTAGACCAAATGAAGCACAATTTGAAATGGAGTTAGAGGACTTAAAATTCAAGGACATGTGGAGTGCAAGATTAAAATGCCTTAAAACTGAAATTGAGGATTTTGAGAAGTAAAAGGCTGCCGTTGCAATTCTACACAAATGGACGGCAATAGATGAGTTGAAAAAACAAATTGTGTACGATGCATGGAGTAATTTACTAGACACGTATATAAATTTGAAAATATTTGAGTTTGGACTCCTCTCAGTTTTTGGTTCGACGAATTTCTGTGGGCAAATATTTTTGAATATGAACAATATGACAAATAAATCAAGAAATCATCTGAAAAATGCAAGTGTCTCAGCATGTTTATAGGTGAAAATTACTGCATACGCGCCTAATGTTGCGAGACTCACTCGAGAACTTCGGCAGCAAAAGTCACATTAATTCGTACCTAACTGAATGTTTGTTACAATTTTTCAGTATTAATAAATAATATTTCAAAATATATATATATTTTTTAATAAAACACCTTCCCACTCTATTCCATTTCTTAAAAATCCCCCCCCCCTTCCCTACCAGATTCAGCCGAGGTGCTGCTCTTCAGATTACCTTTTTTTTTTTTTTTTTTTTTTTTAATTAGATGAAAAATGGCTCTTCACTCAAAAAAGGTTGCCGACCCCTGCTTTATGGCAAAACTAATATGAACTTGTACTTTTTTTATGGTGATATCATTATGTTTCCTGGAAGTATGAAACTGACAAGCTCAATTTAACAAAACATAATTTTGAATTACAATTTATCCTTCTGTAGATTGTAATTACAAAATAAATGTAATTTAATGTAATTTTAATATTATCTATCCTATGCCACAAACTGTTCATTAAAAAGTTTCATTAAATAATAACAACAACAAACAAATTCTTACCTTGTCTGAAAGAATGTGAGAGAAAGAAAGAAAGATTTTGTTGAAGAGACAGACTAGTTTTATAAAATCATATTACTAGTCACTCCCATCCTCACAATATTATAATGCTGAGTAAGGCTTTAAAAGTCATCTGTATAAATCTAATTGCAGCGTGTGCGCACACGCACACTTTTTTAAAGCATCAATTACAGAAAATCACTTTGTAAACTGTGTTCCAATAGCAAGTCTTATTCTTCATAAAGAGAGGAAAACGGAAAGTAACTTAGAAATGCACTCTTTTTTTTTTTTTTTTTTTTTTTCATAAGCTGCCTGTAGCTTTTCAGTAGAATAGGAAACTACAGGAAAGGTGAAAAATTGTATCCCCAAAAAATGCATAATTCACTGTAGACTGTAGTGCTGGTTTATAGGCTTCGTTAAGTAACTACAATGAATGTAAGTACCAAAATGTCACTGGGCATCTCTATAAATGACATGTGCATGCTGCAAAAGGTGAATCTACTGTTGATTGGAACATAAAAGAATTTTGCATGTAGAAATGGCAATTTTCCCCTCACCACATCCACCGACAGAATCCACTCCCAGCTATCCAGTATTCAATCCACTTGCTATTCAAATATAATTCAAATCAGCAAACTGCCACTTTTTTCCATCAAAATATGGATGCTTTCTAGTAGAGAAAGTGTTTATAATGGTGGCAAATATAGTTTAAAGGTAAGACAAGGGTTTGCAAATATAGTTTAAAGGTAAGACAAGAGTTCCCCCAACCTGTGACATTCCACATCATAACTGTGTAACACAGTTAATCAAGAAGTTCTACTCAACACGGTCAGTTCATGATGGTGCAAGCTCTCGCAGACCAACAGACTTACTGAAGTAAAAACTAAATGAAGTTTGAACAGTGTTCCTGGAGGAAGCATACAACTTTTCTCACTCAAGGAATTGTGTACCTGAAGCCTAAAGACCAAGATACCAAATCCCCAGCAAAATACAGGCCAATCACCTCTGTCTGTATCTGTAAAAACAACACCTGTAGAGGACTCCAAAGAAACAGACTACAAGTGTTTGGATATAGGTGTACCCTGATTTTTATTTTTAGAAATATTCAAAGTTGCATGGTTACCTGTTTATATGCATATGGGCACTAATTTGAATCCTTTTGTTATTATGATAAATATTTTACTAATTTTCAGTTTTGCCTCCTGTAATATCTTTTAAATGAAAGTTTTTTTTTATAGGGGTACACATCATTTACAGAGGTACACAGTGAAGTATAAAAAGAAAATCTATCCAGTTATTTATCAGATACAAGAAACTGTTTTTGACAGCAGGTGGAAAATTTAGCATATGCAAAGGTAACAGTGAAAAAGTAGTTATTTGTAATGGCAGTAGGGGAGAAACTTCAATATCCAATAATAGCAAGAGAAACTGTTTTGGAGGTGGGAAAAATTACTATTTTCTCACAACATTCCACAACCTATTTATTTAAGGTTGGAAAAATCAAACTTGGGACTTATTAAAGATTATGATTTAGCAATTAATTTTATTATACTCTGCTTGCATTGAGCATTCAAAGTGTATGATGCTAGATGCGAATCTTCACTCAGGCAATTTAAATCCATTAGGAGCCAGTATACCATGCTGTAAACTGGACATATTTATGACTCACATGGCTGTTTTACTGAAATGAAACCTTGATTTTATGGGAGAAACTGTCCAACCCATTGGTATTATCAATGATTTATCGAACATTTGCTAGTGAAATTAGGAAGTTCACAATCTAAGCATATATATATAAAAAAAAAAAAAAATTGTGAGGTTGCACTTTTACTACTGTATGCAGTATAGAATTCACACCTGAAAAAAAAAAAAATATATATATTGAGTATCATGAAAGGGAGCAACGTACCTGGTAAGTTGGCAAACAGGTCCCCACATCAAGGTAATCATGTGGTTATATATGAATATGTGTGGAGTTTATTAACTGAGTCCCTTAAAAAGAAGTACAGTTCTGGGAGGAATCATAAAATGAATGAAAGTGAAATTTTCACAGTTATAAATAATACTAGAACTAGGGAATACAAATGCGAATTAAGGAGATAAAGTTACAGACCTGAATCAATGGAGTTCTTTTAGCTGTCAAGTTGCTAATAACTGGAACAAGTTGCTTTCATACTTATTTGAAGCCAATAATACCTATGTGAGAAGTGGAACACAAAAGCATGGGGTGTGGGAGTTCTTGCACCGTATGGTTAAAAGTAACTCTTTACCGAGACTGATTAAGGTGTATAATATTCAGGCATTCCTACTTTTTTCCTCCACTTACTAGGCAACACCTTTCATAACTTTATTAAAATTTATCCACTGGTCTGCAAACAAATCTTAAATATTCTCCAATTTCAGTAATTGTTAAGATGCCCATAACAATATACACTTCTGTGTAACCCCACCACCAAATTAATGCATTCATTACAAACTGTCATATATAAGTTCATTCGACACAGTATGAATATTTAGTTTTTGTCTGTTGCTATTTCATCAAAATATTGAAAAAAAAAAAAATAATAATAAATACAATTCACCTACAATCATGATTCATTTTTTGTCCAACAACACGGATACATGATACCTGTCATGTTTCTGGTGTAAATACTAAGGAATAACAGCCTGAAATTTTAGTGTGAATCTCATAGTCTCAACTGCAGTTAGTACATTAAAACCTTCAGATTAAATGTTTCTAATTTTGGAAGGATTCGCAAAGTTACTCTCACATCTCTTCTATCGCAGAAAGGAATACAGCTACCTAGCATCCCTCTTTTAACAACTTTGATCTTATAATATATTTCATGAATTCTACAAATATTTTATGCAGAACACTACAGTTATTCCAATTATATAAATATGTGTTTGCAGGCTGCTTTCCATGATGTGCAGAATAGTGTATGTAGGGGTGAGTTAACTGTTTACCAGAAATTAGTTAACTATATCGCCAACTGAAGATGCCTATAAATGTTTCATGCTACAGTAAAACATATGACTGTGAGCTTTCTCAGAATGTGCATATGGGTTTCTGGTGGCATGTTTTCAGAACGCTCATGAACTAAGTGTTCTTGGATAGTGCGTGTGGTATGTTTAGCAAGTTTTCAATAGCAGCAGAGTTCGTAGTGAGTTTCTTTATGGAATTTTGAAGTTTTGGAGTGAGTTTACTTATAGGATTTTGAAGTTTTGGAGTGAGTTTCCTTATGGAATTTTGAAGTTTTGTAATTTTTCAATTGTAAAAATGGACATTCATTAATTGAAAAACACAAATGTTTTTAAATTCATTTTAATTCAACACATGGTAAGGGGAATAATGAGCAGCAATGTGGAACTAGATATATATATAAATAATGGGGGTGGGAGGTCAATGAACAATAAAATACATAATAGATAAAAATATATAAAAGATAAATATAAAACAGATAAAAAATATATATATAATAATAATACAGTAAACTCTGGCACGCTGGGGGATTGAGATGTGCCAAATTTTAAAATTTTACAGATTTTAGAGAAGTACACTTAGTGGTTAAGCAGGTTTCAATAAATAAGCATATTCCAATAAACATTAAACACAAAGAGCTGAATTATTTATATCTGCACACATTTATAATGGCCATCTTATCCTTCAATTCGTTTTTGAGAGCAACAGGATTAAAAGTGCATGGATATGTCCGTGTTCTTGCACGCACAGACCAAGTGAAAAGAACTTTAGTGTTTAGTGAGAGAGTACACACAGTTAAACTAAAATTCAAGATTTTAATTAATAAAGCACAAACAAAGAACACGGACATAGTAGCTTTCAGCTACTGTATGCACCCTTTAACAGCTGACTGAGCACTGGAAAGCAGTGGTTTTCAGTGTGTGATTTGACCTTCAAGTACGTAAGCAAGTGAGGTCACAGAGGAAGAGGTAGAGGTGGGTGGAAGAGTGATGAGGGAGGTGAGGTTAGCAAATGATGATGGTGACTGGTGGTCTCTCGAAGTTCGGGAGGCTTAGAGATGGGGTGTATACAAGCACTGCGGTCTCTATTGATTGTAGTGTGCTGATTCTAACCAACAGCGAATCTTGTAATTACATGAAAAGCCTATGATTTTAGCATCACTGGGTGTCATTTCATGACCCTCCTTTCCAGTCAAAAGTGTGCAGTAACGCCGAATAGGCAAAGACGGCCCTCCATTGTTTGGAAGACTGTCCTTGGGGACCACCATACTGCTATAACTAGAGCCAACGTTGCCCATTCAGCATTAACTGTGCACTGTTGGCAGGAGGGAGATGAAATTACACCTAATGACGCAAAAACCGTAGGCTTTCCACTTCAATTGAAGATCCACCATTGGTTAGAATCGGCACGCAATGGAACAATTAAAACGACAATCAACAGAGACTGCGGCAATCACATACACCCCATCTTTAAGCCTCTCATATTTTGAGGCCGGCAGTTGCCATCACCATTCGCCCACCAAAACCCTCTCTCTCTCCCACCTCCCCTCCCCAGGCCAGGCCACTCTCTTCCACTCCATCACCCTTCCACACCCCCTCCTCCGCAACCTCGCATGCATACATACTTGAAGGTCAACCCGCACACTTAAAACCACCACTTTCCCATGCTCAATCAGTCAATAAAGGCTACATACAGTAGCCTAAAACTACTATGTCTGTGTTCTTTCTTTGTGCTTAATTAATTACGTTTTATCTTGAACGTTTGTGCCTAGTGTCATTATACATTTTTAGTTTATCGTATGTACTCTCTCTCACTAAATATTAAGGTTCTTTTCACTTGGTCGGTGCATGCAAGAAATTATAATATGTATCGAACCCCCAACCTCATAGGCTTCTTCAGTCATCAATTTTTTACACTTGTTTTGTCTGCTGTTTGTTTGTTTGTTTATTTGGTTTTTAGGAGCATTAGCAACTAAGGTCATGTTGCTCCGGGATATGCGGTGGTCATTCCCTGATCTCTCTGCATCCTCCTTATTTGGTGGTGACAGGCTCGAACCACGGTCTAATTAAGAAGCGTGTGCTACGCGCTGCTTCTCCTTCCCACCTGGCTACGGAGGCACCTGTTTTGTCTACATGTTGTCACTACAGACCACTTGCTTTCTATCTGTTGAGATACCAGTTAGACCTGACCACAGCAACTTGTTGCAAAGGCAAGTTTGTTCTGCTGTGAGAATTAAAACCACTGCACTGTTTGTGCTGTTTAAATCCTGATTGATGCAGAAACAGATTAAAGGAAGAGTCTTGTAAGAAACTTACAAAAAAAAAAAAATTTTATTTTTGACTATAGTTTCTTAAAGATAAATGCTATTATTGATACCAGCACCAGATTGCTGCCTTTATATTTCTGGATTATAAATTACTGATTGTTTTTGTGAAATGTGCAGATTTTAAAGAATTCCGAAGTTAACAATGCTAGATTTTAGAGGATTTACTGTAATAAAAACTACTGGTTCGCACAATGTATAGAAAACAAAGGAATTATATATGAACTTCTGCAGTAAACTTAAATTTGACATTTAAGAAACTAAATAAGACACGGAACTTAACACAAACTACATTCTTGCTGTTATGAAAGATTTCCTTATGCTAAAGTAATTAAGCATTCTCAGGGATGTCATGCGAAATCTAAAACTGGGTAAAATAATGCTATTAAATTAAAAGTTTGAAATGAGAACAATCAATTCTGCCGACATATGCTAAATCATACTTAGCATCTAAATATGATTTTTTTCATTTACATACTGCTTTAACTGATTACAGTACAGACATCATTATTGCTGAAGAAGTTGCTGATGTTGGGTTTGGGGAATATATAAACATCTAAGGATATAAGACCAGATCTCTACCTAAATCAGAAATAATGCTAAGAATTAAAGAGTCAAGTAGAATTACAAGCATTAAAGCTATAAGGACATCACTGTCTTAGAAGTTAAACTAGAGGGTAAAATGAATTAGAATTAAGCAGCTGGGTAATTCAAATTCACCTTTTTTCCTCTCTAGTTTAATCACATTCACTGTGGTGGGAGCTAAGCCTATATACATTTATGAACTGAATTAAGAATATTTTGTCACATTTCTTTTTTTTTTTTTTTTCACCTCAAATTTTTCCTTTAAAATTTAGGTGGAACAAGAAGAATAAATGAAATTACATTTTTAGACATGATGTTGACAGAACATTGATGTGCACAAATGTTGGCTCCCAATTCAGAAGCTACAAGCTGGCAGTGACCTTAATGTTATGGTATGAGAAGAATAGAGAAAAAAGTATATTTATTTTGGTTTTGAAAGAGTTTACATTTTCTGAAAGAAAATTATATTCGCCGTGGAAACAATCATCACTTGAGTCAAATTACTAAAAACAGTTGAAATTACTAAGTGCACACATATCCTATATGGGAAATATTTCAGAAAATAATTTCAGTTACCACACACCTATCAGAAAATGAGGCTGCTTAAGATATCCATAAATTATCAATGGATCCTACTCAAAATAGAATGTAGAGAATGTATAATGTTTCTCCGGAACGATTTAGACAAAGGAAGACTATGAAAAGGATTTCAGAAAAATAAGAATGATGACAGTTTTTTGCACATTTGATTTTAATGGAAAGTAATAAACCACTAGAAAATAATGACAGCCCATTAAAAAAGGGACATTTCAAGGAAATTACTCACAAGATAAATAAGTTCTAAACATCGATTCATACAAAATATATTTTCAAGAGGAGAGTTAATTCAGTTAACAGCCTCCTCCCGAAATATAATTTTTTTAACTAACGGTTCTGGAGAAGACGCATACATGATTAAAAGTAAAGTAAAAACAAGGAACTGAGGGTAGCTCAAAATCAGAAGAAAAGGCAGCAAAGCAAAACATAAGATATCAATATTTCATTACAAAGAGCTTGATCACAAATACTGCATAGCATTCAGGACCAATTACAATAGCAACCACAATCAAACCTCACAGGAACTCTCAACACTTCACTGAATTTCACATTGGCAACTAATAGCACATTTTCATAACTGATCCCACAGAAATAATAACAAGTGCACACACTTTGTAAGTGTCAGGAATAGTCTAACCACTTTGAATGAACATCATTAGGGAACAAGGGATGATGTTCCATGAATATCATCAAGGAAAAAGTAAATACATGGGCTGTGTTAGGGTAACTAAGTGTAAGAACAGGTGCATATATACTTGCATGTACACCAATGCTAGAATTATAGTAAATATATTTGAAGTGCTGATCAAATCAACGGGAGATATTCTTGGGATAGAGACATGGCATCACACAGATAAAAGCAGTGCAGAATTGGAATTTGGGGAGTACCGTGTCCACAGAAAGGTTAGTTAAGAAACACAAAATCTAAGGAAGTGTATTCAATTGACATGGGTGGACAGTGCAATGCTGAGTCTGTTTGGTATTACATAAACACTGGGAAATGGAAAATGAGAGTAGGAGTGCGTTATAGGCAGAGTTAGGTGGTTTGGAAAACAGCTAGCTTTTGGGGGCGGATACATGGCCTAATAGATTAACAGTATCCGCTGGCAGAGGAGGAAGCGATTTTTGCACTGCTTCTATTG
This sequence comes from Mastigoproctus giganteus, assembly GCF_048544385.1. NCBI lineage: Eukaryota > Metazoa > Arthropoda > Arachnida > Uropygi > Thelyphonidae > Mastigoproctus > Mastigoproctus giganteus. The sequence continues at coordinate 122,798,982 of NC_143582.1, forward strand.
GAATGAGCAGCAGCCTGGAAAATGAGATGCAGGGTATTTCAGAGACTGCTGCGAGTCATTGTGGTACCAGTAAACACATGGGTTGTGTTAGGGTAACTAAGAGTAGAAACAGGTACATATACACTTGCATGTACACCAATGTTAGGACTATAGTTAATAAATTTGATGAGCTTGAAGTGCTAGTCAAGACATCAAAAGCAGATATTGTTGGGATATCAGAGACGTGGTGTCACACAGACATAAGCAATGCAGAATTGGAATTTGGGGAGTACAATGTGTACAGAAAGGATAGACAGGACAGGAAGGGCTAAGCTGTGAGTTAATAAACACAAAATCTAAGGAAGTGCATTCAGTTGACATGGTGGACAGTGCAATGATGAGTCTGTTTGGTATTATATAAACACTGGAGAAGGGAAAATGAGAGTAGGAGTGCATTATAGGTCTAATGACTCTAATGAGTACAATGACAGTTGTGGTGAGAAATAGAGTGGGCCAGTAAATAAGAATGTCTAGTAATGGGGGATTTTAAATTTCCAGATACTGACTGGAACTTGTGGATTGGTCACTTGCACGTTAGCAAGACTTTTGTGAATTTACTGGAGGATTGTTTTCTACAGCAACATTTTGGAGGGGGCAACCAGAGAGGGAGTAATACTCTTGGTCTGATTATCAGCAGTAATTATTCATGCATTAAGAATTTACAGATAAAGGAACTACTAGTTAAGAGTGATCACATGCACTGATGTGGGATTTACTTAAAGATGTAACTACCATCAAGGGTAAATGGAAGGGTTCTTACTTTCGTAAAGGTGACTACAGTGGTCTCAAACAGTTTTTAAATTCTATACAGTGGAATCAACTGATGATGTTACCAATGGTGTATTCTAAATGGGAAGCCTTCAGTGATTTAAACTTGGAGGCTACTAGACTTTTCATACCAACTAAGAAATACTGTTTAAGATTCAGGCCTAAATAGATGTTAGAAATTAATAAAGCTCGTGGCAGAGAAGAAAAATGAACAGGATGCATATAAATTATCAGGCGAAACAGAAGCCTCTGGCAGATATAAGCTAGTCTGTGATCAAGTCACAAAGGAGGTTACGCAGGCAAAGGCAGATTATGAAAAATCTTTGGCAAAGCATGCAATGAAAAACAGCAGATTTCATTACTTAGGTAAACTGTAGAAGGAAGGGGATGAATCAGATTAGTCCAATTAACATAGATGGTTTGACTATTGATGATCCTGTTCAAGTAATTGATAAACTGAATGAGTATATTGCATCTACGTTCACACATGAGGAGATATTCAAGGAGGGGAATGCTACAAGTTTATCAAACTCTTAACAGGGAGCTAAGTGATTTGGTAATAACTGAGAACAAAATGTAGGAGTAATTGTTGAAGTTAAAATAAGAAAGGCACCTGGGGTGAATGTGATCTACGCAGTTATATTAAAGCAGGTGACAAAGAAACTAAGCAAACACTTAGCCATAATTATGAGAGCATCCTTGGACTCAGGGGAAAGTCTCCACGGACTAGAGATGTGCAAATGTATCCTAAAATCACAGAGGGAGATCGAAGGGTGACATGAGTAATCACCGACCTCTTAGTTTAACTTCTATTCCAGAGAAAATAATGGAGTCACTGGTTAAAGAGGTGATACAAGATCTTCTAGACAAGACTACAGTAATAGTTCAGGCACAGCATGGGTTTCTTAAAGGGAAATCTTGTCTGACCAATTTGATTTGATACGACGATATGGTCACAAAGGAACAGAGTGCAAAAAATAATTTTGATATCATATACTTGGATTTTAGGAAAGCTTTTGATAGTATGGCACATGGAAGACTACTGTATAAACTGGAGCAGTACGGCATTAAGGGCAAGTTACTAAAATTGACAAAAGGAATTCTTGATTTTACTACAAGAAATATGATATTCAATGTTTATCTTTCCTGTTGATACTGATTTTGAATAACATGTGCAATGTACAAGAATATTTACTGATGCTATCGAGGCAGTGTTAGGTGGGTCGGAAAACTGCTAGCTTTGGAGTATACACAGACTGGCATATTAACAGTAGCGGCTGGCAGAGGTGAAACAGATTCCTGAACTGTTTCTATTGGAATGAGCAACAGCCTGAAAAAAAAGTTGCTGGGGATTTCAGAGACTGCCAAGTCATTGCAGAATACATGGGCTTTGTTAGGGTAGCTAAGAATAAAAACAAGTGCATGTATACTTGCATATAAACCAATGCTAGGAGTTTAGAAAATAAATTTGATGAATTTGAGGTGCTGGTCAAAACAGTAAAGGCAGATATTGTTGGGATATCAGAGATGTGGTGGCACACATATATAAGTAATGCAGAATTGGAATTTGGGGGGAGAACAATGTGTACAGGATGGATAGACAGGATACGCAGGAAGGAGGGGGTTATGCAGCTGGCTAAAATAAAAATCAAAGGAAGTGCATCCAGTTGACATAGGTAGACAGTGCAGTGATGAGACAGTTTGGTGTGACATAAGCACTGGGAAAACAAATTTCAGAGTAGTACTGTGTTATATAATCTTGTCGAACTTCATTGGCAATTAAATTGTACTTTTAACTTTACATATAACCACTTAGGTTACGTAACATAAATAATTAGTAAAAACAAATAATTAATACATAACTTGATACGAAAGTTATATAAAGGGATTTCGTAGATAATACTCGTTACTGAAACATAAATATTTCGTAGATAACACTCGTTACTGAAACGTAAATATTTCGTAGATAACACTCGTTACTGTCGCCGACCGGGCTAGCCGAGTGGGTAAAGTACCTGCCCGGCAACCCAAAGGTCGCGGGTTCGATTCCCGCCTCGGGCTTGGATCAAAGTACTGCAAAAACCTTGGGAGGTGCAATATGGCCACAGAAGCCGATGCGCCAACAACTACCAAATCAATCAATCAATCAATCAACTCGTTACTGAAACGTAAATATTCCGTAGATAACACTCGTTACTGAAACATAAATATTTCGTAGATAACACTCGTTACTGAAACATAAATATTTCGTAGATAACACTCGTTACTGAAACATAAATATAGCGTTATAACTGTGTTTGGATACAAGTTTAGGATTTAATTTTGTACAGAAATTGAAATTTTATTGAAAGTAAATCTAAATCATGACTCAAACCAGAGCAGCAAAGCAAAAGGCTCAAGCTAATGGGAATGCTGTGGCCCATGGGAGAACTGAGGGGGGCAGTTGTCCTCTGAATCACAGCCTTTTAAGATGCACTATTTGCTTGATGTTGGGGGAGCAGTCAAGTATGGGACATGATACTGCCATGGGGGATGTCTTTGTACGTGTGCGATGCAAGGAGTGTAAGGAGATAAGGCGACAACTCAGCGTTGTTATGGGCCTATATGAGAGCTTGAAGGACAGGGTGGATGCCCTCGAAGGATTACAAGTGAGGGGCCCATCAAGCTCTCAGCTGCCCACACCAATGCCAGAGCTTGCACTTAGTCATCGCGCAACACAGCGGCAACCCCCAAGGCAGAATGCGCTGGTCCCAAAGGAACTAGTAGTTGTTGGTGACTCTATTGTCAGGGAAACGGGAAACATGCTTTGTAAAAAGGATAGGAGTATGTCTGCCAGGGGCAAAAGTTGATGACGTTGTAGAGCGGATATCATCTTTTAAGGGCACAAAAGGTGATATAGTTGTACACGTTGGCACTAATGATATTAAGAGCAGGAGACCGGCGGAATTACCTGACAAGTACAGGTCATTGATGAAAAAAAGCCGTGAATTAGGGTTGAAATTGAAAGTGTCTGCAATTCTGCCCAGACACGATAGGAGGGAGTATATGATGAGAGCCCTGTCAATCAATTCGGCCCTGGAAAGATTGTGCAGGGCTCAAGGGGTAGAATTTTTTTCAGCCTGGTCTGTACTTGTTAACAGGAGAGACTTCTTCTACAGGGATCGGATACACTTAAATAGAAAGGGTGCAAGAATGTTTGCTGATGCTATCGAGGCAGTGTTAGGTGGGTCGGAAAACCGCTAGATTGGGGGGATACAAGGACTAATAGATTAACAGTAGCCACTGGCAGAGGTGAAAGTGATTCTTGCACTGCTTCTATTGGAATGAGCCACAGCCTGGAAAATAAGATGCAGGATATTTCAGAGACTGCTGGGAATCATTGTGGTACAAGTAAACACATGGGTTGTGTTAGGGTAGCTAAGAAAAAGAACAGGTGCATGTATACTTGTGTGTACACCAATGCTAGGAGTTTAATAAATAAATTTGATGAATTTGAGGTATTGCTCAAAACATCAAAGGCAGATATTGTGGGGATTTCAGAGACGTGGTGTCACACAGATATAAGGAATGCAGAACTGGAATTTGGGGAGTACAATGTCTACAGAAAGGATAGACAGGATAGGAAGGGAGGAGGGGTTATGCTATTAGTTAAAAAACACATAAAATCCAAGGAAGTGAAGCCAGTCGACATTGCTGGACAGTGCAGTGTCGAGTCAGTTTGGTGTGACATAAGCATTGGGAGATCAAAATTGAGAGTAGGAGTGTGCTATGGGCCTAATGACTCTGATGAGTATAATAAGAAACTGTTCGGAGAAATAGAGTGGGCCAGTAAATCAGAGAGTCTTATAATGGGGGATTTTAATTTCCCAGATATTGACTGGAATTTGGGGGCTGGTCACTCACACAGTAGCAAGGCTTTTGTGGATTTATTGGATGATTGTTTTCTACATCAGCATGTTCGGGAGGCAACTAGAGGGAGTAATACTCTTGATTTGATTATCAGTAGTGATTCTTCATGCATTAAGAATCTGCAGATAAATGAACCACTAGGTGGCAGTGATCACAGTGTGTTGAAGTGGGAGTTACTCAAAGAGGTAACTACCATTAGGGGTAAAGGGAAGGGGTATTGCTTTCGTAAAGGCGCCTACAATGGACTGAGACAGTATTTAAATTCTATACAGTGGGATCAACTGATGTTATTGCCAACAGCAAATTCAAAATGGGAAGCATTCAAAGAACTTATCTTGGAAGCTACTAGGCTTTACATACCAACTAAGAAATATTGTTCAAGGTTTAGGCCTAAATGGATGTCAGATGAACTAATGAGGCATATGGCAGGAAGAAAAATGCATGGGATACATACAAATTAACACGTGACACAGACGCCTATGATAGATACAAGTTGATCTGTAACCAAGTTACAAAGGAGGTTAGGCAGGCGAAGGCAGATTACGAGAGATCCTTGGCAAGGGATGCGAAGAAAAACAGCAAAGAGTTCTTTACTTATGTAAACTCTAGAAGGAAGGGGATGAATCAGATTGGTCCACTTGAGATCGATGGGTCAACTGTTGATGACCCTGCTCAGGTAGCTAACAAACTAAATGAATATTTTGCATCGACATTCACACATGAGGAGTTATTCAGCGAGGGGAATGCCAGAGGTGTATTCAACTCTAGCAGTAAGCTAGAGAATCTTGTAATAACTGAGAGCAAAGTGGAGGAGAAATTGTTGAAGATAAACACAAGAAAGGCACCTGGGGTGGATGGGATCTATCCAGTTATATTAAAGGAGGCAGCAAAGGAAGTAAGCAAACCCTTAGCCATAATTATGAGAGCTTCCTTGGACTCAGGGGAGGTACCCATGGACTGGAGATGTGCAAATGTGACCCCAATTCACAAAGGGGGATCAAAGGCTGACACAAGTAATTATAGACCTGTGAGTTTAACTTCTGTTCCAGGAAAATTAATGGAGGCACTGGTTAAAGAAGCACTGCAGGATCATTTAGACAAGACTTCAGCTATAGCTCAGCCACAGCATGGTTTCGTTAAGGGGAAGTCTTGCCTGACCAATTTGATTGGATACTATGATGCAGTCACAAAGGAACTGGATGCAGGGAATAACTTTGATATTATAAACTTGGATCTTAGAAAGGCTTTTGATACTGTTGCACAAGGAAGACTGCTGCACAAATTGGAGCAGTGTGGCATTGGAGGCAAATTGCTGCTGTGGATAAAGGGGTGGCTGAGGGGGAGAAGACAGAGAGTGGTAATCAATGGACACTGCTCATCGTGGACTAATGTTATTAATCGAGTCCCTCAGGGTTCAGTGTTGGGTCCTTTATTGTTTTCTGTATTTATAAATGATATTGATGATGGTATATCAGGCTTAATGTCCAAGTGACACTACTGACACTATGCTGCTGCAACAGGATTTGGAAAGGTTGAGCAGATGGGCTTCGAGGTGGCAAATGAAGTTTAACATTGACAAATGTAAAGTACTACATATGGGAAACAGCAACCCCAGAGCAACGTATCAACTGTGTGGTACTACACTGACAGTGGTAGAGAGTGAAAGGGACCTGGGGGTGGTTGTGCAGGCAGATATGAAGTTCTCTGAGCAGTGCAGATGGACTGCAAGAGTAGCTCATGGTGTATTGTCAATGATATTTAGGAATTTTTCTAGCAGGGATAAGGAGGTGATTATTCCCTTGTATAAGGCAATGGTCAGGCCACACCTAGAGTACTGTATACAGGCCTGGAGGCCTCATTTCAAGAAGGATGTAGAGCTGCTGGAACGAGTACAGAGAAGTGCAACTAGATTGGTGAATGGGACAAAGGGGTGCTCTTACGAAGAAAGGCTTAAGTTTTGCGAATTACAGTGTCTGGAAACTAGGCACCAGCGGGGTGATCTGATAGAGGTGTACAAAGCCTTGAATGGTTTGAGCATGCTCAATGCTGATGGGATTCTTCCTCTTGCTCAGAATAATCACCTGAGAGGGCATAAATTCAAATTGAGGAAAGACAGATGTAGGATAGATGTGCGGAAATTTGCCTTTAGCCAGCAGGTGGTTGGTAGGTGGAACAGACTTCCATCCCTTGTCGTGGAAGTTGATAGCCTAAATAAGTTTAAGGCTCAGCTGGACAGGTATTTCGAACGAACAGAGGGGTGAAGTGGAAGTGGTTATTTTTATTTATTTATGTTACTTTTTTTTTTTTTTTGGCTGATGCTGTATAAGCTTGCTTTCTTGCATCAAATGCCTCTACTAATACTAATGCTAATAGCCCTAATGACTCTGATGAGTATAATGAACAGCTGTAAAGAGAAATAGAGTGAGCCAGAAAATCAGACTGTCTTATAATGGAGGATTTTAACTCTCCAGATATTGACTGGAACTTGTAGATTTGTCACTCCCACACTAGCAACAGTTTTGTGGATTTATTGGATGATTATTTTCTGCAGGAGCATTTCTGAGAGGCAACCAGAGCGAGTAATAATCTTCATTTGATTATCAGTAATGATTCTTCATGCATTAAGAATCTGCAGATAAAGGAACCACTAGGTGGCAGTGATCACAATCTGCCGAGGTAGGATTTAATCAAAGATGTAGCTATCACCAGGAGTAAAATAAATGATTTTACTTTTGTAAAGGTGACCATAGTGGTCTGAGACAGTTTTTAAATTCTATAGTGAGACTAACTGAAGATGTTACCAACAGCAAACTCTAAATGGAAAGCATTCAAAGAATTAATCATGGAAGCTACTAGGTTTTCGTACAAACTAAGAATTATTATTCGAGGTTTTGGCCTAAATGGATGTCAGATAAACTGAGACTCGTGGCAGCAAAGAAAAATGCATGGTATACATATAAATTATCGGGTGACACAGAAGCCTATGATAGATAAAAGGTGATTAGGCAGGCAAAGGCAGATTAAGAGAAATCTTTGGAAAAGGATGCAAATAAAAACAGCAAAGAGTTCATTACTTATTTGAACTCTGGAAGGAAGGAAGGAAGGAAGGGGATGAATCAGATTGGTCCACTTGATATTAATACTTGAACTGTTGAGGATCCTGATCACATAACTGACAAACTGAATGAGTATTTGGCAACTATATTCAGACATGGAGTTATTCAAGGAGAGGAATACCAGAAGTTTATCAAACTCTGGCAGGGAGCTAAATGATTTTGTAATATCTGAGAGAAAAGTGGAGGAGAAATTGAAGTTAAACATTTCTTGGTGATTCCTTCTACTTCTGAGTCTCTCTCTGTAGGTAACTCAGGATTTTTTTTTTTTTTTTTTTTTGGCTGGTGCAGGAAAAGCCTCGGGCTTCCTTGCACCTTATAGCTCATGATAATAATAATAAGAAGAAAGGCACCTGGGGTGGATGGATCTATCCAATTGTATTAGAGGAGACAGCAAAGGAAGTAAGCAAACCCCTAGCCATAATTATGAGAGCTTCTTTGGACTCAGGAGAGATCCCATGGACAGGACAAATGTACAATGAGGAAAGACAGTTGTAGAATAGATTTGTGAAAAGTTGCCTTTAGCAGTGGATGGTTGATTCCTGGAAGAAACTTCCATTTGTCATAGAAGTTGACAGCATAAATAAATTCAAGCAGAACCAGACAAACGTTTGGAATTAATGGACGGCTGGAATGGGAAGGTTTTTTTTTTTTTTTTTTTTTTGACTGATGCTATATGAGCTTGCTTTCTTGCATCATATGCCTTTACTAATGGTAACACACTACCTTGTTTTAGTTATCAAGAGTCAACCATAGAAATTGTAAGAAAATACCAATGCATAGGCCTCTGTTTCTAACATAATGTGTTATGCAAGTAAATAGTAATTAGATAAGGTATTTCAAATTTATATGTGAAATTCAGAATTTATAATAAAAATAAGGCCAGAAACAGAGACTTGTGAAAGAAAACAGTATAAATAACAAGCATGTGGTTTATGGTTAACCCAACAGAGGACTGATTAGAATAAAGTAAGATTTTTTAATTCTATAGAATAAAGTAAGATTATTTTAATTCTATAGAATAAAGTAAGATTATTTTAATTCTATAGAATAAAGTAAGATTTTTTAATTCTATAGAATAAAGTAAAACTTTTCAAATAGGATATGGAAAGTATAACTGTGAGTTTATGAATTAAGATCCTTAGAAAAAGTGACAGTGTCAAGGATACAAACTGTGCTATAAAGTATGAGAGGTATACAAGAAAAAGCGCACTACAAAGTATGACAGCAGGTAAAAGGAAAATTGGGCTACAAAGTATGAAGGATTACGTGATCTCATACCACAATCAGTTTTGGGAGAATCAAACAGACATTCGAAGATGGTAAAAGTTCGTTTTGTCATTTCATCTTATCAGATATCTGCTGGTTTAACAGGAAATCTATCAAGAGTTAGACATCTAGGATAAAAACAAGTTTATAAAATATCATCAAGAAAACTGTGACGCTGTAAAATGAAAATTATGCCATCTGTATTCGCAACAGAAGTCACCTCAGGCAGGTAAATTTATTAACCTGATGATCAGTAATAACAACAGCAAAAGAAACAGCTCATCACAGACATAGCTTTCAACTTCACTGTCATGAGGTGAAATACAGTCCACAAATTAATAAAGCTTAAATTTAGATGATCATGCATTCAAATCTAAAACGAAAAATGTTTTTAATCATTTTGATATTACCTGTAAATATCCTTCATTCCAAAAGTATAAGCAAATGAGCCTATTAAATGTCTGACTGCCAATTAAATTTTCAAAAATACAGAATTTAAAAAGTCATGGGTTCAAAAAATGGTGTCTACAAAAGGAGACGTCACAACATTCATTAAGTCATTTAAATTACTCTATTCAAATGTTTTAGCTACACTCTCCATGAACTCCTTCTTAGAGCTTCACCCTTTTAATCAATGTTCCAACTAGATTTTAATGGAATAAAAATCCAACAAGCAATGTTCCAACTAGATTTTAATGGAATAAAAATCCACAAGGAAGTAGACTTCAGTTTATGGTTTTTAATTCTTTACATTCTTGCATCAAAGTAAGAATGCCACAATGAGAAATTACAGCCCAGGAAGCAAACGCATTTCAGGAAAATAATGTTGCTGACGCTTAAACAAGTAATGTATGATAGTCTTGGCAGGAATAAAGTTATATGGCAATCACGGCATAGATTATTAAGGGAAGGTCTTCTCTGACAAATCTAATAAGCTACTATTAACACAACAACAAAGAAGTGGATGCAAAAAGTAATTTTGACATGATATATTTAGGTTTTGGCGGCCAAGTTTCTGACACTACATGAAATAATGCTGTACAAATTCAAAGAATGTGGAATTAAAGGGAAATTGCTGCTAAAGGAATGTGGTAGAAAACAGAGACCAGTTATTAATGGGCATTGCTCTTCTTTTTTTCTGATGCTGTTATTAGAGTCCCACAGTGCTGGGTCACTTACTGTTTAAACATTTATTAATAATACTGATGAAGGCTAAACAAGCATAATAGCCAAGTTTACAAATAGTACAAAGTACTGCAGGGTTTTACAGGAACCTAATGAAAAAAAATTAAGTGAGTCAGATAATAGTGTGTAGTTTTTTTTTGTAAGGGCCTGTGAACATATATTACTTAGAAAAGAAAAAAAAAAAAAAAAGTCTGCCGGAACACTGCTAGAGGAATTTTCGTGAAATTAAATAAAATTAACTAAAAAAAAAAGCAGAGTATTTTTATGTTTCATTGACGAGCCATAAATCATCATCATCATCATCATCAGCCATTTTCAATCCACTGCAGGATGAAGGCCTCTCCAGCAACTTTCCAGTTCCTTCTGTTTTGAGCACTGGACATCCATTTACTACCCACAAACTCATGAATTTCATCTATCCATCTCCGCCTTTGTCTTCCAGGTTTTCTTCTAGCTCCTCTTGGGTACCATTCTGTTATTTTCTTAGTCCATCTGTCATCATGTCTTCGAGCTATGTGTCCTGCCCAAGACCATTTTAGTTCTTTAGTTTTGATAAGAATGTCCTTTACTTGAGTTTGTTGCCTAATCCATGTGTTTCTCTTCTTATCTAACAGTCTGATTCCCAATATGATTCGTTCCATTCTTCGCTGTGTAGTTCTCAGCTTCTCTTCCATTCTTTTGGTGAGTGCCCAAGTTTCACTTCCATAAGTCATGGTGGGGAGTATACATAGGTTCATTATTTTACGTTTCAGACAAACTGGGATATTGCTCTTCAGTATGTGACTATATTTCCTGAATGCTATCCATCCAAAATTTATTCTTCTCTTGACTTCCAGCCATTTATCATTATTACAGCTAATAACTTGTCCCAGATAAGTATATGACTCCACCTTTTCAATTACTGCTCCTTCAATCATTATTTCCCTTTCTGTGGCATACTTGTTCATCATTACTTTTGTTTTAGCCATATTCATCTTTAGTCCAAAATCCTTACTAGCTGTGCATAACTGATTAAGATTTTCCTCTAATTCTTTGGGATCATGGCTTATGACCACAATGTCGTCTGCAAATCGTAAATGGTTTAGGTACTCTCCGTTCACATTGACTCCTTTCTGCGACCAGTCTAATCTTCTGAAAGCTTCCTCAAGGGCAGCAGTAAACAGCTTCGGAGATATTGTGTCTCCTTGTCGAACTCCTTTCTCAATTTTAAATTTCCTACTGTCTTTGTCTAGTCTAATAAAGGAGGTAGCACTCTCGTATATTTTCTTCAAAATCATAATATATGGGGTATCAATGCCTTGTCTTTCCAGTGCCCGAAACATTGCCTTATGCTGTATGGAGTCAAATGCCTTTTCATAATCCACAAATGCCAGGCATAATGGTGTTTTATATTCATTTGCTTTCTCCATTAGCTGTGATATTACGTGAAGGTGATCCATAGTTGAGAATCCTGTCCTAAAGCCAGCTTGCTCTTTCGGTTGATTCTCATCAAGTATTCTTTCTAATCTGTTAGTAATGACCCTTGTGAACAACTTGTAGATGTGGGATAACAAGCTAATTGGTCTATAATTTCCAATTTCTGATTTATCTCCTTTCTTATGCAGCAAAACTATGATTGCATTATTCCACTGCTTAGGCGTCATAAATATTTAGCCATAAATATTTCTGCATAAATTTTCAAATTTATTAAAAGCTTCAATGTCAAAATATAAATAATGCACTGCACTTGTTAATTCTCTCCACTGAGGAAACTCAAGTGCAATACAGCAAGTAGCTCACCAATAGGAATTACTAACTGAATAACTGACCAAAACATCAATTTTCAACTCTCCCATGTAACAATTCTACTACTGATCTAGCTTTCACCAAATGGAAATATGAAGATTTTTTTAAGCAGAAAATGTAAAAAGTGCTGACAACAAAAGGAAGAATCCCACTTTTTCCCCTTCTTTAAATTCAGCTTAACATGGCGATGGTAAACGAGCAAAAATACTGCTTTAAAATAATGGATGGGAAATGGATTGTTAGAGCAAACTTTGCCCATAAAAACTTTGAGAGATCATATGGAAACTGTATTTATCACCTATCCACAACAATACCCTTCATTATCTGAAGACAATTTTTTGTGTTGGCTTCATGTTTATAGAAACTATGAAATTCATATAAGATGCAGCATAAATTATCTAATTCAAAACTTGCCTTCTGAGTGTATCTTTAAATCATTAAAAATAATTTAAACATACGATTTGAAAAACTAAAAATAAACAAAGGAACTAAAAGACTGAAATCTTACTGTAGGGGAGGATGGTACATCATTACCATTAGTCGTAGTGTTTTTTTTTTTTTTTTGCTATAGCATTAGCACGTGATGCAAGAAAGCAAGCTTATATAGAATCAGCCAAAAAAAAAAAAAAAAAAACTCTTATTTCACCCATCCCCACGCTCCAAATGTATGTCAAGTTCTGCCTTGAATCTATTTAGGCTTTCAACTTCTACTACAGATGGAAGTTTGTTCCAGATATCAACCACCCACGGCTAAAGGCAAACTTCCGCACACATATCTATCGTACAACAGTCTTTCCTCAATTTGAATTTATGCCCTCTCAGGCGATTATTCTGAGCAAGAGGAAGAATCCCAACAGCATTGAGCATGCTCAAACCATTCAAGGCTTTATACACCTCAATCAGTTCACCTTACAGGTGATGTCCAGAGTTTCCAGACACTGTAATTTGCAAAATTTAAACACTTCTTCATAAGAGCAACCCTTTGTTCCATTCACTAATATTGTTGCCCATTTCTGTACTCGTTCCAACAGCTCTACATCCTTCTTAAAATGAGGCCTCCAGACTTGCAAACAGTACTCATAGTGTGCTTGACCATTGCTTTATATAAGGTGATAATCACCTTCTTATCCCTGCTAGAAAAAATTCCTGTATTTCATTGATAAGACACCATGAGCTACTCTTGCAGACCGTCTGCACTGCTCAGAAAACTTCATATCTGCCTGCACAATTATCCCCAGGTCCTTTCAGTCTCTACCACTGTCAGTGTGGTACCATACAGTTGATACGTTACTCTGTGATTACTGCTTCCCATATGCAGCACTTTACATTTGTCAAGGTTAAACTTCATTTGCCACCTCTCAGCTATTCAACTTTTTTTGATCCTGTTGCAGCACTGTGCTGTCATTAGTGTCATTAACAACCCTGCCAACCTTCATATCGTCTACAAACTTGGACATTAAGCCTGATATACCATCATCAATATCATTTATAAATACGGAAAACAACAATGGACCGAACACTGAACATTGAGGAACTCCACTAATAACATTAGTCCACGAAGAGCAGTGTCCGTTGATTACCACTCTGTCTACTCCCCACTCAACCATCCCTTTATCCATAGCAGCAATTTGCCTCCAATGCTATACTGCTAGAATTTGTGCAGCAGTCTTCCATGTGCAACAGTATCAAAGGCCTTTCTAAGATCCAAATATATGATATCAAAGTTATTCTTTGCATCCAGTTCCTTTGTGACTACATCATAGTATCCAATCAATTTAGTCAGACAAGACTTCCCATTAACAAACCCATGCTGTGTCCGAGCTATAACTGAAGTCTTGTCTAGATGATCCTGCAATGCTTCTTTAACCAGTGCCTCCAATAATTTCCCTGGAACAGAAGTTAAACTAATAGGTCTATAATTACTTGTGTCGTCCTTTCATTCTGCTTTGAGAATTGGGGTCACATTTGCACATCTCCATTCCATGGAGATGTGCAAATGTGTAATTATGGCTAAGAGTTTGCTTATTTCCTTTGCTGCCTCCTTTAATATAACTGGATAGATCCCATCCACCCCGGGTGCCTTTTTTATGTTTATCTTCAACAATTTCTCCTCCACTTTTCCCTCAGTTATAATAAAATAACCTAGCTCACTGCCAGAGTTTATTTAACCTCAGGCATTCCACTCCCTGAATCCTCATGTGTGAATGTCGATGCAAAATATTCATTTAATTTGTTAGCTACCTGAGCAGGATCATAAAAAGTTGAACAATGGATATCAAGTGGACCAATCTGATTCATTCCCTTCCTTCTAGAGTTTACATAAGTAAAGAACTCTTTGCTGTTTTTCTTTGCATCCTTTGCCAAAGAATTCTCATAATCTGCAATCGCCTGCGTAACCTCCTTTGTAACTTGGTTACAGACCAGCTTTTATTTATCATAGGCTTCTGTGCCACATGTTAATTTATATATATCTCATGCATTTTTCTTCTCTGGCACATGTCTAATTAGTTCATCTGACATCCATTTAGGCCTAAATCTTGAACAATATTTCTTTGTTGGCATGAAAAGCCTATTGGCTTCCAAGATTAATTCCTGGAATGCTTCTCATTTTGAATTTGCTGTTGGTAACATCAGTTGGCCCCACCATATAGAATTTAAATACTGTCTCAGACCAACGTAGTCACCTTTATGAAAGCAAAAACCCTTCCCTTTACCCCTGATTGTAGTTACCTCTTTGAGTAAATTCCACTTCAGCACACTGTGATCACTGCCACCTACTGGTTCCTTTAGCTGCAGATTCTTGATGCATCAAGAATCAATACTGATAATCAAATCAAGAGTATTACTCCTTCTAGTTGCCTACTGAACATGCTGCTATAGAAAACAATCATCCAATAAATCCACAAAAGCCTTACTAGTGTGTGAGTGACCAATCCCCAAATTCCCATTAATCTCTGGGAAATTAAAATCTCCCATTATAAGACACTCTGATTTACTAGAAATAGAGTGGGTCATTAAAGGGAAGGGTTTTCTGGTCATTAAAGGCGACTACGATGGTCTGAGACAGTACTTAAATTCTATACAGTAGGACCAACTGATGATGATACCAACAGCATGGGAAGGAGCACGCGCTTCTTGATTAGGCCGGTGTTCGAGCCCGTGACCACCAAATACGGAGGATGCGGAAAGGTCAGGGAATGACCACTGCATATCCCCAGCCACAGGATAAAGGGTGAGAATTAGGGTCAGGAAGAGCATCTGGCCGCAAAAATTTATGCCAAAACATAAATAAAAACGCTGACCCCATATATAATGGGAAAACCCGAGGAAAAAAAAAAAAGTTCGCCATTCATTGCAGAAGGGCCCACTAATTTCTCTGCACAATTTCTCATTATACTCATCAGATTCATTTAGCCTATAACACACACCTACTCTAATTTTTCCTTTCCCAGTGCTAATGTCACACCAAACAGACTCAACAATGCATTGTCCACCAACAACATTTGGATGCACTTCTTAGATTTTATGTGTTTCTTAACTAACAGCATAACCCTCCTCCCTTTCTGTCCTGACTATCCTTTCTGTACACATTGTGCTCACCAAATTCCAGTTCTGCACTGCTTATGTCTGTGTGACACCATGTCTCTGATATTCCAACAATATCGGTCTTCGATGTCTTGACTAGCACTTTAAGCTCATCGAATTCATTAACTATACTCCTAGCATTGGTGTACATGCAAGTATACATGCACCTGTTTCTACTCTTAGTTACCCTAACACAGCCCATGTATTTTCCTGTTCCACTATGACTCCCAGCAGTACTGGAATATTCCCATTGCCTTGCTTTCCAGGCTACTGCTCAATTGCATTTCAACAGAAGTAGTGCAAGCATGACTTTTACCTCTGCCAGCGGCTACTGTTAATCTATTAGTCCGTGTATACCCACAAGCTAGCAGTTTTCAGACACACCTAACTCTGCCTCGATAGCATCAGCAAATATTCTTGCACCCTTTCTACTTAAGTGTATCCCATCCCTGTAGAAGCAGTCTTTCCTATTAACAAGCACAGACCAGGCTGAGAAAAACTCTACCCCTTGAGCCTTGCACAATCTCTCCTGGGCCGAATTGATCGATAAGGCTCTCATCATGTACTCCCTCCTATCGTGTCTGGGCACAATTGCAGACACTTTCAAATTCAACCCTAACTCATGGCTTTTTTTCAGCATCATCTTGTACTTGTGTAATAATTCTGTTTGTCTGCTATTCTTAATATCATTAATACAGCAATATAACCCTTTGTGTCCTTAAAGGATGATATCTGCCCTACGTCATCAACCTTTCCCTCTGGCAGACATATCCTGGTCCTGTTCCATCTATCCTTTTTGCACAATGTGTTCCCCTTTACCTGACAATAGAGTCACCTAGAACAACTAGTTCCTTTGGGACCAGCGCATTCTGCCTTGGGGGTTGTCTCTGTGTTGCATAATGTTCAAGTGCAAGCTCTGGCATTGATGTGGGCAGCTGAGAGCTTGATGGGCCTCCTCAATTTAAATCCTTCAAGGGCATCCACCCTGTCCTTCAAGCTCTCATTTAAGCCCATAACAATGCTGAGTTGGCGCTTGATTTCCTCGCACTCCTTACATCGAGCACACACAAAGACATTCCCCTTGGCAATATTATGTCCTATTCCTGATTGCTTCACAAACATCAAACAAGGAGTGCAGTTCAATAAAATTCCAATACAAAATATAACCCTAAACCTATATCCCAATGCAATTATAACACTATATATATGGATTTCGGTATCAAATATTATCTCAAGTTACGTTATATGGCTTTCTTATCCCCTGTCAACTTATACGTATTAATTTATGATGTTACGTTTGTAATAACTAGGTCGGTATATTTATTTAGTTAAAAAAGTACAATTCAATTGACAATGAAATTTAAAAAGATTAATAAATTTTACTGATTAATTGATACTACTATATTTGCTATCTAGTTTTCCGTTAAACCTTATGCTATCTAGTTTTCCGTTAAACCTTACGCTATCTAGTTTTCCGTTAAACCTTACGCTATCTAGTTTTCCGTTAAACCTTACGCTACCACACGTATCTTATAACAACGGCACTTGTCTCTAGTTGGTCATTATTACTTTTGCTCCTTCAAAAGACAGATATATCTCCATTCCAAGAGAATGATCCCTGAATCAAATGATGCTTTCATTAAGATTACTAATGGTTGGATGCATTCAACTATTGCCTTTTTTAGTATAACTGGAAGAGTAAATCTAGTGATACAGAAACACATGTTACAGTGTAATTAGATGCACTAACTTATATAACATTAAACTCTTTCTGCAGTAAAGGCTTTATAGCCCTAAATCCTACATATATTAATTACACCCCACTTGGAATCTCTCATATTGTGATCTTAATTGACAACTGGATTGTGAGCTGATATTCCATCAGGGTACTTACCCACTCACTGATGGTGCCAGCTGAGAATAAATAACAATATTCTTCTTTATTGGGGAAGCATTACTGAGGCAGGCAACTCATTGTGAAGCAATTCACAATATGATATGTTATATAATGGTAACACTGTGCAACTCTGGTTAGGTTGCTAACCTTTTATAGGCAACTCTGTTTAGAAATGATGTTAATACACTATATTAAATGTGGTGCATTAACACCATTCACTCACACCAGAGCAGCAAAGCAAAAGGCTCAAGCTAATGGGAGTGCTGTGGCTCAGGGGAGAACTGAGGGGGCAGTTGCCCTCTGAATCACAATCTTTTAAAATGCACTGCTTGCACAGCAATCGGGTACGGGACTTGTTATTGCCATGGGGGATGTCTTTGTGTGTGCGCGCGATGTAAGGAGTGTAAGGAAATAAGGAAATCACTCAATGTTGTTATGGGCCTATATGAGAGCTTGAAGGACGGGGTCGATGCCCTCGAAGGAACTAAATTAAGGGACCCATCAAGCTCTCAGCGGCCCACATCAACGACAGAGCTTGCACTTGGTCATCACACGGATATCACCTTTTTTTAAAGGAAACAAAAGGTGATATAGTTGTACACGTTGGCACTAATGATATTAAGAGTAGGAGACCAGCGGAATTATTTAACAAGTACAGGTCACTGTTGAAAAAAAGCCGTGAATTAGGGTTGAATTTGAAAGTGTCTGCAATTCTGCGCAGACACAATAGGAGGGAGTATACGATGAGAGCCTTGTAGATCAATTCAGCCCTGGTAAGATTGTGCAAGGCTCAAGGGGTAGAATTTTTTTTCAGCCTGGTCTGTACTTGTAAACAGGAGAGACTGCTTCTACAGGGATGGGATACACTTAAATAGAAAGGGTGCAAGAATATTTGCTGATGCTATCGAAACAGTGTTAGATAGGTCAGAAAACTGCCAGCTTGTGGGGGGGGGTACAAGGACTAATAGATTAACAGTAGCCACTGGAAGAGGTGAAAGTGATTCTTGCACTGCTTCAATTGGAATGAGCAGCATCCTGAAAAACAAGATGCAGGATATTTCAGAGACTGCTGGGAGTCATTGGGGTATAAGTAAACACATGGGTTGTGTTAGGGTAGCTAAGAATAGGAACAGGTGCATGTATACCTGCATGTACACCAATGCTAGGAGTTTGGAAAATAAATTTGATGAATTTCAGCTATTGCTCAAAACATCAAAGGCAGATATTGTTGGGATATCAGAGACGTGGTGTCACACAGATTTAAGGAATGCAGAACTGGAATTTGGGGAGTACAATGTGTACAGAAAGGATAGACAGTACACGAAGGAGGAGGAGGAGTTATGCTATTAGTTAAGAAACACATAAAATCCAAGAAAGTGAAGCCAGTCGACAAAGCTGGCAGTGCAGTGTCGAGTCAGTTTGGTGTCATAAGCATTGGGAGATCAAAATTGAGAGTAGGAGTGTGCTATACGCCTAATGACTCTGATGAGTATAATAAGAAACTGTACAGGGAAATAGAGTGGGCCAGTAAATCAGAGAGTCTTATAGTGGGAGATTTTAATTTCCCAGATATTGACTGGAATTTGTGGGTTGGTCACTCACACACTAGCAAGGCTTTTATGAATTTATTGGATGATTGTTTTCTACATTGGCATGTTTGCGAGGCAACTAGAGGGAGTAATACTCTTGATTTGATTATCAGTAGTGATTCTTCATGCATTAAGAAACTGCAGATAAAGGAACCACTAGGTGGCAGTGATCACAGTGTGCTGAATTGGGATTTACTCAAAAAGGTAACTACCATCAAGGGTAAAGGGAAGAGTTTTTGATTTCGCAAAGGTGACAGCGATGGTCTGAGACAGTATTTAAATTCTATACAGTGGGACCAACTGATGATGTTATCAACAGCAAATTCAAAATGGGAAGCATTCAAAGAACTTATCTTGGAAGCTACTAGGCATTACATACAAAATAAGAAATATTGTTCAAAGTTTAGAGCTAAATTGATGTCAGATGTACTAATGAGACATATGGCAGAGAGGAAAAATGCATGGGATACATATAAATTAACATGTGACACAGAAGCCTATGATAGATATAATCTGGTCTGTAACCAAGTTACAAAGGAGGTTAGGCAGGCAAAGGCAGATTACGAAAAATCTTTGGCAAAGGATGCAAAGAAAAACAGAAAAGAGTTCTTTGCCTATGTAAACTCTAGAAAAAAGGGATGAATCAGATTGGTCCACTGGATATTGATGGTTCGACAGTTGAGGATCCTGCTCAGGTGGCTAACAAACTAAACGAGTATTTTGCATCTTTATTCATACATGAGGAGTAGTTCAGGAAAGGGAATGCCAGAGGTGAAGTGAACTCTAGCAGTGAGCTAGATGATTTTGTAATAAGTGAGAGTAAAGTGGAGGAGAAATTGTTGAGGATAAACATAAAAAAGTCACCCAGTGTGGATGGGATCTATCCAGTTATATTAAAGGAAGCAGCAAAGGAAGTAAGCGAACCCTTAGCCATAATTATGAGAGCTTCTATGGACTCAGGGGAGGTATCTATAGACTGGAGATTTGCAAATGTGACCCCAATTCACAAAGGAGGATCAAAGGCTGACACAAGTAATTATAGACTTCTGAGTTTAACTTCTGTTGCAGGAAAATTAATGGAGGCACTTGTAAAAGAAGCACTGCAGGATCAACTAGACAAGACTTCAGTTATAGCTCAGACACAGCATGGTTTTGTTAAGGGAAAGTCTTGCCTGACCAATTTGATTGGATTCTATGATGCAGTCACAAAATAACTGGATGCAGGGAATAACTTTATATTATATATTTGGATCTTAGAAAGGCTTTTGATACTGTTGCACATGGAAGACTGATGCACAAAAATTGGAGCAGTGTGACACTGAAGGCAAATTGCTGCTATGGATAAAGGGATGGTTGAAGGGGAGAAGATAGAGTGGTAATCAATGGACACTGCTCATCGTGGACTAATGTTATTAGTGGAGTCCCTCTAGGTTCAATGTAGGGTCCATTGTTGTTTTCTGTATTTATAAATGATATTGATGATGGTATATCAAGCTTAATGTCCAAGTTTGCAGGCGATAGAAAGGTTGGCAGGGTTGTTAAGGGCACTACTGACGCTATGGTGCTGTAACAGGATCTGGAAAGGTTGAGCAGATATGCTGAGAGATGGCAAATGAAGTTTAACATTGACAAATGTAAAGTACTACATAGGAGAAACAGCAACCCCAGAGTAACGTATCAACTCTGTGGTACTACACTGACAGTGGTGGAGAATGAGAAGGACCTGGGAGTAATTGAGCATGCAAATATGAAGTTCTCTGAGCAGTCCAGATGGGCAGCAAGATTAGCTCATAAGAAATTATGAGCTAATCGAAATTTTTCCAGCAGGTATAAGGAGGTGATTATTCCCTTGTATAAGGCAATGGTCAGGCCACACCTTGAGTACTGTATGCAGGTCTGGAGGCCTCATTTCAAGAAGGATGTAGAGCTGCTGGAACAAGTACAGAGAAGGGCAACAAGATTAGTGAATGGAACAAAGGGGTGCTCTTACGAAGAAAGGCTTAAGTTTTGCAAATTACAGTGTCTTCAACTAGGCACTGGCGAGGTGATCTGATAGAGGTGTATAAAGCCTTGAATGGTTTGAGCATGCTCGATGCCGATGGGATCCTTCCTCTTGCTCAGAATAATCATCTGAGAGGGCATAAATTCAAATTGAGGAAAGGCAGATGTAGGATAGATGTTCAGAAATTTGCCTTTCACCAGCGGGTAGTTGGTTGGTGGTACAGACTTCCATCCCTTGTTGTGGAAGTTGATAGCCTAAATAAATTTAAGGCTCAGTTGGACAGGTATTTCGAACAAAAGGAGAGGTGAAATGGGAGTTGCATAAACTTGCTTTCTTGCATCATTTCTATACATAGTAACCCAACCAAAGTTGCACAGTGGTATTAATTTTAACGTACCTTATAACACACTACGTTAAAAAATTGATGCCACAAGAATATTTAACAATAAACATATTATTTAGAACCACAGAAGAATGATGCACTGATAACAGCTCTGGTTAATAAATTGTGAGATCACATCTAGTTGTGTTGTGTTAGCAATCACAATTTGATTGTATGTACATTTGGGAGGATAGACATTTTACAAGTTTATGCAAAGTAAAGGAAAGCTTAGCTGATATTAAAATAAGTGCTGTGTGCATCAGAGAACCACTGATGAAATACTGTTGCTCTATCCTCAAAGTAAAAGCCAAATCTCATTTGGCCTCAATCACATGAAAGAGACACAGGAGATGCAATGAATTCGCTGTTTCTAGTGAAATGACAAATTTCATCCCAAAAATTCACACCCAATTCTAGAACCATATAAAAATGACAACTGTAGATATAAAATCAAACTATTCTTTTCATTACTTTACTCATAAAGTACCAATTCAAAGAGTGCAATATGTATTATATGCCTGTAAGTGCGTGTGTTCACAAGACTTCCCTAACGGTTGAAAAAACAATGGTTAATTCAGAGATGAAAAAACTGTACTAACTACTTTTCATAATGGACAACTACCACCATTCCACAAAAGAGGCATATTTTTAAGATTGCATCAATCTTTGACAGGATCAGATTTCCAAATGAATCATAAATAGTGAATCTACTATACTGTCATGGAGGGCATGGAATTAATAAGAAATACAATTACCAAAATGGGAAATGGGAATCCCAATTCTCAAAGAGACAGTCATACGCAGGTACACAATTGGTGAAAAGTTGTTACCCCTCAACTTATTCCTGGCCAGATATTTGAAAGTGGTAGTTTATGAAAAATAGGCCTAAGAACATTAAAGTGGAATAATATCACCATATCATTTCAGTAAGTTAGCAAGCCTTCTACTTTGACGGCTGAATAGAGATAGTGAATAGAAAAAAAAAAAAAAAAACTTAAAAGATCTAATGTAAATAGTGTAATATTATGAGATTTAATTAAATTTAATTATACAGAATTTTTTAACTGCTATATTATCAAACACCATGATGATGATATTTGAATACCATTTGTTTATTTTTTGATATGACGTTCATTTTAATCACAATTTTATACAATATATTTTTGCATTTCACATATTATTTCAAGTAATTTGATGGTATTTCTCCACTTGTTCTCAAAACCTGTACTCCTAAACTTACTCCTGTTCTTTGCTGCTTTTTTTTTTTCACTTTCTTTTTCCAACGGTGTTTTTCCTTCTGCTTGGAAATTTGCTCATATCCAGCCATTATTCTTCCAAAAAAAAGGGTGACAAATCCATCCCATCAAATTATCATCCCATTGCAATTACTTCTACTCTTTCTAAATAATGGAGAACTCAATTAACTGCCAACTCTTAAACTACCTAGAAATCTTCCATCTGATCAATGATCGCCAGTATGGATTCCGTCAGTGTCGATCCACTGGCTTATGTTACCCATTTATGGACAAATTCAATGGAAAAGTTCAGGGGAAACACAAGCAGTTGCTCTTGACATCTCAAAGGCTTTCGATTGTGTTTGGCATAAAGGTCTCCTAAACAAGCTTCCATCTTATGGTTTTCCAACTGTTTTTTGCAATTGGTTATCCAGTTTTCACTCTGATTGCTCACTGAGGGTGATGGTAGATGGATCTTTGTCTTCTAACTATTCCACTAATGGTGGTGCCCTCCAAGGTTCAGCAGTTCTTTTCTCCACTCTTGTCCTCTTGTATAATAATGACATTCTTCCATTGACTGGAAATCCTATCCACAGTTTTGCAGATGACGGCATGTTGCATAGGGCTTACAATACTGAGATCCCGGTCAATTTTTCATGGTGGAATACCAGAAAAATTGATACAAAAAATACCGGTTTTTCGGTACTAATTTAAAAAAAATAATTGTTTATAATTTAATCA
This sequence comes from Mastigoproctus giganteus, assembly GCF_048544385.1. Taxonomy (NCBI): domain Eukaryota; kingdom Metazoa; phylum Arthropoda; class Arachnida; order Uropygi; family Thelyphonidae; genus Mastigoproctus; species Mastigoproctus giganteus. Next base: position 122,822,481 of record NC_143582.1, read on the forward strand.
CATAAAGGTTATAAAATCACCTTTATGTGATTATGACGTTATCTCTACTAGCAAATGTTCCATAAATCATCAATAGGACACCATGCAACATTGTAAACTGTCCACAATTCTCGGAAAACTTCATGTCTGAGAGTATCGTAACACCCAAGTCCCGGTCCTCCAGTACTGACTTTAGTTCAACTCCACCAAGTGTATAAGTTATTTTGGGGTTGCTGTTCCCCAGGTGTAAGACCTTGCATTTTGCTGAATTAAAGCATAAGTGCCACTTTCTGACCATTTCCGGAAGTCTATCTAGGTCACTCTGAAGAAGCTCTGCTTCACGGCGATCATTAACTACTCTACTGATCTTTACATCATCTGCAAGTTGCAAGATCTCACGCCCTCCATCGATTGCATTTAAGATAATCAAAAACAACGGTGGTCCCAATACCGATCCTTGGGGAACCCCACTTCTTACATTAACCCAAACTGAGGAATAACCATTTATCCTGGTGCCCTTAAGCCATCATGCTATCCATCTAAGGATTTTCCCTATGATTTCAGCCTGCTCCAACTTATAAAGTAACCACTCATGTGGGACTGAGTCAAATTCTTTGCTGAAATCCAAATAAACAATGTTGAAATATTCCCTAAGTCCAGCTCTTGAGTGACCCTGTCAAAATAGCTTACCAGATTAATTAAATATGATTTTCCCTTTACACATGCTGTGTATTCTACAGAATTTCATTTCCATCTAAATGATCCTAAATTACACCCTTGATCATTGCCTCCATGATTTTCCCTACTATTGAAATTAGACTGGCCGGTCAGTAATTTCCCGTTACACTCCTAGAACCGCCTTTCAAATAAACACCAATTCAATGGAATCTCTCCTGAGTCCAGTAATGCTCTCATAACTAGCCTTAATCGTTCAATGCATTCACTTGCCACCTCCTTTAAGATTATAGGGTATATGCCATCAACCACAGGAGCCTAACTCGCCTGTAGGTGTGAAAGTTCTCATTAAATAATCATTTGAAATTTCAACATATTAATTACATTCTTTTCAACTTCACTTCCATAACATCTCATTGACACAAAGGGTTTTTTTATGTAAATATCGATGCAAAGTAACTGTTGAGTTCATCTGCAACTTCAGCTGTGGTATCTAATACTGTCTCACGTCCATTACATAAGGGTCCAATCTGATTTGTACTTCTGTTCTTTGCATTTATATATGTGAAGAATTCCTTAACTGTACTCTTTGCTCTCTTCTTTATTCCTTATCCCCACTCTTTGCTCCCTCCCAGACTCAGTAAAGATACTAAAATGAAAATTATACTTCGCTTAATAAAACGTCTTTCTCCTTCAGAAAATGATGAACATAATTCAACCATGGAAGAATAACATGGAACACAACATCAGTGTTCCGCAAAGTCTTTCCAAAATAAGAAATTGCCTGACTCCAGTGAGATTGTAAAAGATGAATTGAGTCGGAAATTAATGATATACTTTTAAATATTTTTGCTAAAAACAGTTCAAAGCCTAGAAAATATGGACTGAGATCGTCTACGATTATGTCAGCACAGAATCCGAAAGGACGTTTTCTGCCACTAATCGAATACTGTATATACCAAAATTAGATCAATTTTAAACGATCATACTATTGATTGCTTATGTTTCTTAAGAGCTCACTTTATTCAGACAGGTAGTGTGGATGCTTAAACATAACTAAACTTTGCAGTAACAATATGTATTTCTTTGTTTTTAGAATAACTGTATTTTTAATGATTTTTTTCATATTTATTATTACAATAAAAGTTTATTTAAAACATGAATTCAAGTGATTACAGTACTTGTTTTTTCCTTACTTTATTGCACCTAATTGTTATCACAATTTATTGAGAAAAAAGTTTGTTTTTGGAATACCGGTATCCCAATTTCATAAATTAAAAATACCGAAATACTGGTATTGTAGGCCACAACGTTGCATTCCACTTTCCATTTGGAGAAACCTTGCCCTGCTCAATCAATTTCAACTTCTCGAATATCCGCTACCAATTCCTTAAATGCTGATCTACAGGTGGGGTAAAGACAACTTAGTTGATTTCAATCCTTCTAAAACTCAGTCTTGTGTTATATCTCGCAAAAAAGATACTTCTGCTCCTATGCTTATCTTTGGTGACACTCCAATTTCTAGGCAAAATGATATATCTCTTTTGGAGATTACCCTGACTTCTAGTCTCTCTTGGCACAAGCATGTTACAAATATTGCTTCCTCTGCATCTAAGAAACTTGGTTTTCTCTTTTGCTCTCGGCATTACTTTTCTTCCAAACAGCTGTTCACTCTGTACAAATTGCAAATCCGCACTACCGTGGAATATTGTTCCCACATCTGGGGTGGTGCCCCCAAAACCTCTCTCAGGCTTCTTGATTCCATTCAGAAGAGGGCAGTTAGGTTAATTAATGATTCATGTCTAACAGAGTCTCTCCACTCGCTGTCTCATAGATGTACTGTTTCTGCTGCATGCCTCTTCTACAGATACTTCCACGGGCACTGTTCTTCTGATTTGGATTCTATAATTCCTGCTCTCTCTTTCAAAATAGTCCGAACACGTGCCGCCTCCAGCCAACATCCATTTACTGTCCAACTTCAAACTCACAGAACCAACTTTTCATCTTCCTCGTTTATTCATTCAACTGTGGTTTTTTGTACATATTTCCTGAAAATTACAGTCTACAGAAGTTCAAGTCTAATGTCACCAAATATCTTCTTTCGTGTTCTCAACCTCCAACCCAAGCACGGTACCAAGTACTATAGGTTCTAATACCTCTCGTGTTTGGGGTTTTCATTAAAAAAAAAAAAAAACAAATAGGAATTAATGGTATAGTAGACTGCACTTGTGCATGAGTGTGTATGACATGTTCTCATTCTAATATGGAAGGAGTACATTATTTGATTTGTGAAGCAGTTGTTTTATCCACCAACATTTAAAAATTCTAAGTCTACTTACCGTAATTGTTGAAATTTTAAAGTCATTTGTAAACTTTGTATTATACGATCAAATATGCATTAAGTAATTTTCAGCATTTGTGAAATTCCATGTTTTTCTTCTCTACACATATTGTGGAAGATAGTATCATAACCAGAAAAAAATTACGGAACAATATTACTTTGTTATAGAAAATTATTAGCGGTAACAAAATTAATAAATTTTATTAATTTTAAGTATATAATAATAGCAGCACAAAGCAACTGAGATTCATATCAATTGGCGCATAACCATGTTGATAAGGTTTTTGCTACATTTGTAGAGAAACTATGACATTCAGATTGAAACATGCTACTGGAACAATTAAGATAGGTACCATCTAATTAAAAGCTTAATTTAATGGAAGAAGCAGAACTAGGCAGTTATGATGCAGTTAAGAAAAAGCAGAACTAGGCAGTTATGATGCAGTTAAGAAAAAGCAGAACTAGGCAGTTATGATGCAGTTAAGAAAAAGCAGAACTAGGCAGTTATGATGCAGTTAGGAAAAAGCAAAACTAGGCAGTTATGATGCAGTTAGGAAAAAGCAAAACTAGGCAGTTATGATGCAAGGTATCACAGAAACCAAGACAAAGAATACATAAATTATTAGTTTGAAGACTAAATGTGCAAGGCATAATATGTTATGGGTGAAATTAACTATATAATTTGAAGACAATGCCTTGACCATTTAGTCTTCAAATTATTATAATTAACTACACCATTTGGCATCTCTCATATTGTGGAATTAACTTCGCAACCATGATGACATGTCTGCATTTTTAGGGTACCTACACAACCACCAATGAATGAGCTAGCAAGCTCCGAAACCCATCTGGGTGGTGGTGCCAGCTAAGAATAAATAACAGTAGTTTCCTCTACTAGAGAAGCATTATTTATTTGAAGTAGTGCAATACTTGGTATCTCATTGTGAAATTAGCAACAAAATCACATAAAATCAAACAATGACGTTACACTACTTATGTAGTTAAATTTATGGGTAAACTGTGGTGTATTTACAATGATATTATATAAATTATTAGTAATGGCCATGTAGTGCAAGGAAGCCTGATGCTTAAGCTGCACCAGCTAAAAAAAATAATAAAAAATAATATTAATAATAAAATAAACAATTAATAAATAATAATGAGAGAAAAGGAAATAGACAGCTTATGCATTTCCCTTCTCCCATAGCTATCCAGCTGACCTTTGAATTTCCCCAAATTGTCAGTCTCTACCACCCATGTTGGTAACTTATTCCACTAATTTATAACTCGCTGGCTAAAATAAAACTTTCTGCAATCCAGTCTAAATTACATTATAAATTAATTTAATCTGGAAGTAAGAGAATGTGCAAGAAAGGTGTAGCAATAGGCTTACAAAACTAATTGTGTGGAAAAATTTAAGATGATCAGTTGAGTAATGAAATCTGTTTGCACATGCAGATCATTATAAGAGCAAAAGAGAAAGTCCCTTAACATCTTAGACATAGCAACAGCTAAAAATAAGCAAAAAAAAAAAAAAAGTACTAGATGAAGATTTAAACATCAGAAAAGGAAATAATGATCTACAGAGATAATTTATGAAAAATTGAATAGAAAAATAAACCTAGCAATAATGGTAAAAGGCTACTAGCATTCTGCACAAGCCATGTACCCTTACTTGCAATGGGTGGTAAATATCTTTTTACCTTCACCTAAAAATATTTGAGTTAGGGATAGATCTAAAACTTGGTTGTCAATTTAAAGGAAGGGAGGAGAAGATGGTCAAAAGATTCTTTCGACCTTTTCCTCCCTTCCCCTCCCCAAGGATTTTACAATTCCCTATGCCGTTGGCTTGTCTAAACGCTTTTGTTCAAATTTCTCTGAATTTTAATTTTCTACCATGTTAACTTGACAACCTTTCATCCCTTCCACACATCACATTTGTATTATATTTCACTTTACACTTTTGTAAATTTGTATTTATTTTAATTTACATAATTAACTTTATTTTTACACTGCGTAGGGACTACCTTGTCTATTAATATTAAGATAAAGGCTGCATATTTGCTCCCCCTTTTTCTAATACTATAGACAAGTTTGGAAACGCAGTGCCTGGTACATGGTCAGGAGTAGTCCCTTGATGAATTTCCTGACTATGTATCATTTCTTCATCTACTATATTCAGATTTTGCATATTTGCCATCCACTGATTTCACCTCTTGCTAAAATTGCCCTCCCATATCTGAATATAGTATTATGTATTTATTTATTTATTTATTATTATTTTTTGCTTCCTCAGTCCCAGTTTATTTTTGTACTAGGTTTTTCAAATTCTTTCACCTGTTTAATCACTACTTCATTTCCATTTTCGACTATCCCTTAAACTTCTTTTAGTTCAGGCACCTTGTGCACTTTTCATTTCCATTTTCCCAGACTATATCTATTTTACAAATCACACATTATTTATATCCTTTTGCTTCCTTTACTGCTCCAATGCACATTTTGGAGCATTAGACAAACTATAACTCTTGTTACTTTCCTTTTTCTGCTTTTTTTTGTTGTATATTACAAATATATATATATATATATATATATACAGTCAGTCCTCATATAGCACAATACTTGTGTTCCTAGAAACCCTCGTGCAATGCAAAATCGTGCAATATAAATAACAGGCCCTATGGGGAAAATAGGGTTAGGTGCCAACCACCAAATTTTGAACACACATTTGTAACCAAAACATTACCAAACACAATAAATAATCGTAACAAAATACTTACCTATTTTATTACGACTATTACGTAATAAAATATTGCTACTGCTTTTGCTTCTATCGTAAGCAAACTTGTTTTCTGTTTGATTTTCTATCCAAACAAATGACAGCCGTTCCATCTCTTCCAATTCTTTGTGTCTTAATCTAATGGATTTTAATTACACTTTGAGTTGTTCCCGCTATGAAAGTTGTTTTTATTTTCTCTACATTCTTTGTAATTCTTGGCGTTGCCTCATTTAGGCCTGTAGCACGTGCAATATCACATGGTCTATCATTTTGCTCAAAGCGTTTCACAATTTCATATTTTTTCTCTATCCACAGAGGCGGACTAGCCATAAGCTTTACTGGGGAAACTATGGTGATTTTGGCCATAAACCATAGCATGAGGCCACTACAAATTTTCCCGGGTAAGAATCTTTGACCCAGTCCACCTCTGTTTATCGATATTGCTTTTCTTTTTCTCTCTGAATCTGTAGTGTCTTCACCAGGATGCTTCCTTTTCACACCTTTTAAGTATTTTACTCATTTTTAGGGAATAAAGCACAATTACAAAATGAGGAGGCACGCTTGATACACATAAACAAAGCTGTACGCGTGTACCAACTAAATAAACAACACCATAAAGTCACAGATACACTATTAACACCTCACATTTTACTAAAGCACATTTCTGGGGGTTACTGCCATAAAACAATAAAAACAATTTCTAGTTGCGTTTCTGCTAATGGAATCTCTTATAAACTGGTACTAAACTCGATCTAATAGCATTTGCGATAATACCGATAGCTGGAATTTTGTGGGTTTTTACGTTATTAGGGTGAAATGTGTTTCCCCTTCACTGATATAAAAAACAAATACATTTTCAGAATCTTCTCTTCATTCCTATCGTGTTGTGTTCAGTTGGGGTGATTCCAAGTTCGCCTGCCATTTCTTGTAAACACAAAGGCAAATCATGCATAACCGAATTCGGTTCATGTTACATACAATATTGTTCCCCTATTTATAAATCATGTATGATCGAATTCGTGTAGTGTAAACATGTGTTATACGAGGACTGACTGTCTATATTTTTTTTTTTTCTCCAAGCATGATGACACAGTTTTCTAAATTTACTTTTTGATCTTATTATTCAATATTAGTGTTAGAATAATGAATAAATTATTCAAATTTCCGATTTTCAACTATTTCTTGCCATTTTATCCAAAATACCTGGTTGATGAATTCAATGCATCAAAGAACTCACTGCCTTAATTTTTGAGAAATATCTGCCAGTAGAGTAAATCCATATAGAAACCTTCTATCCTAAAAGTTAAATGGCATCGTTGATGCTAAAATTATCTGAGATAAAAGATTATGTGGAAAACAGAGAATGAAAGTAATCATAAACATACTAAGAATCAGTACATAAAAAATGGTTATTTTAGAAATATGGAGTAAATACTTATATGATTTGATAAATGAAGTTTACTCAAGACATCGGAGAAAAAAATATTAAATTGGTAAATTTTGCAATCTACTTTTGTAGTTGTAGTAGAAAAGTTCAAGAATATTATCAATTAAGAAAAGGCAGATATAAATGAAATTATAATTGAAATCTGAAGAGAAAAATGTTCCACATCACATTAACCAAGTACTTATTCCAAAGGTCAAGTTTCAGAGACTTGAACCACAGCATTAATTCCACCCATACATAAAGAGAGAAATAAACAAAAATGTGGTAAATAGCAAAGAATTTCATTCTTTAATGAAAGTCCTTGCCAATTTAATACATAATACTAGGTGGAACTCGTACAAGTATCTTAAGTATTAGCAGTGGAATAAAATGCAAGTAAGCAAGTTTATATGGTATCAACAAAAAAAAAAAAAAAACAACACTTCCCATTTCATATCCATTCCCTCCAAAAGTTTGTCTAGTTCTTCCTTGAATCAACTTCTACAACAGATGGAAGTTTCTTCAAGCAATGAACCACTTGCTGGCTAAAGGCATATTTCCTCACATCTATTCTTCAACCGTCTTTCGTCAAATTTAATTTATGCTGCCTCGAGATCATAATCTAAGCAAGAGGAAGAATCCATCAGCACTGAGCTTGTTCAAACCATTCAAAGCAACAACACAATCAGATCACATCGTGGGTGCCTAGTCTCCAGCAGAACTAAAGCCTTTCTAGGTAAGAACAGACGTTTGTTGCCCTCACCAACCTCACTGCCCTTCTCTGTACTTGTTCCCGCAGCTCTACATCTTTCCTACAATAAGGCCTTCAGGCCAGGATTCAGTACTCAAGGTGTGGCCTGATCACTGCCTTATACAAAGGGACCACCTCCTTATCCTTGCTAGCAAAATTCCTGTATATCATTGACATCTCACGAGCTGTCCTGGCAGCCTATCTGCACTGCTCAGAGAATTTCACATCTAACTGCACAATTACCCGGAAGTGTTTTTCATTCTCCACTACACCAAGTGTAGTACTACGCACTTGGTATTTTACCCTGGTGTTACTGCTACCCACATGCAGTCCTCTGCATGTTAACATTGCCACTTCTCCAGCCCATCTGCCTAAATTTTCTAGATCCTGTTGCAGAAGCATATTGTCATTACTAACCCTGACAATCTTTGTATAATCTGCAAACTTGGACATTAAGCCTGAAACACCTTTGTCAATATCACTGATAAATATAGAAAACAAGAGTGGTCCCAACACCAAACCCTGGAAGACTCCACTAATAACATTAGTCCAAGAAGAGCAGTGTTCTTTGATTACCACTCTCTGTCTTCTCAAACCCCCTGACTTCTCCCACCATAACCTTATCCATAACAGCTACTTGCCCTTAATGCCATACTGCTGCAATTTGTTGTTGTTTGGTTTTTAGGAGCATTAGCAACTAAGACCATATTGCTCCGGGAATATGCAGTGGTCATTCCATGACCTTTCGCATCTTCCGTATTTGGTGGTGACGCGCTCGAACCCTGGTCTAATCAAGAAGCATGTGCTATGCACTGCTGCTCCTTACCACCTGGCTACTGCTGCTGCAATTTGTACAGCAGTCTTTTATGTGAAACAGTATTAAATGCTTTCCTGAAATCCAAGTATATTATATCAAAATTATTTTTTTGCATCCAGTTCTTTTTTATGACTACATCATAGTATTCAATCAAATTGGTCACACAAGATTTCTCCTAAACAAACTAATGCATGTGTGTACTATAACTACAGTCAATGGTTAAAGAAGAAATACAGGATCATCTTGTCTTGGTGACTCTGCATTACTTCTTTAACCAGTGACTCCATTATATTCCCTGGAACAGAAGTTAAACTAACAGGTCTGTAATTACTAATGTCACCCTTTAATTCCCCCCCCCCCCTATGAATCTGGCATACATTTACACATCTCCTGTCTGTGGAAACCTCCCCTGAATTCAAGGATGCTCTCCTAATTAGGGCCAAGGGTTTCCTTACTTCCTTAATATAACTGGATAGATTCCATCCACCACAGGTACCTTTCTTACATTTAACTTCAATAATTTCTCTTCCACTTTCATCTCAGTTATTACGAAATCATTTAGCTCCCTGTTTGAGTTTGATAAACTTCTGACCTCTACTTCTGTACAGAATTCCTCATGTGTGAATGTAGATGCAAAATACTTATTCAGTTTGTCAGCTACCTGGAGCAGGATCACTGATAGTCAAACCATTGATATCAAGTGGTCCAATCTGATTCATCCCCTTCCTTCTATAGTTTAAGTAAGTAAAGATGTCTCTGCTGTTGTTTTTTTTTTTGCATTCTTTGCCAAAGATTTCTCGTAATCTGCCTTCGCCTGCCTAATCTCCTTTGTGACTTGATTACAGACTAGCTTATATCTACCACAGGCTTCTGTTTGGCTGATAATTTATATGCATCCCATGCACTTTTCTTTACTGCCACAAGTCTCATTAATACTTAGGCCTCAACCTTAAACAGTATTTCTTAGTTGGTATGAAAAGCCTAGCAGCTTTCATGATTAATTCCTTGAATGTTTCCAATTTAGAATTTTTAATTTAGAATCTGTTGGTAACATCATCAGATGGTAACATTGTATAGAATTTAAAAACTTTCTGAGACCATTGTAGTCACCTTTACAAAAGCAAAAACCCATCCCTTTAACCCTGATGGTAGTTACATCTTCAAGTAAATCCCACATCAGTAGACTGATCACTGACACTTAGTGGCTCCTTAATCTGTACATTCTTAATGCATGAATAATTACTGCTGATAATCAGATCAAGCATACTCTCTGGTTGCCTCTCAAACATGCTGCTGTAGAAAGCAGTCATCCAATGAATCTACCAAACTCTTGCTAGTGTGCAAGTGACCAACCCACAACTTCCTGTCAATATCTATAAAGTTAATATCTCCTGTTTCTGATTTACTGGCCCGCTATTTCTCTCAACATTTGTTCATTGTAATCCTCAGAGTCATTAGGCCACTCTTACTCTCGTTTTAGGGAAGAGAGTCTTTGGAGAAACATGCCCCAAAGGATTATACTATAGAAACTCATAAGTCTGGCATATCCTTAGGACATATCATATACTTGCTTTTTGAAAACTCCATCCAGTCTTTTGAACGTTATGCACGCACATTAGATATTACAGGTTGGGGGGGGGAATAATTTGTGTTATGTATGCATTTCAAGTTTGCTGGTGTTAATTTGGGAGAACCTTTTAGTTCATAATAAAATATGTACAAGGTAACATGAAAGTCTAGTCAGTCTGTTTTTTGTCTAGTTTGTCTATTTACAATTAACATTTTGTTTTTGTGTATTCCAGAATGTAGAGATGTGTTACAAGAAACTATTCATTAGACCAACAAATTGTGGCTGCTCTTTAAGTTCATGAGAGACAAAGACTATGCATGCCAACAGAAGCAATATACAAAGCATTTTGAAAAAGAGAGTTGATTGTGAACCTTCTCACTAAATTACTCTTCACAAATGGAAAGAAATTCTTTGCTATTCAATCACATAAAAACAAACTTAGAACTGACTGACCATCAGGAAGAGAGATGTGAAAGGATGTTGAGGAGTCTGTTTAAAGTTCTCCACAAATATTCGGCTGAATTTGATATGCCACATTCATTGATGCACACCCATTTCAAGTCAAACCAAAAGTATCCTCATCAATCTTCCCTGAATCAACAGCTATCCAATACAGATTTGGATCAAAGGAGAATTACATGTGAGATAATGAAGAAGTGTTTGACACTACCAAAATGAGGCATAATGTGCAATTTACAGCAACTCAAGGTCATGCAACTCCTGATTGAAGGTTTTCTGATTTCATGGAAGAGCTAGAACACAAACCACCAAATAGGGGCCAGAATTATTAGCAAGCATACTACTGGAACTTTTCTTTTTCTGAAGACAAAGTATATCAAATTAATTATCTCCAAAGGTTATAATCATGACTAATTCCTAAATTTTGAAATCAAGACACTGAATGAAGTTTGGTTCCAAAACATGGAGCAACTCCTGACTGGTGAATTCAGCAAGTGTCCATATCTTTCCCATTCAGATAAAAAGGCCTCTGAGAATAACACATCTGAGTTGTGAGTGCATTTTGGGGATTCAAAAAGGAAGAAGTTTCGGAACAACATTACAATTCCATTATGATGGACTAAAGGAAGATAAAAAGGATGCTTTTAAACTTGTAACACCAAAAATACTGAGATATATGTCACATCAAATCTAACCTAAAATCATTCTGCATTGCAAGAGCAATGGTTTGCACACAGTTCCACTGCATACAGGGCAAACTTGTTTGTAAGTAAATATATTTTCATTACCATACATACAGAACACTGGAGAGACATTTACATAGATGCAATAAGACTTTTCACATATCCTTATGATTTTTACAAACTAAATCTAAAAATACTGTCAGCAATCACAGTTGAATATGGGGGTGGTGGGTTGCAATTGTCCAATATTTTTAATATGAAGTATAAATGGTGCAATTAGATTTCAGCAACCAAATCTACATAAAAACCAGATACATACTACTGCACTACTAAGTACTACACTGAGTGTCTTGCAAAATGAATTCTTCTGTATATTCCAAGTATACAGTAACAATACAGTACAGCCTATGAAATAAAAACAACAGAAACAAATAGATATTTCAAAATTACTAATGGAACATGATGCATAAATCCAGCAAATGCAGTGCTTTTTTCTGTAAGACCAGTCAGTATCTCCTCTGCCCTTGTACAGTCAGCTACCCTTGGAAAAATATTCAAAATAGCAGATTTTTCAAAATTCAAGATTTTGAATGTGAACACAAACTCCTACTGAAAAAGTTCATATAATATTGACAAATCTATTGTGAGGGTTGAAGGTTTAAGGATAAGCATGAAATAAAGAAGGAACACATCTTATTGCTATGCCATTTTATTAATTTTTTGTGTAATAAAAGAATGTTAATAGTAATAACCATATAGTACAAAAAAGCAACAGTCTTTTGCTGCACTGGCCGAGGAGGGGGGGGGAAAGCAGATAAGAAAACAAAATTATATGCTTTCCTGGTCAATTGTATAGTAACATCAGTTACTATCCAATTGACTTTAATTTTCTCGAACTGCTACCTAACTACTTGCAAAGGCAACCTGTCCAGCAATGAACAACTCGCTAGCAAAAAAAAATACTTCCTACAATACAGGCTAAACAACTTCCCTGTAATTTGAATTTATGCCCCAAAAGTCCTGGAATTCTCAATAACACTGAAAATTCCACCTTCATTCATTTTGCTAACACTGCTCTCAGTCCTATATAAATCCCTCTTAGCCTTATAAAACTGTCAGGTCCACTCTGAGGTGCCTGGTTGCCAAGTTCTGTAGCCAATTTAAGTCTTTCTTTCTATGGTCACCCTTTTGATGATCTCACCACGCGAGCTGCCCATCTTCGCATCCTTTCAAGAAACTCACTCTTTTTTCAGATGAGGTCTCATACTTAAACACAGTATTCCAAATGTGGTCTTGCAATTGCCTTATACAATAGAACTATGACCTCCATATCTTTACAGCATAATGTGTGATAAATCTTTGAATAAACACTATGGGCTTTTCTGGATGCCTGTATACACTACTCAGGAACTTCATATCTGCCCGTTATAACTCCCAGATCTCTTTATTCCTCTACTGTTTTTAATTCAACCCCACCAAGTGTATAATTTATTTTGGATTTGCTAATCCCAAGTGTAAGACCTTCCATTTTGGTGCATTAAAACACAACTGCCACTTTTCTGACCATTCTTGAAGCCTATTCAAGTTATCCTGAAGAATTGCTGCTTGGTACTGATCATTAACTACTATACCAATCATTATCTCATCTGCAAATTTTGACATTGAGCCTTCAATCTTATCATCAAATTCATTTACGAAAATCAGAAACAACACTGGTCTGTAACCAAGTCACAAAGGGGATTAGGAAGATGATGAGAAATCTTTGGCAAAGGATGCAAGGAAAAACAGCAAAGAGTTCTTTAACTCTTTGCTGTTTTGCTCTTTGCTTTGTTCTGAATATTGATGGTTCCACTGTTGATGATCCTGCTCAGGTGGCTAACAAACCAAATGAATATTTTGCATCTACATTCACACATGAGGAGTTATTTGGGGGGGGGGGGGTGGCAGAGGTGATTTAAACTCTGGCAGTGAGCTAGATGATTTTGTAATAACTGAGAGACAAGTGGAAGAGAAATTGTTGAAGATAAACATAAAAAAGGCACCGGGGGTGAATAGGATCTATCCAGTTATATTAAAAGAGGCAGCAAAGGAAGTAAGCAGACCCTTAGCCATAATTATGAGAGCTTCTTGGGACTCAGGGGAGGAGGACCCATGGACTGGAGATGTGCAAATGTGACCCCAATTCACAAAGGAGGATCAAAGGGAAACACAAGTAATTACAGACCTGTAAGTTTAACTTCTGTTGCAGGAAAATTAATGGAGGCACTGGTAAAAGAAGCACTGCAGGATCATCTAGACAAGACTTCAGTTATAGCTCTGACACAGCATGGTTTTGTTAGGGGCAAGTCATGCCTGACCAATCTGACTGGATACTATGATGTCTTCACAAAGGAACTGGATGCAGGGAATAAATTTGATATCATATATTTGGATCTTAGAAAGGCTTTTGATACTTTTGCACACGGAAGACTGCTGAACAAATTGGAGCAGTGTGGCATTGAAAGCAATTGTTGTTGTTGTTGTTATTTGGAGCATTAGCAACTAAGGCCATATTGCTCGGGAGATATGCGGTGGTCATTCACTGACCTTTCCGCATCCTCCGTATTTGGTGAGCATTGAAAGCAAACTACTGCTACGGATAAAGGGATGGTTGAGTGGGAGAAGACAGATTGGTAATCAATGGACACTGCTCATCGTGGACTAATGTTATTAGTGAAGTCCCTCAGGGTTCAGTGTTCGGTCCATTGTTCTTTTCTGTATTTATAAATGATATTGATGATAGTATATCAAGCTTAATGTCCAAGTTTGCAGACGATACAAAGGTTGGCATGGTTGTTAAGGACACTAATGACAGTACGCTGCTGCAACAGGATCTAGAAAAGTTGAGCAGGTGGCTGTACGGTGGCAAATGAAGTTTAACATTGACAAATGTAAAGTACATATGGGAAACAGTAACCCCAGAGTAACGTATCAGCTCTGTGGTACTACGCTGACAGTGGTAGAGAATGAAAAGGACCTGGGGGTAATTATGGAGGCAGATATGGAGTTTTCTAAGCAGTGCATACGGTCTACAAGAGTAGCTCATGGTGTCTTGTCAATGATATACAGGAATTTTTCTAGCAGGAATAAGGAGGTGATTATCCCCTTGTATAAGGCAATGGTCAGGCCACACATTGAGAACTGTATACAGGTCTGGAGGCCTCGTTTTAAGAAGGATGTAGAGCTGTTGGAACGAGTACAGAGAAGGACAACAAGATTAGTGAATGGGACAAAGGGTTGGTCTTACGAAGAAAGGCTTATGTTTTGCAAATTACAGTGTCTGGAGACCAGGCACCTGCGAGGTGATCAGATTGAGGTGTTGAAGTCTTGAATGGTTTGAGCACACTCAATGCTGATGTGATTCTTCCTCTTGCTCAGAATAATCACCCGAGAGGGCATAAATTCAAATTGAAGAAAGACAGATTATTATTAGCTATATAGTGCAAGGAATCCTGAGGCTTATGCTGCACCAAAAAAAAAAAATAAATTCCAAGAGTTACCCTGAGAGTGAGAGTGAGAGAGAGAGAGAGAGAGAGAGAGAAGTAGAAGGAAATCACCAAGAAAGAGAAGAATGATGATATCCAGCTCAGGACCCTGAATGTGCCAAGCCATACTCACCAGATTTGAGCCCCTGGAACATTGAAGGGTTGTTCCCCACCCCCTTTAATTTACAGACTTAGTGCCCACAACTTTTTCCTCTTCTCAAGAATGAAATTCAAGCTGAAGGGTCAAAGATTTGACAGTGTAGAGGATATCCAAACCAAATCGCACGTGGTGCTGAACACTGGCAAAGAAAGACTTTCAGGATGCATTCAAATCGTGGGAGAAGCGCTGGGATCAGTGTTTACGCTCTCAAAGGGACTACATTCAAAGGTGATGGTGGAAAATAACACACAGGGTAAGTCTAATTTATTTTATAAATACATTTTGAGAACTTTGGGGTGGCACCTCGCATATATATATTTTTTTTATTTTATTTATTGTTTTTTTGGCTGGGGCTGCAAAGCCTGTGGCTTCCTTGCACTATATGGCTAATACTGACTGAACAGGATGTTCTGATTTGAAATTTTAATGAAATCTTGCTTCCTGTTCTTCGAGAGAAGTACTTATTCCTGAGATAGATGATTAAGGTGACATCATTGGGTTGAATACTAATGTTTGTTTGATGTACAAAGGTTAGTTCTCTATTCCAAATGAGACCAAGATCTTTAGCATTAGTAGAGCATGTGATGCAAGAAATCAATCTTGTATAGCATCAGCAAAAGAAAAAAAAACACCTTCCATTTCACCCATCCATTCACTCCAAATGTTGTCTAATTCTACCTTGAACTTATTTAAGTGTTGATCTCCACTACAACAGATGGAAGTTTGTTCCAAATATCAAACACCTGCTGGCTAAGGGCGGATTTCTGCACACCTATTCTACAATTGTCTTTCCTCAATTTGAATTTATGTCCCCCCTCAGGTGAGTAATCTGAGAAAGAGGAAGAATCTCATTAGCATTGTCTCTTTATGCATCTTTATGCCTATATGCTTGTCAACTTTCGTAACTGAGATCCAAGAAGAACTTTATGACGTTGCATCTAACAGCTTTTTTGAGAAGAGCCATTTGAGCACATTTATCCTTGCTAACAGGCAGACCTATGGTATCTAGTTCAACTGCATTATCTTTGCTTTGATACTGCAATTTAAGTTCTGTTACTGAGTCGTCAGAGCAAATGCGGCAATTTAAAATTTTCAGAAATGGATTCAATGCAGCAGCAAAAAGCATTGCTTGAAGACCACTCTCCCTGTGGAATACCACTTTTGGCCTGAAATGCTAGTAGAAGTTATCATGAGAAAACAAAAGTTTTGGTGTTCAGTTGTAGGATAGATGTGCGGAAGTTTGCCTTTAGCCAGCGAGTAGTTGGTTGGTAGAACAGACTTCCACCCTTTTTGTGGAGGTTAATAGCCTAAATAAATTTAAAGCTGAGCTGGACAAGTATTTGGAACAAACGGAGGGGTGAAATGGGTGCGTTTTTTTTTTTTTTTGGCTGATTCTGCATAAGCTTGCTTTCTTGCATCATATGCCTCTACTAATGCTAATGGTCTATGATCTGATCCTTGGGAACCCCACTTCTGACTTTACACCAATCTTAAGTACTGGAAGAGGTAACAACTGGGTCATTATTACATGTGGATGATATCGTGCAGTTAAATGGTTTCATGCATTATTCTCAAGAAACTTTTAATAAATCAGATTATGCAACACTTATTTATTTCTTTTATTCACTTATATATTAGATATTCCTTTATATAATACTGAAGATATGCAATTAATACTATAAGTGTTGTTATAAGAATCTATAAGTTATAATGTTAATGGGCAAAACAAGATTTAAGTAATTTTGAACATGGCATGGTATTTGGCACCAGATGTACTGGTAAGAGTATCTCAAAAAAAAGCATTACTGATGGGGTTTTATATACAACAGCATTTTGGATGAAGCAATATTAACTGAATTACCAAATAACTCCAGCCAAGACGAATTATGTGGTCATAAACAGCTTGTTGATGTGAAAGACTAACAGATGCAGAAAATACTTGTATAGGATAATAGAAAGGCCACAGTCAGTCAGTCAAATACAAATGCAATAAGTACCCAAAGAGCTATTTAAAAATGTACAATTATTCATTACTTGTCACATATGGTTATTGCAACCAGCAAGCTGAAGTATGTTTCCACTTCTGTCAACAAGTTTCGAAAAAAAAGAAAAAAAAAAAAAAAGTTGCCTGGTCTAGTGAATCATGGTTCCTGAGGTTTCAACCTGACGGAACGAGCAGAATATACTGAAAACCAGCATAAGTCTATACTCATTCTGCCAGCTGTTGAAAACACAGGTTGGTAGTGGCAGCATAATGGCAGGGCCAAAGTGCATCATGAAAAGTAGTGCACACTGGGTCCAGCATTTTTTCAAAAGTTTTTAAACCTACACCTTGGTAGGGTAAATCTCTCCACTTATAATATATATATGTAGCTCTACTATTTTCAGACATGTCACTAGTCTTTGGGCCTGTTCAAGAAACTAAATTTCTCTTCTAAAATGGAGAATCCAAACCTTAACACAGTATTCCAAATGTAGTCCACAAACTTTTATAACAGAACTATATCTTCCCTTCTCTGGATGCACAGGCAAAGTAAATCACCGAAGTGACACTGAGTGCCATGCCATCTACCTGATTATACTGCATACTATCCTTCATGTATGACTATCAAAAAACCCAAGAGTCTTTCTCATTTAGGCCCTTCAGCTCCTTTCCTACAACATAATGTATAAATTATGTAGGAAAGTTCCAGAGGGCCTCCCTGCTTATAATTTTGCAACAATAACCATTTTTCAAACACTCTGCTTCCTGTCCTTCAGTCATCCTACAATCTACCTCAGAATCTTGCCTGCAATCTCAAATCTTGTATAGAAACTTCCCCATGTGAAACAAAGTTCAAATGCTTTCCTGATGTTCAAGTATACAACGGCAAACTGATTCTCATATTCAACTCCTGTGTAACCATATCATACTAAATTATTACATACACTGATGAGCCAAAATATTTGACCAGCGAATCATTATGAAAATCGAAGCAACTGCAGGTGACCTGTGGCACGTGTGCAGGTCAGGACACGGTATAAAAAAACACCTGATACTCAGCTCCGTTAATCAGTGTTACCCTTGTTCTTTAGATGGGAAAGGCAAGTGGACTTAAGCGAATTTCACAAAGGCCAAATTGTAATAGCCAGACGCTGGATCAGAGCATATCTGAAACGGCATGGCTGGCGGGATGCTCATGATCAGCCGTGGTTAGTACCTACCGAAAGTGGTCAGAGGAGGGAAAAACCCACAAACTGCCAGCAAGGTGTTGGATGACCACGGCTCGTCGATGCTCGAGGTGAATGGAGGCTCTCCCGGATGATACGTGGCAACAGAAGGGAGACTGTGGTGCAACTCGCTAGTAATTGGAATGCTGGTGACAGGAGTAATGTGTCACAACACTCAGTACATCGAACCATGCTGAAATAGGAGCTGTGTAGCTGCAGGCACTCCGAGTCCCCATGCTAACATTTCTTGCCCCTGAGGTTAAAATACTGATCTATATTTAGTCATGTTCACCGGCGACAGCGCCTACAATGGCCAAGTGGGCAAAGAAACTGGAACTTGAGTGACTGGAAGAAGGTCATCTGGTCCAATGAATCACGTTTCCTGTTGCACCATGTGAACGGCCAAGTACGTGTGCATCGTTTACCTGGGGAAGTGATAGCGCCTGAATGCACCTTGGGACGAAAACAAGCCAGTGGCGGCGGTGTCATGCTTTGGGCAATGTTCTGCTGGGATACCCTGGGTCCAGTCATCCATATGCCGGGCACTCTGATGTCTACCACCTACCTAAACATCATTGCTGACCAGGTACACCCTTTCATGGCAACAGTCTTCCCCCTGGCAGTGCCGTCTTTCAGCAGCATAATGCGTCATGCCACATTACCCAGAATGTTCGAGACTGGTTCACGGAACGTGAGAAAGACTTCCAAGTATTGCCCTGGCCTCCAAATTCCCCAGATATCAATCCCATCAAGTATCTGCAGTTTGTGTTGGAAGAGCAACCCAAATCTGCGTCACCTCATGGACCTTACAGGAGTTAAAGGATCTGCTGGTTATTTATTTATTTATTATTTATTTTTTTTGTTAGTTGTTGGCGTATCAGCTTCTATGGCCATACTGCACCTCCCAAAGTTTTTGCATTTTATTGTGATCCAAGCCCGAGGCTGGAATCAAACCCATGACCTTTGGGTTGCCAGGCAGGCACTTTACCTACCTGGCTAGCCCAGTCGGCCTGCAGGTTATGTGTTGGTACCACATAGCAGAAGACACATTTAGGAATCTTGTAGCATCCATGCCTCGCTGGGTACAAGCTGTTTTGGCTGCATGTGGAGGACCAACATCATATTAGGTAGGTGGTCAGTGTTTTGGCTCATTGGTGTATACTGTATTATTACACAAGTCAAACAATATTTTCCATTTGAAAATTTGTGCAATCCATTTAGGACACTATAATTCAAGATGTTGTTGTAATCATTTTTGACCATAGGCTTTATAACATTTCTTGCCCCTGAGGTTAAAATACTGATCTATATTTAGTCATGTGATACCTTAGTTTCCCCACTCCCCCTTTGTAATGTTGAGACAGGGCCAGTTCCCCAATCCAAAGGGATTATCTCTGAATCGGATGACAATATCATAATTAACACTAAATAGTTAGCATATTCCTTTGCATCAATTGTACCTAGGGCTACATCCACTTTCAAACTCAACATTTTTTTCTGTTAGACTTTCTTGTGTGATGCAAACGAAAAAGATCATACACTTGAGGTATGCTAGCACAATATCCTTCATATTGAAGTGGATTTCCTGCAGTGAAGATCAGTAGGTAGTATTTATTTAGCTCACCAATAGCAGATGCTGCTTAACTACGATCACCCATTCTAACTCAAAATAAGTCTTGCCAAATATGGTATTACTTCTACATGACACATAATAAACAAAAGCTGCAGTGGCACACAACTTATCTTTGAATACCCTGAAACAGTCCAATATTTAGCACTGTGAAATAAGGAAAACGAATGAGGAAGGCTCTTGGATATATAACTGCAGATTTCCTTTTCCATCAGAGAGTGCAATTATCCCCATTATTTCATTATACAAAAGATGTGGGAAGACACTTTGTAGACAGGCTTACTTATAAATATTTCTTAATTATTCAGATAACCTGGTGACAGTCTTTTTCAATGAAATGGCATAAAATTCTCCTTTGTACCATGTAATTCAATGGTTTCCATCTTCTTTGATAAAATTTATCTTAGATAAAAGATAAAATATCTTTATAAAAATTACTTAGATAAAATTTCAGAAGAAGAATAAAAACTAAGATTTTTTTAATCCATGGAATGTCCAATAACTGACCACTTAAATCATCCTGCTTTGGAAAGATGAATTACTGGAGGAGTAGAAGTTACACTGATGTGATGTTAAAAGAAAAAAAATAAATTTCATTTAAAAATTAAAGAAATATTGTGTAATTTTCCTTTATAATATTTAATTTTAAAGTTGCAGTAAATGATCTACTTTAAAAAAAAAATTAAATTTATACTAGAAAGGTACGTTGCTTTAAAAATACAGAGTAAGACAATGTTATAGGGTAAAATAAATATACCATGCAAATATAGTTTTTAGAAGTTTTAAATTATGGGTCAATCACAAGGATGCCATTAATGTTTCAATCATTGATGATTACCATAAACCAAAACAAAACCTGCTTAAGAAATATTCTAAAGACATTTTAAATATTCTTAGTTTTGTTTTTGGGTTTCTTCCCCCCCCCCCCCCATACTTTTGTATCAAAGGTGTCACCATTATGATTTGATCAGCAATGCAAAAATTAATGGTGGCCACTTTTCACCACTACTCTAATTTTCTCATACGTAAATAACCATTTAAATATGGTTTACTAAGGTTTTTCAAAACACAAATGTAGAAAAATGATTTTGCAGAACTGTTTATAACTACATATTACGAAAACAATAATTACTTCTATGCAACATAATTAATACATACATTTTTTGGGTCCCTTTCAATTTCATGACTTTTCGTTCCCTCTTGTGGTTTATTTACTTTCTTTGTCTTGTCAATAAATGTAGGGGTGACAGTCATAACAACCTCTGAAAAACAGGATAATCACAATTTTTCATGGTATGTGAATATTTGATACTTTTTTCATCAAACTTAAAAAAAAAAAATGTATTTTTCAACTATGTTAAAATTAGCTTGGTACATGGACAAAGCATTATGTATCATCCAGTTTGCTAAAAAAAAATCCAATAACCAACCTGTGTACAACATCACTTCTATATAAGCTACAAAAAGAACCATCGACAACAGAAGTCAAATTATAATCGGGATAAACATTTTAAAAGCAGGGGAAGCTGCATCAACAAGGGGAAAAGAATGTATTCTCTCCATCACATGCCATGAAGCACTGTAACAGATTAAGAGAAGTCAGCAAAGCTTGGCAAAGTTCAATTTACATTAGTAGCCTTGACAATGTGCCTCAAACATTCAACATACAGCCTGTGAACTTGCAAAAAGATCTTAAGGGTTCATTCAGTTAAGGTAGACATTAATCACAATTAAATTATTTGTTACATTTAAAGATACAGTTAAGTAGACAAATTCAAATGTAAGCAACAAAAGTTATGCTGTGACTCTTGCACGGATGGATATGGATCATGTATCATCACAGTTTAATCTTGTCAGTGATGAAGTTACTTTTCATTTGAAACACAGCAATAAAATAAGAATCTGGCTGAATCATGATATAACATGATTTTCTTAACTATCACACTATTCATTGCACATAATGGGATCAGTTTTTTTTTTTTTTTTTTTTTAACTATCTAGGTAACTTACTTGTTACAAGATATGGGGGGGGGAAGAATATGGATATTATCCAAGAATTGACAGTGCAGGAAACAATAGTGTCCACAATGAAATAAAATGGGTAAAATCCAAGGAAATTTTAGTGGCCACAGACAGAGGAGATGGTTTCAAATTTGGGGGCTAGAGGGGATTTTCTTATGCTCTATTAACTGGGATAATAATTTCAGGTTCATGAACACAGATGCACTGGGAGGGATGCTAAGTTACTGGGATTACTACAAACTGGAACTTGCTAGGATTACTGTGGCTCCGAGTTCCATCCTCTGTCTCCTTTTGCGCAGTTGGCTAAGTGAGAGGAGACAGAGTGGAAATTCATGGGCCTTCTTCAGACTGGACTAAGGTAATAAGTGAGGATCATTCGGGGGTTCAGGGTTGGAACCTCGATTTGTTTCCGATTTTCCTCAATGATATGATAAGAGTATATAGTAGAAGCTATCAAAGTCTGTTGATGATTTAAAGTAGGTAGAATGGTTAACAATCAAGTTATGATGCTTCAAAATGACTTAGATCAGATATGCATATCATTTGATTGTAAGTAATTGATATTTAATCCTTCTGCTGAATGGAATCAGTTTTAAATTTTATGAAAAATGCAAAATTAGTGCAGTTGAAAATTTCAGGAATTAGTACTGCATGTCTTGCTCTGCTCACAATATTTACAATCCAGGAAATCCGAGAATGTCTTCTGCTTATGAACTCTTTTAATTCAATTTTTCATTTAGACTATTAGGGAGAAAAATTTAACAAAAAAAAAAAAAAAAAAAAAATTTTCTAAACTAACTTAATGTGAAATTGTCACCGCTAATGATTTTTCCAAATTATGTTAATTCATTATATGGAGAAAAACATTACGAATTAAAGGTTGCCAAAAATAACAATTTGTAATTTAATTTTTCAATTTAACTCATTAATTAACACAGGTCTGCTTTTTGTAAACTGACATAATAAATAATTAAATGAAACCATCTAATGGATGAAATAAATTTAAGCAATTAACTACCTTTAGTTTCATTTGGTCTTGCAAGTTCTGTTTCATGAACTTTAAGAAGAGCATCAATAGACAACTTGATTGAAATATCCTTCTGTTTTGTAGCTTCATCCAGTGGATCATCATCATTATCATCTTTTTTTTCTTCCTCTGAACTTTTACTTTTATCTGTTTCATTACTGTCACTAGTGCTGGCCCCAGATTCATGTTGCTTTGCCCATTTGCTAGCTTTATATTCATCAAGCTTCTCTTTTGTTTTAGCATCCACTTTTACCTGTAAAAAGGAAATTAAAAATGTAGAAATTTAATGAATTTCTCATGCAACTTTTTCTCTTTATTTTTAAATAGAAATTCCAAAAAGAAAATGATACTGGAACCTACAATACTCTAGAACTATGCATGGGTTATAAAATTTGTTTCATGCATTTAGTGTGCTAGTGTGAATAAATATTTATTAACTGATGAACAGGGTCAGAATAAGGAAGAGGATGTATGAATGCGGACTCAAGAGAGGTACTGATAGAGAAATCTGTAAAAATGACATACAGCAGGAACCAAATGGCTGTGGGAGTTACTGGAAATGCAACTAAAGTCATGCAGTGCTGGTGTATTGGCCTTAAAAATTGCATGTATTCTATGGGTGGTTCGTTTCTTTTATAGATGAATGAATTTTTAACCTCTAATAATCAAAAGACCTTTTTTATGCACTTTTTCTCCCTAATTACAAAAAAAAAACGATTTCAGAAAACTGTTAGCTTGTGGGGAATACACAGAATAATAGATTAACAGTAGTTGCTGGCAGAGGTGAAAATGATTCTTGCGCTGCTTCTATAGAAACGCAATTGAGCAGCAGCCTGGAAAGCAAGGCAATGGGGATTTCCAGGGCTGCTGGGAGTCATAGTGGAACAAGTAAATACATGGGCTATGTTACAGTAACTAAGAGTAGAAACAGGTGTATGTATACTTGCATGCACACCAATGCTAGGAGTATAGTTAATAAATTCGATGAGCTTGAAGTGCTATTCAAGACATCAAAGGCAGATATTGCTGGGATATCAGAGACATAAGCAATGCAGAATTGGAATTTGCGGAGTACAATGTGTACAGAAAGGATAGACAGGACAAGAAGGAAGGAGGGGTTATGTAGTTAGTCAAAAAACACAAAATCTAAGAAGTGAATCCAATTGATGTTGGTGGACAATGCAATGTTGAGTCTGTTTGGTGTGACATAAGCACTGGGAAAGGAAAAATGAGAGAGGTGTGTGTTATAGGCCTAATGAATCTGATGAGTATAATGAGCAATTGTGCAATAAATCAGAATGTCTTATAATGGGGAATTTTAACTTTCCAGAGATTGACAGGAATTTGTGGGTTGGTCACTCACACATTAGCAAGGCTTCTGTGGATTTATTGGATGATTGTTTTCTACAGCAGCATGTTCGGGAGGCAACTAGAGGGAGTAATACTCTTGATCTGATTATCAGTAGTGATTCTTCATGCATTAAGAATCTGCAGATAAAGGAACCACTAGGTAGCAGTGATCACAGTGTGCTGAAGTGGGATTTACTCAAAGAGGCAATGACCATCGAGGGTAGAGGGAAGGGTTTTTGCTTTCGTAAAGATGACTATGGTGGTCTGAGGCAGTATTTAAATTCTATATGATGGTTACCAACTGATGATGTTACCAACAGCAAATTCAAAATAGGAAGCATTCACAGAAAAAATCTTGGAACCTATTAGGTTTTTCATACCAACTAAGAAATATTGTTCAAGATTTAGGCCTAAATGGATGTCAGATGAACTAATTAAACATGTGGCACAGAAGAAAAATGCATGGGATACATATAAATTAACAGGTGACACAGAAGCCTATGATAGATATAAGCTGGTCTGTAACAAAGACACAAAGGAGGTTAGGCAGGCGAGGGCAGATTACGAGAAATCTTTGGCAAAGGATACAAAGAAAAACAGATGGGCTGAGAGGTGGCAAATGAAGTTTAACCTTGAGAAATGTAAAGAACTGTATATGGGAAGCAGTAACCCCAGAGTAACGTTTGAACTCTGTGGTACTACACTGACAGTGGTAGAGAATGAAAAGGACCTGGGGGTAATTGTGAAGGCAGATATGAAGTTTTCTGAGCAGTGCAGATGGTCTGCAAGAGTAGCTCAAGGTGTCTTGTCAATTATATATACAGATGTTTTTTTCTAGCAGGGATAAGGAGGTGATTATCCACTTGTATAAGGCAATGGTCAGGCCATACCGTGAGTACTGCATACATGTCTTAAGGCCTCATTTTAAGATGGATGTAGAGCTGTTGCAACAAGTAGAGAGAAGAGCAATAACATTAGTGAATGAAACAAAGGGTTGCCCTTACGAAGAAAGGCTTAAGTTTTGCAAATTACAGTGTCTGAAGTCTAGGCACCTTAGAGGTGATCTGATTGAGGTGCATAAAGCCTTGAATGGTTTGAGCATGCTCAATGCTGATAGGATTCTTCCTCTTCCGCAGAGTAATTGCCTGAGAGGGCATAAATTCAAATTGAAGAAAGATGGTTGTGGGATAGATGTGCGGAAGTTTGCCTTCAGCCAGCGGGTGGTTGATTGCTGGAACAAACTTCCATCTGTTGTTGCAGAAGTTGTTGGCTTAAATAGATTCAAGGCAGAACTTGACAAACATTTAGAGCCAGTGGATGGGTGAAATAAGGGTTTTTTTTTTTTTTTTTTGGCTGATGCTATATAAGCTTGCATTCTTGCATCATGTGCCTTTTTCTAATGCTAATTATGTGCATTGAGGGAGCCTAAATACAAATTGAGGAAAGACAGTTGCAGAATAGATATGTGGAAATTTACCTTTAGCTAGTGGGTGGTTGATTGCTGCAATCTATTGTTTTGAAGTTGACAGCTTAAATGAATTCGAGCAAGAATTGGACAAACCTTAGGAGCAAATGAATAGGTGAATAAGAAGACTTTTTTTTTTTTTTTTTTTGTTTGACTGATTCTGTATAAGCTTGCTTTCTTGCATCATATGCCACTACTAGTGTTAATGCCAAAAGCACCAGGCACCATACATCTCTCTGGTCAAGCATAAACTGACATTGAACCAGAGTTCAATGTAACTGGAAGAGTATACCTACCTGCACTCCAAAAAGTGGAAGACATATCCTCAGACACCTGGTTATTTACTGACAAATGTTTTGAAGAGTCAGCTTCTTGTCAAAGAAAAGATCTAAAAATTTCAGGTCCAATGCAACTGGGATGATATTTCCTAGTTATCTGAGTGTGGGTGAAGGCTGTGCTTACGGCAGAAGTGTACACAATCTATGATCTGTGAAACCATTTAGCAATGGCCAATAGCTAAGATGGTTAATCACCTGCTGGAGCTGTTTCTCAAATATGAGAAAGTTGAAAACATAAAGGGCACGGGACCATGGAAGAAAGTCATTCCACAACAAAGTCAATTGTAATTGCAAAGAGTGTAATGCTTAAAACAGAAGGTAACAGCACACATTCTTCTCTCAAAAAAGTTGAGAAGGGGAAGACTGCACTAATACCTGAAGCACACAACTGATAAGGAAGATTCTAATAAGGACAGAGAGCTGTCCTTATTAGAATTCCAAAGTTAGAGGTCTTTCAGTATGATGAATCTCCAGGTTTTCTCAATATTAAAAAAAGACAAACTAAAAGCTCTGATTTAATAAAGACAACATGAATGCGAGTCTCCAGCCAGATTAAATGGTCCAGGGTGGACCTGTAGCACTGGAAACCACACTCCAGTTTTGAGAATAGTAGACTACTTTCTAAGTAACAGATGAGTATTTATCATTCCCTCTAATACCTTACAGAAACATCTTGTAAATGCCGTGGGACAAGTAGTAGTTGTAACTTTGGGATCATTACCTGCCTTAGGAAAGACTAATACAACTGTTTTAAGTCAGGTGTCTGAGAACTGCTCATCTAAAGAGATTTTATTATGCAAGAGCAAACATTCAAGTGATACTGCTAAAAGATGCTGTAAACACAATCCAGTCCATATACTGTAGTACACATCTAGTCCAAGAGCACTTGCTATAGATTGAAAGAGTACATCTATAGTACATCATTCTCTCTGATACCTTACAGAAACATCTTGCAAGTGCTGTGGGACAAGTAGTAGTTTTAACTTTGGGATCATTACCTGACTTAGGAAAGGCTAATACAACTGTTTTAAGTCAGGAGTCTGAGAACTGCTCATCTAAAAAGATTTTATTATGCAAGAGCAAACATTCAATTGATACTGCTAAAAGATGCTGTAAACACAATCCAGTTCATATACTATAGTACACATCTACTAGTCCAAGAGCAAGAGCACTTGCTATAGATTGAAAGAGTATATCAAGCAGTTCTTCCAAATGTAAAAGATCTACTATAATTATGACGAAAGGGCCTGGTGTACTGTGAGGTCCATGGTTAAGAAAAATACAATTTAATCCAGTGAATGTATTTAATAACACAATAAATACAATAAGATACAGTAGGTAGAAGCTTTCGAGACTGTCTAGTCGCTTTATCAAATAACTGACTGAAATTTGAATAAAACGAATATAGTTATGCGTGCAGTGAACTGAGAGTGAAGTCACATTATTCATTCATTCAAGCTGGTTTCCTATTGTTGTTGCAGGGACATGTGCTGTTGTACTCCAGCGTTTGTCGAGGTGTAAAATGGTTGTCTCCAGGATGGGGTATATTCTCATGCCTTTACAGTGGTTTAAACTTTGCAGTTTAAACGCTGGAGTAAACCAGCGCATATCCGTGCGACAACAATAGGAAACCAGCTTGAATGAATAACGTGACTTCACACTCGGCTCGCTGGACGTATAATTATATTCGTTGTATTCAAATTTCAGTCAATTAGTTGATAAAGAGACTCGACAGTCTTGAAAGCTTCTACCTACTGTATCTTATTGTATTTATTGTGTTATTAAATACATTCACTGGATTATATTGTATTTTTCTTAATCTACTATAATGTTGCTGTGTCTTGGAAAGAAAACTAATTCATAATTTTTCAGGCCTCTCTTTTAAAGTATAAAGCTTAATGGATAACATGCTATTTCTGAAATACTTGCAAAGATTTCCCCTAAAGCATCTGTGATTGAAATAGCATCAGCAATGGCAATTCTGTTGCACTCCAAGATTGATGAGAGATACAAAATATACCTTCTCTTCATTTTATTTATTTTCTCCTATACCACTTCTGGGCTAATTAATTTTGTTATAGATGATGTAAAATGAATCCAAGAGGCTCTCTGGCTCTGATGATACAGCACAGACACATTTGAAAGCTGTAAAATTATTAGGCAGTGTTAAAAATGACCCAATGATTTATTTCGTTCCTTTTGAGCTAAAGTACAGGCTTCTCCTGTTATCCTAAACCATAATGGTTTAGGATAAGAGAAGTTGCTACCTGAATAATGCTCTCTGTAACATATGCAACAAGTGGTCATTAACAACTCAAGCAGCTCTATTTGTATTAATTGAGTAAAATTATTCAAGTAAGCTTGATCTAACTTCCATCATGCTGTTCTGTTTCACTGGCATAGTACTGCTGTAACTAATGTGGATGTCACCAGGAAGTAGTCAATCCCAGGTGAACTTCGAAAAATGGATGAGGGAGAAAACAAGCAGATCTATAGCAGAAAAAAAAAAGTACATGTAGGTGGATGAAGGTAGGCAAAACTTCCTGTACTGAGAATGGAGAGATCATTGCAGTCAAGCATTTCCTCTATAATATAAACTCTGCTATTAATATTGGAATTACGGTATAAATGGCTGTACCCCATTCAAAGCTTCCTAAAAGCATTAAGCATCCTAAAAGCCTTAATAGATAATCTTTGGAAATATCAAACCCAGGAAGTCAATAGATCGAGCAGATTTAAAATAGACTAATAAAAGGCAGACAGCTATCACCCTCTAAGTTAGTGGTAAGGGCAACCTGTTGAAAGGGGTATTAGTTTCCCATGACGACTGTTATCCCTCGGTGGACATACAATCACCAATCTATCCTTGCGAACAATGGTACAGTTTCAAGAGTTATCACCAGTCATTAGATATGGTTCTTGTACGCACAGACAAACTGTTTCTGTAACTGCAAGAGATTTTTGTTGTCTTGTCTTCCATCTTCTGCTTGAAACCGAGACAGTTCCACAGAAACTTAGCCATTATTTTGATTTGTCACACTCTTCAGTGTACTTCCAAGAAGACAGAAGCTTGGTTTTTCCGAATCAGGATTTAATTTTCTTTGGAAAATATGGATGTCCAGTATCTAAATCTTCTCCAAAATGGAATCATCAGTTACTTTTTTCATATCAATATAGATGAAATAAGAGTAATTGCTGCTTTATCTATTTTGTCAGCTGGCTGATTGCTAAAAAGGTATCATGTTTATAGATAATTGAGAGAGGGATGTGGGCATTTGCTTAAATTCGAAAGAAACAGATCTTTGCCACCCCTGCTACATATGATTTCTTGTGGCTATTGACTGGCTGCACTAGTGTTTTTGCTTCCTAGTATGAAATGTTTTTTCCAACTTAATATTCCTGAATTTCTTTTTCTTGCTTGTGTCTTGAACATGCCTGGGAATACACAGGCTGTTCTTCCCCCAGTTTAGACATGCACTTTTAAAATGAGCAAGCCTTCATCTCATAATCCTTTGATCCACATCAAGAACAGACACGAGCATCATGGCAGGCCATTTGTTAGTAACCATACCATTCATTTAAAATACCTTCAGGAATTTGAGATATACATTCTTACATGACAATTAAGGTATCCAGCTTTGATTGTTGGTGAAGGCTGTGGAGAGTTAAAAGTAAAGGTAACGGTCCCAATAGGCATCAATTTTCCATCCCTACGTACTCATATTTGGGAAGGCACTGTGGTCGCAGAAGACAACAGAAGGTGGATTTTCGGATACTAAAAAGGGATAAGTAGTTTTGATATTTTTACTGTATTCTTCATTAATTAACCTACTACATTGTGTTCTACAAAGATATTAAATAGCCTTAGTAGTAATCGTTAGCTTATTTTTTAAATTTAACTCTCATACCAGTGTTGGCGGTAAAATTTTTGAACTTGCTGCCATTGTAGTAGTTGATACGAAATAGCATAACATATATCTCGAACTGATAGTGTAAGGTATAACGTATTTTGCTATCTAGTAAAACTAGATAGCAAAATACGTAGCACTATACAAGGAATCAGTAAGCTTAGTAAAGTATTATCAATTAATCAATAAAATTTATTAATCTTAATAAATTTCATTGTTAATTCAATTGTATTTAAACGAAAATCATGATGCAGTGAAGCAACGTGCAAACATTAGCGGGAGTGCTGTGGCTCAAGAAAAAAACGAAAGGGTCGATTCTCCAACACATGACAGTTTCAGAAAAATGTGCTAAATGTGAAATGTTTGCAGAAATTTCTGGAACAGGGCATGATCTAGCCAAGGAGCATGTCTTTGAGTGTGCTAAGTGCGTAGACTGTCAAGAAAATAGGTGCCAACTCAGCGCTCTGATGGTCATCTATGCGAGTTTCAGGTGTAGGGAACCCTTGAAGAAATGAGGGGCACTCATCTGCAGTAGGCAACACAGCGGCAATCTCCAAGGCAGAATGCATTGGTCCCACAAGAACAGGTTATTGTTGGTGATTCTATTGTCAGATACATTGGGAATATATTATGCAAAAAGGATAGGTGGACCAAGACCAGGGTATGTCTGCCAGGAGCAAAAGTAGATGATGTAGAGCAGATATCATCTTTTAAAGGCACAAAAGGTGACTGTTGTACACGTTGGCACTAATGATCTTAAGAGTAAGGAATCTGCAGATTTACTTAACAAGTACAGGTCAATGTTGTACAAAAGTGACAAGTTAGAGTTGAATTTGGAAGTATCTGCACTTCTGTCCAGATAGGGGGGAGGAAATATATGATGAGAGTCTTGACAATCAATTCAGCCCTGGAGAGACTGTGCAAGGCAAATGGGATAGAATTTTTTTCAGCATGGTCTATGCTAGTTAACAAGAGAGACTGCTTCTACAGGGATGGGGTGCACTTAAATAGAAAGGGTGCAAAAATATTTGCTAATACTTTCGACCCAGTGTTAGGTCGGCCGGAAAACTGATAACTTGGGGGATTACAGAGACTAAAAGAGTAACAGTGGCCGCAGGCAGATGCGAAAGTGATTCTTGCACTGCTGCTATTAGAATGAGAAGCAGCCTAGAAATCAAGATGATGGGGATTTCCATCACCTTGATTTCTAGGCAACACAGTGGAACAAGTTAATACATGGCTGTGTGTGAAGGAATTATGATGTTAGTTCAGAAACACAAAATCTAAGGAATGGCATCCAATTGACATTGGTGGACAATGTTGTTGAGTCAGTGTGGTGTGACATAAGCACTGGGAAAGGCAAAATGCGAGTAGGTGTGTGTGTGTGTTATATGCCTAATGAATCTGACCAGTATAATGAGCAATTGTGCAGAGAAATAGTGGGCCAGTAAATCAGAATGTATTATAATGGGAGATTTTAACTTTCCAAATATTAATGGAATTTGTGGGTTGGTCACTCGCAACACCAACAAGACATATGGATTTCTTGGATGACTATTTTCTACAGCAATATGTTCAAGAGGCCACCAGAGGAAGTAATACTCTTGATCTGATTATCAGCAGTAATTATTCATGCATTAAGAATTTGAAGATAGCGGAACCACTGGGGTGACAGTGATCACAGTGTACTGATGTGGGATTTACTTAAAGATGTAACTACCATCAAGGGTAAAGGAGGGGCTTTTGCTTTCGTTAAGGTGACTACAGTGGTCTCAGACAATTTTTAAATTCTATACAGTGGGATTAACTGATGATGTTACCAACGTTGAATTCTACATGAATTCAGGAACTTAATCTTGGAACATACCAGGGTTTTATACCAATTAAGAAATATTGTTCAAAGTTTGGCATAAATTGATATCAGAGGAATTAATGAGGCTCATGGTAGAGAAGAAAAATGCATGGGACATGTATAAATTATCAGGCGACATAGAAGCCTATGGAAGATATAAGCAGGCCTGTAATCAAGTCACAAAGAAGGTTAGGCGGGTGAAGGCAGATTATGACAAATCTTTGGGAAAGGATGCAAAGAAAAACAGCAAAGAGTTCTTTACTTAAGTAAACTTTAGATGGAAAGGGATGAATCAGATTGGTCCATGTAACAGAGATGGTTTGATTATTGATGATCATGCTCAGGTAGCTGATAAACTGAATGAGTATTTTACATCTACAAACACACGAGGAGTTATTCAATGAGGAGAATGTCAGAAGTATATCAAACTCTAACAGGGAGATAAGTGATTTCGTAAAACTGAGAGCAAAGTGGAGGAGAAATTGTTGAAGTTAAACATAAGGAAGGCACCTGGATGGGATCTATCCAGTTATATTAAAGGAGGCAGCAAATAAAGTAAGAAACCCTTAGCCATAATGATGAGAGCTTCCTGGGATTCTGGGGAGGTCCTCATGGACTGGAGATCTGCAAATATATCAGTAATTCACGAAGTGGGTTTGAAAGGTGCACAAATAACTATAGATCTGTTAGTTTAACTTGTGTTCTGGGGAAAATAATGGAGTCACTGGTTAAAGAAACATTGGAGGATCATCCACCCATGACTGCAGTAATAGTTAATCCACATCATGGGTTTGTTAAACAGAGGTCTTCTCTGACCAATTTGATTGGATACTATGATGTGGTCACAAAGGAACTGGATGCAAAAATGTTGATAACATATAACTGGATTTCAGAAAAGCTTTTGATACTGTTGCACATGAAAGACTGCTGTACAAATTAGAGTGGTATGGCATTAATAGCAAGATGCTACAATGGATAAAGGGACGGTTGAGTGGGAGACGACAGAGAGTGGTAATCAATGGACACTGCTCTTCGTGGATTAATGGTATTAGAAAATTTCCCCAGTATTCGGTGCTGGGCCTATTGTTGTTTTGTGTATTCTTCAATGATATTGAAGGAATATCAGGCTTAATGTCCAAGTCTGCAGATGACACTAAGGTTGGCAGGATTGTTAACAAAAGCAAAGACATTATGTAACTTCAACTGGATCTAGATAAGTTGGGAAAATGGGCTGAGAAGAGCAACTGAAGTTTAACATTGACAAATGCAAAGTACTACATATGGGTAGCAGTAACCATTCCAACTGAGAACGATACCAACGGTGTTATACTACACTCAAGGAAGTGGAGAGCGAAAAAGACCTGGGGGGTAATGGTGCAGTCAGATAAGAAGTTAGCTCAGGAGTGCAGACAGGCTGCCATAGCAGGTAATGGAGTTTTGTCAATGATATATAGGAATTTTGGTAGCAGAGACAAGGTGATTGTCACGTTGTACAAGGCAATGGTCGGGCCACACTATGAGTACTGTGTGTACAGGTCTGGAGGCTTCATTTTAGTGAAGGATGTAGATTTGCTAAAAGACGTATATAGAAGATTGGTGAGGGGAACAAAGGAGTGCTCTTGTCAAGAAAGGCTTAAGTTCTGCAAATTGCCGTGCCTTGAGACTAGGTACATGCAAGGAGATCTGATTGAGGTGTATAAGACCTTGAATGGTTTGAGCAAACTCAATGCTAATGGGATTCTTCCTCTTGCTCAGATTAAGAACTTGGGAGGCACAGATTCAAATTGAGAAAAGACAGTTGTAGAACAGATGTGTGGAAATTTTCCTTTAGGCAGCATGTAGTTGATTGCTGGAACAGACTTCCATCTCTTGTTGTGGAAGGTGAGAAGGTGATAGCTTAAATAAATTTAAGGCTGAGTTGGACAGACATTTGGAGTGAATGGATGGGTGAAATGGAGGGGTTTTTTTGGCTGAGGCTGCATAAGCTTGCTTTCTTGCATCGTCGCCTCAACTAATACTAATATACACTAATTCAACAGAAATCACTGGGTAGGCCCACCCTTTCACTCGGATAAGGGTAGTCACACAGCGAGGCATTCCGTCCACTATTCTCAAAAGCATTCCACAGGTATTTCCATCCGTGCATGCTGCACCGCTGTCCATAATTCCATTGAATTCCTGAATGGAGGATCCAAAGCTCGAACGGACCTTTCCACAGCATCCCAGCAATGCTCAGAGCTAATGTGGAGGGGAACATGGAATGGCCATTTCATGGTGATAAAATCTGCAGAATGATCTTCAGACCATGTTCTAGTCACCACAGCTCTGTGAACAGGTGCATTATCCTGGTGCACATTAACCATTGCCCTGTGGGTGCACGATGACCATGAAGGAATGCAGATGGTCTCTGCAAGGATGGACACAACCTGAACTGTTCAGAAATGCATCTAGATGTACCAGAGGTCCCAATGTGTGCCGGCTGAACATGACCCGGATCATTACCGACCATTCACTTGCCTGAACAGTTCCTTCTTGATATGATAGGTGCATAGCTTCATGCGGTTTCTGCCAGATACACACCCTCCAGTCTGCTTGAAATAACTGGAAATGGGTCTCATTGGACTAGGAAACGCATCTCCAATCATCCAAAGTACAGTGCCGATTTCGCCCAGTTGTGTGTCGTGGTGTTTGCAATGGGGCTCTGGTGGGTCAGTGGATCCCATAACCTATTGTGGCTAATGATCACCTGCTGGTCTTGGTGTAGACATTTCGGGCACCTCCCTAGTTGAAGTCGGCAGCAAATTGTGGTGCCACTGTTGCTCTCCAATTGGCTGAAACAATGTGAGACAGACGTTAACGGCCACGTTCATCCACCACCTTTCTCCACCCACAGCACTATCCACAATGAGATGTTATTCCGGAAATGGTGTATTCCCAATACACTCTTGATACTGTCGAACAGGGATAATGCAATGTGTGCACTATCCCTGTGCAATAGAGTGAGCCATGCGCCGGGCACCCACCATCATCCCTCTTTCAAAGTTGGTCAACACATGACATTTATCCATACTGACACTGAATTACCATCTATGTGAATGCAGTGTTCCTATATACCTGCCAAGTGGTGGGTTCGTCCACTAGTGAGAGGAGTGACAGAGTTGCGGTGCCCAGGAACCCCATGAATTCTGCCCTTTCAGTGTATGTTTAACTGTGGTTAAATCTTGCTCTGTCACCTCTGCAACACATGGAAATTTTCAAAAATATAGGAAGATTATTCCAAAAGATAGAAGAAAGAGGGAAAAGGAGTACTTCAAGTAGTGTGGCAAGTTCGTAATTGATATGGAAGTGGATGTCGAATGGCTAATGCACAAATCTGCAGCGGTTTGAAAGTGGATTGACATACTAATTCAGAAAGTGAGTGCTCATTGAAATATTAGCAAAAAAAAAAAGGAAAATTGATATTATGATAGGGAACAAGCAAAAATAATTATCGAGGAGGACGAGGATCTATTATTTCATTCCATTAATCTGATCTCTTTTTCTTTTAGAATCTAGGGATTTCCAGAAAGTCTCTGAAGGCACCACCCAAGATGTAACAACAGTAATCTCTGGTAATATGTATTTGTGATAATTTCTGACATCTACAGTGTTAGCAACTATTCAGAAGAAAAGTAACAGAGTGAAGTCAGTTTTTTCAATGAAGATTAGCAATATCTGTGGCATGCTTATGACAGAAAATGTCAGAGATCATAGTTATTACCAATAAAGATGTATTTTGTCAACACTGGAAAGCAGTGTTGATAAAGAGGAACATGGCATCGGAGGCCTCTTATTTTTGAAGAGAAGACAGATAAGACTGAGGAATAAAATCAAAGAGAGAATGAGGGAAAAACAGTACGGATTTAGAAGAGAAAGGTAAATGATTACACTTGATATTTTCCTTAAGAGAATTGCTAGAAAGATGCTGAGAGCTTGCCAAGAGCCTTTTTCTGGTATTGTTAGACCTTGAAAAGGCATATGATGGTGTTCAAAGAGAAAAAGTGTGGGAAAGTGTGGCGAAAATAGTAACAGATAGGGAGGAGGTAGCGATGATTAAAAATATGTATTTAAAATGTGCAAGTTGTGCCAGGAAAAAATTTGGGGATTCAGATTAGTTTTCAGTGTGCGACTGGTAGTAGAAGTCCAATGGATTTCGACAGGTAGTGATAGTGTATACAAGGATATTGTCGATGACAATTTTTTTATTGTCATCGACAATATCCTTGTAGCAGTGGATGATTAAAGAGGTGGAGCAGCGGTGACTGCAGATGATGTTGTCCTTTGGGCAAACAAGGAGGAAGAACTTCAAGAGAAACTAACACATTGGGAAAGGGCAGAAAAGAAAAGAGATGGTGATGGATAGAGGGGGGAAGACTTCAATGTAAAAGGTGTGAAATTGGGGAAGGAAATGCCGGGAAGTGTTGGATGATTTTAAGTACCTAGGGAGTTTATTAACAAAGGATGGCAGCATAGATATGGAAAGAACTAAGAGAATAGTCAGTTAAAGCTAGTCAAAATTTCTTTGTAATGTTAATAGCCTATTATCAGCTAAGGAAGTTCAATGAAGTGTAAAAAGCTGATAAATAGGGCATATTGGTCCCTATTTTACCTATGCTGCTGAGACATGGAGGATGAATAAAAAGGATTCTAGCAGAGTCCAAGCAATGGAAATGAGAGTCTAAGAACTATGGTAACTAAAACTAGAAGAGATAGAATAAGAAATACCGATATAAGAATGAATTAGGGAATAGAAAGTCTGAAGAAGATGATTACATCACGTTTGCAATGGTTTGGACACATGAAGAGAATGAACTTGGCCAGATTACCAAAAGAATGTTTGAGATGAAAATGGATGAGAAGAGGTGAAGAGGTGGAGAAAGCTGATCAGAGAAGATGTGGAAACAAAGAGAATTGAGTGGAAGAGAATGATAGAAGACAAGATCTGGGAAGACAGAAAAAGATGGAAGGCTTTGACTCACCTGACCCAACCATAGGTTAGAACATTGATGAAAATGATGATGAAGACAGGCCTTAAAAAAGTAGTAGTAGATATTATACAAATTTCATACAAATTTCAGCAATTTGTGAAGTTTGAGATTTGTAGAACTGGATCAGAATATATGAGGGAAATTCAATAAATTATCTACCTAAGGTACTACCCATAGTTATATTTCAAGTATTCATGGTTTATCATGTTCCTACATTCAACTTGAATCGTACTAATTTTGATCCCACTATATTTTTAGGTTGTGCTGCTGTAATAGAAAGAAAAAAGACACCAGTATAAAATTATGGATTTGCTGAAATTGGAGCATTGAGTTTCTCACCAAAGAAGGAAATGAGCCAAAGCCATTCAGGAAAGGATATTGACTGTGTATGGCATAAGCAGACCTTCAGAGTTCCAAGTGAAATTCTGGTCAAACAATTCAAATGAAGTAGAGAGTCCATCAAAGATGATCCATGTCCAGGAAGGCCTGAGACAGTGACCACTCCAGAAATATGCCAAGCTGTGGACACCCATGGGCTGAATGCTAAAAAACAGACATTTAAAGATGTCACAAATCTCTGGGGAATGTGATATATCTGGGGAAATAGTTCTAACCATCCTCCATGAACATTTCAGGATAACTAAGGTCAGTGCAAGGTGGGTCCCCAGATTTCTAACCCCTGGGCAGAAGCAATTCAGAGAACAGTGTTGTTAAGAGAATTTAGAGCTTCATGGAAGGGATCCTGAAACATTCATCTCCAGAATTGTTACATGGGTTCGTCACTGGAAACCTGAGATCAAGCAAGAATCAAAGCAATGAAAGCACAAAGGGTTCTCCCATACACAAAAAATTTCGGACCCAACTTTCAGCTGGCAAGATTATGGCCACCATTTTTTGGGATGTGGAGGAAATTTTGTAAATTCACTACTTGGGAGACAAGCAGACAGTCATTGAGGAGTCCATGTGCATCCCTATTGCACATCCTAAGGGATGACATAAAGGGAAACCCTGTGGAAAACTTTCCAGAGGTGTGCTGCTTTTTCATGACAGATCACATACCGTTGCTGCTGCTTTGAGAGACTGACTTTACAGTATTTATCCATCCACTACAGTTCATATTTGGCCCCCAGTGACTATTTCCTGTTTCAACACCTCAAGAAAAACATACTTGGACATTGCTTTGCTAATGATAACGAACTGAAGTCTAATATTTTTATGTTCTCTTATGGACAGGACAAAGAATTTTATTTGTCTGGTATTTCATCATTGTCAACAAATTGGAACAAGTGCCTTGAAGTTCAGGGGAGTTACACTGAAAAATAAAAAGATGTTTGGCTCTATCTCATTTCCTTCATAGGTAGGTAGATAATTTATTATATACCCCTCATGGCAATTAGCAAATCTATGAAGAATTAGAATATCTAATTGTCCAAAATTTTGAAGAATCACACATTAATGCATGCTCAAGGGCATAGCCAATCAAACCTTAATATCAAGAATAAATACTTTAAATTAAGCAAAATACCAGTTTTGGGGTCTTCCAGGAAACTTAATTCTTCAGCATTCATTCTCCTCCATACTTCTAAAGAGAGAGTTTCTTTTTCTTTCTCCAGTTTCATTTTTTATGAACATTCAACACATTTCAAAAAAGACTGCTGCCATTCCTATTCTTAGGAGATAGGTATGGATATTGACTACTTATAGTAGACTACTTAGAGGGTGAAAAAAAGTAGCTGATTCTGCTTTGTCACAAATTTCTTGAAATCTGTCTACATTTGCAATACTGTGAGAGCAGAAAACAATAATATTTACAATATACATAGTCTGATCACCTAATTAGGACCATGGAGGTTTGGACTATATGCAAAAATCTAGTCATGTGGCCTGGACTAGAGCCCAAATGAGTTCCATGACAATGGAGAATAAACAGAATCTTGTGCATTTTCGAAGAGGTACAACTGTCAGTAGGAAAACTGCAATTTTTAAAATTTTCAAATCAAGTCTTGGGCACCCATCTTTTCTATCGGAGGAAGATGTACCCTCATAAATGAATTTTATATAGACTACAGACTTTTTACAGCCAGATAAATATGAACTTTATTTGTCTGGTATTTCGTCATTATCAACAAATACAGCACACATTTTGTACAAATTAGAGAAGAACCACATTCATTCAATATCCAGGGCGAGTCACAAAAAAGTAGTCCGCCACTCCACGCTTGGAAGAACCAGCAGCCAATCAACATGCAACTAACCACCTGCACAACCAAATCTTCCCTTCATAGATTAATAACATTCGTCACCCCTCAATGTCAATCTCGTGAAGACAGTGTTTTGCTGGACGTAATCCAGTTTGTGTTGTGTGTGGGGGGGGGGGGAGGTTTCTGCATCATGCCTTAATCAGTTCCAGAAAGAGTTGCAATTGTTGAGGGATATGTGAGTACAGGTTCATTTAAGGAAACAAGAAGAATGTTTGCGGAACAGTTCCCCACTGCCAGGATACCAGCAAAATGCTGTATAGAGTGACTGATGAAGAAGTGGTGTGAAACAGGAAGTGTCCTCAATGTGAAAAAGGACAAAGCCCCATCTATTCATACGCCAACTGTAGTGTGAAATATTCGAGGATGAAATTCGAGAGGATGAAATTAAGCTCCAGGAAGAGTACCCGGAAATTAGCCCAGCAAGTCAGTGTAAGTCAGACAACATGTGTACATATACTGCACTCTGTAAATCTGAAGCAGTTTTGTGCAATGTGCATCCAAGAATTAAAAGGGACAGATAAAGTTAAACATGTAAATTATTGCAGATAATTAGATTTAGGCTCCTTAACAGCGTCATTGACGGGACACTCGATTCAACTCGATATTTTATGTCAGATGAAGCCTGGTTTCATTTATCCAGACACATCAATTCTCAAAACACAAGGTACTGGGCAACTGAAAATCCACACCAACTCCATGAAGACCAGTCTCATGACAAAAAAAATCAGAGTATGGTGTGCCATATCAGCATGGCAGATCGTAGCACCCATCTTCTTTGAGACAACTGTTAACACAGACGTGTACCTTGCAACATTTTAAAGCTTTTATGCACAATTAACCCCTGAAGAGCGGGAGTGGTACAAATTTAGACAAGATGGGGCCACTTGCCATACGTCACGCAGAGCACTGGCCCGAATTCATAAAGCCTTTCCAGATGGAAGAACTGTCAGCAAAGATTTATGGCCCCCTACATTACCCAGACCTGTCCATATGTGATTTTTACCTTTGGGGCTACCTTAAGGGGAAAGTTTATGAGACGAACTGGCACACTCTTCAGGAATTACAGGAGCACATTCGTACTGCTATCGTGGGCATCGATGGTATAGCGTTGCAGAGAGTTTGTCAAAACTTGCTGACATGGGCTCAGCACTGTCTTGCAGCCCAAGGAGTTCATTTCCAACATCATCTTTAACAGCAGATAATGTACTATAATGTACTATACATTTACCGACTTGTGCATGCATGGTATTGTAGTTTCATTGATGGGGCTACTTTTTTCGTGACTCATGATTTATCCAAAAGAAGGAAATCTACATCTGTAGATTTATCCAAAAGAAGGAAATTGAAACCAAAAGCCTATGCAGAACTATGTGACTTATTGTATTCACTCATGAGAGCAGGGGATGCCCTGCTATCAGCTGTGCAACACTACTACTGGAGAAGGGTAGGGGAGAAATGATCAATATATCTACTGATATTGATCATTTCCCACACACACATCTCAAAAAGCAATTGCAATTCTGAACCACCTTCACACACCAATCACCTATGCATACCATGCTAGTCATCATCCTGGAATATCTCTTCTGATATGCACAATCTCACTCTATCCTGATGATCGATTCTTAACCAACTGCAAATTATATTTTTATTCAAATTCTATTTGAACAGTATACCTACTCTCTATCAGTTTTCAACTGTTATTGCTTACCTATGACTCATCTACTCATTAAGGTTTTTCCATTTGTTTTAATTCATTGCATTTATTATTAAAGATTTGTATATGTGACTTAAATAAATATTGTTCTGTTTTCCAGTCAAAAAATCCATTCTTTGAGGTCAAGAAACTGTAAGAACTAAGAAACTCCATCATTCCTCTGTTTTTAAAAAGGTATGTCAGAATATAAAATACCTTTGTTTCACCATATCTGTTCATATGTGTGTAAACATGTAAAAACTCTACTCTTCAAAGATGAATTTTTATAAAATATTACATTTGGTTTCTTTATAAAGTTTATTGAGCCATCAAAATTTCAATAAAATCTTACCAATAGAAATCTGGTAATAATCATTTCTTAGTCTGTCCATGTGTATGAATTTACCTGAATCGCAATATATGCATTTTGATGAAATTTTATAGATTTATCTGTCTCAAATAGACTTATGAAGCCATTCCAGATTTCACTGAAATTGGACTAACTGAAATCTGACTATTATTCTATTCGCACGTAATAATTCAACTCTCAGAGAAAGGACTTTCATGAAATTTTACATTTTGTTCTTTTAGAATGATTTTTTTCATTTCATTAAAATTGTACAAATAAAAATCCAGCAATAATTATTTTTTTTTTTTTTATTTTTTCACACATGACAGGTTATCCATATGCTGTATATTATAGCCAAATCACTGGATATTATCTTTGTTGCTGTGTTGATTGGTGGAATGAATGGGCAATACTGACAGATGCACAGATACTAAATATTACAGGCTCATCCACAAAAGTTGTTTTTTCTGCTTTTTTTTTTTTTAAATAAATCATGTATTATTACTATTTGCTAATGTGCCTCAAATATAATGTACTGCATAGATGAAGTAGCTTTTTAAGATTATTATACCATAATCAACTTTCATAGATGCATAATGCTTTCCTCTCATTTGACTATCTTTTGTGTTTTCTATTTCACGTAATTCTTTCTTTCTGCAAAGCAACCAATACAAAGCAAACTTATACAGCATTGGCCGGAAGAAAAAAAAGTCCACATTGCCTCTAAAAATTTCTCTTCTTCTTCTTTCAATTTATTCGAACTATCCACTTCCACAATAACAACAGATGGAAGTTCTTTCCAAAAATAAATCAACCACTGGTTCAAGGCAAATTTCTGCACATCTATTCTGCAACTATAATTCCTTAATTTGAATTTATAACTTATGACCAGTCTGAGGAAGAGGAAGAATCCCAAGTTTCTGTAAATATGTATGGAACAGTGTGTGCAATCACAAGGAAGTGATTTTGAAGGGGATAACTTGTAAGGCATGAAATATTTCATTATATTTATTTTATTGCATCAGTCTTGTTGTTTAATAGCCATACTTTGTCTGCTGTGCTTAGAGAACTTCATATCTGACTGCACAATCACCCCCAACCCCAGGATGGTTTCATTTTCAACTGCTCTGAGTGTAGTACCACACTCAAGGCAGTTGAAATTGATATTAATCTGACAGGCAG
This sequence comes from Mastigoproctus giganteus, assembly GCF_048544385.1. Taxonomy (NCBI): domain Eukaryota; kingdom Metazoa; phylum Arthropoda; class Arachnida; order Uropygi; family Thelyphonidae; genus Mastigoproctus; species Mastigoproctus giganteus. The sequence goes on from NC_143582.1 coordinate 122,864,959, forward strand.
TACCCTGCATTTGTCAAGGTGGGGTACCGCATAATTTTTCTAGATCTTCCTATAGCAGCATACCTTGATTACTGTCATTAACCACCCTGCCAACATTTAGAACATCAGCACACATAAACATTAAGTCTGCTATACCTTCATCAATATCATTAATAAATAAAGAAAACAACAATGGGTCCAGCATCGAATCCTGGGGGATTTTACTAATAATGTTAGTCCACGAAAATCAATGTCCATTGATAACCACTGTCTTCTCCCATTCAACCACCCCTTTGTCAATAGCAATAATCTGCCCTCAATGCCACCCTGCTCCAATGCATACAGCAGCCTTTCATGTACAACAGTATCAATACCTTTTCCGAAATCTAAACATATGATGTCAAAATTATTTTTTGCATCTAGTTCCTTTTTTTTTTTTTTTTAGCATGTCATAATATCCAATCAAATTTGTGAGACATCACCCCTTAACAAATCCATGTTCTGAATGAAGTATAACTGCAGTCCTGTTTAGATGGTACTACATTATTGCTTTAGCTAGTCACTCCATTATTTTTCTCTGGAACAGAATTAAGCTAACAGGTCTGTAATATATAATTGAAATAAAAAAATCTGCAAAAAGATAAAATGAACTCACCACAAGTTTCTTATCCCCAATCTCCCAATCATGAAGTAAGCGAATTGCACGGAGGGCTGATTCAGGATCACCATATTCACAAAATCCAAATGCTGCAGAAATAATAAAATTCAAATTTTTTTTTTTTTTTTTTTATATATATTAAATTTTTTGTTATTACCTGGGGGGGGGAAGACAATATATTAAATGTTACTCATATGATTCTCAAGATCGCATGTAAAAATAACTGATTAACCACTCTAAATGAGTGATGGAAACTAAGAAGCAAACTACTAATCCTGTGAGCATCATAAAGATCATTCTTCCGTATGCATAATAACTGGGTTTTTTCCCACAATTTCCTTATACACATATCTAAGATTTTTATCGGGACTATTAAAACCATACATTACTTTACAGGTTGTTGCATAAGGAATTTTTGCCACCATTCCTGCTTGAAGCTATTCTACTGAATATAAATATATCATTATGGTTGGTCACTTACTGCAGCCTGTGGAAGTCAGATGTAATGCACAGCAGATGGAACTATGATAAATACATATATGAAAATTATGCATATTTAAAAAATGAGGAAAAGCAAAATAGTGTTTTCAGTGGAAACATGAATTCGAATAGCTATAACACAGCTTAACTTTAATTTTAGAAAGCTTTTATAAATGAGATATTCTCATTTTTAACAGATAAAGGAAAATTTTTTTAAATCCTGACAACATATAGTTTACTGATTAATGCAACGATGCATTTTAAAAGCAATATTTCATGGGATAGTTTTTTATATAACGTTTTTAATGTGTATGTGGTCAGTGGGTGATGTTGAAGATAATGCAGATGCATATGAATGCTTTTGTTATTATTATTATTTTTTTATCTACGATAGTACATCCATTACAAAAAAATTAAAATATAATTTTTTTTTTTTTACTGGAAATGATAATTTCTTAACCAGTTCTACAGGCTGATTTTTGAACACCAAGACTATATAACACGGTCACATACTGTTATTTTGCAATGATGCTTTTTTTATTTGTTTTAAAACACTCAATTTAAATAATTATGTCGATAACTATAGCAGTTTAATATTAAAATAAAGAAAAAAACATTTAAAACATTGCTAATATTTTATATTCCAAATGGGTAATTTATAACATACATATATTTTCAATACATTATCAATATACATATCAATATAATTTTTCCCATGCATTGTAAAAGTAAAATAGCTTAATCCTAAAATCAATATTTATCTTTTTTTCCCAAACAAAAAAAAAAAAAAAAAACTGATAACAGAACTAATTTTTAAAAATTCATTACACACCCAGAAACACGTGTTTTTTTTTTTTTTTTTTTGACCGAAAAGGCTTGAGGAGCAATCAGCACTTCTAAACAACTGATGATGTTTAATTAAATGATATGCCATCGTAAGTTCAGCGATGGCAATCTTGTCATGTTCATTTGAATTTTCTTTGACAAAAGTGTTCCAATTTAGATGATGATGCAGTTGCTTAAAATTTCATTGCGTGTTTTTTCAAATTAACGTGATCTTTAATATCACATCTCCCACAGTGACTTATGTTGATAAAACATGAGCACATTCTGCATTCGGCCTCATTTTCGTGTCTTCCCTTTTTAATAAAACTCCATTCTTTCTGGAAGTCCTAATTGAAAACACATTTATGTTTAGGCATTTTTTTTTTTTTATTTTATTATGCAGCTTAAAGTAATTTAAAAAACTTGCACAAAAACTCGTTTATCTTTATCTATAAACTTATCGAGCCACGAGCACTGAAAATAAAGGAAGAAAACACACGTCCAAACATCTAAATCACTGAACTTAAACTAAAAGTCGCGTGAAATGAAACTGATCATGTAACATCGCACGTGCATAGAAAAATGAAGGCCTGCTAATCAATTCTAGACACCACCTCCTCGATTATATGAATTACGTTTTTTGACCATTATAAAGTTTATAGTGAGGTGGCTCCAAACCGGTGGGGAATAGGTGACATACAGGCTATAACTGACGACGCGACTGAAGACAATGCTCCGAACTCGGCTACTAATTTTTTATTGTACACAAATAAATTTTTGCAAAATTGTTCATAATAAAAAAAACTAGGACATTTAAGCGTCCCAAAAAAAATTTCGGGACACTGGGAGTTTCACATAAACAGGGACGAATTCCGGAAAACTAGGACGTATGGACACCCTAGTTATATGCTTATTAACATATAATAAGCATATATATAAAAGGTACCAGTTCAACTGAGATAAATAGAAATAAATACGATAAATGGAGAAGGGCTGATGACTGCATTCTGGAATTCAAACACCCCTCCCAATAAAAACAGCTATTGTCTTCACTTTGAAATTTTACATCCATTTTCACATTTCTTTCATGCAGTGTACATTGTTCTCATAATTATTTGTCAGCAAATGTCCAATAAAAAATTGTTTCCCAATCACACCCACATACCATACAGAAAACAAATGTGTTCTAGATTTTATAAAGCTTATGTCAATGTCTTCTTAAACATTACACAATATTTCTTCAGCAAGTTACAGAAGTTGATGCCTGTTAGTGCAATATCCTCCAGGACACTGTTAAATCAAATTTAGCTTCACACCACACATGCAAAAGAAAAAGTGGTTAAGTGTTAGGACATACAACCTATGTGCGTGCACGTGTGTGTACGCGCAGTGCTTTTTTTGTAAAAAATGGGTGCCGGTACTCATTCTTTGCTATCAGGAAATATTGAAAATTATAAGGATATGAAAAGTACTGTAAAATTTTTTATTTCTCCTGATATTGTTACTTTAGTAGCAATGTTTTTAGAATAAGAACAACAAATTAAGTATATTAACACAGTTTTAAGCATAAATTTATTATTCAAGTATATAAAAAAAATAAGTAAAATGTGAGTAATAACATAAGTAAAAATTTTTATTAAGTTCTCATCCGACACCCTATGCCAGGGGTTGGCAACCTTATTTGAGTGAAGAGCCATTTTTGATCTAATTAAAAAAGAGAGAGAGAGAGAATCCCAAGAGCCACACCTCATGTCACACTGGTAGGAGGAGGGGGAAGGCGAGAGTTTCAGAAATGGAATAGAGTGGGAAGGTGTTTTAAAAAATATATTTTGAAATATTATTTATTAATACTGAAAAAAAGGTAACAAACATCCAATTAGGTACAAATTAATGTGACTTTTGCTGATGAACTTCTTGAGCGAGTCTCTCAACATCAAGCGAGTATGTCGTAATTAAACATGCTGAGCTTTAAAAATGCTCGCAGTGTTCAGACGATAGTTTCTTGATTTATTTTTTAATATAGTTCATGTTCAAAAATATTTGCCCACAGAAATACATCGAACGAAAAACTGAGAGAAGTACAAACGCAAATATTTTCAAATTTATATACGTGTCCGATAAGCTACACCATGCATCAAACACAATTTGGTCTGCATTTGAAATTCATCTATTGTTCGCCATTTGTGTAGAATTGCAGACTTTTGCCTCTCCAAATCCTCAATTTCAGTTTTCAGGCATTTTAGTCTTGCACTCCACGTGTCCTTGATTTTGAAGTTCTCTTAACTCCATTTCAAATTGTGCTTCATGTGAGCTGTAAAAGTTAAAGAGCTGCAGTTACAAGTTAAAAGAGCTGCATGCGGCTCACGAGCCGCAGGTTACCGACCGCTGTCCTATGCCAACTTATTTTCTTCCTCTTTGTGTAGGTTGCTGAATGACGTTTCCGAAGCAGCCACGAATCGACATATTTTGCTGGATCGAAGCGGGTCAGTGGTGGGCCTACAATTTTAAGAAACAGTAGTGAAGAAACTGTTTTTGTCATCAACAAAGTGCTGGTTGGGCTGGCAATCAGATTCATTTGTGAAAATCCTCGTTCACATTCACTCGATGAAACTGGTATGGTACTCAGGGCGTTCATCAAATTCTTCAATTCTTCCGAAACCTTCTTATCAATTAGGTATCCACGAATTGCATCTCTTTCATTTAACTGTAACCTAACTGACAATTTTCCAACTACATTTTCACCAAATGCCAACAATTAATGTTTAGAAGGATTAATACCTGTTATATTAATCCGTCTATCGTCATTGGCATATTGTCACTAGTTTCACTTCCACTTCCAAGGGGAATTCAATTTGAATTTTTTTTTCTTTTCTTTTTTTTTTTTGAAACTGTCCAATATGTCAGTGTCTTTTGGATATTCAGGTACTGTGACCATGTACACAGAGATAAGGAAAATTTACGGAAAATGTGGATAACACACTTCCATGAAACAACAGATGATTATTTATTGGGGTAAAAGAAAATCACTCTTCTAATTCTCAAACAGTGCACTTACAGTTGATTCACAAAGGTGTCCAACCAAGGAAAGTGAACTAAAACAGCATTTTAAATTTTGTTAATGTTCAAAAAAATTCTCATTAAATGTTTTGTTCAGTAAATGTAATTGTGTATTGTACTTAATAAAATTTTCGAATATTTTTAATTTTACTTTTATATGCAACAAGATAGGGAAAATGTATCTTGTATATGTATAGGGAAAATGTATCACTAAAGAAATCTAACTGAATTTTTCTGAACATGGCCCCTGTACGGGAAAAGGTTGGACACCACTGCAGTAGGTGGGCCAGAGCCCATTGGGAATAAAATGTTGAAGTTAAACATATGAAAGGCACTAGGGGTAGATTGGATCTATCGAGTTATATTGAAGAAGGCAGCAAAGGAAGCAAGCAAACTATTATGTGAGCATCCTTGAAGCTCAGACAAGGTCCACATAAGTGTGGAGATGATGTTATGTATCCCCAAACCTTGATCTGCTCACTCTTGACTAGCGCAACTCCTCCGTATGTGGAACAGGTGGTCAGATAGGTTCTACCAGGTACCGCTAAGTTGTAGAATGCTTTAGCTCTTTTAATTCGCACAGCAGCACTAACTGCCTAAATTGCCTGAAGGTGAGAAACGCGAACAGTGCATACCGAGTTAATTCTCTCCTAATCCGTTCGCTATATGAAAATTTTCTTCGCTCAACGGAAGCTATTTTAAATGTAACTTCCAAGGGGAATTCAAAATAATTTGCTATAAAAGGACTTCGTTAAACAGAGGTCCAACTGAGTAATTTAGAATTATAAAAACGGTTATACAGTTTTATATAGAAAATATTTTAACAACAGACAAAATAAAATACAAATTTAGTTAAATAATTTTAAACTTATTTGAATAGTAGGTAACGTGAAAAAAAATTACCAAATATTACAAATTTCGAAATGCATTGCATCCAAATGTCACTGTTAATAAAGGTGCTGCTATGCTGTACCGTTGCCTACCATCCCAAAAAAGCACTGTGTGTGCGTGTGTGTGTACAAACATACTTGCATATATTATGAATTGTAGACCAACACACTCGACAACCAATTCATGAACTAGAAATCAAGAAAACAATTAAACAAAAATTTGGAAAATTATTAAAAATTTCTAAATTTAGTGGAAGGCTGCAGCTTTACTTTAAATAAACAAGTATGTCTTTTGAAATGTTATGCTGTATTTTTTTTAACATCTTCCTGAAGAGCAATGTTAATTAGCTTCACACTACATATATATATATATATATATATACAAAAAAAACGGCCTCCGTAGCCGAGTGGGCAGGAGCGGGAGTGCAGTAGCACACGCTCTTGAGTAGACCGGGGTTCAAGCCCCTGACTGCTGAATACGGTCAATCTGCCAACCCGCACTGGACCAGCGTGGCAGATTATGGTCCATTTCCCTCAGCATGATTTGTTGAGGAGGCTTCCATCCTGCAGTGGGTTGATAATGGCTGCACTTTACTTTACTTTTTATATATACAAAAAGTAAGTAAATAAAAGACAACTGCTATGTAAAAAAGAGAACAAGACATTAATTCTCTGGTTCCACAATTTTAAAAAATGATGCATAAATGATACTACTATGGCCTGACTGTGAAGTGTGCAAAGCAAATACACAAATTACAAATGGGCACAAAACAAACACTCCACATACCAGTTGAAATGATTTCATTTCTTCTATCAGTTCTTAGGAAACCTCAAAGAAAGTAAATTAAATGATTTTTTTTTTTTGATGAAAACCCCAAACATAACAGGTAGTGCAACCTATGGTACTTAGTACTGTGCATGGGTTGACAGGTGAGAAGATGAAAGAATCTTCAAAACAAATTTACTATACAAAAGACAAGGGAAACAGTGGCAGAATGTACTAAATACAAGGAAAATTTAGTCGTGATCCTTCCAAATGGGATGACCAAACTATAAGGATTACAACGGTTACAGATCACTTGGAAATTCTGAAAAATACAATATAATTCTCATTTCGGATTGGGAATTTCATATCAAGAAATGACAGTGAACTATCAAAAAATTTACAATGATTGAAGAGGTGCAATTCTTCACCAACAGCATTTAACTTTTACACGCAGAGATATGTCTTAAGTGGAAACCTATCTAAGAGTGAGCTACATACTGATAGAGCCCACTCTCAGACATGTTCTCCTCGGGTTTCCATTTAATTGGCAGAAGAAAAAAGTCATTTCAACAGGTATGTGGAGTTTTTCATCTTATACAAACTCGCCAGGCCAAATCCAAATTCAATATAATCATACTGATAAAGTACCTTGGATGTGTTCATCACTCGTGTCTCTTCAATAAACTTCCCAGATACTGTCTAGAAATTGTGGGTTGGTCGCTCACACACTAGCAAGACTTTTGTGAATTTATTGGATGGCTGTTTTCTACAGCAGCATATTCGAGAGGCAACTAGATGGAGCAATACTCTTGATCGGATTATCAGCAGTGATTTTTCATGAATCAAGAATCTACAGAAAAAGGAACCACTAGGTGGCAGTGATCACAGTGTGCTGATGCGGAATTTACTCAGAGGTGCAACTACCATCAGGTGTAAGAGGAAAGGGTTTTGGATTTCATAAAGGTGACTAAAGTGGTCTGAGCCAGTTTTAAATTCTATACAGTGGGACCAACTGATGTGTTACCAACAGCAAATTCTAAATGTGAAGCATTTAGGGATTTAATCTTGGAAGCTACTAGGCTTTTCACACCAACTAAGAAATACTGTTCAAGGTTTAGGCCTAAATGAATGTTAGATGAACTAATTAAACTCATGGCAGAGAAGAAAAATACACGGGATGCATATAAATTATCAGTTGACACATAAGCCTAAGGTAGGTACATATAACCTGGTCTGTAGTCAACTGACAAAGGAGGTTAGGTTGGCAAAGGCAGATTACAAGAAATCTCTGCAAAGGATGCAAACAAAAAGAGCAAAGATTTCTTTACTTACGTAACCTCTAGAAGGAAGAAGATGAATCAAGATTATTCCACTTGATATCGATGGCTTCTGTTGATGATCCTGCTCAGGTTTGTCATTCAGGTGTCTCATTCAGTTTGTCTACATTCACACATGAGGAGTTATTCAGCAAGGGGAATGTCAGAAGTTTATCAATGCTGGCAGGGAGTTAAATGATTTTGTAATATGAACAAAGTACAGGAGAAAATGTTGAAGTTAAACATATGAAAGGCACCAGGGGTAGATTGGATCTATCGAGTTATATTGAAGAAGGCAACAAAGGGAGCAAGCAAACTATTAGCCATAATTATGTGAGCATCCTTGAAGCTCAGGGAAGGTCCACATAGTGTGAAGATGATGTTATGTATCCCCAATTCACAAAGGTTGAACCAAAGGGTGATGAGAGTAATTACAGACCTGTTAGCTTAACTTCTGTTGTGGGGGAAATAATAAAGTCACTACTTCAAGAAGCACTGCAGGATCCTCTAGACAAGACTGCAGCAATAATTCAGACACAGCATGGGTCTGTTAAGGGGGGAAGTCTTGTCTGACCAATTTGATTGGATATTATTATGTGGTCACAAAGAAACTGGATGAAAAAAATAAATTTGATATCATCTACTTAGATTTCAGAAAAGTTTTTGATACTGTTGTAAATGGAAGAACACAGTACAAACTGGAGCAATATGGCATTAAGAGCAAATTGCTACAATGGATAAAGGGATAGCTGAGTGGGAGAAGACAGAGTGGTAATCAATGGACACTGCTCTTCGGGGACTAATGTTATTAGTGGAGTCCCCCAGGGTTGTTTTGTATATTTATCAATGATACTGATGAAGGTATATCAGATTTAATGTTCAAATTTGCAGATGACACAAAGGTTGGAGTGATTGTTATTGACAGTATTGAGGGTATGCTGCTGCAACAGGATTTGGAAAAGTTGGACATATAGGCTGAGAAGTTGCAACTAAAGTTTAACATTGTCAAAGGCAAAGAAGTACATATGGGTAGCAGTAATCCCAGAGAAAAATACCAACTGTATGATACAACAATCAGAGTAGTGGAGAATGAAAACGATCAAAGGGTAATTGTACAGTCAGATATGAAGTTTTCAGTGCAGACAGGCTGCAAGAGAAGATCATGGGGGGGCTTGACAAAGATGATATGCAGGAATTGTTCTAGTAGAGATAGGGAGGTGATTATCCCATTGTATAAGGCAATGGTCAGGCCACACCTTGAGTACTGCAAACAGGTCTGGAGGCCTCATTTTAAGGAGGATGTAGAGTTGCTAGAATGAGCAGAGAAAGGCAAAAAGGTTAGTAAATAGATCAAAAGTTGTTGTTGTTGTTGTTGTTCGGTTTAACGACACAAGGGCTACTAAGGCCAAATTGTGTCTCTTCATCGTTAATTGACAAAAGCATATTTTTAGAGAAATTACATTATATGCCTCTGTACAAACCAATATGTTTTAGATATAATAAAAGTTCTTCAATATTTGCTTCATTTCCTAAGATGTGAGATAAATCAGGTGATATATTCAATTTAGAGAGAGACTGAAAAGTGTTTGACCGGATGGTTGAATGTAAGGGACAATCAACCAGGAAATGATGGACTGTAAGTTGCGTCTGACAGGATGGGCACTGTGGTGCCCATCCTGTCAGACGCACTCACCATACTCACCTCTTTCTATTATTGGCTTTCACCCAATAATAGAAAGAGGTGAGTATGGTGAGTGTGTCCAATTCTGAGTCTTGCCAGTACCACTTCCTCTCGTCTGTTTCTTCGGAACCAGACAGCCACAGCTTTGGATCTTCTTTTATCTGGTAAGTTTATTGCTAGGGTCACTTTTCCAGGTCTGTGACCATTTATTGTAGCAGGCTTTGAATAAGACAGACTTAAAATCAGAGAAAGGAACCTGAGGATGTTGTGAGAGAGCGGGTTGAGGATGTTTAGCGGCAAAGTCAGCACTTTCATTTCCCGGAATGCCTGAATGGCCAGGGATCCAGCAAAAACTAAATGACTGATTGGACAAACTGCAAGCAAATAGCTGGGAATGAATCTGTTTCAATGTAGGGTGAGAAATGGAAGAATTCTTCGTTATGGCAGAGACAGCACTAAGAGAATCTGTGTAAATTATGGCAGATGAGATGGAAAGCTCAATTATCTTAGTAAGCGCTAACTTAATGGCATATAATTCAGCTGTGAAGACACTGCAAGCAAGAGGTAGTGTGGCTGAAATTGTACATAAAGGAAAAACTGCCGCAGCACCTACCATACTCTCAGTTTTTGAACCATCCGTATAAATTTTACAGGCATGGTTGTTCATAGCATGAGCTGAATGTAACTGTCTGATATTGCAGGAAGGTATATTTTTCCCCCCACTGGAGGAAGTACGTATCTTGAGAGATAGACACATATGTCCAAGGAGCAACAGGTGTAGTTGTGTCTTGGAAGATTTCATTTAAATCGACATTCCAAGTCTGAACAAGCTCTTTGATCCTGAGAGAGGCGGGTCTTTTTTCATTTGGCTTGCTCTCATAGAAGACATCCCAACGAGTATTATAGAGATACTCCCAACTTGGGTGCAATGGTAGACTCTGGATCTTAGCAGCGTAGTGAAGCAGTAGTGTTTTTCTACGCAGGTGTAATGGAGGATCATGCGCTTCAATATACAGACTTTGGATCGGAGAAGTCCTGAAAGTTCCCAACGCAGTCCTCAGAGCACTGTGATGGATCATATTTAGCCGTTTTAAAGTAGTGCTCCTGGCAGAGTCATACACTGGACAACCATAATCTAGCCTTGAAGTACACCGATCAGCTCCCCATGACATAGATGATACTGAACGACGTATATTCAAATGCTTTAAAGAAGAAGTTCTCAAATAAGTGATGTGAGCTTGGAAATTTAGTTTGCGGTCTAATAGTAGTCCAAGAAATTTAACGGTATTAACGAGAGGGATTGGAGTATTGTTTATTTGTAATTCAGGTTCAGGATGGAGAGCTCGCTTCTTGCAAAAGTGAGTGACAGTGCATTTCTTTTCTGACAGTCTGTAACCGTTCCGTGAAGTCCAGGATTCTATTTTGGTTATGGCAAGTTGTAGCTGCAGTTCAATGGTATTCATACTTTGAGATTGATAGGAAATGGTAAGATCATCTGAATACATATAAGTTTGAACAGTTTTTGGGATATCTCGTGTCATGCTGCTAACTCGGACTGAAAACAGTGTTGGACTGAGTATTGATCCCTGCGGGACTCCCTCTTCCTGAATGTGAGATGTAGAGAGGACGTTTTTGTATCGGACTTGAAAAGAGCGCAATTACAGGAAATTCTGAATTATTTCTGGCAAATAACCCCTAAGCCCCAGATGGTAAAGGTCCATAATAATACCATGCCGCCATGTAGTATCAAATGCCTTTTCAAGATCTAAATTGACCATGACTAGGTGTTGTTTCATGACAAAGGCATTTCGGATATGAGACTCGGCTTTAATGAGCACATCTAGGGTTGATCTATTTTTTCGAAAGCCATACTGGTGATCTGGAAGGAGATTTTCTGACTCCAGGATGTAAGTGAGCCTAGTATGAACCATTCTTTCGAAAATTTTTCCCATGCAGCTCGTAAGAGATATTGGCCTGTAGTTTTCAACACAGGAAGGATTTTTTCCTGGTTTTGGTAAGGCGATAATGAACGAATGGCGCCATGAAGTTGGATAGGCATTTTCAGAGAAGATCCGATTGTAAAAAATTAATAGGGTTCTCAAGTCTTCTCCAAGTAAATGCTTTAACATAATGTAATGAACTCCATCTGGACCTGCAGCACTATTGGAAGATCTGTTTAATGATTCTTGAAGTTCTATTAACGTAAACGGTTGGTTGTACGGGAATGAGCGGCGCATGGAGAAGTTAATTTTATACCGTTCTGCACCTGCTTTGATGTTCTGGAAGGTGGAGGCGTAGGTGGCAGAAGCTGAGATTTTTGCAAATGATTCTGCTAATGCATTTGCAACTTCTTCGGGAGTAGAAATGTCTTTCCCTTTCCAATGAAGTATCGGAGAGGGCAGCCGAACAAATTTGCCATTTAGTGCCTGTATTCTTTTCCAGATGACTTGTGTGTCCGTGTCTTTGGTAAGGGTAGAGGCAAAAGCAATCCATGAATCCCGTTTCGCTTTCCGCCTAACTTGTCTAGCTTTTGCTTTTAGTCTTTTAAAAGCAATTAGGTTACTAGTGGTGGGATACTTGCAGAAATGATTCCAGGCGCGGTTTTTTTCCTGTTTGGCAATTAAACAATCTGTATTCCACCAGTGATTTCTGTGTTTTCGATATAGTGTGGATTTTGAAATGGAAGCCTTAGCTGCAGTCAGAATCTGATTGGTTATGTAAGTGTTTACATCATCAATATGTTGTCTTTGAACATAAAATCTGTCTAAGTGTACCTGGGCAGAATAGCCACACTAGTTTGCCTTTTTAAACTGCCAAGTGGATCGTTGGTCAGGATTTGAAGTTACCCCTGTTTGTAGCGAGCAAATAATTGGAAAGTGATCACTGTTGAAGGGATCGGTTAATACCGACCATGTCATGATTGGAAATATGGATGGAGAACAAATTGACAAGTCTATTGCGGAAGCAGATCCGGTTGCTAAGTGGATGTAGGTAGGAGATCCAGAATTTAATAAATTAAGATCATTATTATGCATGAATTCCTCCATCAATTTGCCTCTTATATCCATTGTGGCCGATCCCCACAATGGATGGTGTCCATTAAAGTCACCAAGAAGACAAATTGGAGTTGGGAGTTGTGCAATGAGGTTGTCAAGTTCTGAAAGCAGAAGTGGTGCAGATGGCGGAATATAAATGGAAACAATGGTAAATGACGTACCAAATGCAAGGCGAGCTGCCACAGCTTCTAGGGTAGTTCTCAATTGGATCGGCCTGGATGGTATGTTAGCGTTAACAAGAATAGCAACTCCTCCACGTGCAGGTGATACTGAGTTCCTATCTCGTCTGTAAATGGTATAACTTGAAAATTTTGGCAAAACTTGGGGTGAAAAGAATGTTTCCTGTAGGCATACACCGATGGGATTAAATTGAGCTATTAAATCTCTTAAGTCATCAGAATGAGTGCTTAGTCCTCTGCAATTCCATTGTATGATCTTATTCATTATTTAGGTTTACCTGAGGGTGATTCATCTGACTGTTTTCTGTACGTGGGACATTTTTTCCGGTAATTTTTTGAGAAAGTGGGGCGTCCAGTATCCATGGTGTCATCTGCATGGAGTTATAGAATAGGTTCCTCATTGTCTAGCAACTCATCTACATCCATGCGTTTGGAGGGAGATTCCATTTTTTTAGAGACTGATTCAGATTTTAATTGTTGTTGTTGTTCTTTTCCAACTGGGACTGATGGGGTATGAGTAGGAATGCTGATTGGAGTATTTGTGGCTTCGCTAGTTCTTTTTGGAGTATTTTCTTTCTCTGAGGTTGAAAGCGTAGATTTGAGCCAGTTCGCTAGAGAGGTGTTAGGTGGAACTGATACTTCTGTTTGAGCTGCAGTAGAAACGAAGTTCCGAGTGCGAGCTGCATAGGAACGACTACTAGGCAGGGTTGACATAACTTGTCTACGGTTGACATCACCTTTCCTGAGGATGAGGAATTTTAATTCCTCAGGAAAGGTGACTTTATTTTCTATTTTGTATTTTTGAATTTTCTTTCCTGTAATCCATAGCTCACATGTTTTGGAAAAAGCTGGGTGGCTTTCTTTGCAGTTTGGACAAACAGGGGTTTTGACTGAGCAATCTGCTTGAGTGTGCTCTTTTGAGCCACAGATGGGACATATGGCCTCACCACTACAAGCCTGCTGCGAATGCCCGTATTTCTGGCATTTTAAGCAGCCAACAGGATTCGGGATATATAGTCTAATACGACAATTCAAATAGCCAGCTTTAATTGAGGATGGTAAGTCTGGCGTACTGAATGTTAAAATGATGGATCTCGTTGCAGTGAGATTTCCATCTTTTTTAGTCATAATCCGTTTCACGTTTGTAACTTTTTGACTACTTAGTTCTTGAAGTAGCTCTTCTTCGGAGACTGTAATTAGGTCCCACTCACTGATTACACCCTTTGATGAATTTAAGGTTCTGTGTGCAGTAATTGATAGTGTGAGCCCACAAAATTATGTTGTGTTTAAGAGCCGCTCAGAATGTTTAGCGGTGGTAGTTTCAATGAGGACATCTCCGGATTGTAGTCTTTTCACCATTTCTGGTGATCCAGTAACTGATTCCAAATATTTTTAAATCAAGAATGGTGATAATTTTCCTATAGGTTGGGAGGATAAAGAATGAATCATCAAGAAATTTGGTAATTCATTATGGCATTGAGGTTCCCTTCTAAGCCTTTTGGGGTTGTTGGTGTCACGGTCGTTGTCAGGAATTTCTGACCTTGAGCTTGATGGCTCTAAAGGTGGATAACTATTCGTATCCATGTTAGCTCCTTTTTGGTTCTGGGGGTATATTTTTACCACCCAGATTACCGGCCCCGCCACGGGGAGGCAGGCTTGTGGCCAAACGTATAGGTTAGTACAGTTAGTAAGATGAATTAAATTAAAGAAAAAGGTTCTTTCCTTCTTCTGGGCTCTTTTCTTAGTGCTTTTAAAAAAGAAGGGCTACTTAACTGAAAAGTTTAATAATCAAGGGAGAAAACAAAAGAGAACCTAGTCACTTAGAGAAAAACGCTTTTCAATCGCACGAGAATCGCTTGGCCACGGAAACGCTTGGCACCCGGGGCCCGTTGCTCTTGTAAAGAAAGGCTTAACTTTTGCAAATTGCAGCGTCTGGAGACTAGAAACCTGCAAGGTGCTCGATCTGATTGAGGTATATGGGGTCTTGAATGGTTTGAGCAAGCTCAGTGCTGATGGGATTCTTCCTCTTGCCCAGATTAATCACCTGAGGGGATATAAATTCAAATTGAATAAAGACAGTTGTAGAATAGATGTGCGGAAGGTTGCCTTTAACAAGCGGGTGATTGATTGCTGGAACAAACTTTCCATCTGTCGTAGAAGTTGACAGCTTAAATAAATTCAAGTCAGAACTAGACAAAATTTAAGAGTGAATGCATTGCTGAAATGGGAAGGGTTTTTTTTTTTTTTTTTTTGTTGATGCTGTATAAGCTTGCATTCTTGCATCATATACCTGTATTAATGCTAATGAATGTGATCTTCCTTAGATATATCACTTTTGTCTAATATGCTATAAAATTTAGCCTTTTCAAGTAATTAATTTCCTCACATTTTTGTAATGAATTGATATTATCATTGTGGTATGCACCTTTTCTTATCACTAAATCTAACTTATTTTCTAAAAAGTACATCTTTATGTTTTTGATATGATCTTTTTTAATATAATTAGCACGCTTATCTATTTTAGTTCTCATAAATTTGAATGAATCTATAAATCTCAAATAACGTTTTGGTAGTCATTGCTTAAGTTTTGCTTAAAAAAATTGCTTAAAACCAGATTGGTGAAGGTAACAAAGGGGTGCTCTCACCAAGATAAGCTTAAGTTCTGTAAATTGCAGGATCAGGATAATATGCACATGCAATATGATCTGATTGAGATGGAGTAGTGGCATGTGATGCAAGAAAGCAAGTGTATGAGCTTATGCAGCAACAGCCAAAAAAAAAAACACACCATTTCCTATAAATGCCTATCTAGTTCCTCCTTAAATTTATTTAACCTATCAACTTTCACAACGACAGATGGAAGTTTGTTCCAGCAATTAACCACCTGCTGGCTAAAGGCAAATTTCCGTGCATCTATTCTACATGTGTCTTTTCTTAATTTGAATTTATGACCCCTTAGGTTCATAATCGAGTGGAAGGATCCCATCAGAATTCAGCGTGCTCAACCCATTCAAGGCCTTATACACCTCAATCAGATCACCGCGCAGGTGTCTAGTCTCCAGCCACTGCAAATTGCAGAACTTAAGACTCTCTTGGTAAGAGGATCCCTTCATTTCCCTCCCCAATCTTGTTGCCCTTCTCTGTACACGCTCAAGCAAATCTACATCCTTCCTAAAATGAGGCCTCCAGACCTGTACGCAGTACTCACGGTGTGGCCTGACCATTGCCTTATACAGAGGGGACAATCACCTCCTTTTCCCTGCTAGCAAAATTCCTATATATCATTGACAAAACCGCATGACCTGCCCTGGCAGCTTGTCTGCATTGCCCAGAAAACTTCATATCTGACTGCACAAGTACTCCCAGGTCTTTTTCATTTTCTACCACTTTAAGTGTAGTACCACACAGTTGGTACGTTTCTCTGGGGTTACTTCTACCCATATGCAGTACTTTGCATTTGTCAAGGTTAAACTTCAGTTGCCACTTCTTAGCCCATCTGCCCAAATTTTCTAGATCCTGTTGCAGGAGCACACTGCCATTGCTGTCATTAACAACCCTGCCAACCATTGTATCATCTGCAAACTTTGACACTAAGCCTGATATACCTTCATCAATATCACTGATAAATATACAAAACAACAATGGACCCAACACCGAACCCTGTTGGACTCCACTAATAATATTAGTCCACGAAAAGCAGCACCCATTGATTACCACCCTCTGTATTCTCCCACTCAACCATCCTTTTATCCATTGTAGCAACTTACCCTTAATACCATTCTGCTCCAATTTGTACAAGTCTTCCATGCGCAACAGTGTCAAAAGCTTTCCTAAAATTCAAATATATGATATCAAAATTATTTTTTGCATCCAGTTCCAAACAACATCTTTGTAACCACATCATAAGATGTGGTTACAAAGATGTATAAGACCACCATGCATAAGACCTTGAATGGTTTGAGCAAGCTCGATGCTGATGGAAATTATCCTCTTGTTCAGATTACAAACCTGGAGGGCATAGATTCAAATTGTTGTTGTTGTTATTTGGTTTTTAGGAGCATTAGCAACTAAAGCCATATTGCTCCGGGGATATGTGGTGTTCATTTCCTGACCTTTCCGCATCCTCCATATTTGGTGGTCACGGGTTTGAACCCTGGTCTAATGAAGAGGCGTGTGCTACGCACTGCCGCTCCTGCCCACCTGGCTACGGAGGCGCCACAATTCAAATTGAGGAAAGCAGTTGTAGAACAGATGTGCAGAAATTTACCTTTAGCAAGCGGGTAGTTGATTGTTGGATCAAACTTCTATCTTTATTTGTGGAAGTTGACATCTTCACTAAATTTAAGGCTGAACTAGACTGACTTTTAGAGTGAATGAATGGGTGAAATGGGAAGGGGTTTTTTTTTTTTTTTGCTGATCCTGTATAAGCTTAGTTCTTGCATCATATGCCACTACTAATGCTAACATTAAAAGTATTAATTTTTCTGCTTGGAAACAGCTAACTTCAAACCTACTACCATCAGTAGGTTTCAGATCAACAGTTTATTTCTTTTTCGTCTCCTGACAGGGAATTCTTGATTTTTCTACAAGAAATTTGATATTCAATGTTTATCTTTCCTGTTGATACTGTTTTACAATAACATGTACAAGGGTGCAAGAATATATGCTGACGCTATCAAGGCAGTGCCAGGTGGGCCGGAAAAATGCTAGCTTGGGGGTACACGGACTAATAGATTAACAGTAGCCACTGACAGAGGTGAAAGTGATTCTTGCACTGTTTCTATTGGAATAGGCAGCAGCCTGGAAAACATGGTGTAGGGAATTTCAGAGACTACTGTGAGTCATTGTGGAGCAAGTAAATACATGGGCCGGGTTAGGTTAGCTAAGGATAGGAACAGGTCCATGTATATTTGCGTGTACACCATTGCTAAGAATTTGGTAAACAAATTTAATGAATTTGAGGTGGTTGAGCAAAACACCAAAGGTAGATATCGTTGGGATATCAGAGACGTGGCATCACACAGATATAAAGAATGCAGAAATCGAATTTGAAGGGTTACAATGTGTACAGGAAGGATAAGTAGGGGGAGGGGTTAAGCTATTGGTTAAGAAACATAAAATCCAAGGAAGTAAAGCCACTTGACACGGCTGGACAGGGCAGTGTTGAGTCAGGTTGGTGTGACATAAGCACTTGGAAAGAAAAATTGAGAATAGTGGTGTGTTATAGGGCTAATGACTCTGATTAGTATAATAAACAACTGTACAGAGAAATAGTGGGCCAGTAAATTAGATTGTCTTATAATGGGGGATTTTAATTTCTCAGATATTGACTGGAACTATTTGGTCACTCACACACTGGCAAGGCTTTTGTGGATTAATTGGATGATTGTTTTCTACAGCAGCATGTTTGGGAGGAAACTAGAAGGAATACTACTCTTGATCTGATTATCAGCAGTGATTATTCATGCAGTAAGAATATACAGATAAAGGAACCACTAGGTGGCAGTGATTAGAGTGTGCTGAAGTGGAATTTACATGAAGAGATAACTACCATTAGGGGTAAAGGGAATGGTTTTTGCTTTCGTAAAGATGACTAGGGTGGTCTGCGACAGTTTTAAATTTCTATATGGTAGGACCAGTTGATGATGTTACCAACAGCAAATTCAAAATGAGAAGCATTACAAGAAATCTTTGGCAAAGGATGCAAATAAAAACAGCACAGAGTTCTTTACTTATGTACACTCTAGAAGGAAGGGAATGAATCAGATTGGCCCACTTGATATCGATGGTTTAACTGTTAATGATACTGCTCAGGTAGCTAACAACGTAAATGACTATTTTGCAACTACATTCACACATGAGGAGTTATTCAGGGAGGAGAAGCCCAGAGGTGTATTAAGCTCTGGAAGTGAGCTAGATGATTTTGTAATAATTGAGAGCAAAGTGGAAGAGAAATTAATGAAGTTAAAAATAAGAAAGACATCTGGGGTGGATGGGATCTATCCAGTTAAATTAAAGGAGGCAGCAAAGGAAGTAAGCAAACCCTCAGCCATAATTATGAGAGCATCCTTGAACTCAGGGGAGGTACCCATGGACTGGAGATGTGCAAATGTGACCCCAATTCTCAAAGCAGGATGAAAGGGAGACCCAAGTAATTACAGACCTGTTAGTATAACTTCTGTTCAGTGAAATTAATGGTGGCACTGTTTAAAGAAGCACTGCAGGATCAACTAGAAAAGACTTCAGTTATAGCTCGGACACAGCATGGGTTTGTTAAGGGGCAGTCTTGTCTGACCAATTTGATTGGATACTATGTGGTCACAAAGGAACTGGATCAAAGAATAATTTTGATATCATATATTTGGATCTTAGAAAGGCCTTTGATACTGTTGCAGAGGGAAGACTGCTGCACAAATTGGAGCAGTTTGACATTGGAGGCAAATTGCTGCTATGGATAAGGGGATGGATAATTGGGAGAAGACAGAGAGTGGTAATCAATGGACACTGCTCTTCGTGGACTAAAGTTATTAGTAGAGTCCCCCAGGGTTCAGTGTTGGGTCCTTTGTTGTTTTCTGTATTTATTGATGAGGGTATATCACCTTAATGTCTCAGTTTGCATGGCTGTTAATGACACTAATGGTAATATGCTACTGCAACATGATCCAGAAAAGTTGTGCAGAGGGCTGAGAGGTGGCAACTGAAGTTTAACATTGACAAATGTAAAGTACTGCACATGAGGAGCAGTAAGCAGAGAGTAACGTATCAACTGTGTGGTACTACACTGGCAGTGCTAGAGAATGAAAAAAGCCTGGGGGTAATTGTGCAGGCAGATACGAAGTTTTCTGAGCAGTGCGACGGTCTCCAAGAGTAGTTCATGGTGTCTTGTCAATGATATATAGGAATTTTTCTAGCAGGGATAAGGTGATAATCCCCTTGTATAATGAAATGGTCAGGTCACACCTTGAGTACATACAGGTTGGAGGCCTCATATTAAGAAGACTGTAGAGCTACTGGAACGAGTACAGAGAAGGGCAACAAGATTAGTGAATGGAACAAAGGGCTACTCTTATGAAGAAAGGCTTAAGTTTTGCAAATTACAGAGTCTGGAGACTAGCCACCTGTGAGGTTATCTGACGGAGGTGTATAAGAATGGTTTGAGCATTGTCAATGCTGATGGGATCCTTCCTCTTGTTCAGAATAATTGCCTGAGAGGGCATAAATTTAAATTTGGGGAAAGCCAGTTGTAGAATAGATGTGCAGAAATTTCGTTTCGCCAGCAGGTGGTTGATTACTGGAATAAACTTCCCACTGACGTTGTAGAAGTTGAGAGCTTATAGATTCAAGGCAGAACTAGACAAACATTTGGAGAGAGTGGATGGGTGATACGAGAAGGTGTTTTTTTTTTTTTCTGGGTGATGCTGTATAAGCCTGCTTTCTTGCATTATATGCTTTTAGTAATACTAATGCCCATTTCTATTCATAGCCTTTTTTTTTTTTTCTCCATTTAATTAAAATAACGGTGTGTGTGTGTGTGTGTGTGTGTGTGTGTGTGTGTGTGTGTGTGTGTGTGTGTGTGTTTTTTTAATTACCCATTCTGCCAGTCACATTTCTGATAAATTTTTCATTAGAATGCAGTGTGTTGTGGTGATCTTTGGAAAATATCTGCCCAGATTTCATTTTACCTTCACTAAGTAACATATAAACCTAAAAAATCTGGAACTATTTAAATATTTCTCCACTGGGCCAACTATAGAAAGGCAGGAAGGAAAATGGTCAGGCAAGTCTTAAAAAAATCACAGGTGCCAAATTTATGCATTATGTTCCATTAATAATTATCAAACACCAATTTCATTTTCTGCCTATTTTCTATACTATCTCATTATTACAATGTGTTTGCAATGTACAAAATCATTCACTTTGCAAGACACATTCAGTACTAGTTAGCAGTATAGTACAGTAGTAAATATTCAATTTTAAGATGATTCAATTGATGACACCATACTATGATATTTATTTATCTTGTTTAAAAAAAGTGAGAAATTGCAACATTTGTATCAGCGGCAGCAATCAAACCCGCAAGTTTATTTTTAGACACAAACTACCCACTGGACCAGTGTCATTCTAGGAAGATTATCAGGATCAGAGCTACTGTATTATCTAATAATAATAATAATAATAATAATAATAACAACAAATTACCCCTAAATACTTAGGCTATATGCACATTCTTCAAAAAACTAAATTTTCAAAATTCCAAAACCTGCTATGTCCTCAAGGATGCTGGATTTATGATGTTGTACTATACAGGAATTCCCCGACTTACATAATACTCGACTTTACGTAAGTTTTTGCCAGCCAGTGCAAAGTGAAAAAAAATCATGGAAACGTATTTTGCCTCCCGTAGGAATAAATGTTGGTATCGTGAAAAAATCGTATAATGTAAACCCAATAACGCATTGGGTGTGTGTGTGTGTGTGTGTGTGTGTGTGTGTGTGTGTGTGTGTGTGTGTGTGTGTGTGTGTGTGTGTGTGTGTGTGTGTGTGTGTGTGTTTTGTAATTCGTTCCGCGTCCTTGGAAGTTGAAAATTTCGCTATATTATAAGCTATTTATCTCTCTAAACGGTCATATTTATAATGAAAATTGCACTACCCTTTCATTGTTATCATATGTTCCCGTTATAATAATCAGTTTTGAACCATGTTACGACCAAAAAACAATAAAAACAATTTGCACTTTCCGGTTTATTGGGCTTTTCTGTTAGTGCATCTTAATTATAAATGGGTAGTAAACTCGATCTTATTGCATTTGGGATAGTACCGATAACTGCAATTGTGTGCGTTTTTACACTATTATGGTGAAATGTGTTCCCCTTCACTGAAATCTTCAATCGTATAAGAAACAAGTTTTCAGAAACTTCTCTTAATTCCTATTTACGTATTACAATGATGAAGGAAAAGCTACCAACGAAAAGTGCAAGTGCTGGCAGTGCCAGGAAACGAAACAAAATTGATTTAAAAATGAAGATGAAAATGATTAAGAAGTACGAAGCAGGACAAAGTTTGTCATCTGCTGCAAGGGAATTAGATCTCGCTGCTTAAAGGACAGTGTGCGTATAAAAGAATATGTCAAAGGACCAACACACTTAAGATCAACAGTGATCACAAAACAGCATATAGGTGCTATATCGAAGATGGAACAGCTATTATTAATATGGATGGAAAATCAGATTTATAGAGATATCTTTATAAATACTTGTTGTTTTTGCTTGAATGGTCTAATAACCATTCAAGTAAAAACAACAAGTACTTATAAAGATATTAAGGATAAGTATGGCGAACCCCAACCCAAGTTTGTGGCAAGCAATGGGTGGCTTAATAGATTCAAGCATCGCGCTGGTTTCCAAAACATTATAGTATTTGGTGAAGTCGCCAGTGCCGATTCTGCAGCTGGAGAGAAATTTTTTGATGTGTTGGAAAAAATTATTGATGAAGGCAGCTATTCAATGCAACAAATTTTTAATGTTGACGAGACTGCTCTGTATTGAAAAAAAAAATGCCGGATTGAACATACATTGCCAAAGAAGAAAATACAATGCCAGGTTTCAAGGCATCAAAAGATAGGACCATGCTCTTGCTTGGGGCTAATGCAATGGGAGATTACAGATTAAAACCACTGCTGTGTACCATTCTGGAAATCCATCGTGCATTTAAGGGCATCAATAAAGCCACCCTACCCATGCATTTCCGATCAAACCAGAAAGCATGGATAACAATATCTCTCTTTGAGGATTGGTTTCAATTCTACTTCATTCCCGAGGTTGAAAAATATTGCAGAGACGATGACGTTCCTTTCAAGATTTTGCTTCTATTAGATAATGCTCCTGGACATCCTATGCATCTAGATTTCAATTCGAGTGCGAGTCATATTTTTACCACCAAGCACAACTTCACTCATCCAATCTATGGATCAGGAAATTATTTCGATTTTAAAAGCATACTATTTATGCACAACATTTGGTTAGGCATTGTCTGCAGTAGACAATGAAAAAAATTTTCCATTAAGATACTTTTGGAAATCTTACAATATTTACCACGCCATCTTAAACATTAATAAGGCCTGGGCAGAAATTACTAAAAGTTGTTTAAATGCCGCTTGGAAGAAAATATGCCCACAGCACGTAAAAGGCTTCGAAGGATTTGAAAAAGACGAATCATATGAAGAGGTTACAGATAGGATTGTAAAGGTTGCAGAGCTACTTCAGTTGGAGATTGATGCCAAAGACGTGGAGGAGTTAATAGAGGAAGAAGAGAAGGAATTATCTATCGAAGAACTTATTTACTTGCAGGCAGCATAGTGAAAGAATAAAATGCTGACGAAGCTCAAGAAGAACCGAATAAGGAGCCAAGACGCTTTTTCACCAGAGAGAGATGGCAATGGCATTTCGTGAAATTGCACGGCAATGCCGAGGTTTGAGAAGATGGATCCTACAGTGAACGATTCTTAAAAGTTAACATGGGGTTCAATGATATGCTTGCTTGCTACAAAGAAATCTACGATGAAAAGAAAAAAGCCACAGCCCAGTCATTCATTAATATATTCTTTCTTAAGGAAATCTTAAGTGGCCAACCCCTTCTAAATCTCCAGAGCCATCAACCTCAGCAGTGACGTACATATCAGCTGAAGACATTGATTCTGGCATCTATGCTCGAGAGGTAAAACTTACTGATGTTATGCCTGTCTCCTCTCTTTTTTTGTAATTTTAAAATTTTGAAATTTTTTAAATTGCACGCTTTTGTAATCTTTCCTGCGCATGAGATAAAAAATTGAATAAATACAATAAATAATTCTATTCGCATGTTCGTCGAACATTTCTTTTTTGATTCAATCTATTCAGCAAGCACAGTTGCGAATGCTGCACAAGCATGGAGGAAATTCCGACTTGCGAAAAATCCTATTTACGTAGCATTCCGTGATATGCAACCCTTACGTAAATCGGGGAGTTCCTGTACTTTATCAGTGGCCCTGGTGTGACAACTGCGTAATCTTAGTTTTTACAATTGAAGGAACTTCACCATCTCATTGAACGGAATCAGAAAAGTATCCTCTCCATTGGCAAAGTTAGCTTAAGTTTATGCTTAATGGTTTAATTTGTTCTAATTCTAAATTCTTATGAGAAATGTGTTGCCCTTGCATCTGTGCCAATTTTATTTGAGTTTCGTTAGTTTTATATTTGTTCTATTTGTTTTTGTTCCATTATTTGGAGTTTAAAAATATAAAATCAATTAAAATGCTAGTTTTCCAATTTTATATACATATTTTATTCTTTTTTATTTTATTTCTCCTTAAAGAATTTAATAGTATTGTAATTTAATATAATAACATAGAGAATTAAACAATCCCTTACTCTTTCTGGTTCCTGTCCTGAGCTGGATATGACAGCTGAAAATCCAATAACCAGTCAGGAGTTGCCGAAAGCAACAACTGACCAAAGACAGAGAGAGAGAGAGAGATATGTATGACTTAAATCGGAACATATTACATGCATACACTTAAATGGCTCTAGGTCACACCACAGCTGGCTCTGGTGCACCTTCTGCTTCACGACTTAAAAGTGATTCAAGTATTGGAGTTTGAAGAGGATGGATTTTAAACCTCAATTAAAATCAGGTCCAGCTAAAAAGAAACAGAAAATAAACAATTAAGGAAAATAAAGGACCAACCCGGATAAAAAAAAAAAAAGGAGTGGAGAAGGAAGCTAAAGGATACATAAAAAATGGAATGAATACTGATCAGTCATAAGTACCTCAGAATGTAGTTAAGGGACCTAATATGACAGAGACGCCCCCCCCCCAATAAAGCAAAAAGTGAAAATACCTAGAGAGCCAACGCTCAGATGAGTCTTTCTGTGAGATGACTGAGTTTAAGAGGGTTAGAGATAATATAATTACACTGAGAGAAGTCTTGATGAAGAAGGAATACAACAACCGAATGTCAGCACTTTAAATATTGGAATCTATGGGATGAACTTGATTCAATAGCTATGAAGACATCTATTGAAATTACAGTTACCTCAGCATAATTAGGGAAGAGAGATCTCCACAAAAGAACCAGTGAAACATCTACATATGCTGAAGTAACTAAAATCAGTGTTAAAGAAGGTGGCAAAAATCAAGTGATAATCATCAAAACTAAATCAGATAAATTTAAAAATAGGTGATGATATAAAGAATGAACTTTTAAAACTATAAGATCCATTCTCAGTGGGACTAAGGTCATAAGTATAAGGGCCATTAAAGGTAAAGTAGTAACTTGATGCTGTAACAAGCAAGACACTGAAAAAAAAAATACTGAAGTGACCAAAGTGAAAGCTCAGGATCTCATGGTTCAGTACCCAAAGAAAATAAACCCAAAATGATTCCGACAAGGACATTATAAGGGAAAAATTTCAACACTAACCTATGTTGTAGAAATATATAAAAGACATGAGTTTCAGACTTAAGGAGGTTAAAGATATGATTAATGTTTTAGCCATCAATACATTTAATAAATGTATTGATGGTTAAAAATTAATTCTGAAAACTAATTTTTAAAAATTAAAATTTACTGATGGTTTATTATTGGCCATCAATAAACTTAAATTTCTGACAGGAGCACCTTGGGATAAATTATGCAAGAGCCATTATTATTTAATTTAAACAAAATCTGTGGAATTTACGAATACCTAAATTACTGTATTTCTGATCCACCTGAATCTGTTTTTTTTTTACTGAAGCGTGGCCATAAAAAAATTAAAAAACCAAGCATTCTCTTAAGCTTATCCTTGTATACTAATTTAGCAAGTGTTGAAAAACAAGAATTTAAAATTAGCAGCATCTTTCCCATCCAATTACTGAAGTGCACTACCATAACACATAATCCATAAATCTCCCAATGGAAGCACTCAAATGCTTCAATAATGTTTAAATTTCTCAGTGGCACCCAATCACTATAACACACAAATTATTCGATTTCAGTTTCTTTCATATTTCGCTCATAGAAAATAAAAATAATGTGGCTATTTTCTAACAATCAAAAGAAATTAATTCTAACAGGAGCAGGGGTGGCATTTATTTAAAAAAAAATGAAAAATGTATGTTTCCGATAAATGTGTTCATTAAAGATTGAAAACTGTGGATACATCAAAATGTGAACAATTTTAAATTTTTTTGTGCCAATTTTCAGGTTACAAAACAGCAAACTTTATCCCAAGGGATAAAGTTTGCATCTGTCAGAAAAAAATCTGCATGCCCATTGGGGGGATAAGAACAAAACGGGTAATAACCGGATAACACAGGTTGCTTGCTAGACTCATAATAAATCAGGAGTGTACATAAATTGGAAAGCATAAAAGATTAAAGATGTGTTTAACTGATGCTCAATGTTTATAAGTGAATGCAATCTGCACATGTATCTAATTTCTATAAAAATTACGTGCACACTGTGGACATTGCTCTATCTATGATCACTCCTAAGTACTCTCCGATAAATGAAGTGAATGCCAAGATATGTAAACTCAGGAGACAGAATCTCCCCTCTGATCATACTGCAATGAAGACAGTGCTTAATAGCAAATCAGGCAAGAAAGCACACCATAAGCAAAAAAGAGGAGGGGGGACACCAACACTTCCCATATCACAGTAATCAATGGATCAGGGGAATGCCAGAGGCGTATTCAACTCTGGCGGTAAGCTAGAGAATCTTGTAATAACTGAGAGTAGAGTGGAGGAGAAATTGTTGAAGATAAATACAAGAAAGGCACCTGGGGTGGATGGGATTTAGCCAGTTATATTAAAGGAGGCAGCAAAGGAAGTAAGCAAACCCTTAGCCATAATTA
The DNA here is from genome assembly GCF_048544385.1 of Mastigoproctus giganteus. Lineage (NCBI taxonomy): Eukaryota > Metazoa > Arthropoda > Arachnida > Uropygi > Thelyphonidae > Mastigoproctus > Mastigoproctus giganteus. The sequence continues at coordinate 122,891,719 of NC_143582.1, forward strand.
TGAGAGCTTCCCTGTACTGAGGGGAGGTACCCATGGACTGGAGATGTGCAAATGTGACCACAATCCACAAAAGAGGATCAAAGGGAGACACAGGTAATTACAGGCCTGTTAGTTTAACGTCTGTTCCAGGGAAATTAATGGAGGCACTGGTAAAAGAAGCATTGCAGGATCATCTAGACAAGACTTCAGTTATAGCTCGGACAGTGCAATGGGTTTGTTAAGGGGAAGTCTTGCCTGACCAATTTGATTGGATACTATGATGCAGTCACAAAAGAAATGGATGCAGGGAATAACTTTGATATTATATACTTGGATCTTAGAAAGGCTTTTGATACTGTTGCACATGGAAGACTGCTGCACAAATTGGGAGGTGTGTGGCATTGGAGGCAAATTGCTGCTATGGATAAAGGGGTGGTTGAGGGGGAGAAGACAGAGAGTAGTAATCAATGGATACTGCTCATCGTGGACTAATGTTATTAGTGGAGTCCCTCAGGGTTCAGTGTTGGATCCATTATTGTTTTCTGTATTTATAAATAATATTGATGATGGTATATCAAGCTTAATGTCCAAGTTTGCAGACGATACAAAGGTACAAAGGTTGGCAGGGTTGTTAAGGACACTACTGATGCTATGCTGCTGCAACAGGATCTGGAAAAGTTGAGCAGATGGGCTGAGAGGTGTCAAATGAAGTTTAACATTGACAAATGTAAAGTACTACATATGGGAAACAGCAACCCCAGAGCAATGTATCAACTCTGTGGTACTACAATGACAGTGGTAGAGAATGAAAAGGACCTGGGGGTAATTGTGCAGGCAGATATGAAGTTCTCTGAGCAGTGCAGACGGGTTGCTAGAGTAGCTCATGGTGTCTTGTCAATGATATACAGGAATTTTTCTAGCAGGGATAAGGAGGTGATTATTCCCTTGTATAAAGGGAATAATCACCTTGTATAAAGGGAATAATGGTCAGACCACACCTTGAGTACTGTATACAGGTCTGGAGGTCTCATTTCAAGAAGGATGTAGAGCTTCTGGAACGAGTACAGAGAAGGGCCACAAGATTAGTAAATGGAACAAAGGGGTCCTCTTACGAAGAAAGGCTTAAGTTTTGCAAATTGTTGTCTGGATTACAGTGTCTGGAGACTAGGCACCGGCGAGGTGATCTGATAGAGGTGTATAAAGCCTTGAATGGTTTGAGCATGCTCAATGCTGATGGGATTCTTCCTCTTGCTCCGAATAATCACCTGAGAGGGCATAAATTCAAATTGAGGAAAGACAGATGTAGGATAGATGTGCAGAAATTTGCCTTTAGCCAGCGGGTAGTTGGTTGGTGGAACAGACTTCCATCCCTTGTTGTGGAAGTTTTTTTTTTTTTTTTGGCTGATGCTGCATAAACTTGCTTTTTTGCATCATATGCCTCTACTAATGCTAATGCTTGTCCATCCCCTCTAATAGGTTGCCAAGCTCAGTGGTGCGCAAACTATGGGGCGCTACCCCCAGAGGGGTTGCCAAATAAATTAAAGAGCAATTTTTAAATAAAATTAGTTGTGTACATAAAAGCTAAAAAAACCTGTTGTTAAAATTACTTTTTCAATACTGTAGGTGTAGAGACCGTCTACTCAAATGAAGTCAGAGATATGAATGAACCCTACTGACTCTGTTTTTTAGGGTGGTTTCATGTGTGTTGCAGGAAGCTTTCTTACTTATTGTCCTTGTGGGTAATATGCCTTAATTTACTCACTAGCTATGGACACACAGAAAGCAGCTGACTAGTGTGATTTCTCAGTACGTAATACTTCTCAGTACTACTCAATTGCTGAACCGTAATTCCTTTGGCTCTTAATTCATTCTTCTTACAGCAAAAATTTCTGAAATTGCCTAAAGGCCAGAGGTGCGAATATGCTGTGGCACTAAATAGCAAGCCTGTTGCATGCACTCTTTATTCTGCTTCGTAATTTGGTGCTTTCACGTCAACTTGGATGTGTTTTTCATTTTTCTGCTACTTTTTATATTATAATTGTTTTTAAGAAGAAAAAAATTTTTATATTTTATCATAGACAATTGGGTAATCAGAACAAAACGGCAGAAGAGTGATGCCAATAATGTTGCTACAGATACATCAGATGATGAAAGGGTAAGAAATGTATCATGTGAAAATTTGGACACTAAAGTTATTTTAAGTGTAGTGCAACGACCAATTTCTTGTAGACATCTATCATGTTCCAAATGAAAAGGAATGAAAAAGAATAGAAAATATCATTAAGAATTTATGAAGAACGGCTTTACTTACACTGTTGTTGATGATGAGCCATGTTCTTTGTGCGTAATATGTTACAAAAAGCTGACTAACGAAAGCATGAAACCTATTAAATGGAAAAAGACTTCCATATGAAACATCCAGAGATAATAAAAAATACCGAATCCTTTTCAAAAGACATGCCGACACCATACAAGGTCTGAAATCTTTCATGAAGAAATATACGACAATTCCTTGTAAAGCTTTAAGCATGTCATTGGAAGTTTCATATTTAATAGGAAAAAATTTGAAATCGCAAACTATTGTTGAATCTCTTGTTCTTCCTGCTGCTATAAAAATGATTTCAATTATGAATGGAGAAAAGTACAGCAATGATTTAAATACCATTCCTCTGTCCAGAGACACAGTGTATTACAGTTATTGCAGACAACTTAAAATTCAGTTTATTTAATCAATTTAGATAAAGTCCAATTTTTGCAATAGAGTTAAATGAATTCACAGATATTTAAAACTTTGCTCAACTTATTGTAGATGTGAGATACTACTATGATGGAGATATTTTGGAGAATTTTTTATTTTGCAAAGCTTTGGAAGAAGAACGACGGGCAAGAAGATTTCTGATGTTATATTTTCTTTCAAACAAATAATCTAACGTGGAACAACTGCTTTGAGATTTGTACAGATGGTGTGTCTGCATTAACAGGAAAAAATAAAGGTTTAAAAGGTAAAGTAAAGGAAAGGAAACTGCTCCAAATATAGTTTTGAATCATTGCATTAGTAAAAAAGGAAATGCAAACTGATTTTCACGAAAGTTTGAAAGGTGCAATAAGTGTGATCAACTTTATTAAAAAGTAGAGGCTTAAATAGCAGACTTTTCACAATGCTTTGTAATGAAATGAGATGAAATGCTTCTTTTATATATGAAAGAGGTTGTCCAGTGGTAAAGTGTTGCAACGTATTTTTGACCTCAAACATGAAGCGTTGTTTTTATCAGATAAAAATCAGAACCTTGCTAAACTGTATACAAATCAAAAATGGCTTGGAAAACTTATTTCCTTTCTGATATATTTGAGAAACTTACTGATTTAAATTTAAGTCTTCAAGGACAGGGAATATATTAATACTCAGTGATAAAACAAACTTTCAAAGGGAAGCTTAATCTATGGAAAATTGAATTTGAATGTAATAATAATGAAACATTCCCATGATTTTGTTATAATATTGACATTTTACAATCTAGAGATATCATTGCCCTCACCTAACAGTGCTAATTAAGAATTTTTCCAAATGATTTGATGTATCTCCAGAAAAAAAGTTGTACTGAATTTGTGATTCCTTTGCTTTTGATATTTCTTCATATCCCGAAATTACCATTGAGCAAAAAGAAGATCTTATCAACTTGCCATCTGAAGCATTATGTGCTCTATTCAAGACTATTTGTGAAAAATTTTGGCTTTCTCTTCGAGATGAGTATCCAGAATTATCGAAAATGCGATACAAGCATTGCTACCTTTCAGGTCTACATATTTACATGAGGTTGGTTTCTCAAAATTAGCAGCTATAAAAACAAAAAAGGATTCCTGACTTGACCCAGAAGATGACATGAGATTAGTAATTTCAAACATTGCACCAAATAGTATTGGTTATCCAGGCTCATTCTTCTCATTAATTGTTTTGATTTTTAATTGTTCATTTTTTACTGTTTTGTAATCTTAATTGAAGAATAAGAATTTGATTTGTTGTTTGATGTGTAATTTAAAAAGGAAAAGGTTTTTTTATTCCATTCTCAGTACTCAAATAATTTTCTACAGCATAATTTGTAAAATGCCATTTTTGTTCTCTAAAATCTGGTCATCCTACTTCGGGGTTTACATTGAGGGGTCGTGTCAATTTTATATTTAATAAGGGGGTTGCAAGCGAAATAAGTTTGCGTGCTACTGATCTAGCTCATCCTTGAATTTATTCACAAACCTCACCTTCTATAACACCAGATGGAATCATGTTCCATCAATCAACCATCTGCTAGCTAAAGACAAATTTCCACGAATCAATCTTGCAACCATCAATCTTCATGCGTAATGTAACCAAGAGGAAGGATTCCACTGGAAACGAGTTTACTCAATCATGCCTTAAAACCTCAATCAGATTTCCTTCACTAGTCTCCAGATGCCACAATATGCAGAACTGAAGCCTGTCTTGATAAAAGCACCCTTTTGTTCCCCTCACTAATCTTGTTGCTCCTCTGCACTGCTCCAACAGATCCACATCCTTTCACAAATGACGATTCCCAACCTGTATGAAGTACTCAACATGTAGCCTAACCCACTGCTATATATATATATATATATATATATATATATATAATGAAATAATCAACTGCTTATCCCTACTTATAAAATTCCTATAAATCACTGACAAAAAAAAAACCCATGGGCTTTTCTGGTAGCCTGTCTGCAATGCACAGAGATATTCACATCTGACTGCACAATTAGCCGCAAATCTTTTTCATTCTCCACTTTGCTGAATGTAGTACCATACAGTTGGTATATTACTCTGGGATTACTTCATACTGCCAGCCATATGAAGTACATTGCATTTGTCAATACTAAAAGATCAACTGCCACTTCTCAGACCATCTGCATAATTTATCTAGATCTTCTTGCAGTAGCATACACTGATTACTGTGATTTACAACCCTACCAACCATCATACAATTGCAAACTTAGATATTACGCTTGACATGTCTTCAGGGCTGTGTTTGCACTTCTCGGGGCCCGAAGCACTAGGCTCTTGCAGGGCCCTCTTTTAGGATACCAGTCCAAAAAAAAGAGACTTGCATATATAAATATAATCAGGAAAAAAAACCAATTATTTTTACTGATCTGTTTAAACACAAATGTTGACATGTTTGTTTGTTGTTTGTTATTTGGTTTTTAGGAGCATTAGCAACTAAGGCCATATTGCTCCGAGAATATGCGGTGGTCATTCCCTGACCTTTCCGCATCCTCCATATTTGATGGCGACGGGCTCGAACCACGGTCTAATCAAGAAGCGTGTGTTACACACTGCTGTTCCTTCCCACCTGGCTATGGAGGCACCCTGGCTTTTGTGACCAGCCTCTGCTGCCTTTTCATAAGTAGTTCCTCATTTCACAACACAATGATTTCGTAAATTTGGGCCCCCACCGGAATCAAACCCAGGCTGTCTGCACAGAACACGTGAGTGTCAGCACTGAACTACGGGAACCCAACAACAATACAGTAAATTCACAAATAAATACGACAAATTAGTTTAATTACTAATTTCATTACAAAAACAAAACAATATCAAAAATTGTGTTACAAAAATATAAAATATCAACATCTTGTTTGTTAGCAGTAAAATATAGCAGGTACATTATAAAATAGAAATGCAAAAGCTATATTATGAGTTCATACAATTTACATACATAAATATTTTTTTTGCCTTGGCAAAAATATTATTATTATTATTATTAGCTATATGGTGCAAGGATGCTTAAGGCTTATGCTGCACCAGTCAAAAAAAAAAATTCCAGAGAGAGAGAGAGAGAGAGAGAGTCAAAAGTAGAAGGGAATCACCAAGAAAGAGAAGAATGATGATATCCAGCTCAGGAGCCTGGGTGTGCCAAGCCCATGTTCACCAGATGTGAGCCCCTGAAATAAATATCTATTAAATCACCAAAATTAATGCTGCTTGCTAGTCCAGATTCAATAAATAACAATGACAAATTACTCATTTTATCTTTAATTAAATTATTCCTCAAATAGTTTTCTACTAGTTAAAGAACAGAAAATAACTGTCCCCCACTTGCATGATTAAAAATACAGTCAGACCCCTATATAATGAAATTGATTGTTCTCTTGAAAAAATTCGTTATACAGAAATTTCGATAAAAAGAAATATGACCTTTTCAGCAATGGAAAATACTGTAAATTCAGAAATATAGTAAAAGAAGAGAAAGAAGTGGGAATGAATAAATTTTCTAACATTTTAAAACAATTTATTAATACATACATACACATTAAGAAATGACTACGCTTTTAAGAATTATATCAAAATATTTGGTTATTTTTTGTTGTACACTGGATTCTACTGTACACTGTTCATAAAAATGTTCAAATTTGTTTAAAACTTTTAACTAGTGAGATATATTTTCTGTTACATTTTATTCCCACTGAAGGCTTCAATGCAAAGTTTCAAATGTTGCCAACGTTTCTTGTTTGCAATGTTTAATATTGCCCTCATTTTCATCCAACTCATCATCGATATTGTCACTAGTTCTTTAAATATGCTCCAAAATGTTGGAGCCACTCAGATAATCAGCTACTATGACATCATTATCAACTCCTAAAAAGCCGACCGGGCTAGCCGAGTGGGTAAAAGTACCTGCCCGGCAACCCAAAGGTCGCGGGTTCGATTCCCGCCTCGGGCTTGGATCAAAGTACTGCAAAAACCTTGGGAGGTGCAATATGGCCACAGAAGCCGATGCACCAACAACTACCAAATCAAAAAAAAAAAAAAAAAAAAAAAAATCAACTCCTAAAAATTCATCAAGAACAATTTCGCCACTGATCAAACCTTGCTTGTAACTCTTCACAAGATTGCTCAATGTCTTCTAGAAGTTCATCTCTCTCATCTCTGTTAATTAGCATTTTAGCAAAACCTGCTTTTGCAAAACAATTCTTAATCATTGTTTCCATCACATCTTCACTCCACACTTTCACCAACTAAAAGGTGAAAATGTGGAGAAAAGATGCACATCCACAATTCTATAACAGAATCTATAGATTGATTGGTTTCTATTCTCAGTATAATTTTTTTCAGTACGAGTCTTTGGTAGTGTAGTTTCAAATTTTTGATAATGCCTTGGTCCATTGGCTGCAGTCATGGCCAGATTTAAACTTGTGGCCCTAAGCTATAACATGCACAAAGCCCTTCTCCCTTACTGTTCACATATGACAATATTAAAAAAGGATTTTTTTAAGATGGAGTGAGGCCCCTTTGGAACGTGAGGCCCTAAACTGTAGCTTGTTTAACTTATATGTAAATCCAGTACTGGCTGCACTTAAGATGAATTATTCAGAACGAAGAAAATAAGCTTCAAATTTGTAAGTTTCAAAATTACTGAGTGAAGGTGGGCAGGGCATTGTCGACAATCAATGTGATTTTTCTGATTTCTTTGGTCATCTTTCTATCAAAATTTCAAATCCACTGCCCAAAAATTTCATTTGTCATTCAGGATTTTTTTGTTGTAGTCCAACTCTAACGACTTTACTCCTTTGAACCATAGGGGTTGTTTACTTTTGCCTATTACCAAAAGTTTCAGTTTTTCATTATCAGCCATATTTGCAACCAAGAGTGTAATTCTCTCCTTACTATTTTTACCACCTACACATTTATCACCTTTAAAAGTCAGTCTCTTGTTTGGCAAACATTTAAAAAATAGACCTGTTTCATTAACGTTGAATGTGTCTTTGGACTCTTAATCCTCTATAATTTTGTTCAAAACTGTTTCTTTCGAATGGGTATAGTCTTCTTCGATTGCAACTCCACTTTCATCAAATATAACTTTTTCGAGTAAGCCATGAAGCTCTTTAAATTTGTCCAGCTAACCAGAACTGGCTTGAAATGTTTTGTGCCTCAGAAAAGATCTGTACTCCAGAGACTTTTCTTTTATTAATAACCCTGATATCAGAATGTTTTGGTCTCAAATCAACTTCATCCACTTAAAAACTGCTTCATCTACATCTTCCCAAAGTCTTAGTTTCGCACGCTTCCAACTGGGTCCCATTTTCTCAAACAGTTTTTCATAATAGTTGATATACTACTACTTTTTTTTAATGCTCCAATCTACACTATTAAACACTTCCACTTTTTCACACTACACTCAAGGATTTCCTCTTAGACACTATAAGGTTACTGCACAGTAATAAAGATGAAATTAGGGACCACTTGTAGCTACCATGTAAACAGAGACAGGTAAAATTTAGTGAAAGCATGGATGATTCATTTCTTTGAAACAACAGATGAATTTCCAAGATAAAGGAAAATCACTTTCTCCTAATTCTCTAATAGGATGCTTACGGTAGGAAATAGGTTGACCAGAGCCAATGCTCGCGTTGGAAATATGCCTTAATCTTTGCCAATAGCTATGGACAGCTGACCAGCAGGACTTCTCGGTATAGTAGTGCATAAGTTGTATAGGTTTTACTTTTTTTTGCCATAGCTGATCCTCCGCTGGGCAAAGGCCTCTCCCAAAACCTTCCTTCTTTCCTATCCCGCGCTGTGGTTGGCCAGTTACCTCCTGCAGAGTTTTTCAGGCACCATTAAATTGTAAAATGTTTTGGCTCTTAATTTGGGGAACTAACGCCTTTAACTATTAAAAGCTAAAGGGATTAATTCTTAATCCTTTTAGTCTAAATCTGTGCTTTCTACAAATTTACTGCTTAAAGGCCAGAGGAACGAACAATACCCGGGTCTCTCCACAAAACCACAAAAGTCTTGCTAGTGTGCGAGTAACAAACCCACAAGTTACACTCTATATCTAGGAAGTTAAACTCCCCCATTACAAGACAATCTGATTTACTCGCCCACTATTTCTCAGTACAACTGTTTGTTGAACTCATCAGAGTCATTAGTCCTATAACACACTCCTACTGTCAACTTGGTTTTCCCAGTGCTGATGTCACACAAAACTGCCTCACCACTGCACTGTCCATCCATGTCAACTGGATGCTTGTTTGTGTGTTTGTTTTGATTTTATTGGCGCATTAGCTACTAAGGCTATAATGCGTCAAGAACAGGACATATAAAAAAAAATTTTTAACTTTCAGTGACCTAATTAATTAGGTCACTATGTCAAAATGTATAACCAATGTATAAAAGGTATAAAAGGAAAATATAAATTTTATATACGAGTAAAAACGTTTATGGATTTTAAAAAGCTAAAAACAGCAGACACATTGTCATTGTCGGATAAAATCTGACTGAGTGTATACGGCTCAGTCAGATGATTAAAAGCGGTAAAACAGATATTACTAAAATCTGGACAATCAATTAAAATGTATCTGACAGTTAAAATTGTACCACAGGACTCACACATAGGAGGGTCATCAGCCCTCAGCAAAAACGAATGTGCCAAATGACTATGTCCTATGCGGGTCCGGGCAAAAACAACTTCCTCCCTACGATTCCTGCACAGACTAGACTGCCACGGTTCAATTACAGGCTTTATACGATATAATTTATTTGTAGTCTGTCTATTCAACGAATCCTGCCATTGGGAGTATATCTTTTGATTTATTATTTGCCTGTAGTCTGTATAGGGGACTGACAGGCAGCGATTTTTATTGGGAATTGCTGATTTGGCTGCGGTGTCAGCCAAATCATTTCCACTAATCCCAATGTGGCTGGGAATCCAGCAGAAGCGGATATCATATTCCCGTTCATGGAGGAAGTGCAAGACAGAACTGGATGTGGATTATATCTTACAGTTATTAAAGCCTGTAACACGCTGAGAGAGTCGGAATATAAAATGAACCGTTGGTATTGGCATTCACTAATGTGATCCAAGGCTAACTCTAAAGCGTACAGCTCTGCAGTAAATATACTGCATTCAGATGGAATCTGCTCTGATGTAGTGGTGTCTGTAAAGGCAGCAGCAGATCCCACATATGATTCCGACTTCGAGCCATCTGTGTAAACTGGCGCGAAGTCAGAATGTTCAATTCGGTGTGCTGAATAAAGCTGCAGGTAGACAGACGATGGAGTGTCCTTCGTCTTTGCCAAATTTCTAAGGGAGAAGTCACATGCCGGGAGATGAGCATGCCAGGGTGGAAGGGGTTGCTTTGGTGTTTGGGCAACCTTGTCTACCTTGATATTAAGTTCTTTGAGTAGCTCTTGGAGACGAATACCAAAAGGACGAATGACAGTCTTACGGGTGTTGTACAAATTTTCCCATCGTGGCTCAAAAACAAATGGCCACGTAGGATGGTCTGGCAGGAATTTCAGTTTTAAGGCGTACTTTAGAGACAACTTCTTACGTCGAAGTGATAACGGTAGTTCGTTTGCTTCAACGTATAAGCTCTGGACAGGAGATGTTCGAAATGCTCCAGTAGCGATACGGAGTGCCTGATGATGGACAGGATCCAGCCATCGAAGTACACTGTCTCTGGCCGAATTGTATACCAGGGACCCGTAATCTAGTCTGGATCATACAAGTGCACGGTAGATGCGTAACAGGGTGCATCGATCTGCACCCCAAGATGTTGAGGAAAGAGCGCAGAATATTCAGCCCTCTTGTGCACTTTGTGCGGAGTTGACGGATGTGATCCAGAAAGGTCAGCTTTTTATCAAATACGAGTCCCAAGAATTTTGTGCGTGCCACTACTGGAATAGCATTTTGTCCGAGCCTTAATTCAGGTTCAGGATGAAGATTACGCTTACGACAAAAATGTACGCAAACGGTCTTCTCCGGCGAGAACCTGAAGCCATTAGCAAGTGCCCAGGAATTAAGGCGATCGATGGCTTTTTGCAGTTGTCTTTCAATAACCCTCATCTTGCATGACTGACAAAATATGCTAAAGTCATCAACATAGAGGGCACTGTTTACAGTTGGAGGAAGTTGTTCTGTGATGGAATTTACTTTGATGGCAAAAAGCATGACACTTAAAACTGATTCTTGTGGTACTCCCTCCTCTTGGGTGAAGAAACGAGAGAGTGAGGATCCCACACGAACTTGGAAAGATCGATTGGCTAAAAAGTTTTTAATAAAAATGGGGAGTTGCCCTCTAAGACCAAGGCTATGCAAATCTTTTAAGATGCCAAATCTCCAAGTTGTGTCATACGCTTTTTCCATGTCAAAGAATACAGACACTAAATGTTCACGTTTTAGGAAAGCATCCCGGATGGATGTTTCCAGTCTAATAAGATGGTCCAAAGTGGACCGGTTCTTTCGGAAGCCGCACTGGATGTTGGAGAGAAGGTCATTTGATTCTAAATACCAGATTAAACGAAAATTTACCATTCTCTCCAGGATTTTGCACAGACAGCTTGTCAGAGCAATAGGACGATAGTTAGTAGATAGTTAGTAGTTAAAAGTGACTTTTGGATTCTTTCCTGGCTTAGCAAAGGCAAGAACGATTGCCTTGTGCCAGGAATCCGGAAACTGCCCTTCAATAAAGATTCTGTTATATAGAAGGAGCAGATAATCCATAGATCCAACTGGTCCAACAGTGCTTGCTTTGGAAAGAGTGAGGGGTCTTTTCAGTTCCTCCATAGTGAATGCCCCGTTGTAGGGATAAAGGCTCTTAGACTTTAAATTAAGAGCCTGTTTTTCAATTTTGTGTTTCAGGACCAGGAACTCTGGGGAATACGAAGATGTTGCAGATATATTAGAGAATGTTTCCTCAAGAGAATTCGCTATTGCAGTTGGATTTGCAATAGTGCATCCATTATAATCTAGGATTGAAGAAGGGTGGGATGTATATTTTCCCTTCATTTTCTGGATTTTATACCAGACTACCTTAGAGTTGGTAGACTGGTTAGATGATGTAAAACGGATCCACGATTCCTTCTGACTCTGACGACGGATGTAGCATGCTTTGGCTCGTGCACGTTTAAAGGCTATAAGATTAGTCATGGTAGGATATCTGCGGAATATCCCCCACGCTTTGTTTTGGGCCTTTTTTGCTGCTGTGCATTGGGAATTCCACCAAGGTTTGGGAAATTGTGGAAACCGGACAGATGTTTTTGGAACTGCATTCGCAGCTGCTTGGACAATGATTTCTGTGATGTACGTTACTGCATCATTGATAGGCTCCTGACTGACTGTACTTAGGTCAAAATTTGCCTGATGTTGGAAGGCATGCCAGTCAGCCTGATCAATCTTCCACCATGGTAACCTGAAAGGAAGACATGGTCTCCCACTGTGTAACAAGGTTATCACAGGGAAGTGATCACTTCGGTAAGGGTTCTCATCCACTTCCCAAGTGAAAGAAGGGAGTAGAGTAGGGGAGCAGATAGAGAGATTAATGGCAGAAAAAGTACGGGTAGGCATGTGGAAGAAGGTGTTTGTTCCAGTATTTAGAAGGGAAAGGTCATTGTCATTTAGCATATGCTCTATGACTCGTCCCCTTCCATTGATGTTAGCACTACCCCACAGGATGTTATGTCCATTAAAATCCCCGAGAAGTAAGAAAGGGGGAGGCAACTGCGTTACAAGATCCTCAAGGTCTTCCTGGGAGATGTCAGTCCCAGGTGGCAAATAAATAGAGCAGACGGTTAATAAAAATCCCACTGTAAGGCGAATTGCAACAGCCTCTATGCTAGTTGTAATCAGCAATAGCTGAACTGGTGTCTGGTTGTTCACAAGGATAGCCACTCCTCCGTGAGCAGGACCATCTGCAATTCTATCCTTACGAAAAATTGTGATGTTATGCATGGTGGGATCATCTTCTGCCTTTAGATAAGTCTCCTGCAAACAAAAGCAAACTGGCTCGTGCTTTTGCAGGAGGGCCTTGATGTCATCAGTATTTCGCCGGAATCCACGACAATTCCACTGTAGGAATTTAGCCATTATTTAGGCTTGGTGGGTCCATCAGGTGGCTTCCGAGGTGCTGAGGGCTTACTTTTGTCAGTCTTGGATTTATCTTTTTTTGGGAAGAATGGACGCTGTCCCGTGTCCATTTCTTCCTCTGCAAAGAGTTCCAAGACTGATTCATCCATTACCTCCTTGTGCTCGACATCCATTGTTTCTCTTATTACTGTTGGCTCTTTACCACTTGGTTTTGGTAGTGGTGGAGCACTAGGGGGTACGGATATAGGAGTGGCAGCTGACTGCGTTTTTTTGGTGGGCTTTTGTGAACTCAATAAATAGCGTGCAATCAGAGTGAATGACTCTCTTGGTGGTACAGTCATCTCAGTTTGCGTACCGATAGTGCACTTCGCAGAAACCTTCTGGGCATATGAAGGCTTCCGGCTATTTATTGGTTACATGCGTTTTCTAGCCTCTGGGTAGGAGATATTCAGCTCTGTTTTTAGTTTTTGGATCTCTTTTTCATCCTTCCACCGCTGGCATACTCTGGAGTAGGCAGGGTGTTCTCCTTGGCAATTTATACAGATCGGTTTGGAAGCTGAACATTCCTTGCTCTCGTGATCTTTCGAACCACATCGAGCAAAGGCAGGGTTACCACGACAAGCCGTTTGTGAGTGGCCGTATTTTTGGCATTTAAAACACCTCAATGGGTTTGGGATGTAAAGCCAAACTGGGCAGTTTAAGTAGCCTGCCTTGATGGAACTTGGAGGCCGTGGGGTGTTAAATGTTATGATGAGAACTCGGGTAGGGACAAGGTTCCCATTCTTCCGCATTGATATTCTCTTGACAGCCGTCACTCCTTGGTCTTTTAGTTCAGAGACATGAAGAAGATCCCACTCTGAAATGACACCTCGTGAAGAGTTCAAAGTTTTGTGGGGTGTTACATTGATCGGTATTCCCCCTATGGATGTCGCATTCAGGATTCTTTCTGCTTGCTTTGTACTTGAAGCTTCGATTAAAAGATCGCCAGAACGCAGCCGTTTTACGGATTTTGGTGATCCTGCCAACCCTTCTAATCCTTTCTGGATAAAGAAGGGTGACATTTTCCCAATTGACTGCTCTCCGGTAGAATGAAGAATGAGGAAAAGCGGTGTTATAGATGGTGTTTTTTCCTCAGTTTTGGCTCTTTTTGCAGAATTGCTCTCACTCTCATCTGATCGATTAGGTAGGGGCCTTGTTGAGGCCCCATGTCAACTGGATGCACTTCCTGAGATTGTGTTCCTTAACAGCATAACCCCTTCTATCTTTCCCGTATACACTGTACTCACCAAATTCCAATTCTGCATTTCTTATCTCCATGTGAAACCATGTCTCTGATATCCCAACATTAACTGCCTTTGATGTTTTGACCAACACCTCAAATTCATCAAATTTATTTACTATACTCCTAGCATTGGTGTGCATGCAAGTATACATGCACCTGTTCTTACTCTTAGTTACCCTAACACAACCCACGTACACAGAGTGGACAGAAATCATGGGATACCTACCTAGTAACAGGTAGGCCCACCTTTTGCCTGGATAAGGGCAGTCACATGGTGAGGCGTTGACCCCACTAGTTCATGAAAGCGTTTGACAAGTATTTCCATTCGTGCTTGCTGCTCCGCTGTCCATAATTCCGTCGTATTCTTTGGTGTAGGATCCAAAGCTTGAACAGACCTTTCCACAGCAGTCCAAAGATGCTCCACAGGGTTCGTGTCCAGGGAGGCCATTCCATGCTGGCAAAATCTGCAGAATGCTCTTCTAACCATGTTCTAGTCACTACGGCTCTGTTGGTAGGTGCATTTCCTGCTGGACGAATCCATTGCTCTGTAGGTGCATGATGACCATGAAGGGATGCATCTAAATGTGTCAGAGGTTCCAACATTTGCCAAGTGAACATGCCCCAGACCATTTCTGACCATTCACCTGCTTAAACAGTTCTTGTTAACATGTTGGGTGCACAGCTTCATGCAGTTTCCACCAGATACGCACCCTCCCGTCCGCTCAAAATAACTGGAAACAGGACTTGTTGGAACAGGAGACCAGTCCCCAATCATCCAATGTCCAGTGCCAATGTTCTTTCGCAAGTTGAGGCGTAGAGTCCTGTGCCATGGTGTTTAGCAATGGGACACTGGTGGGCTGGCATCTCCCATAACCTACTGAGGCTAATGATCATTAGCCTCAGTAGGTTATGGGAGATGATGGTCTTGGTGGAGACATTTCTGGCACCTCCCTCGTTGAAGTGATTTGTGCCATTGTCGCTCTCTGGTTGGCTGAAACAACGCGAAACAAATGTCAACAGCAACGTTCATCCACCACCTTTCTCCGCCCACAGCGCTGTCCACGATGAGATGTTATTCCGGAAATGGCGTATTCCCAATACACTCTTGATACTGTCGAACGGGGATAGTAAAATTTCCATACCATCTCTGCAATAAAGTATCCCATACGTTGGGTATCCACTATTATCCCTCTTTCAAAGTTGGTTAACTCATGACATTTATCCATACTGAAATCGATTTACCATCTATGTAAATGCAATGATGCAGTGTGCCTATATACCTGCCAAGCGGTGGGTTTGTCCAGTAGTGAGTGGGATGACAGAGTCGCAGTGCCCGGGAACTAAGTGTCCCATGAATTCTGTCCTTTCAGTGAATTTACTTGTTCCATGATAGGGGGGTAAAAATTTACGTTAAGTAACCATAAGCTGGCACACATTATAAGCACTAGTGGATGGCATTACTTTTTCCTTCAACTACTTTTATTCCAGGCCCTATGTGAAGAACTCTATCACAATAAAATGTTTTATTTCTCTGGCATCAATTTCATCACTGTCACTTGCAAAATACTTATTTTTCACAACATTGTGATATTTAACAAAATTCACCAAAAGCAAAATAACAGTGATATTAAAAAGTATATTGAATTAAAGGATATACACAGTTACACATTCTACATTTTACAATTAAAAGTTTATTTGCTCTATCCTAAAAACCTATCCAATTCAATTATTAAACTTTCATATGAAACGTTTCTGGGATCACTATGAAATTATCTCCAAACCAATGTGGAGGCGCATAAACTCCAAGATCAATGAGGAGGATTATTGCTACATAAATTAAAAAAAATGTATTTGCACACTAATTACTATTGGCTTTAAACAATATATTCTCTGCTGCTTCCAAATAAGAATACAAACTTCAACATTGGCACTACATGTGTTAAAATTATTAAGAAAAAATTAAATTTTTAAAGAAAAAGATACTGCTTTGTTGCTTCATACAACGTAACCAAAATTTCACTAAATGCAAAAATAAACATATACCTCAGTAATAAAATAAAAGGTATGTCACAAAATTAATGACAACAATTTTATAAAATGCATTGTGACAGAACAGCAGACACACATACATTTAAGAATGTAGGTAAATGAGAGTAGTCATCTTCATCATGAGGTAATCAATCACGTGTCTGTCAACTGCCATAAAATGGAGCGGAATAATGTTGAGCAATGTTACGCCATCAAATTTTGTGTCAAACTCAACAAAATGCAACAAAAAGATAAAAAGTTAAAAAGAGCTTATGATGATCGAATTTTGTCCCAACCCCAAGTGTTCCAATAGCACAAAGCATTTTAGTATAAATGTAAAGCCATTGAAGCCTAACCATGTGCAGGGAGACCTTGTCTCAGAACATTAGACAAAAAGGTGGAAAGGGTGAGGGCTCTAGTTGTGCCTGACTTACAAGTTGACCATCAACTTGATGGCAGGTGACCTGACCATGAATCTTCAAGCTGTTCATGCCATTTTAACTGCGTACATCTGATGATGTACAAAATTTTTGCAATAAAATCGCACTGAGAAACAGAAGCAAAATCGGAAGAACATCTGCTACAACTTCTCGACTGTATTGAAAATGAGCCAGAGTTCCTTCAGCAAAGTGATAACAGGTGACAAAACATGGTTTTTAGTACGATTCAGAAACAAAATGAAAGAGTATAGAATGGCACACCACAAATTTGCCATGCCTGATGAAAGAATGAATGAGCAAATCCAGAATCAAACTGATGTTCATCTGGTTTTTAATCAGCATGGAGTGATTCTTCAGGCAAAAAGAGTTCATGCCTCAAGGTAAAACTGTAAACCAAACTTTCTACTGAGAATTCCTTGAAAGGCTACAGAATACGCTTCTGTGCTTTTGACACAAAAGTACCAAAAACGATTCTGCATCATGACAATGCACCCTGCCACTGATCAAAGTCTTTTACAGAGTTTTTGACCAACAAAAATATTCCAGTGCTTCTTCAGCCACTGTATTCCCCATATCTGTTGCCGTACAGCCTTTTTCTTTTTTGAAATAGAGTAGGCCCTCGATTTAACAGCCTAATTGGGGGAAGGGGTGTCCGCTATTGCCGAAAGTCCATTTAATCGAATGAATTTTAAAAACATATATTAATAACAAGCTTAGAATATACAGAATGCATTAAAATGTTATTAAAATATATAAGTATGAATAAAATATTATTAAAATGTACATTGAGTAATTTATACACGCCACTAAAGCATCTGTTAAAAATATAAAAATACAGTGAAACTTCCCTTTAACGGACAGCCATGGGGAACGAAAATGTGTCCGTTAGAGAGAAGTGTCCGCTAACAAGAAGTCTGAAGGAGAAAAAAAAAAAGAAAGAAAGAAAAATCGTTAAACGTTTAATGTAAAATTAAATTAAAATATATACAGATTTTGAACAATATTTTTGTAAATAATATACAATTACATACACAAGAGATAAAGAAAAATCGTTAAACGTTTAATGTAAAATTAAATTAAATTATATACAGATTTTACACAATATTTTTGTAAATAATATACATACAATTGTGCTATGCATATTATGACTTTATCTTAAGAAAAATACATACAGTAATCACTTATTTTCTTCTGCACCTTCTTCCGGCTGATAATTTTGTTTTCAACATTTGTTTGGAGTGAAGAAACCATCGAAAGTCCTTCAGTATCTTCTTCAGCGGCGAAAAACATTTTTAAACGATTGATTTGTATGAGCGCTTCTTCTATTTTCATCGGTGGTTCGTCATTAATATGTTCTTCGACAGAATGACCTCCTTCCATTTCTTCATCTTCATGAGAAACTTCTTGAAAAATATCGATGATAATGTCGTTGATATCTAGAGCACCATCTTCTGTGTGAGGTTTGAGTCTATATCTTTGTAGCCAGGGTCACTTGCAGCGGAAGTATCGTACATTATCAATAGATGTTGAAGTTCTTGTTCTTCTTGGTGCTCCACATTGCTGTTCACAACTTCAATTTTTGCGTTTGAGAAGCCAGACTTTACAAAACAGTTCACGACAGTTTGTTTTCTAATTGCGTTTACTGAAGAGGAAATCCATTGAATTGCATCTAGGATGCTGGTTTTCTTTGCAAGGTCACTCGCACGTTACATCGTTCATATTTGCAGTGAGATGTCTTAAAACACGTTTTCTGTAGTGAAGTTTAAAATTTTTTATTATCCCTTGATCCAAGGGCTGACACTCAGCAGATGTGTTTGGTGGCAGAAAAATGATTTGAATGTTGGACAATTCAATGTGCGGGTGAGATGCAGCATTATCCATGAAAAGAATAATTTTTCTGTTTTGACGAATCATGTTTTGGTTAAAGTGACTTATCCATTCGCTCATGATATCTCGTGTCATCCACGCTTTTTTATTAGACTTCCAGTCAACATCCAAAAGATTCAACTTTATGCCCTTGAAACAATGAGGATTTTGTGGTTTTCCTATAATAAGAGGTTGTTCAAAGTCTCCCAGCATATTTGTACAAAATAGTACAGTCAAGCGTTCCTTAGAAATTTTTCCGCCCTGGCACTTTTCGTTTTTAAGACTCATTGTTTTTTCAGGAAGAGCTTTAAAAAAACAACCCTGTTTCGTCACAGTTGTAAATATCCTTAGCTTCAAAATCACGACATATATCTTCCAATTTGACGGTCCACTCTGTTACAACCCCAGTATCAACAGATCCACCTTCACCACTTACGGTTTTCCAAGAAATTTTATGCCGAGTTTTGAACTTGTCTAGCCATCCCACAGAAGCTTTGAACTCATTTACTCCCATAGATTTCGCAACCTCCAAAGCCTTTTTCCTAATAATAGGCCCATTAATGGGAATTTTTTTAGCACGTGCGCGACAAATCTGAAGTCCAACAATTTTCGGGAATGATTTTTGAACGTGATCATTTCCGTGTTGCCAAAATGGTTTGAGCAGTTCATTTTTTTTCTTTAGGATGTCGCTTACCAACGTCTTCCCGATTTTGAATTTTGCAGCGAGATTGCGAACACTATTTTTTTGCCGATCATACGCATTAATGAGTTCGACTTTATCTTTTAAAGTTAAATGTTTACGAGAAGACAATGTGCAAAAGACGAAAGGCCGACCATATTCGCCCCCTGCACACACCGAATTCATCAGAAGATTTACACGTGCCTTAAAATTCTTGAAAAAGGGTTTAGAACCACGACGTAAACCTTGATAAAATTCAGAGAATTGGAAATAGAAAATAAACACACGATTGAGGCAATACGTGGAAGAAACGTTCCTAGAAAAAGGGCCGTGAGCTCGCCCGCTGTCCGTTATGGGGAGATCAAATTAAGTGCTAATCTAAACGAAACAGTGCAGATTGCCTGTCCGCGTCCGTTACAGAGAATGTCCGCTAGACAGAAGCTGCAAACACGTTAAAACCAATGGAGGTGAGTTGGGGAATTTGAAAATGTCCGTTGTAGAGAGATGTCCGTTAACGAGAGGTGTCCGTTAGAAGTTTCACTGTATATTTATGATGGGAACCAAACTTTATTTCAATTAAACACGTCAAAAACTATACAATGGAACCAATGGAGCGTTTCCACCACTTTTTTTATTATTATTACTTTTTTTTTCTTAAAGCTCTCACCAAGTTGTTTTCAATGTGAACATTAGTTTTTTCATTTAAATCCATTTTAGAGGGGGGGAAAATACTTTAAAATTCTTAAACTCCATTGAATAAAAAAAAAAAACACAATAAACAATAAAAAAAGATATATAATATTCAATATTAATATTAACTTAATTGAAAGAATCACAATTTTCAGAGTCCTAAACAACTGTCATATGGAGGGAGAGGTGTTAATTCCTTACTCGTAGAGGGTTCTGGTGAAACAGTTCCGGTTGATGAAGTGGTCTTGAAGAAATTATCAAGCTTCAGTTGCCTTACACTTTGGTGCTGCTTCCTTATTACTGTAGATCGAAATTCTCTAAAATGTTCATAATAATGAAGTGCATCAGAGTCTGATGATGATTCAATATAATGTATGATGTCACCTATATGTTGTCTTATAACAAACAATTCAGGATGAGGTGCAACTGATTCTTGTCATCATCATCGCCCTCTTGTTCTCCATGAAGAAGATTTTCCACAATCTCTCTCTCTCCCTCAGAATTTTTTTCTGAGGGAGAGATTGTGAGAGGATAGCCCGGATCACCTTCATCATTTGAGTCACTGTTCCACATCATTCTCAGTTTCATTTTTGTTGCCGGTCCTCAGAAGGGTGTCCTGAAAATTAGATGTTTCAACTCCCTCAAAGTCCATTTCAGGTTCTTCCGAGCATTGGCAAATAGCAATCTTCATATCTTTCCACGCAGCTGCAAAGTTGAAAATAGCAGGTCTGATGTTGTATGCATAAAATCTGCCATGTTCCCGGTGTCTCTTGTATCTTCTTCTTCTGCATCTTCTGTTTCTTCCAAAACAACCATCACCTCTTCCAAAAACTTCTTCTTATACAACCTCTTACATGCAACGATTACACCCTGACCCATCGGCTGTATCAGTGAAGTAGTGTTAGGAGGCAGAAAATCACTTAATTCTCCCATCCCTGATAACTAATCTCTCAGCATTTGGGTGAGCAGGTGCATTATCTAGCAGTAAAACAGCCTTTATTTCATTAGAATGAATTTTCAGCCCATCTGTCTGATAGCTTCGAACATCAGACAGATGTGCTGTCTGATGTGCGATGCTATCAGATATAAATAGGTTCTAAATTTTTCCTTTAGGACAGAAATTTGTCTGTTAAATCAAGGGCCTAATGTATTAAGAATTGCCTGAAAGGATATCAATTTAGGTTGTCAACAACATCCAAAGCACCATAACCAATGCACTGAAGGTCTTCATAGAAGGTTTCCAGCACTGCTTCTAGGGATGGAAAAAGTGCTATGGTGATGTGTAGCTTCCCAAGGAAGCTATTTTAAAGGACAGAACAGAACCTTCAATTTCAGAAAATTTTACAATATTTTTTTTATAAAATCAGTCATTACTTTTGTGACAGACTTCATACACACTTCTACAAATGAGGCAGAAAAACATGAGAAAGTACACTGAGGAATACAATTTTAATTTATCTAATAATTGAGCCATTTAGTAAACTTTAATTTTCAATTCCAACAGCAGTTCATAATTTGTAACAAATGTCTGAATACATACATGGGAAGCTGTAGCTAAGTGGGCAATTTACAAGTACTAAGTGAAAGAAGTAACAACTTAAATCACACTAACTTTATACTAGAAGAAATCTATTCCAAGTCAAAAATGAATTTGATAATTTATAAGCTTGAATAATTTATTCTCATAATAATACAACATTATTCAAACATCTAAATTTACAGTATATATAAAATACAAATAAGTATTTAACTGAAAATCCTCTAAGTGTTTCCAAACAAATGAAATCATTAAACAATTAAAAACTATTAAATTAATTCCAACAGATGTAGAGAAATTATCTACATATAATAAGTGCATTAAGAAATATCCAGCTAAAGTAAAAAATCTCTCGTTGGTCTAGAATGAGTACAAAATTCACAGACCTTGTAATCTTCCATTTGCTCCCTGAACCCTTTTCCAATTAATTACTGTTCCACACCGCTAAAATAGAAAGAGACAAAAAAAATATTGTATTATTGGACAAATAAAAACCAGTTTATCAGATGACATCAAATATATTTTGTTTACTTTACTAAAAAACAGAAACATTCTTTAATAACAAGTAAAGCTTCATGCTGGACAATAACAAAAAAAAGGTAAAGTGCAGCCATTATCAACCCACTGCAGGATGGAAGCCTCCTCAACAATTCATGCTGAGGGAAAATGGACCATAATCTGCCACACTGGTCCGGTGCAGGTTGGCAGATCGACTGTATTCAGCAGTCAGGGGCTTGAACCCCAGTCTACTCAAAGAGCGTGTACTACTGCACTCCCGCTCCTGACCACTCGGCTACGGAGAACCTCTAGACAATAATACTTAATGACTAATCTGATAGAGATAAGTGACCATATATTATATTTTCTTTGTCTAAGCAGCAGTGGAAATCTCCCTTAATGACGATGTGCCCCCTTTGTAAGCCTCAAGTGTGGATAGTCTTGGAAGTGAGTTTGGTATGAAATGTGGTTTGTGTTGGTTGTGTGACTACCCTGTTAGCTAACAGGAATCTGCAGTCAATTGGAAGGCAGCTCCTTGGCACGTGAAACCAGGACTCAGCTTTTCATTTACAAGCCATCTTCAAGTCTAACTTACACAAGGCAGAAGCTAGCAATGAGATGACAATGTCAAGAGAAAGGGAGCAATGGCAGAGTTGAAAGGAAACAGAAAGACAGCAAAGCCAGGGAAGGAAGTGTAAGGCTCCCCAAAAGAAGGAATAAGAGATGTAGAGTAGGAAAGAGGTAAGTAGTGACAAAACTTTATCCACACATCTGCAGTAAAATGGTACCACTGGTGTCAGCAATGTCCCATCTCCTAAGAAGTCTGCTGAACCATCCCATGTTGAGGAGCATTCCAACATCACCAAAGTTGATCAGGAGAGATTTCAGTGATCCTACCTAAACCCTGAAATCCTACTATGGCAGCAGTTGCACCAGAGTCTGGTGAAACTGCATCAATAAAGCCACCCTATCCGTGTTGCCCTATCCGTGTTTATTGATGCCCTTTGCACCAGACGGGTGCAAAGGGCATCAATAAAGCCACCCTATCCGTGCATTTCCGATCGAACAGAGAGCATGGATAACAATATCTCTCTCTTTGAGAATTGGTTTAAATGCAGCTTCATTCCAGAGATTGAAAAACATTGTAAAAACAATGACGTTCCTTTCGAGATTCTTTCTATTAGATGATGCTCCTGGACATCATACACATCTAGATGATTTCAATTCGAACATGAGAACCATATTTCTGCCTCCAAACACGACTTCCCTCATCCAACCTATGGATCAGATTGTTATTTCTAATTTAAAAGCATACTATTTACGCACAACATTTGTTCAAGCATTGTCTGCAGTAGACAATGAAAAAAATTTTACATTAGGATACTTTTGGAAATCTTACAATATTTCCCACGCCATCTTAAATATTAATAAGGCCTGGGCAGAAATTACTAAAAGTTGTTTAAATAGCACATGAAAGAAAATATGCCCATGGTACGTAAAAGGCTTCGAAGGATTTGAAAAGATGCATATGAAGAGGTTACAGATAAGGTTGTAAAGGTTGCACAGCTACTTCAGTTGGAGGTTAATGCCAAAGACGTGGAGGAGTTAACAGAGGATGAAGAGAAGGAATTATCTAACAAATAACTTATTGACTTTCAGTCAGTGATAGTGAGAGAAGAAATTGCTGATGAAGCTGAAGATGAACCAAATGAGGAGCTGAGACACTTCATCACCAGGGAGATGGCAATGGCATTTTGTGAAATTGCATCATAAATGGTGAGGTTTGAGAAGATGAATCCTGACGGCAAACGATTCTTAAAAATTAACAGAGGAGTGAATGATGATATGCTTTGATTGCTACAAAGAAATTTATGATCACCATCCAGTCATCCATTAATATGTTCTTTCGTAAGGGTAAGCGGCCGACGCCTTCTAAATCTCCACAGCCCTCAACCTCCGCAGAAGCATACTTATCAGCTGAAGATGTCTATTCTGTCAACGATGCTCGAGAGGTATAACTTACTGATGTTATGCCTGTCTCTCTTTTTTTGTAATTTTATAATTTTGAAATTTTTTAAATTGCCAGCTTTTGTAATTTTTCCTGCGCATGAAATAAAAAAAATTGATAAATACAATAATTCTATTTACATGTTCATTGAACATTTTTTTTTAATTCAACCAATTCAGCGAGCACAGTTGCGAATGCTACACAAGCATGGGAGAAATTCCGACTTACGTAAAATCTGACTTACATAGCGTTCCATGGAACGCAACCCTTACGTAAGTCAGAGAGTTCCTGTACTCATAAATCTCATAGTGGTCTGTAAGTCATCCATGCTTTTTTTTTTTTGTCTTCTCCTCAGTCAAACACATGACCTCTCAATGTCATCCACTTGGGCATCTTTTGGGGAACTGTTCCACTGGTACCAGCATATGTGGCCTCATAGTTAATAGGAATATCAAAGAAATAGCACAACCCACTATACCCTGCTGCCTTGAAATTTTCTCACTTTTATTTGCACCAAAGAAATTTCTTTAGTTATTACAAATGTTAAGAAATTAGTTTCAAGGTTAACCAGGGAAGATTTCAATACTGTGGAATACCACTTCTTGACTTACATCATTTACTTGTTTCTCTTTTAATGCAGTCAAAAACTATACAGCAATGCCCCCTCATAGCACTGAATTGGTACCAAAACTGTTTCGTGTTATTTGAAACCATGCTGATTAAGGTATTATTATAATGGGTTTTAAATGAATGCATACCAGAGAAACAGTCTATAAACAAATTATAAGAAATTCATAAACAATTTGCACTTGATGGCCAATTAAAAGGATTTTAAATTAAAAATATTATTAATGAAACGATAACATCATGAAAGATGAGAAAAAAGCTTTATATTGTTTATTTTGGTATTTCAATAATGAAGTCTGAAGTATTCTCTTCTTTTTCTTGGCACATAAGTCTTTGTAACGTCGAATCCCATCTTGTAAAATTTGTCATCTTGAATGACAAATTTTACAATTTGTCATAAAAATATTATTAATGAAACGATAACATCATGAAAGATGAGAAAAAAGCTTTATATTGTTTATTTTGGTATTTCAATAATGAAGTCTGAAGTATTCTCTTCTTTTTCTTGGCACATAAGTCTTTGTAACGTCGAATCCCATCTTGTAAAATTTGTCATCTTGAATGACAAATTTTACAATTTGTCACCCCCCCCCGAAAACTTTCTCCAATTCTTCAGTTGAAAATTCTTTTGGTGCCACTTCAGAATTGTTTTCCTCTTCTTTATATGCAGTTTACTTGTAAATTTCAAGGAAAGATGCATCATCTAAGTCATTTCCATGTGAATCAATGCAGTCACATACATTGACAGTGTCCAAACTTTTCAAATCCCAAGTCTTTTCCAATCTTCACAATATCTTTGGCAATTACCTGAACTTGCGATTCAAAACCATTGAAATCATTTGCCAAATGGGGCGAAACATGCTGCCAAACAGAATGCATGTTGTTGGCAGTGGTTTCTAGCCAAGATGCAGATGTATTTTCAATTGTATTTAAAAGGGTAAAAAATTAATTGTGAAATGAAAAGCTATCAGGATGGAATTAAGAATTTGTACGTCGTCAGGATGGAATTAAGAATACTGAACATTGTTGCATGTTGCCGCTGACTGCCTGAGGGGAGCTAGTGACACGTGCATGCAGGAGTTAGCACCACAGCATATATGCAAGCATACCTAGGCTACAACAATGCAGCATATATGTAAGTGTACCTAGGATACGACACCGCAGCATATATGTAGAGTATGTGTCTTAGCTATTGAATGAGTTTTAATATTTACGGTAAATTTTCAACTTAAACTTAATTGAAAACCATATTAGAGTGAAACCCATGCTAACCAAGGTATTGCTGTATATCAATTCTTAATTTAGGATGCAATACTACTTGCTTCAATGTCAATAGCAACAAAACACATCATTTAATATTTAATTTAACTAACTGTAATGTAAATGCCTGAAACTACTTTATCTTAATATTATAATTCACTTTATAGTTTTATATACTAACCTAAGGCAAGACTAAACCTTTAAGCCTTATTTTAATTTAATAAACCTAAAAAAAAAAAAAAAACACTAAAACTGTTAGAAGGAATGAACATGTAAAAGTATTAGTGGCAGCAAATGATGCAAAAAAACCAAGCTTAGAATGCAGCATTAGCCAATAAAATCCATTTTGTCTATCCATCCCCTCCAATAGTTTCTCCAGTTCTTTCCTGAGTTTATTCAAACTATCCACTTCCACAACAATGGGTGGAGACTTGTACCAGCTATCAATCACCTGTTGGCTGAAGGCAAATTTCCACACATCTGTCCTGCAACCACCCTTACTCAATTTAAATTTATTGCCCCCCCCACCTAATGTGCATAGTACAAGCAAGAGGAAAAATCCCTTCAGCATTCAGTTTTCTCAAACCAGTCAGACTTAAACACCTCAATCAGATCATCTTGCAAGTGACTTGTATCCAGACACCACAATCTGCAAAACTGAAGACTTGACTGGTAAGAGCACACCTTTGTCCCATTCACCAATCTCAATAGATTAGAATAGGCCTCCAGACCTGTACACAGCACTCCAGATGTGGACCCACCATTGCCTTATATAATGGAATAATCACCTCCTAATCTCTGCTAGCAACATTCGTGTATATCATGACAAAACTCAATGAACTCTCATGACAGACTGTCAGCACTGCTCAGAGAACTTTACACGTGGCTGCAGATTACCACAGTCCTTTTCCATGACCCTGAAAACACACTTAATATGTTAGTCTGGAATTACAGCTACCCATATGCACTACCTTGTATTTGCCAATGTCAAAAAATTCAATTGCCATTTCTCACCTGATCTGCCTAATTTTTCTAAACCATGTTGAAGCATCAAACCTTCATTACTGTCATTAACCACCCTGCCAAACTTTTAATCATCTGCAAACTTAGACGTTAATCCTCATATATACCTTCATCAATGTCATTAATAAATACAGAAAATAATAATGAGTCCTGCACAGAACCCTCTGGATCTCCACAAATAACATTAGTCCACATGGACTAATAACATTAATCCGCATTGTCCACTCATAACCAACCTGACTTCTTCCACTCAACCATCTCTTTATCCATATCAATTTGGACATTAAAAAATAAAAGATTTGTACAAGTCTTTTATGCTCAACAACATCAAAAGCTTTCCTGAAATTTAAATATATGATATTAAAATTATTTTTTGCATCTAAAAGTTTACAATTAAACTTTTCAGACAATATCTCCACTCAATGAACCCACAATGGGTTCAATTAGTGGAGTCTTGTCTAGATGATCCTGCAGTGCTTCTCTAACCAGTGCCTCCATTATTTTCCCTGGAACAGAAGTTAAGCTAACAGGTCTGTAATTACTCTTTGATCCTACTTTTGTGAATTGGAGATACATTAACACATACTGCATACCTTCCCTGAATCCAAACACATTCTCATAATTATGGCTAAGGTTTGCTTATTTCTTTTGCTACTTCCCTTAATATAACTGGATAGATCCCATCAACCTCAGGTGCCTTTCTTATGTTTAACTTCAACAATTTCTCTTCCACTTTGCTCTCAGTTATTACAAAATCATTTAGCTCCCCAGTAGAGTTTGATAAACTTCTGGCATGCATTTCCCTAAAGAATCCCCTATGTGTGAATGTAGATGCGAAATATCCATTGGCTGTCCATATCCTGAACAGGATGAATAACAGTTACCAAAAATTTCAAGTGAACCTATGTGATTCAACCTTATCCTTTTGGTGTTTATATAAGTAAAGAAGTCTTTCCTGTTTTTATTTCCATCCTTTGCCAAAGATTTCTCATAATCTGCTTAGGTTTGACTAGCCTCCTTTGTCACTTGCTTGCAGACTAGTTTGAAAGTATTCAGGAAAATAATGATAGAAGCTACTAGGCTTTTCATACCAACTAATAAATACAGTTCAAGGTTTAGATCTAAATGGATGTTAGATGAACTGAGGCATGGGCTCACACCTGGTGAGTATTGGCTTGGCCAACCCAGGGTCCTGAGCTGGATATCATCATCATTCTTCTCTTTCTTGGTGATTCCCTTCAACTCTCTCTCTCTCATTCTCTCTCTCTCTCTCTCTCTCTCTCTCTCTCAGGATAACTTGGGATATATTTTTTTTGGCTGGTGCAGCATAAGCCTCAGGCTTCCTTGCACCATATAGCTAATAATAATGTGGCAGAAAACAAAACTGCATAGGATGCATATAAATTATCAAGTGATTCATAAGTCTATGGTGTGTATATACATAAATTAGTCTGCTATAAAGTCACAGGGGAGGTTAGGCAAGCCAATTCAGATTTTAAAAATTTTTTTCTAGCAAAGAATGCAAAGAAAAGCAGCAATGACTTCTTTACTTATATTAATAGTAAAAGAAAGGGGTTCAATCACAATGGTCCACTCAATGATGATTTCATGATCTTGCTTAGGTTGCTCAGAGATGAAACAAATGAGGAATTCTTCAGGGAGGAGGTTGTTGTTATTTGGTTTTTAGGAGCATTAGCAACTAAGGCCATATTGCTCCGGGGATATGTGGTGGTCATTCCCTGACCTTTCCACATCCTCCATCTTTGGTGGTCACGGGCTCAAACCCCAGTCTAATCAAGAAGCGTGTGCTACGCACTGCTCCTGCGTACCTGGCTACAGAGGCACCTCAGGGAGGAGGAAGCCCAAAGTTTATCACACTCTAACAGGGAGCTAAACGATTTTGTGATAACTGAGAGGAAAGGGGAAGACAAATAGTTGAACTTAAACATAAGTAAGGTGCCAGGAGTGAATAGGATTTATACAATTATATTTAAAAAAAACAGCAAAGGAGGTAAGCAAATGCTTAGCCATAATTATGAGACAATGTAAATTCAGGGGAGGTCGCTGTGGAATAAAGATACGTGAATGTATCCTAATTCACAAATAAGAATCACATGGTGACATGAGTAATTACAGACCTGTTAGCTTAACTTCTGTACCAGTGAAAAATAATGGAGCCACTGATTAAAGTAATACAACAACATGTAGACAGGAGTGCAGTTATACTTCAGTCACAACATGGGTTTGTTAAGGAGAAATCTTGGCTAACCGATTGATTGGAGACTATGATAGATAGATATAATAAAACTTTAATTGGTTACAACAGTACAAAAGGCTTTCAGGAAAGCTTTTGGTACTGTTGCATATAAAAGACTGCTATACAGACTGAAGTAGTACAGCATTAAAGGAAAGTTACTGCAATGGATGAAGGGATGGTTGAGTAGAAGAAGACAGGCAGTGGATATCATGGACACTGCTCTTCATGGACTAATGTGATTACTGCAGACCCACATGGTTTGGTGCTGGGTGCACTCTTCTTTTCTATATTTATTAATGATATTGATGAGGATATATAAAAGTTTAATGTCAAAGTCTGCAGAGGATACAAAGATTAGCAGGGTGATTAATGACAGTTATCAAGGTATGATGTTACAATATCATCTACAAAATTTAGGCCGATGGTTGAGAAATGGCAATTAAATTTAAGATTTAGAAATGCAAGGTACTGCATATGGGTAGCAGTAACCCAAGAGTAATCTCAGAGTAGTAGATACTGGGACCAATTGTGCAGTCTGATATATATTTCTCTGAGCACAGACCTTGAGGTTGTCACAGACATTCTCTCAAATATGCCAGACAAGCTGTGCTTGCTACCTGGGAGTCTAAAACGCTGATGTAACTGATATTTGTGTGACACTCAAGTCAAGTGGACCCAATTACAGCTAAGTCCGGACAGTCTGTGACAGCCAAATCACCTATTGGCACCCACACCAAACGAAGGAATGCCGACACTCTGTGTTACCAGGCAATACTAGGTGGTATATGACTCTCATCAAACAGTGCAATACCACCACTTTGCTTATTGCAGGCTTGAAGTGGTGGAACCCATGTTTAGTCTCCAGAGTTAAGTTCCAGTCAACCTTTCCTCATCTCTTCCATCATGCAGTATGAGTGATGTCTTTTAAAGTTATGATGAACACCATGGCGAGATCTAAACTTCCCTACATTTCAAGGATACAGCACTAAAACAGTGTTCGCAGGTCGGCGGCTAGTTAGTACACCGGACCAAACCTATTGGTAACTCTCTTCAGCTAGTAATACACTAGCTGAAGCTTCCACATCAGCTAGTGTATAACCTTTACTATGCCAGGTAGTGATTGGAGGACTCCGAGTAGTGTGTATGAGAGGGGAATTGTCGTGCTACATTATGTCAAGGATCTGGGTATATTCTTACCATGTCTATGCCACATCCAAAAATTTCATTATTCATACAGCATGTCCCCCAAACCCCCACTTTTTCTTACTATTGAATGCAGCATGAATTATTATTATTAGCCAGTAGTACAAGGAAGCTTGAGGCTTATTCTGCACCAGCCAAAAAAAAAAAAAAGTTTGAGTTACCTTGAGAGAGAGAGAGAGAGAGAGAGAGAGAGAGAGAGAGAGAGAGAGAGAGAGAGAGAGAGAGAAGGGGAATCACCAAGGAAGAGAAGAAAGAGGATAGCCAGCTAAGGACACTGGGTATGCCAAGCCCATACTCACCAGATATGAGCTCCTGGGGTTAAATTGTCAAACTAATAGAGCAAAAAGCTCTAAACCGCCCAAACACTTTCTAGTTCATTTCACAAATATGTGATCTCAGTTCTAATCTCAATGATGTCCATTTCAACTTTCAGTCTGCCAAACCACATTACTTTTGCTGAGAGATTTTCAGTTATCGGTTGATTCAACCACTGCTCATCTCATTTGCCAAATTATTCACTGTATTATTCCTTTCACCTCAAAGGTGGTACTTGTGCCTATGTCCATTCTGATATTCCCTGTCAGAGACTTGGTAATTTTGAATCTCCTCTTTTCGATGTTCTCGGGCTTTAACTCTCTCTACCTCATTCTGTCATATTCATCTGTTGTCTCTACTGTTCTCCCAACTCCACTAATCACTTGGAGCTCTTTGACTTCCTCTCTTTGCAACTTGACTTTCCTAAGATGGTCGAGATGCTGAGGCTTTTGCAATTGCTAATGACCTCGCACAGACTGATCATTTACCTACCAAAATACCGGACAATCCTAACCATACAAACAACACGCATGATCTTTTTCTCACAAACCACCCTTCTAAGTACACATCCAACGTGAGTGGTCCTTTAGGCACCTCAGATCACAACTTGGTGATTGTCTCTTCTCCAATGGAGCCTTTATCTCATGGCTATTTGCAATCTCGTGTTGTTTGGCATTACAAAAATACAAAATGGGATGACATGCGAGATTTCTTTTCTTCTTTTCCTTGGTTGCATTACTGTTTCAAAACTTCTGATGTCAATGTTTGCTCGGATCGTGTTGGTGAAATTATTATTGTAGGAATGGAATCCTTTGTTCCACACTCCACTTTGAAATCTCATCCTTTAGCTAAACCTTGGTTTTCCAATAAATATGCTAAGCCTGTTCAAGAGAACAATGCTGCATATCGTAATTTGCTTGTTTGCAATTCTTTAATTTCATTTTCTGCCTACACCAAAGCTTGCAACAATTTTTAAGCAGTTATCAATCAGTCCAAACTAGATTTTGAACAGGCTAAGAGTAGAAAACTTGCTTCTTGCTCTAATGGTAACCGAGGATTCTGGTCTCTTGCCAAAGTTATTGGCCTCAACTTTTGCCCATCTCTGTCAAAACCAGAGGGTTCTACTATCACTTCAGCCAAAGATAAAGCTGACCTGCTAGCATCCCATATTTCTTCCAACTCATGTATTAATGATCTTGGTAAAACACCTCCCACCATTCCCAACACGCTCCATTCAATGCCTCCTGTGGTCTTCCGTCAAAAGGATTTTGACGAATCTTGATGCTAAGAAAGCTCCAGGTCCCAATGGTATTTATCCACTTGTTCTCAAAACCTGTGCTCCTGAACTTACTCCTCTTCTTTGCTGCCTTTTTTCACTTTCTTATTCCAAAGGTATTTTTCCTTCTGCTTGGAAATTTTCTCATACCCAGCCAGTTCCTAAAAAGGGTGACAAATCCCTCCCATCCAATTATTGTCCATTTGCAATTATTTCTACTCTTTCTAAAGTAAGGGAGAAATCATTTAACCGCCAACTCTTAAACTACCTAGAAACCTTCTGTCTGATCAACGATCAGCAGAATGGACTCAGTCAGTGTTGATCCACTGGTGATATTCTGGCTTATGTTACCCATTTATGGATAAATTCAATGGAAAAGTTCGGTGAAACACAAGCTCTTGACATCTCAAAGGCTTTCGATCCTGTTTGGCATAAATGTCTTCTAAACAAGCTTCCATCTTACGGTCTGCTAACTGTTTTTTGTAATTGGTTATCCAGTTTTCTCTCTGACTGCTCACATAAGTGGGGGTAGATGGGTAGATGGGGAGGTAGATCTTCTAACTTCTCCACTAATGCTGGTGTCCCCCAAGGTTCAGTTTTCCTCCCACTCTTTTCCATTAATGACCTTCTTCCAGTGACCGGAAATTCTATCCATAGTTTTGCTGATGATAGAACATTGCATTCCACTTTCCAGTTTGAGAAACCTCGCCCTGCTCAATCGGCTTCACTTCGAATATCCACTACCAATTCCTAAAATGCCAATCTTCGGGTAATTGTCCAGTGGGGCAAAGACAACTTAGTTGATTTCAATCCTTCTAAAACTCAGTCCTGTCTTATATCTCACAAAAAAGGATTCTTTTGCTCCTATGCTTATCTTCAATGAGACACTGATTTCTAGACAAGATGATATATCTCTTTTCGGGATTACCCTGACTTCTAATCTCCCTTGGCACAAGCACATTACAAATATATTGCTTTCTCTGCATCTAAAAAACTTGGTTTTCTCTTTCGCTCTTGGCATTACTTTTCATCCAAACAGCTGTTCACTCTGTACAAATCACACATCCGCCCTACCGTGAAATATTGTTCCCACATCTGAGGAGGTGTAGCCAAAACCTCTCTTAGGGTTCTAGATTCCATTCAGAAGAGGGCAATTAGGTTAATTAATGACTCATCTCTAACAGAGTTTCTCTACTCTGTCTCATAGATGCTCTGTTTCTGCTGCCTTTCTTTTCTATAGATATTTCTATGGGCACTGTTCTTCTGAATTGCCTTCTATAATCTCCACTCTCCCTCTTTCAAAACAGTCCAAACATGCGCTGCCACCAGCCAACATCCATTTACTGACCCACTTCAAACTCACAGAATCAACTGTTCATCTTCCTCATTTATTCATTCAACTGCCGTTTTCTGGAACGACCTTCCTTCATACATATTTCCTGAAAGTTATAGTCTACAGAAGTTCAAGTCTAATGTCAACAAATATCTTCTTTCGTCTTCTCAACCCCCAACCCATGCATGGTAAATACCTCTCGTGTTTGGGGTTTTCATAAAAAAAAAAAAAAAAAAAGACAGGCTTCCAGCATAGCTCATTTGGTGTTGTCAATGACATTTTGAAATTTTGCTAGCAGTGATAAGTGATTAATCCATTCTATATGGCAATGGTCAGGCCACATCTTGAATCCATCATAAGATGCTGACTACCATAGGCTTTTGCATCAAATGATAATTTATATGCATCCTATGAATTTTTATTCTCTGACACATGCCTCATTAGTTCACCTGACATCCATTTAGGTCTAAGCCTTGAACAATATTTCTTGGTTGGTATTAAAAACCTATTAGCTCCTAAGATTATACCTCGGAATGCTTTCCATTTAGAATTTGTTGATTTGTTGATTTAGAATTTTTGCTTTCATAAAGGAGACTACAGTTGCCTTAGACTGTTTTTAAATACTATACAGTAGGAACAACTAATGAATAGTATTTAAAAACTGTCTAAGGCAACTGTAGTCTCCTTTATGAAAGCAAAAATCCTTTCCTTTACCCTTGATGGTAACTACAACTTTAAGTAAATCCCACATCAATTCTGTCATCACTGCCACCTGGTAGTTCTTTTAACTGCAGATTCTGAATGCATAAAGAGTCAGTGCTTATAATCAGATCAAGGGTATTTCTCTCCCATGTTGTCTCTCTAACATGCTGCTGCTATAGAAAATAGTCATCCAATAAATCCACAGAAGTTTTGCTAGTTGTTTGTGACCATCCCACAAGTTCCAGTCAACAGATAGATTTAAAGTTAAAATCTCCCATTGTAGAACACTGATTTACTGGGCTACATTATTTCTCTATATAGTTGTTCACTATAGTCATCACAGTCTGTATACATATAACACACTCCTACTCTCAATTTAATATTCTCATTGTTTATGCAACACAAAACTGACTCATCATTTAACTGGCCACCCATATCAACAGGATGCCCTAGATGATTTTATGTGCTTCTAAACTAAGAGCATAACCCCTTACACCTGTCGTTTCTGTCTAGGTAGCACAAAAAATAAATGCCTTAGACTAGACATAATGGAGGTAGAGGATGCTAAAAAATTGCTTTAGCCTTTCTAAACCAAATACTTCACCTCTACAATCAATTCTTTGCCCATAGGGTATTCTGCATCCCATGGAAACAGGCACTTTTGAGGCCAAAAACCTGGAGAATCACTTTTAAAAAGCTGGAGAAGTCACTTATGGAGCCAGATTTTAATGGCCAATACCTCTGCCCCAAGCTGGATACACTCCTGGAGTGACTAGCATGTGCTGGCTATTTGACCATTACCAGTCAGCAACTCTGCAGACAAACAATTTGGCTGGAAGCCATTCCACTAACTGAAGATACAATGCATCTAATAACTGCAGCAAATAACACACAGCAGAAATACATGCTAGCTATGTCTGTAGATTTTGCTGTTGCCTTCAACACTTTGGTGGCCCACCATTCTCAGAAGGCTACACAGGATAATGTGCCCCTTAATCTGTACAACGACACCATCTGCAGTTATCTTGATAATAGTAATGTAATAGTTTGTACCAGATACCAAGAAATGCAGAACAGTCAAAATAGGCTGTCCACAGGGCTCTGCTCGATGCATTCTTTTGGATCATAGTGCTTGACGAGCTCCTGATCATCTGCAAAGCGAATGCCTTCACTTTGCAGATAATCTTGTTATCATTGCAAGGGCGGACACCTGTGCAGGGCTAGAAAACCAAGCAAACCTCACCCTTCAAAACACTGCAACAGTGGACACTACTCCACAAATTAAAAAAACTTTCCAGAAAAAATTAAAACAATTGTGTTGAAATGAAAACTAAAAACAATTTTTCATAAATAAATCTGTTACCTCTATCAAAATGGTTCAATAATTAAAATACCTTGGTATCATTTTTGATAGTAAGCTCTCTTCGGCCTCAAATTGACCATCTAGCCAAGAAAATTATGAATTATGTAGCCATGATCCACAGATCTGACCATAACATTAAAATATAACATTAAAATAAAACACTTACTCTGAGCTATAAAGCTGTTTTCGTTCCAGTCACCTCTTATGAGGCTGGCTTTCATATAACAGAACCACAATAGAGCATTAAAAGAAAACTAGAAATAGACAGAGAAATGTTCTACTAGCCATAACTAGAGAGCTTGCTGCATGGTGAATATTCCTGCCTTGGAAGTATTGGCAGGTTCTCTCCCCTTGGATTTGAAAACAGTACACTGAGGTCGTTATTATAGACTTAGCCCATTGAAAATCGGGATATCACCCTAGCCTTTGTAGCTGAACCAAAGAGAGAAAGGAAAAGAATCACCACTGAGCTTACACAGCAGTGGCAAGCAAACTAGGAACAGTCTACAAAGGGAGAGGTGACAAGGCTGATGAGTGAAACTGGTTTGTATGTCCTCTATAAATCAATTTTGTTTTAAGAAGAGTTGGAACTGAGGATGTAATCCATAGCTTAATCCAGGCTGTTAAGAAGAGCAATACACGGTATGTTTTGGGCATTTTTACTGATTTTAAAGGTGCTTTTGACAGATTGTGGTATGAAGGCATCCTGGCCAGAATTAGGGAAACAGAGTGTTCTACGAGTTTATATTCTGTTTTTAGGAATTATTTTAACAATAGGAAGGTGATTGTTAAGACTTTGTATACCAAAGTAGAAAAAAGGAAAAAGATGTACAAAGAGGATGTCCACAAGGCTTGGTCATCGGTCCCTTTGCGTGGAACAGCGTCCTAGATAAATATTTGAATCAAGAAACACAAGGCATAGAAATGACTGCATATGCCGATAATCTTACAATCTTAATATCTGGCAATTCTCGAACAGAAATTGAAAAGAAGTCTGAAGAGATCTTAAGGAAGTTAGAAAGCTGGAGTAGGCTGTATAAATTATAAACATCCTGTGACAAAACCATTCAGATGTTGTTGAAGGGGTGTTTGAGTATGAACAAGGCTCCTACAGTGAGGCTCCTGGGGCACCCAGTTCATTATGCCAGAGTTACTGAATATTTGGGACTGTCCTTGGAGGAACATTTGTTCTTAATGAAACATACAAAATACCTAAACACTAAAAGAAGAACCTTGTATGCAATGCTCTGGAAGACTGTGAGGAAAGATTGGGTCATAAAAGGCTGATTACTTAACTTATTATATGAATGCTTGTTTGTCCCGATCATAACTTATGCCACTGGACCTTGGTTGCATCAGGGTGAGAATGTAATTAAACAAAAGTATTTATTACGGGTGCAAAGCTAAGCATTACTCGGGATGCCAGACCGTGTCTAGAGAGGACTTGAAGATTATATCCAGGAGGATGCTGGCACAGTTTAAAGTCATTATATCAGGGATTTTGTATTATGCCAAGAGGAATATTAAGCAAACAATTACGGGTAACATCGTGTCTGGATGATGAAAAGATTTATACAAGAGCTGACATTAGAAATGAAAAGGATCTATGAGTTGATGGAAATGTGGCAAAATAGACGGAATGATGTTGAAAAAGGTAGAAAAACATGTGTTTATTCCAAATGTCGAAAGAAAGAAACCATTAAAATGAAACTGATTCCCCATGTGAAGGTCAACTGAAACCAGGAAGAAACCTACAATTTGAATTAAACACTACCTATCTGATAACTGGCCCAGGTTTGTCTTATAGATTATTTCAGCTTGGACTTAGAGATCGGGGTACCTGTACTTGTGGAGAACTCGAAACAGCTGAACATATAATAATGAATTGTAATTTATATGCTGACTTAAGATCTACTTTAGAAATGCCATTACGAATTCTGGAGAAGGAGACTCTGGATCATGTTCACGGAAAGGAGGCTATTTTAATAATTTTGTGACCTTGATGTTTAGAAGACAAGCTATGATAATCAGATAGTAGAAGCCTGCCTTCAGGTGACAGGGCAGTAACTCGATTCATTAAGATCAGTGGATGAGGAAAAATGCCAAGACTGAATTTTTCTAAGATGAGGCCAAGTGGCTATAATTTAATTTGTTATAGTTTATATTTTGCAGCATTGTGTTTCAAATTTAATTAACATTTTTTTGAGCTTGGAACTCTGATGCCATGAAAATTAGACCATATCCACGAATAGACTTCAGCCTAGGTAGTGTATTGGTTAAGACAGCAGTTCTCAAACTTTGAGCCGCCTCCCTTGATCTGTAAAATTTTCCCGGCACCTCGCTTGAAGTAAAATAGTTATAATTGTGCAATTTCTTATTTTTAATATGTTAATATGGTAATTATTAATACATGAAATAATAATCGGGATATTATTTTATTCTTAAAAAACATTGTGATGTTTGCTTTTTACTAAATAATTCAAACAAAACTTATGAGTCATTTTTGAAATGGCGACACGCATTTCTTTTATAACATTTAATTTTGATCTGTACTTAGATTTAATGACTGCTAATGCCGAAAATCCAACTTCATAATACAGATCAAATAGTCGTAGATATCTAATAGTATAAAAAAAAATTTTTTTATATTTGATATTTGCAATGGAAATCTTACATAAACTATTACATCATATGCGACGCTCCTGGTAAATTATGGCACCTCCCCGGGTTGTCACAACGCACAGTTTGAGAACTGCTGCATTAAGGTGTCTTAAATGTGTGTGGGTCCCTCAAAAAGTTTCAGAATCAAAACATGGTTTTTCAGAATGGTTGACACATTACTGGCAGGAATACCCAAATTTTAAAGTGATTTCTTTTTTTTTTTTTTAAAGCCTCGATCTACACTATTAAGCACTTCCACATTTTGCAATACACTCAAGGATTTCCTCTTAGACATTGAAAGGCTACTTGCAGAGCAGCTAAAACAAAACCAATTTACTTGTACCTACCATGTAAACAGAGACAGGTGAAATTTAGTAAAAGTGTAGATGACTCATGTTTGCAAAACAATAGATGGATTTCCAGGATAATGGAAAATCACTCTTAATTCTTTAATGGGGTGTTTACAGTAGAAAACAAGATGACCAGAGCCAATGTTCACTTCGGGAATATGCTTTAATCTTTGCCAATGGCTGTGGATGCATAGATAGCAGTTGACCAGCTGGACTTCTCGGTACAGTAGTGGCAGCTGTATAGGTTTCACGGGCACAACTGTAGAATGTTTTAGCTCTTAATTTGTGCTCTTAAGAATTAATCCCTTTAGCCCTTAAAAGCTAAAGGGATTCTTAACTTTTAGCCCTTAATTTGTGCTTTCTACAGCATCAGCTCTATGCCTAAAGGCCAGAGTTGCGAACGATGCTTACTAGGGTCTCTCGAAATTAGTTCGTTATATGGAAATTTTCCTCATTATAAGAAACTATTTTCAATATAGGGGCAAAGGAGAAATCAAAAAAAATTTGCTAAATAGAAAAATTCACTATATGGAAGTTTGTTAAAGAGAGATCCAACTGTATATATATATCAATTCATTATGAATTGATATATACTGAACTTTAACTAAATAAGTATTTTGACAGAACACTTGCTCAGATTTATTTACACACAAACCATGTATTCACCTTACATTTATTTTCTTTAATTCAATAAAAAAAAAAGTAATTTACTGCACATTTGAAAACAAAAATTACCTGTAATAGCTGACGAACAAGACTGTCAGAAGCTCTATCAGTTATATTACCAACAAACACTGTTACTGGTGGACCTTTTGGAATGTTATTTAAATCACATCCAGCCTATAAAAGTACCAAACAGAACTAAAGATTTGTCATTGTATCAAAATATACTAATCACTTAAAATCTGAAACAAAATTGAATAACATGCAGCAAATCACATTTCTGAAGAGATATATGCCCAATGATGATCTATACACTTCCCTATCATTAACATCCAGATATCCCACCCCTCCATTAATAGTAAACATTCTATCCATGCATCATGTGTCACACAAGTATAAATACAGTAGACTATCGATTTTCAGAGATAGATGGTAAAAAAAAAAAAAAAAAAAAAAAAAAAATCCCGGATAATCCAAAAATACAGTAAGTCCCCGGACATACATAAGAGATATGTTCCAGGACTTCTTACGTAAGTCGAATTTTTTCCTTAACTCGGGATTGACTAATAAAATATTGTAATATATCCCTGATATGCCAAAATTACAAAAACCACATAATATCTTCAGAAGATATGAAGAAAAATAGGTATATATTTTTCAATTAATTAGTTATATATTTTTTATATATATAGAAAAACAATTATATATTTTTAATTAGTTCAATTAAAAACTTTATCTGGGGACAGCAGTGAAGTCACCAGAGTGGCACATAAGAAAAGAAAACATAAAAGGAAGAAAAAGTGAATGTTACTGTACGGGCAACCCCGCATAACACAGTACTTCTACAACACGGTTTTGCTCTAACAAGATTGTAAATTGCAGCAATCGTTGCTGCCATTTACAATCAATTTATAAAGTATAGCAACCGTGTTATACTTATATAACAGGGTTTGAGAATTGGGAAATTCTCGCATAACAAGGTATATTTAAGCTTTTGCGCTGGGAAAACGCTGCTATTATGTTGGATGTATTTTTCCGTGTTTCCATTCCTTTTTGTGAATCCCTGCTATTGACTCGCTAGTCATTATCGCCTTCATGGTATTTTTCTAAAGCACATTTCTGGAGGTCACTACCATAAAACAATAAAAACGATTTGCAGTTTCCAGTTTATTGGTCTTTTCTGTTAGTGTAATCAATTATAAACGGGTAGTAAACTCGAACTTTTTGCATTTGCCATAGTGCCAATAGCTGCAATTCTGTGGGTTTCCACGTTATTATGGTGAAATGTGTTTCCCCTTCCACGAAATATTGAATCATAAAAAACAAACAAATTTTCAGAAACCCATTACTCTGTATCTCACTTGTGCGTATAAAGTTTTGTTGCAACTTGTGTGTGCCGTGTTCTTTGTTATTAATTGCATATCAATTTTACAACCAAAAAAAAAAAGTCAGTGAACAGAAATATCAATTAGTATGTACATATTACAGTACATATTAATTAAACTATATATGTAAGCATAAATTTATTTTTATTTTGCTAACTGGAAAATATTCTTCTGATTTTCATGTATCATTTAAAGCGGGGGTCCACTATATTTTGTTGGGAGATCACTGGGTTAGGTTCTGTACTATTGAATTTGTGCTTGTTTGAGACCATAAAAAATTGACTTCGATGTGTGCAGATTGACTTTGAAAGAGAGCAGAAGGTACACGAAATCTAGATGCTGCAGAAGAGATCGTGCTTAGCGGTGATGAAGAGAAAGAAAATTAAATGAACGTACATTATCTGACATATAATGTATCACAGTTTGTAAGGTAAGACATCTGTTCAGTTATTACTATTTAAGTTTCTACTATTATAAAAATAAAGTTAAAATATTAAGTTATTACTAGTATAAAAATTAAGTTTCTGATAGTTATAAAAAACAAAAATGGTGCATTTTTGTTAGCTTTTGAAACTTAACTCCCTTTTTGTACTGGTTCTTAGTTCCGTCTAACACGGTTTACATTACACAAGATTTTACAGGAACCAAACTACGCTGTTATACGACGGTTACCAGTACTGTAAAACCTGATACAGTATGTATTTCATAGCCTTGGTTATTATCATAGTTGACTTCATTGGTGCCGACCGCTTCTCATATTCTGTCTTTCTCCTTTACTGTCTTCACCGTTGACACTGACAAATCTGAATTCTGCACAATACTTGTTAATGTT
Source organism: Mastigoproctus giganteus (assembly GCF_048544385.1). Taxonomy (NCBI): domain Eukaryota; kingdom Metazoa; phylum Arthropoda; class Arachnida; order Uropygi; family Thelyphonidae; genus Mastigoproctus; species Mastigoproctus giganteus. Next base: position 122,932,851 of record NC_143582.1, read on the forward strand.
TGGCCATTTTCATACATCCTTATCATTTTAACTTTCTTATCCAACTTGATTGCTTTCCTTTTCTTGGTAGATTTACTAGTACTGCTGTAACTTATTCTCTTAGTCGGCATCACGATAACAGTCAAAATTAAATTTTCTGAAAAGAACTTCACAGGGTTAAGGTGAAAATTCACTATTATCACCCCACGCGAGACCACATTTTACAAAAGCACATTTCTGGAGATCACTGAAATAAAAAAATAAAAACAATTTGCACTTTATGGGTTATTGGGCTTTTCTGTTAGTGCAATTCATTAAAAATGGACAGTAAACCCGATCTTATTGCAGTTGCAATAATACCGATAGATGGAATTCTGTGGGTTTTTACGTTATTATAGTGAAATGTGTGTCCTCTTTCACTGAAATCTTCAGTCATATAAAAAAAAAAAAAAACAGAAATAACGTAATGTAAGTCCAAATCTATGTAAGTTGGGAACTTGCTGTATCGAAAAATGTTCAGTGACCTACATAAAAAGTATGGCAATAGATAAAAACGAAAAAAACCTTACCACGCACTACTCACATGTCCAATTCGATGCTTCCCTTTATTTTTTATAATGTAAATTTAAATCTAATAGCTTCCCTTTATTTTTTATGATATAAATTTAAATCTAATAGTTTCCCTTTACTTTTTACAATTTTCACGTATGGTTTGGTCACCAACATTATAATGGTTCATTAGAGAATTTTAAAACTTTTGAATAATTTCAAGTTTTTGTTTAATTGAAAGCACAACTCTTGCGTTTGCCCATCATTTTCGCGATTTCTAGACAAAAAAAATTTTTAAAAGTTACTATAAAAAAAAAAAATTCCGACATCGCTGACATAAATAATAAAACAAACAAAATTTGTCCTTTTGCGGTGTGATGGAACAACAATTGACACGATGCACTAAAGCTAAATATTTGGTCTCTCTCTCTCTCTCTCTCTTTTTTTTTAGTAGCAGATGTGAAGACAGTGGGGACTGCAAGATAATAGATACATTAATCAACCAATGACGACTTATAACGCCACTTCTTGTCGCTTATTTACGACTCGCAGAACACCTGTTTATACCTATTTATATTATAGGTAAAACCTATAATATAAATAGGTTTATTTACATTTCTGTCAAAATAAAATGAACAAAGAACAATGGTCTTTGTTCATTTTATTTTGTTAAAATGCCTAAGAGTGCTGTCTAGCAAAACCAAATTGTTAGACAACATTGTTAAGCCTTAATGCCTGAAATGCCATCCATCCAAAATATAAATTACACAACATACACAATCCAAAAATAAATAGGATAATGCCCTAATTCAAACAATGTGCATATAATATTTAATTGATTACTTTCACAACAGCCATTAATGGCACATATCTACAACTACAATACAACTGAAAATTTATTCCTTTAAATCGCATAAATTTATCAATTAAGATGCTGTTAGTATCCTTGTTATGCTAGTGTCTACAGGGACAACAGTTTAAATAATTTGTATTTAATAAATTATTCAAAAAATTCAGCCTCTTAACGGAAGCATGGACATTAGTGGCCATTAGCCTTAAATTCCTACTTCTAATTAACCAGGGTGTGCACATTAAAACAACCCCCCCCCCCCAATATGAAATATTAGAAACAGAGGTGTCTGATATTTCATATCATAAACAGAACTTTATTTTCCAATGTTATTACACCTGATGTTGTCAGCATTCCTCCATTTATACTCTAATCTACTTATCTATATTCCATTACTGTTGTTGGGAATTTCTGCTATTACCTGCAGTACCCCTTGTCTCTAAACCATCCCAATATTTCCTATCAGAAAACACGAACAATAAAGTAAATTAATGTCCTTCCCCAGTTAGAAAAGTAGCACCAATGGGCGGAAAAATGATCTATCGGATAAACAACAAAAGATGGCATTCCGTTAGTACATGGCTGCATACTCTTGTTGTTGTGCTCTAAGAGGATGGAACTCAGCCACAAAGGGCTATGACAGCTACGTGAAACAGTTTCGATAAGAGGCATAAAGATAATGAAGATGTGCAACTCTCGTCACTAGTGTTGCCAACTCTTAATAATACTTCCCGCTAGCCGCGTGCTCAAAATCCGCTATTTTTAACACTTAACCCGCTAACTTTTGAAATTTTCATTTGGGTTAAATCCTATTAATGGTGCCATCAAAAAAATAATGGGTGCCTTAAAAATTTTTAAGACCTCAACATTATGTCCAAACAAAAACTTCCAAATTGCATATTAAATGCAGTTTATTCTGAGAAAGAAGTCAAAAATGACAAGAACCGTTTAACGGAGTTGATTAATTTATGCAGTGGCATGATCACTGAATTTCTTGGTTGGCGAAAAATTACATTTTGCAGAGTACAGCTTTTTTTTTTTTTTTTTTTTTGTTAGTGCATCAGCTTCTGTGGCCATAATGCACCTCCCAAAGTTTTTGCAATTTACTCTGATCCAAGCCCGATGCGGGATTCGAACCCGCGACCTTTGGGTTACCAGGTAGACACTTTACCCACCTGGCTAGCCCGGTCGGCACAGCTTTTTTTTTTTTGTGAAGACAAAAAGTAAATGTACAACTAATGTTTAGATGGGGTTGTAAGAAACCTTGCCGTAAAACAAAGAGTATTAGACATAAATCATTTTTTAATGATAGTAGATTATCGTTATCTCAAAATTTATTATTTCTATACTTCTGTTCCCAAGATTGGAATCAAGATTGCATTGCTAAATATCAATAAAAACATTGTTAATGAAAAATGCAAAGATCTGAGGGAGATCTGCATGATATCAATAATTGATTAAGATAGTTAACTAGGGGGGATTTCAGAAAATGGAATACCTATCGAAGTTGAAATTGATGAATCAGCATTTTTCAAAAGAAAATATAATTGAGGACGACTAATAGGAACACAATGGGTTTTTGGTGCATTCGAAAGAATTGCAAACATATTTTTTTAGTTACAGTAGAAAATATAGATAAAACAACTCTATTATCAATTATAAGAGAGAGAATATTGCCAGGTACAAGAATCATCAGTGATGGATGGCCTGCATATAAAGATTTCTACCGAGACATTAATTATACCCATGATGAGGTTATTCATCGCTATAATTTTGTTTCTCCAGATGATTCAAGTGTTCAGACTCAATATATTGAAAACACTTGGTTACATGCCCAAAATAAAATTAAAATACCAGTTTGGAACACAGGATAGTCAACTAGAAGGTTATCTATATGAGTTTCTATTTAGAAGAAAATTTTCTAAAGAAAAATTATTTAATTATCTTATTTTAGAAATAAATAAATAAGAAAGGTAAAGTTTTTTGTGTTTTGAAAGTTAATTGAATTTTTGATTTTCCCTAATTTTTTATTTATTAAATTTTTTCTAACTTTTTTAAGCATATATTTTTTATTTTTTTTGGCATCCATTAATAGGATTTAGCCTTCATTTGTTTGTAAGGATTTAAAAAATATATTACATATAAATAGTTATTTATTTTCTGTTTTTAATATAAAATATCTAAAAATCTAAATTAAAGTCGAAATTCAATACCTCCTCATCATATGCTTCTTGTGTACCCATTTTGCGAAGCACTTCTTCAGGTAAAACATATTTTTTACAACACTTTTCAACTCTTTTGAGCCCGTATCGTAGCCACATTTCTCGATTTGATTCAACAATTTAAAGGTATGACCCAACGGTCATGTCATGTCGTTTGTCCGCGAGTGTAACTACGTATTGAAATTGTTGGGTTCCCCTCAGGGGAATCCCTGAATAATATAAAACCGATTCTTCGCTTTATTAAAAAAAAAAAAAAAAAACTGTGAAATAAGATATCTCTCTATGTTCACGATGTATATAAATAAAACATTTCAATTATGAAATATTTATACATATTATTAAATAAATATTTCTTAATTTAAATATTACACTGCCGAAATATATAAAATGCTAAACATATTTAAAAGTTTTGCATTTATACTCTTTCCGTTAAAAAATCTGCTATCACATATTTTAATCCACCAAATCTGAAGCAATTCCGCTAAAACTAGCGGGAAACCGCTAAATTGGCAAGACTGCTCGTCACCCCTTATCAAAGCAATAGGGAGGCCTTGCTTCTTGCTATATTTCATTTGGTTTTGGCTGCTGACCCTTCATGATGAAGTTAAAATCTATAGTATTAAGTACTGTATTTTTTATTTAATTTTATTTTACAGGTACCTATTTATTTTTTACCAATGTTACTACATCTGATCTTGTCAGCATTCCTCCATTTATACTCTAATCTACTTATCTATATATATATATATATATATAAACCAGTCAAGTATTAAAAAAAAGAGAGAAAAACGTGGTACATCCAAAAACACATCAATATCAGTGCATCCCACATGCACTAGTGAATATGATAAGCCTGATCTTAACTATTTACAGGAAAAGATTCCAAAATTACCTAATTCAAAACTCCAAGAAAGAATCTATTTTGGCCAGCACACTAGAAAACTACTTCGTAATAGCAGTTTCAAAAAAAAAAAAAAAAAATTAAATCCCCTCACTCACAGTATTTCATATCCTTATTTGTTTTTGAGAAATAAGAGAAACTATAAAGAAATGAAACAAGAGATACTATTTAGCTATAAAAATATAAGTTGCCAGTGTCTCTTATACGAAATGTAGCTATTAAATAACGAGACTGTGCATGCAGCCACTACGTACTCATCTGCTTTGCAGTGAGACAGGTTTTCATTACCGTGAGTTTTTGCAATTTGTCAGAAAAATGAGACAAAAGAATCAAGAAACGAATCAACTTCAAATATTTAACAAAACTAAAGAAAACACCAACGGAAAGTTATGATTTGTTACATCAAGTTTACGGGGAAGATATTTTGTCAAGAACTCACAAGTTTGAATGGTATAAAAGATTTTTAGAAGGAAAAGAGAATGTGGAAGATGAACAACCAGGCTGTCCAGTAACCATGAAAACTGATGAAAATGTGGACCAGGTAAGGACATTAATTAGAAGTGAACATCACTCACTAAGCATTAGAATGGCTGCATCATAATCAATATAGACAAAGCAAGAGACATATTTTAGCTGAAATTTTAGGCATGAGAAAAGTGTTTGTCTATGCCAAGATGGTGGCAAAAATTTTGAATGAAGATCAAGGAATAGAATAGACCAAATTTCTGAAAACGTTTGGAAAAAAAAAAAAAAAAAAAGAGGAAGATTCAGACTTTCACAGTACAGTCAGTCCTCATATAGCACGATAGTTGTGTTCCTAGAAACACTCGTGCAATGCAAAATCGTCCAATATAAACAGGCCCTATGGGAAAAATAGGGTTATGTGCCGACCACCAAATTTTGAACACACATTTGTAACCAAAACATTACCAAACACAATAAATAATCGTAACAAAATACTTACCTATTTTATTACGACTATTACGTAATAAAATATTGCTACTGCTTTTGCTTCTATCGTAAGCAAACTTGTTTTTTGTTTGATTTTCTATCCAAACAGATGACAGCCACTCCATCTCTTCCAATTCTTTGTCTTAATCTAATGGATTTTAATTACACTGAGTTGTTCCTGCTATGAAAGTTGTTTTTATTTTCTCTGCATTCTTTGTAATTCTTGGCGTTACCTCATTTAGGCCTGTAGCACGTGCAATATCAAATAGTCTTTCATTTCGCTCAAAGCGTTTCACAATTTCATATTTTTTTTCTCTATCGACAGAGGTGGACTGGCGATAAGCCTTACCGGGGAAACCCCAGTGGGCCAGAGGTCGGGGTGATTTTGGTAATAGCATGAGGCCACTACAAATTTTCCCGGGTAAGAATCTTTGACCCAGTCCACCTCTGTTTATCGATATTGCTTTTCTTTTTCTCTCTGAATCTGCAGTGTCTTCACTTGGACGCTTCCTTTTCACACATTTTAAGTATTTTGCTCATTTTTAGGGAATAAAGCACAATTACAAAACGAGGAGGCATGCTTGATACACATAAACAAAGCTGCACGCGTGTGGCAACTGAATAAACAGCACCGTAAAGGCTATAAACTGTTATACACTATTAACACCTCATATTTTACTAAAGCACATTTATGGGGATTACTACCATAAAACAATAAAAACAATTTCCAGTTGCATTTCTGCTAGTGGAATCTGGTAGTAAACTCGATCTAATTGCATTTGCGATTATACCGATAGCTGGAATTATGTTAGTTTTTATGTTATTATGGTGAAATGTGTTTCCCCTTCACTGATATAAAAATCATAAATACATTTTCAGAATCTTCTCTTCATTCCTAGCATGTTGCGTTCAGTTGGGGTGATTCTGCGTTCGACTGCCATTTCTTGTAAACACAAAGGCGAATCATGCATAAGCGAATTCGGTTTGTGTTATATAAGATATTGTTCCCCTATTTATAAATCGTGTATGATCGAATTCGTGTAGTGTAAACACATGTTATACGAGGACTGAGTACTGTAATTATTTGCAATGAAAGCTGGCTGTTCCAATATGATCCAGAAACTAAAAGACAGTCAATGCAATGGAAGACAAAGCAATCTACTGCACCAAAAAAAGCAAGAATTTCAAAATAAAAAATGAAAAACATACTTCTTGTTTTCTTTAATATTAAAGGAATTATTATGGCTGAATATGTACCACCAAATCAGATTGTCAAACCCTCTGTGTTCAGTTTTGGGCCAAAAAGCAAATCCTGCAAAGGAATGTGCACCCTGTTCACCAGAGCTAGCCTCTTGTAACTTTTTTCTCTTTAATAAACTAAAAAATGTGCTTAAGGGGAGCCCACTTTCAGTCCACTAAAGACGTTCAGAAAAAAAACGACCAAAGTGTTAAAAAGGGCATACAGGAAATGACTTCCAGAAATGCTTCTGTGCTTGGAAGAAATGTATAGAACTGTGTGTATGCAAGCCCACAGCAATTATATTGAAGGGAATAACTTGTAAGGTATGACATATTTCATTATATCTATTTTATTGTAACACTTTCATTATTTAATAACCATGCCTTGTATGAGTGAAGATTAAAAACTAATGCTGCCTTACATAACTTTTGAAGAGAGAAATCAAAAATAAAAATGCACTTACATATAACAAATTTAATGCATAATTTTTCTACAAACACCCAACCTAACTTTATACAATTTTGTGCTTAACTTGTTTCTGAATGCCATTCAAGTAAAATGCTTTCAGCCAAGAGGTCACCCATCTTTCCACATTACTTTAATTTCAAAATTTTATCTGTTACCTTGAAAATGTTTTATAAAACTTGGGGAACAAAATAATAATAATAGTAATAATAAAATAAAATATAATCAAGTTGCATGGGGATAATCTCATCTGCAAGCATGATGTGGAATATTATCAAATCTCAATGTTTCGTGGCTGTGTGGCTTTTTTTTTTTTTTTGAGCATATACAGTGTTTCAATACACACTAAACTGATTGTGATCCCTGTTGTTTATCAAAAATCAGTGAAACATTTCCAGCAGTCAAAAATGCAACTGCACACTGTTTAAGCAGATTCATTCAAACAAATGTCTCCAGCTAAAAGTGTAACTTGTAAATGAACACACAGAAGCACTATTCTAATGCACTAACTAGAAACCATTAGCTACATAGAGAATCAAATTACAACTTGCGGTGCTACCTAAAAACTAAGGTTACGAACCAGGTATGACCTTTCATCCCATCTTCATAATATACAGTAAACCCTCGATTTAACAGACCCTGACATAACAGATTTCAGATTTAACAGACCGGACAAATAATAATATAGTAATGTACATATTAATCTTGACCATATTATTTTTTTTTAGATTATACAAAACTTCGCTGTTATTACTAATTAAAAATTAATAATAATTACCTATTTCCACATTATTATTTTGATAATTACCTACTTTTACTTTTATGATCAAATTCAGAAAATTGTAGTCAGGAAATTGTTTTTTATTCTTTCTGAAAACGTGTTCAAATAGCTCTTTTCCCAGATTACAGATAAGAGCAGGTGGTGACTTCAAGCTGAACATGACTCGGGACACTAAGCTGCAGGTCTACCAACTCGCTTTGTTTCGGTCTCAGTCTGCCTCAAGCTATCGTGCGGTCAGGGTGTTTCTGTGATTTCTGAAGTGTGACTTTATTTATTAAATAATTTTGCAATCTTTACAATTTAAAATGACTTCAAGTGATAGAGGAGTTAAAAGAAAGCGTGTGAACTTAAATGTGGCGCAGAAATTAGAGCTAATTGAGAAATTAGAACAAGACTTCTCAGTAGTAAGTGTTTGTGAAATTTACGATTTGTAAATCAAAAGCCAAATTGCAACATTTTTCTTTAAAATAACAGTGTAGATAGTTTTTTTATATTAAGAACAATAAAAAATGCCCCCCCCCCCAGGTTACATTCAATTTAATGGACTTTCGGCATTAACCTTTCTCCCCTATTAGTCCATTAAATCGAGAGTTTACTATAATGTGCAGCTGAATTTTTCCCTGATGACTCTGGTGTGGTTACTGATGAAAAAGGCGAAAGTTACCACAAGGATATAACACAACAATGATAACTTATTACTCAAGTACAATTACCCATAGTGATTGTACCACTGATTTTTGCAAAGCAAATGTGAAATTGTACAAAAGAAAAAGAAATTTTATTTCATTAAATTTTTAGCCAATTTTGTTTTATAAATAATGTTTTCACATAATGAAAGAGTATGCTTCATTAAAGAATAAAAGCTTCTCTTTTAAATTATTTTATTTCAGATACATACATAATAAATGAATATTTACTTACGCCTTGCATAAAATAAGAGTTAAAAAAATGAGGGAGTTAGGGGTGGGTTACAACAACTTCTTCCTGCTTGTCACTTTCAAAAAAAAAAAAAAAAAAAGGATCACCACTCAAATTTCAAACACCACTTTTTCAGACATTTACTTGTCAACTACACTTGGATGAAGTTGCTATACACAGGTGCTGTTTACAGACACAATAAAAATGTTATGTCAGCCTATATGCTTTACTTAAAAACTGTGCGACCAAAAAAATTCATTTCCAAAAATTGCTAATTTGGTTAAATAATAGGAACAGGCAACTCAAGCAAATTTCCCATGCCATAAATTAATTATACTATACAACCTTGCCTTAATTCTAAACCAACTGTATATGCTGAATGTTACAGTATTCCCTTTTGAAGTTTGACGTGGCAAGTACTTTTATCTCAGGCAAAATATCCATCCTACACATCAGTAATAGAGGGAAGTACAAAAATCAGCTGCATTTCTTATTCAGTTCTGTTATTTTCTGCTTCAATTAATATTGCAACGGTACTGTAAAAAGTATCTTTGTGATCTTGCATGGGGTGTAACTATGACTTATAACACTTTTTATAGGATGATGCCTTTTGAGATCCTAAAATCTAATTTATCAATGACCTTTTGAAACTCAACCCATTTGGACTCCTTTAATTACAAAAAATTGCAAGTATATTCACAGGAAGCCAAATGGATTGTGTTCTAAAAGGTCACGATAGCAACATTATCAGAACAAACTTTCTTTGTAACTAAAGCAGAGAGAAATGAAAATGCAGTGTGCAATGCAGTTGACTTATTCAGATGCAAGTTTATTTGAATTTTCAATACGAGAAGAGTAGAGAAGTCTTACCCTCTTGCTAACTACTTAACTAATGGTTTGAATCAGAGCAAGCAAATGAAAGTTTGAATGAAGAAATTTTCATTCAAACTTTCAGTACTCCTTTACCAAATAACGGAAATGAAAAAGAGCTAGGAGTACTAGTGCTTTCAGATATGAAGCTCTCTGAGCAGTGCAGAGAGGTTGCCAGGACAGCTCATGAGATTTTTTCCAATGATATAAGGGAGGTGATTATCCCTTTGTACAATGCCATGGTTAGGCCACACATTTTATACAGGTCAGGTTTAGAGGCCTCATTTTAGGAAGGATGTAGATCCACTGGAACAGGTTCAGAGAAGGGCAACAAGATTGGTGAAAGGAACAAAAGGGTGTGCTTAACAAGGAAGGCTCAGTTCTGCAAATTGCAGCATCTGGAGAGTATGCAACCATGAGGTGCATCTGATTGAGGAGTTTAAGACCCTGAATGGATTGAGTAAGCAAAATATTGATGGCATTTTCCTCTTGCTGAGACTACACATATCGGGGGATTAAATTCAAATTGAGCAAGAATGCTGCAGGATAGATGAGCATAAATTTGCTCTTGGCCATTAGGTAGAAGATTGTAAGAACAAACTTCCATCTGTTGTTAGACAAATTCTTGGAGGGGACCAGTGAGGTAGGTTGGTTCTTTTTTTTTTTACTACCCCTCTCAGAGCCTTATAAACCTCAATCAGCTTCTTCGCTAAAATACCTGGTTGTCAAGCTCTACAGCCCACATAATTGTTGTTGTCTTGTTGATCTCATAATGTCTTGTTGATCTCAACCATGTGATTTGCCTGTCTTTGGACCCTTTCAAGAAGCTCAGTCTTTTTTCAAGTGAGGTCTCCATAACTGAACACAGTATTCCAAATGCCTTATACAGATTATCGCCTCCCTATCTTTACATGATGTTATTTGATAAATCATCGAGAGGGCACCATGGTCTTTCCATGCCACCTGTTTATACTGTTCAGAAAATTTCGTACCACTGATTTTTGGGCTTTTATTCTCCAAGTGTAAGACCTTGTATTTTCCTGCATTAAAGACTAGCTGCCCCTTTCTGACCATTGTCAAAGCCTGTTCAAGTCATCCTGAAGGAGTGTTGCTTGGCATTGAACATTAAAGATTCCCCCAATTTTCAGTCATCTGCAAATACTGACACACCCTTCATCCATGTTGCTCATAAAAATCAGAAACAACAGTAGCTCACGAACCAAATTTTTTCAAAAGAACCCTAACATTTTCAAAATTTTCCATTAAGTATACTGAACGGATTACAGAAAAAGATGCATACTTGTTTCCATTATGGAGCACTCGTTTAAGGCTGTTTGTTTGTTATTTGGTTTTAAGAACATTAGCTACTAAGGCCATATTGCTCCGGGGATATGTGGTGGTCATTCCCTAACCTTTCCACATCCTCCGTATTTGGTGGTCACAGGCTCGAACCCCAGTCTAATCAAGAAGCGTATGCTACGCACTGCTGCTCCTGCCCACCTGGCTACAAATGCGCCTTGTTTGAGGCTTTATTTCGATAAGTCATGATGGTACATGTTCAAGAAGAAATGGTGGGGTGGTACTACCAGTCCATGGAAGTGTGGACTGGTGGTACTACCAGTCCACATCTCCATGGAAGTCCATGGAGGTGTGTCTATTTGGCTGAAATAATGTTGTTGTTGTTGGGGGGAGCTTGTTCTTCACATTATAATTGGCTACATTTATGAAAAAATGGCTTCAGTAATTAATGAGGTTCTCTCACATTAATTACTGCTGAAGTTCTCTATGTACCCTTAGAAGGGCAAATTTTATGCCTCTTCTTTTTTTTTTACGTTTCCATAATCATATGCCCTCCACACATATACGACAAAATTTATGGCAGGCCTACTTTTAATATGGTCATAATATTTAATTGCAAAATATGCGGTATATACATTATTCACAAATGATGTTAGCATTAGCATCAGCCAAAAAAAAAAAAAAAACCCTCCCATTTCATCCCTCCATTCATTCCAAATGCCTGTCCAGCTCAGCCTTAAATTTATTTAGGCTTTAGCTTCCACAACAAAAGATGAAAGCCTGTTCCACCAATCAACTACCCGCTGGCTAAAGGCAAATTTCTGCACCTCTATTCTACAACTATCTTTCCTCAATTTGAAACTGTGGCCCCTCAGGTTCTTAGTCTGAGCAAGACGAAGAATCCCATCAGCATTCAGCTTGCTCAACCCATTCAAGGCCTTATACACCTCAATCAGATCACCTCGCAGGTGCCTACTCTCCAGGCACTGCAATTTGCAGAACTTAAGCCTTTCTTGGTAAGAGCATCCCTTTGTTCCCCTCACCATATTGTTGAGGGGGCACAGTTTCAAACTGAGCAAACTTCATATTTGGCTGCACAATTGCCCCCAGGTCTTTTTCACTTTCCACTTCCCTGAGTACCACCCAGTTGGTATGTTTCTCTTCGGCTATTGCTACCCATATGCAGTACTTTGCATTTGTCAATGTTAAACTCCAGTTGCCACTTCTCAGCCCATTTTCCCAACTTATCTAGATCCAGTTTGAATAGTATACTGTCATTATAGTCGTTAACAACCCTGCCAACCTTTGTATCATCTGCAAACGTGGACATTAAACCTTATATACCTTCATCAATATCATTGATAAATATACAAAACAACACCGAACCCTGGGGAACTCCACTAATAACATTTGTCCACGAAGAGCAGTGTCCATTGATTACCACTCTGTTGTCTCCCACTCAACCATCCCTTTATCTATTGTAGCAGCTTATTCTTGATGCCATACCTCTCCAATTTGTTCAGCAGTCTTCCATGTGCAACAGTATCAAAAGCATTCCTGAAATCCAAGAATATGATATCAAAATTATTTTTGGCATTCAGTTCCTTTGTGACCACATCATAGTAAGCAATCAAATTGGTCAGACAAGACCTCCCCCTTTGACAAACCCAAACTGTATCTTAACTATTACTGCATTCTTGTCTAGATGATCCTGCAATGCTTCTTTAACCAGTGATTCCATTATTTTAGTATTAGTAATGGCCACATGGTGCAAGGAAGCCTATGGCTTATGCTGCACCAGCCAAAAAAAAATAAATAATAATAATAATAAAATAAAATAACAAAAAATACATAAAATAAAATAATAAGAATAAAAACAAATTAATAATAAGAAGAAGAAAATTTGTTTCTTCATCATTCTTACAGTGGCAAGGCACTGTAAGAATGATGCCTCCTGCAAGCATTGTGGAGGTTGAGATCACTCTTTTAAGGAGTGTTCAAAGATTGCTGATCCTTCTTGCTTTGTGAACTGCTAGAGGAGTAAGCTCCACTCTCAGCAGAGAGTGGAGCTTTCTCCAATCCGCAGAGAACAAACCCTCTGCAGAGAACAAATCCTATCCTGAATTTGATTGAGCATTAGATATTGTTTGACAAAGGACAGCGTATGAGTAGTTACTCATTCAGGGTGTTCTGGGGGTGAGATGATGCAGTGGTTCACCCGGAGTTGAGTTAATGCCGATTGCATGGATTGAGACTGACATAGTGCCAGGAAGGAATTATTTGTCATGCTTAAGATTTTTGCATGTTGTATGTCTTGGTGGGGGGGGGGTACCATCCTTGTGTTGCAGTCCATTATGACTTAATAGGACTTTAAAGTTGTTATTAGACCTGTGCTGACTGTCCATCAGGTTAGATCAAATGAAGACATATATGTTGTAGAAAGCTGGGATAGTAGTGACTGACATCATGGTGGTGGGGTGTGACACCCCCATCAAGAGGCCAAAGATTGCTCTCTTTCTGATTGAATCTTTTATCTTTTATTTTTGCATTTAAGTTGACCCAGGGATTGTGGTCTCTGTTTACAGCTGTTACATAATACACTGATATTGTTTGATTGAGCCACTATGAACAGATGTCTCCTATTCTGAATATGTGTGGAAACACCTTGGGGGGGGCATATAGGTATATCGGTTCACTTAAATACCAGACAGTGTCATCCCAACAATGAAATTTAGAAGAGGCAATGATGATCTATGGCTGTTTTTCATGGCCTGGGACCACTGGGTGTTTTGGACAAACCATGAATATTAAAGCCTATCTAGACATCATCCTGGACATTAAAGTGTTACCTACATTGTAGCAGCACATCAGGGAAGGCCCACACTCATATCAGCAGGGCAACACTCAAAGTCATGCTGCTCATATCATGAAGGGCTGGTTTGAAGATATAAATGTCAAAAAGTTGGACTGACCAGCCCAGAGCCCTGATCACACAATCCTACAGAGAACCATCTAAGATGAATTGGATCATTGAGTGTATATATGAGGTTGTTGTTATTTTGTTATTTAGGAGCATTAGCAACTAAGGCCATATTGCTCTAGGGATATGCAGTGGTTATTCCCTGAACTTTCCACATCCTCCGTATTTGGTGGGCACGGGCTCGAATCCCGGTCTAATCAAGAAGCATGTGCTACACTCTGCTGCTCCTGCCCACCTGGCTACGGAGGCGCGCCGTATATACGAGGAGAGACTGCCCAAAAAACAGAGCTGAATTGGTTGCCTCTTTGAAGACCTAATGGTGGAAAATATCAGAGGACATTTACAAAAAACATTGTGGAGAGTGTTCCATGGAGACTAGATGCTGTCATAACAGTTCAAATGTCTAGAATAATAATGGTCAGATTATTAGATTTTACTGGTTAGATTTTAATGAAATTTGGGAAGGCTCAACAAATCATCCTTAAAGAGGCAAATATAAATCATGAAAATCCATTCACTGGGAGTGAGTCAAGTTATTGCGTATGGTTGGACAAAGAAATAGTAATTGCCAGATTCATTCAGATTGGCTCAATTTGAATGAAATTTTGGAAAGATCTGTTGAGCCATCCCAAAGAGCCAAATATAAAATTTTATGAAAAATCTATCCATTAGGAGTAGAGTTATATGTACATACATGGTAAAGACAACAGACACTTTAAATAACATGCCTAAAAAAATCAGAGATGAGGGTTTTGTGATATATTAACAATATTTTACTATGAATTAAGAAATATCCAAGATACAGAACTGTCTAAAGCAATAATTTTCAAAGAGTGTTCTGCAGAACCTCAGAATTACGTAAAGAGATCCCAGAAATTCTACTAATGGTCAATTAATTTTATTAAATCTGTACACACGTATTTCTGTATTTAATTTATTGTTAATTATTGCTATTTTTAAAGACATTAGGATTCCATGAAAACAAAAAATAGACTGACCATTATATCCATTAGGAGTAGAGTTTTTTTTTTTTTTTTTGATTTGGTAGTTGTTGGCGCATCGGCTTCTGTGGCCATATTGCACCTCCCAAGGTTTTTGCAGTACTTTGATCCAAGCCCGAGGCGGGAATCGAACCCGCGACCTTTGGGCTGCCGGGCAGGTACTTTACCCACTCGGCTAGCCCAGTCGGCAAGAGTAGAGTTATATGTACATACATGGTAAAGACAACAGACACTTTAAATAACATGCCTAAAAAAATCAGAGATGAGGGTTTTGTGATATATTAACAATATTTTACTATGAATTAAGAAATATCCAAGATACAGAACTGTCTAAAGCAATAATTTTCAAAGAGTGTTCTGCAGAACCTCAGAATTACGTAAAGAGATCCCAGAAGTTCTACTAATGGTCAATTAATTTTATTAAATCTGTACACACGTATTTCTGTATTTAATTTATTGTTAATTATTGCTATTTTTAAAGACATTAGGATTCCATGAAAACAAAAAATAGACTGACCATTATGCCCCATCTCAACAGAGGACCACAAGGCCAATAATGGTCAGGGAATCGCTGCATTTCTAACGCTAAACAAATCGCCACAAAGGCGAAACGATCGCAAGATCAGTCCACCACACCGATCCCCAGATCGAACCGTCAATGCAGGGAATTGAACAGCGGTGGTCCTGATACAGCGAAAATCAAAAATAGAACAGACTATTTTTTATTTTTGTTTTATTTTGTTTTATTGTGAATGGTTTAAATCTCTGTTTGGTGATATTTCACATAAATTTGGACCTGGTGCCCATCAGAGGGGGCACCGCTAAATTTCTATTTAATTGGCTTAAATTTCAATGAATTATTATTCGTATAATTAGATTTTCTAAATTATTAGAGTTTCCGTTGCAATATATTTTTATTCTTGTTACCTTTCTCTTCCCTCCCTGTTAGATTTGAATCTAGGTTTAAATTTGTTTTTTCACTCTTGTCTTGCCGTACTGCTGACATTTTTTTAAACCTTATTCTAATTTATATGACTATATTTCAAGCATCATGTAGAGGAATATGCTTTTTGCTGCCTCTGATGTGTGCTGTACCCTCTTTTTATTAAGTAATACTTCTTTTCCAACATTATTTAAATATATATAGATATATATAATATTTCTTTTTTTTTTCTTATATTATTTCTTAACCTAATATTTTAGGTTAGGTCACTAAATATAAGGAAACCGTTTCTATTATTTCCTAACCTACAATTTAAGGTCGGGTTACGAAATATAAAGAAACCTTTTCCTTTTTTTGTAACCAAACCTAAATCAACAGTATAGTAAAAACATTCATGAACTCCAAAAATCTGCTTTTAATAATGAGAAAAAACATAATGAAGAACATAAAAATGAACAGAACGAAACTTTTATTAATTTAGTTTTCATCAAAAAATCAACCAAAGTTTTATTTTCCTTACAAATTTCTTCCATCTTTAAACGATTCATCGCTACTATTACCTGTTTACCTTTCTTTACTCATAAATACACATTATAATGCCAACCAATGACTACACAGTAGCTTATCCTCGTCACGTCCACCACCACCAATCATTTTATTGTTTGCCACGCCTACTTGTCAATCAATATCATTTCATCGTTTGCTACGCCTACCTGTCAATCAACATCATTTCATCGTTTGCCACGCCTACCTGTCAATCAATATATCCTTATCGATTTTGGCTCCAGACCGACAACACCTACCGTCTTTTTACTACCTAACATCAAGCGAGCAGCGCTAGAGTCCAGTGTCAGGAAACTAATTTTCCGCCTAAGTTATCCAATGTTTCTCGTCGTTCTCGTGTTGGTTTTCTTTACCTTAGCCCAGATTTCCAGTAGGGACGACATTCCCATCCCTACATATGAACATTCATTTTGCAGGTGTAACTCTTCAAGGTCACGCCTCAGGTGAATTCTGTCTATGGGGTGTTATAGCAATTCTCCCAACAGATGTGGCCCAGAGGATTGTTTCTCACAATTTGTTTCAATGAGAATGTCCCTGGAATACAGCCATATTACACATATGGAGGAGCCTGCCAATCCCTCTGAATAAAGAAAGGTGATCTTTTCTACAAACTTCTCTCTATTGAGTAAATGATCAGACAAAGGTGTTGAACCTGCTAGGGTTTCAGTTCTGGGTCTCTTTGCTGAAGCGACTGTTTCACAGTCGTTTTCTGGTAGTGACCACGGTAGGTTCCAAAATGAAAAGTTTAGATTAATAAGATTCACAGAGGTCTTTATTTATTTATTATTTCTTTTTCAATGTCTAGCCTCCCACCCACCATGGAGTGCAAGAGGATGTCCACTACCCAGCAAGCAATAAATGCACTGGTGGGAATTCTGCATTCAGCAGTAGGATGCCAAGCTATACAAAGCACCATAACTGCATCACCGCAGCCTGAATCTTGTCCTTTGGACTATGAGGATAGGGAAATTGTATTAACAGGGCTGACCCTTACATGTGAACTCCATTAGCCGACTGATCGCTTATGGATATTATTGCAAATTCTTGATTTAGCTACCTGTCATATTAACCCTCTAACAGGGGCGTCCTTACTTAAAGTCACAACAGACACATTTCAGTCTTCGTGATACCAAGGAAATGTTTGAAATAAAGGCAATCAATTAATTTAAATTTGGGCATTTCTTAATGTATTCATTATCTTTACAATAATAAGAAGAAATAATATACATTTAAGATTTAATTCAATGTCATCATCACAACAGCTAGCAAATATTTTCATAAGCATGTAAATACAAAAAAAGAGATATCTTATGAAATACCAATTAGGAATATATTGCAAAGGTATATTTTTAAAGTTTTAAAATAAAAATTTGAATAAAATTCTGTATTCTTAGACTTTTCTTTAAAATAAGTATTTTAAAATAAGTTTTTCTTGATATGCTTCATTTTAAAAATATTTAAAATTTACAGAATATGAGCCAGATAAACTCCCATCAGTTTCCTGCACTTGATTTAATTTCCACAACCAAGTGCATTAGATGTTTTTTTTTTTTTTATGCAGATGCTGTATATAGGCTTGTTTCCTTGCATCATTTGTCATTACTATATATAAATCAGATCACAAATAATACTTGACAATATGAAATCAATAACCTTGGATGCTGATGTAATAATAAAGAATTAATATTTTATTTTTTAGCATTGTGGACAATAACAATGGGCTCATGCAGAACTGAAGTGTAGATAAATTTGGAAATTGTGTCATATCAACAGTCCACTAGTTACAACGGTATTTCGCATGCTAGACTAACACTAGTAACAAGCTAACACTAGTAACAAAAAAACAACAAAAAGTTTTATAAAAATTAAATTAAGAATTCCAATAACATGGAACATGTCCACTAACAAAGTAAAATAACAGTCAACCAAACACTTGTTATCTGAATTATGTTATCCACCAGACAATTATAATCCAACTAAAACACTTCAAACAGAAATAATGACATGTAAAATATGAAATCAAAGACCAAAAATAAATTAAATATTGGATGGCGAGTGTTTAGTGGGGTTTTACCACACTGCCCTTTTTTAACATATATTTAAATATAAGTCTGGTAAAAAGAAAAATTCTATCAAAATTAATAAAAATTTGTGAAAAATCAAATTTTCTTTCATGATTTTTAAAGAAACCTGATGTGATGGAAGCAAATGGAAGTCATTTTTTTCAATCAGCATTAGAAAATGATTCAGAAACACCCTTTACTAAGAAAAGATCAGTGAATTTTTTTTTCAAAAGGCAGACCAGAACTGTAATCTTAAAGCAAGTACTCAAGGTAAAAAACATGGAAAATGTTCATATACAGTTGCATCATATGCTTTTAATATCTGAGTGAAAGGTGACACCCCTATCCCTTGCAAGCATGTGCAATGCTCTCACACCCCAATTAGAGTTGGAGTCCATACACTTCACTGCTTATGGATTGATAGTCATACATATTTGCCATAAAACAATGTTATTACTAGATTTATATTCATTTACAGCCCTATGCTGACTGCTAGTTCCACATATTTTTCAAGTGTTTATTCTATTTTCTTACATTTCTATATATTCACAGCTAACTAACTAACCAATCACATGTCAATTTAATTTTTTATGGATCATAACATCAGATCACAGTCAAACTCATTTCTGTATCTTACTATTAATTCTAAGAATTTATTTAATAGCCAATTTATACAAACATAACTAGTTAATTTCCATGCAGTTTTACATATGAGGTCTATTCAAAAAAGTATTCATGCTGCTAAGATATAGTGACAATAATTATACTTAAGGGATGGGCAACTTAAATCTCCTTTGAAAGTGTGTTTTCCTAACGCGGCAACAACAACAACCCACTTAGCACAATTAATGAAGGTTGCTGGACTTTAGATTTCAGCAATTTCATATCTGGACATGGCCTTCATTGTTTTGTACACTTGCTGGTTGTTGGGTTTTTCTCCTTTTTTTTTTTTTATAAGGTGAAGAAATTTTCCACTGCAATGACTCCTATTTAATTTCAGGATCATACCTATAAACTCATCTCATCAATAGTTATGACACATTTCAAAAATATATATTCATCAGTTGCCCTGTTAAAGAAACTGAAATTTGCCTCCCATTAATATAGGCTGTGACAAAAACTTTGCAAAAATGCACCTCACATTGAAAGCTGAAAGAAAATAAAATTACATGATCCAATATAAGTGCAAGTTTCTTTAGCAATTCCACAAATAGTTAATCTTTAGACACTTCATACCAAAGTTCACACTAAGGATACAATTTCATAATTTTTCAAAGTAGTGGGACAGCCAGATTGCAAATCACTTTTGACAGACTTCCTACCCACTTTGAAATAACAATGCCCCTCAAAAACCTTGTACACAGCCCACTGCAGAATCCTCATACAATATTTTAAGAAGATCTGATGTTGCACTTGTGGTTTGTCCAATTTTATTTTACGAATAAAGCAAAATTTAACTCACTCACTTCTATGCACTCTGACATGTTGTAAGAAGATGTGAAAACATGTACAATCCAGATACTTTTTGAACACGCCTCATAAAACAGCTTTATCAAGGGTGTCATCTAAATTAATAAAATAACTGTGCATCAAAATTATAACAAAACTCAGCCAATTAAAATTAAAAAAATAATTTAATTTTACCTCTATTTTCCTGAAGGGTGGATTAGTAGATGTTAGTTTCTTCAGTGGTATCTTCTGATGTGGTGGAAGTGGTATTGCTGGTGGTACAGACATTGCAACTGGAGTCATCATCTAGAATTAAGGAAAAGTTCTGTTATCAACAAGTACAATGAAAATGTTATAAGTAAAAAAAAAAAAAAAAAAAGTTTTATTAAATTGTCCGACTGCCAAGGAGGCAAGAATATACTAATCTGTGGTTAAATGTAAAAAGCTGCTAACACTGCCCATAAACTGACAGCTGATATTCTGTTTTATATTTATGTGAAAGGTGCAAACTACATATTTAGTAAATGTAACTGTATAGTAACAGCTACCTTGCTTGCTTGAGGCTATTTTGGCACATTGACAACTACGGTTGTGGGAAGCTATTTTGCTATGTTCACTGTACATTATATCAAATGTGCTCACAAACCAATGTGAGCTGAGGAACCCATTGTGTCTCAGATCAGCTAACTACCCATTCAGATGAAGAGAACATTAAAAATTCCCCCCGTCTCCAACAAAATTAAACCTAGCCTTCTCCAAAATAGTGACAAAATCCCTACACTGTCACAGGGAACAGAAATAGGCAGATTTTTTAATATGTACTTCTATTTGTTAAAAGTGATGCACACTGCCTAGAATATGAAATGTCCATACACAATAGTATCTTAAACTTAAGAAATGCACTAAAATCTAACACTTTCAATATCTTACAAACAATAAAAAAATGGATCATTACACATTACATAATCAGAAGATGGTGCTGATTCCGTGTTCCATAAACAAAATTTTCAGTAATCCAACAAAATTCCACATTGATGTATTCACTGATACAGCAGCAGCAGATACTCAGCAGCCACAATTTATAAGGGAACAAGCATGAGGTAAACTTATTCCTCATTCAGTGAGCTAGCCAGCAATGTCAGGGTTGCGAATTCATTAAGAATGTCTCAAAACCACCTGCCTGAAAAGATGCTGTGCAGAGAGAGCAACTGGTTGAGCCAGTTAGCTGTAGGTATGGAAGACCAATGATGCATGTTACACTCACCAACATCACAGAGTATCAGATGTTGGTGAGTGTAACAATGTTAAACTGGTGTACACACTAATAGATGTATCCAAGATGTACTGTTTATGGCTGAGTCTAGATTTGCTCAACAGAGTGACACTCATCTGAGAGGAACTAAGGACATGGTATTTTTCCAATAATGTCATGAAAAGAAACTCCTATAATAGAGAATTGTTGTGCTGGTGTTAGAAAGCTCCTTTTTGGCTGGGCATAACAATTTTTATATGCTTTCAAGGACTGCAGAGAGACACAAAGATAATAATCTATATCCCTATGTGACTCCTTATGCAGGTGAAAGATGGGATTTCCTCTTCAGGCCAATTAGGTCCAACCACCACAATGCAGACAGGTTGATAATTATCCAGAGGGAACAACACTGAGTATGGTACAAACAACCCAATCTCCTAATCTCAATGCTACAAGGCATGCCTGGGAAACTACTCCTGGGATGTAGTGCTACCTTCTAAGCACCTCAACAATCTCTTCAGTACCTTAGAAGTGTTCTAATGGACCACTGGAAATAATTACCATAATTAATGACAGATCCATTAAAAAATATACAGTAATGTGAGTCCTGTATTATAATAGAGAAATGTTTAAAGATTCAATGCACAAGGCATAATATCATATGGGTTTAAATTAACTATATAAAATTGGTGTAGATACACCATAGTTTACCCATAAATTAAACTACGTACATAGTGTGAAGGTATTGTTTTTTAATTGTATCTCATATTGTGGCTACCTTCACAACGAGATACCAAATATTGCACTACTTCAAATAACGCTTCTCTAGTAGAGAAGACTACTGTTATTCATTCTCAGTGGATACCACCACCACCCAGACAGTCACCGTTTTAAAGCTGTTGGCTTATCATCGGTGCCTGGGCAAGTATCGAGATCATACAAACATGACATCACAGTTGCGAAGTGGTCCACAATATGAGAGATGCCAAATGGTGTACAGAATGATACAATAAAGATAGATTCAATGCACAAGGCATAATATGATATGGGTTTAAATTAACTATATAATATCGGTGAAGATACACAATAGTATACCCATAAATCAAACTATGTATGTAGTGTGTAGGCATCGTTTTTTTAATTGTATCTCATATTGTGGCTACCTTCACAACAAGATACCAGGTATTGCACTACTACAAATAAAAACACTTCTCTAGTAGAGAAGACTACTGTTATTTATTGCCTTCACACTACGTACATAGTTTAATTTATGGGTAAACTATGGTGTATCTACACTGATATTATATAGTTAATTTAAATCCATATCATATTATGTTTTGCACATTGAATCGTCAAATATTGTATCATTCTGTACATCATTTGGCATCTCTCATAGGGTAGAACCACCATAATTGTGATGGCATGTTTGCATTATCTGGGTATCTGCCCACCCACCGATGATAGGCAAACAGCTTTGAAATGGTGCCTGTCTGGGTGGTGGTATCCACTGAGAATAAATAACAGTAGTCTTCTATACTAGAGAAGCGTTACTTCTTCGAAGTAGTGCAATACCTGGTATCTCGTTGTGAAGGTAGCCACAATATGAGATACAATTAAAAAAAACGATGCCTTCACACTACGTATGTAGTTTAATTTATGGGTAAACTATGGTGTATCTACACCAATCCAATATTATATAATAGGGAAAGTAGAATTTGCCAGATAGATTTGCCAATCTACTCGTATGCTAGTCATTACTATCATCTCCAAGTTTCAATTTATTACTGTTATAATGGGTTCCTACAATATGCTTCATTTTGTGGTATTACCCAAGTTTAGTAAACAGCATACTTAATGTCTATTAACAACTGAGTTTTAATCCAAGAAATAAGTAAAAAAAAAAAGAAAAAAAGTTGAATTTACATGTATTCCTTTGGCAGTAGGGAGTATCATCCATGGACATATGACATAACTAGTTACCAAAGCTTTTGTAAAACAGATTTACAAATATATAGTATCCACACTTGTAATACAAGTATTACAAATATAGTATCCACAAAAAAGTAACCCTGTACAATTAAAGACATAGAAGAATATTACCTGTAGAGTCCAGAACTGGACTCTACAGGTAATATTCTTATATTTGGTTCCAATCAAATGGTCACAGTGCAAACTATTTTAATTTCTAAGTATCATGAAAGAGTTATAGTATAGGAGTAACCAGTTGTAATAAAGGACAAAAATCCAGAAATCTAGAGGGCACTGGATTGCAAACTGGTGATATATTTTGAAACAAGTTTTGAAAAATAATTAAAAAATTAATTTGTTCAAATTGATATTATAATACTGATATTGAAAAATAAAACTATTTCGCACTGCAAACTGGTTTTATTGTTCAATATCATTTGAATAAATCAAGATAGATACTAAGTATAAGCTGAGAAATTCTTGATGGCTTCAAAATCAAAAAGTTTACCTTACATATGTAGAATAATTTCCTGATGTTCCATATGGAACATCAGGCTTCAAATACAGAGAAAACTTTTTTATATATTACCTGAAAAAATCCATCTTGTTCTCAGTTCATTATAAAGTGAGTGAAATTCAGAGATTATTGTATATCTGGTCAGCACTAGCATTTGTTATACAGAATTTTGTAGAACAAATCCATATGATGACACACCCAGAGTCCTCAGCTGGATATCATCATTCTTCTCTTTCTTGGTGATTTCCTTCTATTTCTTTCTCTCTCTCTCTCTCTCTCTCTCTCGCACACACACACACACACACACACACACACACACACACACAGTAACTCAGAAATTTTTTTTGGCTGGTGCAGCATAAGCCTCAGGCTTCCTTGCACCATATGGCTAATAATAATAATAATAATGACAATCTTGCATTTCTCAACGTTTATATTTATAGTTCTGACATATTTTTGTTGCACAACAGTCAAAGTGATATTGAATTGTTTTTGGTTTAATCTGAAGTGCAGATGATGGTACTGGTAATCACATAAAACCAGGTTTTATTAATTCTCACATAAAGAGTGCACATATGACTGAAATAAATAGGAATGAGTGCTATATTGTGGTATACAGGCATAACTGTTTTGGATCAAACAGTTACACATGCATATAATATTTCATTACATTGAAATATATGAAATTAAGCATCATCAGCCATGCCCTCAAAGTTCATTTTATAACATCAACTTATACATTCAATACGTTTTCTGACTTCCCAAGGCCCAAAACTAAGGGTTGATTTACACCGATGAGCCAAAACATTATGACTTTGATGCAAATCGAAGCAACTGCAGGTGAACTACGGCACATGCACAGATTGGGTCACAGTATAAAAAAACACGTAATACTGAGCTCCATTAATCATTGTTACTCTTGTTCTTTAGATGGGAAAGGCAAGCGGATTTAAGCGAATTTGACAAAGGCCAAATCGTAATGGCCAGACAACTGGGTCAGAGTATATCTGAAACAGCATGGCTGGTGGGGTGCTCACAGTCAGCCGTGGTTAGTACCTACCGAAAGTGATCCGAGGAGGGACCACTTTCAGTAGGTACTTAAGAGAACCACCAGGAAGGTGTTGGATGGCCACGGCTCGTCGATGCTTGAGGTGAGTGAAGGCTCTCCCGGATGATACATGTAAACAGAAGGGCAACTGTGGTGCAACTGGCCGGTAATTGGAATGCTAGTGACGGGAGTAATGTGTCACAAACACACAGTACATCGAACCTTGATGAAAATAGGACTGCATAGCCGCAGGCCACTCCAAGTGCCCATGCTAATCGCGGTTCACTGGCGACAGCACCTATAATGGCACACGAGCATAGAAACTGGACCTTGAGTGACTGTATGAAGGTCGTCTGGTCCGATGAATCAGATTTCCTGTTGCACCATGTGGACAGCCGGGTACGTGTGCATCGTTTACCTGGGGAAGTGATGGCACCTGGAAGCACCATGAGACGAAAATAAGCCGGTGGCAGCTGTGCCATGCTTTGGACGATATTCTGCTGGGATACATTGGTTCCAGTCATCCATGCACTAGACAATCTGATGTCTACCACCTACCTAAACATCACTGCTGATCAGGTACACCCTATCATGGCAACGGTGTTCGCCTCTGGCAGTGCCATCTTTCAGCAGGATAATGTGCCATGCCACACAGTCCGGATTGTTCGAGAGTGGTTTGCGGAACATGAGGAAGACTTCCAGATATTGCCCTGGCCTCCAAATTCCCAAGACATCAATCCCATCGAGCATTTGTGGTTTGTGTTGGAACAGCAACTCCAATCTGCGGCGTCTCAACTACGGACCTTACATGAGTTAAGTGTTGGCACCAGATAACACATGACACATTTAGAAATCTTGTAGCATCCATGCCTCACTGGATACGAGCTGTTTTGGCTGCATGTGGAGGACCAACATCATATTAGGTAGATGGTCATGATGTTTTGGCTCATCGGTGTATACTCCAAGTCAACTTTTACTCAAGTATCAAATGAAACTTAACTTTGTGAAAATAATTCTTTTCTTAAAACTGGAAAGTGATAAAATAATGTGCACATCAACCTGCAGGAAGTGTAATCTGCCTTTCTTTTCTTAAAGAATTACAAATTATTCTACTGATAATAAATTATTAATAAATATCATACTTTATTATTTTACTGAATTGAAAATGGTGATCTATTAATTGATTTGCTAAAGCCAATTAAAAATTTTGGAAAAAAAAAAAATAATAAGTGAGAAAAATTAATAATAATTATAAAGAATGTTCTTATATTTTTTAGACTAAGATAACTGATCCCCTAGATTGAAACTCAAATGCTTCATGGCATTTGGCAGTTGCAACATGAGTGTCTATATTTTTATTAGCTCTTTGTGTTAAGCTGGCTAAATCAAACCTCTACAGCAAGATCATTCACCTGTTGCAAGCACATAACAGACCCCATGTGGGAATGGGAGTTACCTTCAAGAAAGGTATACCTGGCATCTATTAAATGCCAAACAATTTGTGATATAATTCATATTATATTGAAATTACAACAGAAAATGCAGTATCGCCAGTTATATAATATTAGTGGAGAAAGTTATGTGGGAGGAACTGACTTTATTTACAAATTTTAAAAAAATTAAAAGAAAAAGTTTAAAAAGTAGCACCTGTCAAATGTTAGTAACAGAAGATTAAAGAAGGCATTTACTGAACAGGCATCTTTCCTCGGTGAATACATTTAATAATCATCCATAGTTAAATAATACTGAATGCTCCATAACTGCTAAATTATCTCCAGTAGAAGAGTTATGAGGTATTTTGTTTACGAAAATTATTTGGAAATGCTATTAAAGTTTGGAAGAAAAAATGTAAACTTTGTCACTTCGGTCAACAAATTCATAATAAAAAATTTGTAATTAAAACAAATTTATAATAATAATATTTTTTGTAATAAAAGCAAAAAAGTGGTATCATACAGATGCCACACAAGTGCCACTGTTAAAATTGAGGTGTGAGTAACAGAACACTGAAACTGTGGAAAGTTAGGGGAGGAGGAGGTTAAATTGGCAGAGGATGATCTGGTTGCACAACTGCCAACTTTTGGCTTTAAAAATACTGGAGCTCAATCACACATTTGTAAGCAGGATGCAAACAGGAGTTTTTTAGGACAAAATAAATGAAAAAACAAGATTTTTCACAAAAAGGAAGTTTTTTTAAAGTTTACACTGCACTAGAAATTAAATTTTACTGTAAAAATACACATTTCATATTAATAGTACAACCACAAGAACACTGGAAAAAAATCCTGTGGCTATATTATTAATATGAAATAAAATATTAATGGTAAGCGTTTAAACATTTGCTTACCTAACATATTTCTGTCTCGGATTTGTGTTTGAATATTCTGTTAGACATTAACTGATTTTAATTGCTTCAAGAAAGACACTGTTGAAACTTTTTCCCAGTGTTGCAAGAGTCTTAAATCCAATTTTTTTCATAGCAAAAAAAGTTTTATTTATAAATGCTTCAAGAGAACATCTGAACTCAGTTTGTTTTGCTAAACTAGCTGAATACACTCTCACATTTGGCACTGCTAGAAGGAATTTTTAAAATGCCAAGCATTACTTTGGTAATATGTTATATTTCAAGTTTCCTTGCATACTTTCCAGATTCCCAATCACTACACATCACCTGACAGAAGTGATGCTGCAAAATATCAATTTCTTTATCCCTAATGTCACCAAGAAATACTGAAAACTGTACACAAATTTCAAATTTTGAAAATGATGTTAAAGTTTGGAAGAAAAAACAAACTTCAGTCAACAAATTCATAATGATGAAATGTGTTAACTCAGCATTGACAAGAACATTATTCAATGGGAAACTTGTGCAGCCATAAAGCATAAAGTACTTCCACACAGAGGAAAAGAACAGAAACTTCTCTTATTTGAGAATCTCCACAACTTTGGCAGTACAAAATGCCTGTGACTAAGTCAGAATCACCCTACTGGTTTAGTCTGTTGTAGTAATTAATCCCTAAAATGGAAATGGTAGATTTGAAATTGTTAGAAAATTAAATTTTAATATAATATTCTTCAATATATCTAGGAGTAATGATCTCAACATGTGGATGCAAGATAGACTAGATTCAAGAGCAAAACAAAAAGCAACCTGCTTTATTCAAACCAGAAGAGAAAAACATTAACACAAGCCTAGTATTATCAACTTGCTTGGCCTGGCTAGGTTTGCTTTTACCAGATAATTGCAATTCAGAGGTTTTTAGTACTAGCAAATGATACAAATGATACAGTACTAGCAAATGATACAATAAAGCAAACTAATACAAAAAGCCAAACTATATCACCTACCCATTACTTCTAACAGTGTCTAGTTCTTCCTTGAATTTATTTAAACTATCCACTTCTACAATGCCAGATGGAGGTTTGTTTCAACAATCAACCACCTGCTTGCCTTGAAGGAAAATTTCTCCACATCTATGTTTTGCTTTTTTTTTTCCATCTTTTTCATCTTTAAACCATCTTTTTCAATTTAAATTTATGCCACATCATGTGCATAGTCTGAGAAAAGTATGGATTCCATCAGCATTCAGCTTAATCTATTCAAAGCATTAAACACTTCAATCAGATCTATTTGTAGTTGCCTAGTCGCCATGGGGATATTGTTTGCAGAACTCCTGGTAAGCATACCCTTTTTTTTCCCCTCTCACTAAACTTGTTGCTCTTCTCCGCACCCATCACAACAGTTCCATGCCTGCTCCAGACCTGTGAAAGTATTCAAGATGTGGTCTGGCCGTTGCCTTATACAATGGAATAATCACTACCTTATCCCTGCTGCCCAAATTCCTGATATCATTGAAAAAATTTAGCACACTGTCTACCCTGCTCAGAAAACTACATATGTACCCCACATATTGCCCCACAACCCCCAGGTCTTTTTCATTCTACACTACCTTGAGTGGTAATCAATGGACACTGCTCATCGTGGACTAATGTTATTAGTGGAGTCCCTCAGGGTTCAGTATTGGGTCCATTATTGTTTTCTGTATTTATAAATGATATTGATGATGGTATATCAAGCTTAATGTCCAAGTTTGCAGATGATACGAAGGTTGGCAGGGTTGTCAAGGCCACTACTGACACTATGCTACTGCAACAGGATCTGGAAAGGTTGAGCAGATGGGCTGAGAGGTGGCAAATGAAGTTTAACATTGACAAATGTAAAGTGCTACATATGGGAAACAGCAACCCCAGAGCAACGTATCAACTCTGTGGTACTACACTGACAGTGGTAGAGAATGAAAGGGACCTGGGGGTGGTTGTGCAGGCAAATATGAAGTTTTCTGAGCAGTGCAGATGGGCTGCAAGAGTAGCTCATGGTGTATTGTCAATGATATATAGGAATTTTTCTAGCAGGGATAAGGAGGTGATTATTCCCTTGTATAAGGCAATGGTCAGGACACACCTAGAGTACTGTATACAGGTCTGGAGGCCTCATTTCAAGAAAGATGTAGAGCTGCTGGAACGAGTACAGAGAAGGGCAACAAGATTAGTGAATGGAACAAAGGGGTGCTCTTACGAAGAAAGGCTTAAGTTTCGCAAATTACAGTGTCTGGAGACTAGGCATCAGCGAGGTGATCTGATAGAGGTATATAAAGCCTTGAATGGTTTGAGCATGCTCAATGCTGATGGGATTCTTTCTCTTGCTCAGAATAATCACCTGAGAGGGCATAAATTCAAATTGAGGAAAGACGGATGTGCGATAGACGTGAGGAAATTTGCCTTTAGCCAGCGGGTGGTTGGTTGGTGGAACAGACTTCCATCCCTTGTTGTGGAAGTTGATAGCCTAAATAAGTTTAAGGCTCAGCTGGACAGGTATTTCGAACAAACAGAGGGGTGAAGTGGAAGTGGTTATTTTTTATTTATTTTTTTGGCTGATGCTGCATAAGCTTGCTTTCTTGCATCAAATGCCTCTACTAATGCTAATGTGACTGCACAATTACCCCACAACCCCAGGTCTTTTTCATTCTACACTACCTTGAGTGTAGCAGTGAAGAATAAAATTACATTAACCCCAGATTAAAGTATCACACAACTTGTATGTTATTCTGGGATTAATGCTCTTTGTTTGTCAATATTAAACTTCAACTGCCAATTCTCAGCCCATCTACCTAATCTGTATAGATGTTGTATTTCATTGACATACCCTGATCACTGTGATTAACCAATTTGTATCATCTGAAAACTTAGAAATTACACCTGGTATGCCTTCATTAATATAATTAATAAATACAGAATGTAACAATTGACAAGGCAATGAACCCAGGGGTGGGGGGGTGCCCTCTATCCATAGTAGTAACTTGCCCTTTTCTATTTCATGTTATCAATGTTTTTTGATTTAAGTAACTAATAAACTTTTCATTTCATTAAAACTAATGAGTATTTCTAATGGAAAAAGAAAAAGAAAAAAAAAAAAAACCATTTGAAAAATTTTCAATTATTAAAAAAAAAAAAAAAAAAAAAAATGTAGAATGGAAATTAACAAGCATTGCAATCTACAGGTAAGAGGTCAAGTATTAATACACTAAAAACACAATTCAAAAAACTAGGTACTTTTTCAAATATTAAAATTAAAATCTGGGCCTGTCAGAGAATACGATATCACTTGTTTTACAAAGGGGTGGGGCAATACTAATGCCAAGTTAAATTACTGAAAAGACATTCAATATTTATTTGAAAAAGCAGCAAATATTTGTTATCATGGAGAATGCAACAACTAATCCAATTTGTTTGAGTGCACCATATGAATTTTCATTTATAGTATTTATAATTTTTTTTAATTTTAATTATGGTATGACAAGAATGTACGTATACATATTAAATAAACATAAATTTATGTTTGGATCAGTGACAAATATATGTCCTTGCTGGCAATATATGCCTTTGTTGAAACAAAGACATATATTATCAGTTACTGACAGGAATATTGACCAATTACTGACCAATTTTCTTAAGTAAATATAAAGGATACTTGTGAAAAGAGGGGAACCAAATTCAGTATTTCTTGATTTAAGGAAACTACTATACAATCAAAACAGTATGACACCCACGTGTTTTACCAATCAGCCATTTTTCCCCTTGGAACACACGTGTTGTGATGAGAACCAGTAAATGTCATATTGCAGGTTCATGGAATGCAGTCCATACAAAGTACTTGATTGACATATCTGAGGTAGTAATCTGATGAACTTCAAAAAAGGGATGACTGTCAAGGTAGCCTTTGAAGAGTGGCAGGATTATGGAAACTGCAAGTCTTGTGGGTTGTATGCTGAGTACTATAATTAAGGTGTTGCACGAGTGTAGTGACACTGAAGGAGTAGCAGGAAGTTGCCCTCGGCAACACAAACATTCATGACTCACTGATGGTCATGGTTACCATAGGCTGTCCTGCCTTCTGTGAGTCGATATAGGGAAAACCAAGAATGGCTGATCATGGCTTTAGCCAGGGAAAGGCCAACAATGTTTTCAAGACAATGATCCAAAAACCTCCTCTGTAGGGTCCTC
This sequence comes from Mastigoproctus giganteus, assembly GCF_048544385.1. Taxonomy (NCBI): domain Eukaryota; kingdom Metazoa; phylum Arthropoda; class Arachnida; order Uropygi; family Thelyphonidae; genus Mastigoproctus; species Mastigoproctus giganteus. Next base: position 122,964,222 of record NC_143582.1, read on the forward strand.
TGCAGTAAGCACCCAGCCAAGCTACCCACGCATCAACACCACCACCACCTAAAGTTTACATCTGAATGACATCAGTGGACCACTGAGAAGTGGAAAAAGGTTGCCTTAACTGATGAACCTCATTTCCTGCTATACCAGGTAGATAGTGAATGGATGGTATGGTGACAAACTGTGCAGAGGAACCATTCCACTATCCTTGTCCAACAGAAATAGGCAAGTGGTAGCAGTGTTTTGGTATGGAGGATGTTTCCCAGGAATCTCTTGCAGCCCTCATACCTAAACTGCATTCTGAATGCTAAAAATTAACTATCCACAGTGACTGATCAGGCACACTCCTTCATAGTTACTGTCTCCCCAGTGGCACAAGTCTGTTCCAGCAGAATAATTCACCCTGCCATATTGTTTAAAGCAGTATACTGAACACAAAATTAACTCCTTGGCTGCCAAATGTGAATTCCACAGAGCATCTTTGGGATTACATGGATCAATATATCTGATATTTCGATCCTCCCCACAGAGTATTGCAGATTTTTGGGACACAATGTTGGTAACATGGTACAACATACCTCCTGCAACATTCAGAGCCTTATAGAGTCCATCCCTCACCATGTGACAGGAGTGCTGGTGAAAAAGAGGACAAACCCACTATTATTAGTAGGTAAGGTTTTACTATACAATGTATATTGTCCAGTGAGATAACATTAACTCTGACATGCAAAACTAAAGAGAGAGCACTTTCTGTGAATGTTTCATTCTCTGCAGACTATTAAAGTGCTTTTAATTAGTATAACAGAAATATTCACTTTCCATTCCAAAACAGCTGAAACCCCATATTTGAGAGAATAAGAAAACGTTTTTGTTCAGTACAGAAGACAGCAGATGATTCAGGGATATAGCTACATACCTTCTAACTTCTAATTTTCAAAAAGCTGGATATGGGGTCAATTTAACAGCATGAAAGTAAAATATTTCTTGGAAAAAAAGGAGGATTTTTTTTGGGTTTTTTTTTTAAATAAACTTCGGACTTCAAATTAAACTTTACTAAAAACATATACAGGGTTGTTAAAGTATCCCTATGGGTTCTGGAGCGAGTTCTAAGGCTCGTACTGAAGAGAAACTTGGACAACAGGTACAATAAAGAATGCGCTCGCCATTTATTGCAAAAAAAAAAATTGTTACAAAATTTGTCACTGTATGGCACGTAACTATCTTAGTTATGATTATGCAAATAACTTACGTTATTTGCATAATCGTAAGTTATTGCCACAGTGCCACTACTCAGCTCTGTTGTACTGTATAAAAGCAAAGCAGTCTCTTCAAAATCATAAAGTAGATGTTTGCCTGTACTGCAGCAGCAGCAGCAGCAGCAGCAATGCCAACAACGTTGCAGGAAAAGGCACTATTAGTGAAGCTGCACTCAGAACAGCAACAGTGCAGCTGTGGCTATTAGAGAATTCCGGTGTCAGATGTGGACCTATAACTGTTTGTGCTGTCCGCAAAATGATCGAAATCTGAAGTAGCAGGACATCTTGGTGTTCAACCAGGTAGAGATCAAAAACGAGTGGACTCCTCTCGCATTGAAGATGTGGCTATGGCTGTCGTGGATTTATCAAGTCAATCTCCACGTGGTAGCAAAAGTGTGCCAGCTGTTTCTCGTGAAGTGGACATGGACAAGTGAATACGCCCTTAAATGGACAAGTGAATATGCACAACTGTCGCATTTAAGCAACAGAAAACCCTCGAGTTATCCAAGAGTTATCCAAAAGGTCCCGTTGCATTATCCAAAAGTGACAGTGTGGTGTAGATTTACGGACAGATTCATAATTGGATCATATTTTTTTGAATAGGTAACACCGACTGGACCCCGCACCTGTTCTGTCACTGGACAGCGATATTATCAAATGTTGGCAAATTTCAAAATACCAGAGCTGCAACGACGTGGGTGCCTTCAGGATACCATATTCATGCAAGATGGTGCACCACCCCACATCCACCGTTGTGTCCAAAGATTGTTAAGGCAACACTTTACAGACGAATGGGTCATCAGCCGTTGTTTCCAGACATTTGGCAACCCCAATCATCAGACCTCACCCCATGCGACTTCTGGTTGTGGGGTTTTTTGAAGAACCGGGAAGGATGTCAAACTCTGGCAGATCTGAAAGACAGCATTAGACGTCACATTCTGGCTATTCCAGTTGACATGTTACGCTCTGCTGAGGAAAATACTGCTTTTCGAATGGAAACTGTTGTTGACCAAAATGGAGCACTGTTCAAGTGATTTGTATTGCCGCAGTGCATATATTAAAACAGTGCTTAATAATGGCTCTGATAAGATAAAGCTTTTCTCTCCATATCGCTTTCAGACATGGTGAGATATTTCCACAAGAAATCAAATAAGTCAACTGCGCAGTCGCTACATCATGCAGCTTGGCTGGGTCTTAAATTCAACAATTCAGCTAGAAACAACAAAAAGTACAGTTGTTCACAAAAAAATGTGATCATTCTTTATCGAACAGCCCTCGAACAAGGCAATGATCAGACCACATCTTGAGTACTGCATACAGGTCTGGAAGCCTCATCTTAGGAAGGATGTGGATCTGCTGGAGTGGGTGCAGAGAATAGAAAATGGGTGCTCTTACCAGGAAAGACTCAATTCTGTAAACTGCAGTGCAGTGTCTGTGAGGAGATCTGATGACTGGAGCACACAAGGCATTTAAGGCTCAATGCATTGAGTAAGCTCAATGCCATTATGATCCTTCAGAATAATGGATATAATAAGTTTTAACTGGAAATGAATTCTGACTCAGATTCTCACCAGCTGGAAACAATCCCATCGGACATAGGAGATAATGAGGGGAGACAATATAACATCAATACTCTTAAAACTTATTTTGTTTAATATTCAAAAAATGAGATTCACAAAGAGGATAATATAAAAAAGAGAATTACAAAATTCTTACTATAGAATGAAATAATTCTTATTATTTAATGTCATGTGCATATAGTTTAACATTATTGGTATTTGTGTTACTTTTTTTTTCAGGTAAAATATTGTAAAGAAACATAGCAGTTAAGTTATAACATAAATTTGATTAACTTACTGGAGCAGGCATCATTCCAACTGTCATTGGAATCATTCCACCTAAAAGAATTCCTATTTTTAATAAATATAATATTTAAACAGCCAAACAACAAACTTATAATACAAGACAAAGTAAACTATGGATACACAACTAATGTGAAGTAAAAATGATACTCTAAAATGATTATTTTTATAAAAGAAATTCAACTGATCTGTTAACTGTTTATTTAGCATATTCTAAAAAATTTACACTTGTATTACTTTGGATATATCAAGGATTTAGTGTCAAACAAGGTTACCTACAAAATTGCATTTTTGGTTTGAGAAAATTTTAGTTTTACTTTATACAAATAACAATGAATATCATATCACACAGCTGTGTGTGTCTCTCTCTCTCGTACTTTACAAGTTAGCTTGGGCTATAAGCACATTTCCAGTAAACCAAGAAAATGTCAAATGAATTTCTTGATTAATTACAAAACATTTACTACAAAATGATTTAAGTTAACACTGTTTAACACTAAACCTTCAATATTAGAATTATTATAATTAGAATATTAGAGTAATTCATTTTATGAAAAAAGCTTGTTTTGAAATATTCATTTCAGATTAAAATTAAGCCATTAATAAATATAATCTTAAGTGTGTGCAGACATTCCTGAAACACAATGAAGTGTGCACAATCACTCATATTCCAAATGGGAGCAGCTAACAAAGTGCTGTCGGGAGACCACTGCAGCAAGGGGTTAGAATGACAATTCATAAGAGTTTAAGCATTGGGCTGCAGAAATACCCATGAAGAGTTACTACATCATACCTTTTTCCTGGTTGTTGAATGCCTGCTGTTGTCTCTTTGCAAGAAGAAGACCTTAAGTTTCTGAGAGGGGAAAGCACAGTTACAAGTTCTGCCTCCCTGCCTCACCCCTACAAGACTTTTGTGACAACTAGGCTCTTATAGTACAATAATAAAATTCTTCTAGTACCTTTACTCTTGAAGGAATGAAATGAACCGTAATAGTCTCCAACAGAATAACTCTGATAACATCATGCCTCAAAATAGGTAGCTAATTAGCTAATTTTTTGAATTACCATTTCATGTGATCATTCTTGTAGACTTGAGAGCACTAATGGTTCACATAACAGGTACTGGAAACTAGACAACTATTTAATTGCTGAAAATGGATTGGAAGAGAAATTAATGATATTAAAAGTAGCAGCAGTACAGATTACCAAACTCCCATCTATTATAATGCTAATACACCTCTGTACTCCAGTGAGCCCCAACAGATTAAAAATGTGAAAATGCCTATAATTTACAAAGATAGTTCCACTGGTGCAATAGGGAATTACAGAACAAATTCTCTGGCAAGGAAAATTACATAATCCATGATTAAAGATATACTACTGAAACTTGTGGCAAACATCTGCTTTTCAGATTTAACAACCCACAAAACTGAAGTTAGAGTTGTAGGCATCCCACAATAGGTATAACCTCTCTGCAACAAAAACAACTAAAGTCAGGAATGCAAATATACATGAAACACATTATGGGCTAAACAGAAATCATATCTAAATAATCTGATAAGATATTAAGAGATTGTGAGAAAATAACTGAATGTAGCAAACATTTCTCACGTATATTTAAAATTAACTAAAGCTTTTGATACTATCCCATATGAATGCATTTTGTGTAAATTGAAACAATCTGCCATTAATGGGTGGCATAATCACCTAAGTCAGAGGAGTTTACAATAATCATTAACTGTACTTAAACAATCACAGGGCCTTCAGCCATAGTCAATTCAAAAAATGTGCTAATGCACTCCTACACTGCATCACTTGGCTACACCAGTATGGCAGATAAAAAGTTGACATACAGGGTGATTCAGGAGGAATAGTAAATATTTTGGGAGGTTATAGTATCAATTATTCTGAGTAAAAAAGTTCATATAAACATGTGTCCAATTCTCAATTAATATGGAGATACAGCTGTTTGAAACTGGCACACACAAAACCATGAGAGGCATCAAAGAACGATAAATGACTTATTGTCTGTATTTATTGACTTTTTGAATGATACAAAACATAAATAATTGACAAATTTCTTACAGTTCATAATAAACATTCAAAAATCCCACCAACCTCAATGCACTTTGCAACTCTTGCGGTAATATAATATGTTGTTCTTCTGAGTCACCATGGCCCTCCTTTATGAGGGCAGCAGTATCCAAAATGCGAGCGGGCAATTTGTCTCTTGTATTCACCTTTTCTTTGTATACTGCACTTTTCATCCATCCTCACAAACAAAAATCTAACAGAGCAAGGTCTGAAAACCTTGGTGGCCAATGAATGGGTCCACAGCAGCCGATATATCGATCAGGGAAAGTTCGATTTGGATATTGTATCACCAGAGGGGTTATGATGTGCAGGAGCTCTGTCATTCTGAAAGTACATACCAATCCACGTAACCAAGGGAACATCCTCCAATAACAGTGGAAGTTCGTTTTACTGAAATTCTAGGTAAATGGGTCATGTAAGACGATTTTGTAACACAACATGCCCAATCAACTGGATGTCGATGATACAGCACCACATGTTTACAGAGAAGCGATGTGGAAAATTTGTTTCTACAGTGGAATGTGGATTTTTGCCTGACCACCTATGAAAGCCGAGTGATCAGGAGCGGGAGTGCAGTAGCACACGCTCTTTGAGTAGACCGGGGTTCAAGCCCCTGACTGCTGAATACAGTCGATCTGCCAACCTGCACTGAACCAGCGTGGCAGATTATGGTCCATTTCTCTCAGCATGAATTGTTGAGGAGGCTTCCATCCTGCAGTGGGTTGATAATGGCTGCACTTTATCTTTTTTTTTTTTTTTTTTTACCTATGAGAGTTACGGGTGAAAGTAGCTTCATCGCTGAACAGTATTAATGGAATTAATAATTAATCAGCGATTAGCATTTACCCACCGACAAAATTCCAATCGCTGGGCCTCGTCTCCTGGTTGAAGATGTTGCACCGCTGTAAGTGAAATGGATACAAGCTCTGCTGGTGTAACGTTCGCCATACTCTTGACTGTGAAACACCGATATGCATAGAAATTCATCGTGTGCTAATAGCAGGACTACATTCTACCGAATGAAGAATGTGTTCTATTTCATCCACATTTTGTTCATTTGCAAGTTCAGAAAAAATATGAGCGCTGGGAACTGTACCAGTCTCACGCAGTTTGGTGTAAACACTCTTGAATCCGGTATTTTGCAGTTAGGAAATGATCAACGGTATTCTCTACAAGCAGCAGTAGCAGTACCACCACAAACCGTAGATAAACACCATATTGGCGTATTGAGCATGTGTGAAGATGTGCAGCATTCTTAACACTTCTAACACCAAACAGCGTCAGGTTATAACTGCTTCTTGGTCATATCTGATTCAGGGAGCTGTGCGCACCAGTTTCAAACAGCTGTATCTCCGTATCCATTGAAAATCGCACACATGTTTATATGAACTTTTTTACTCAGAATAATCGATAGTATAACCTCTCAAAATATTTACTATTCTTCCTGAATCACCCAGTATATCCAAGGGTGGTTATAGTTATACAACATCAAACTGAAAAGTAATGCCTCTCATGGAACAACCTTAGTGCTAGGGTGGTGCAGTACAGTTCTTCATGTAACTAATAGTTTCTTCAACTAGGTTCTCCAAGTAGCTAACAGTGTCTCCAACTAGGTTCTCCATGTAACTAATAGTTTCTAGTTAGCACATGAGCAGTAGCTTTTGGGTGGTTGTATTTTATAAGTTACAATATTTCAAATGGAAGCATTTGAACAGGTTTTTCCAAAAAGAACAAGCTATCAACAACTTCTGTTCCACATCAAAGTAAAAACAATGTACTTTTCAGTGTCATTGTAACTTAAAACTGGTCTGCTGACGAGGCTAGTAGGGGCCAGACGTGTTCAAAGCCGCTAAGTAGATTTTTCTTATTTACTGATTTGAAATTATTAGTATAGCATTATTTTGTGATTTTCTGATTAATTTGGTGTATTTATTCTTTACTCGGCCTTGCAATTGCATAAAAGTATCGGTAAGGGTATCCACGTGTTACAAGTCGCAACTCCGCTGAACGAGAAGTTTTTTAGCCATATTTAGCCGCTTATTGAATATTTTTTACATCAAATTATTTTTTGTAAGTAGCTTATAGACCTAGTAAGGATCGTTGGTTTATTCTGAATTGAGACAGCGAGATTTGAAAGTTAATTAATACTTCAGTGTCCATAGATTTACCGTTCGTAACTTCCCGCCTTTGTCTTTGTCATACGATCGTTATATATCGAACCTAGATAGCGTTAGTATAGTATAGGTTATAATATTTTCAGTGATCGGTAAAATCTATTAAACTTGTTGAACTTCGTTGGCATTTAAATTGTACTTTTAACTAAATACATATACCGACTTAGATTACAAACGTAACATAATTAATTAATACATAACTGATACGGAAGTTATATAAAGGGAACTCGGAGATAATTAATACTTGACACTAAAAAATATATATCCCGTTATAACTGTGTTGGGAGATAAGTTAGGGTTATAAACTGAAATTGAAATTTTATTTAAATTAAAAGAAATCATGACTCAGACCAGAGCAGCAAAACAAAAGGCTCAAGCTAATGGAAGTGCTGTGGCTCAGAGGAGAACTGAGGGGGGCAGTTGCCTTCTGAATCACAGCCTTCTAAAATGCACAGCTTGCATGATGTTTGTGGAGCATTCAGGTACGGGACATGATATTGCCATGGGGATGTCTTTGTGTGTGCGCGATGCAAGGAGTGTATCGAAATCAGGCAACAACTCAGCGTCCTTATGGGCCTATATGAGAGCTTGAAGGACAGGGTGGATGCCCTCGAAGAAACTAAATTGAGGAGCCCATCAAGCTCTCAGCTGCCCACATCAACCCCAGAGCTTTCACTTGGTCATCGCGCAACACAGCGGCAACCCCCAAGGCAGAATGCGCTGGTCCCAAAGGAACTAGTAGTTGTTGGTGACTCTATTGTCAGGGAAACGGGGAACATGCTTTGCAAAAAGAAAGGATAGGTGGAACAGGACCAGGGTATGTCTGCCAGGGTCAAAGGTTGATGACGTTGTAGAGCAGATATCATCTTTTAAGGGCACAAAAGGTGATATAGTTGTACACGTTGGCACTAATGATATCAAGAGTAGGAGACCGGCAGAATTGCTTAACAAGTACAGGTCACTGTTGAAAAAAAGCCATGAATAGGGTTGAATTTGAAAGTGTCTGCAATTCTGCCCAGACACGATAGGAGGGAGTATATGATGAGAGCCTTGTCGATCAATTCGGCCCTGGAAAGATTGTGCAAGGCTCACTCAAGGGGTAGAATTTTTTTCAGCCTGGTCTGTACTTGTTAACAGGAGAGATTGGTTCTACAGGGATGGGATACACTTAAATAGAAAGGGTGCAAGAATATTTGCTGATGCTATCGAGGCAATGTTAGGTGGGTCGGAAAACTGCTAGCTTGGGGGGAGACAAAGACGAATAGATTAACAGTAGCCACTGGCAGAGGTGAAAGAGATTCTTGCACTGCTTCTATTGGAATGAGCAGAAGCCTGAAAAACAAGATGCAGGATATTTCAGAGACTGCCGGGAGTCATTGCAGTACAAGTAAACACATGGGTTGTGTTAGGGTAGCTAAGAATAGAAATAGGTGCATGTATACTTGCGTGTACACCAATGCTAGGAGTTTAGTAAATAAATTTGATGAATTTGAGGTATTGCTCAAAACATCAAACGCAGATATTGTTGGGATATCACAGACGTGGTGTCACACAGATATAAGGAATGCAGAACTGGAATTTAGGGAGTCAACATCTACAGAAAGGATAGACTGGATAGGAAGGGAGGAGGGGTTATGCTATTAGTTAAGAAATACATAAAATCCAAGGAAGTGAAGCCAGTGGACATCGCTGGACAGTGCAGTGTCGAGTCAGTTTGGTGTGACATAAGCATTGGGAGATCAAAATTGAGAGTAGAAGTGTGCTATAGGTCTAATGATTCTGATGAGTATTATAAGAAACTGTACGGGGAAATAGAGTGGGCCAGTAAATCAGAGAGTCTTATAATGGGATATTTTAATTTCCCAGATATTGACTGGAATTTGGGGGCTGGTCACTCACACACTAGCAAGGCTTTTGTGGATTTATTGGGTGATTGTTTTCTACATCAGCATGTTCGGGAGGCAACTAGAGGGAAGAATACTCTTGATTTGATTATCAGCAGTGATTCTTCATGCATTAAGAATCTGCAGATAAATGAACCACTAGGTGGCAGTGATCACAGTGTGCTGAAGTGGGATTTACTCAAAGAGGTAACTACCATTAGGGGTAAAGGGAAGGGTTATTGCTTTCGTAAAGGCGACTACGAGGGACTGAGACAGTATTTAAATTCTATACAGTGGGACCAACTGATGATGTTACCAACAGCAAATGTTAAAATGGGAAGCATTCAAAGAACTTATCTTGGAAGCTACTAAGCTTTACATACCAACTAAGAAATATTGTTCAAAGTTTAGGCCTAAATGGATGTCAGATGAACTGATGAGGCATATGGCAGAGAAGAAACATGCATGGGATACATACAAATTAACACATGACACAGAAGCCTATGATAGATACAAGTTGATCTGTAACCAAGTTACAAAGGAGGTTAGGCTGGCGAAGGCAGATTACGAGAAATCTTTGGCAAGGGATGCAAAGAAAAACAGCAAAGAGTTCTTTACTTATGTAAACTCTAGAAGGAAGAGGATGAATCAGATTGGTCCACTTGATATCGATGGGTCAACTGTTGATGATCCTGCTCAGGTAGCTAACAAACTAAATGAATATTTTGCATCAACATTCACACATGAGGAGTTATTTAGCGAGGGGAAAGCCAGAGGTGTATTCAACTCTAGCAGTAAGCTAGAGAATCTTGTAATAACTGAGAGTAAAGTGGAGGAGAAATTGTTGAAGATAAACACAAGAAAGGCACCCGGGGTGGATGGGATCTATCCAGTTATATTAAAGGAGGCAGCAAAGGAAGTAAGCAAACCCTTAGCCATAATTATGAGAGCTTCCTTGGACTCAGGGGAGGTACCCACAGACTGGAGATGTGCAAATGTGACCCCAATTCACAAAGGAGGATCAAAGGCTGACACGAGTAATTATAGACCTGTGAGTTTAACTTCTGTTCCAGGAAAATTAATGGAGGCACTAGTTAAAGAAGCACATTTAGACAAGACTTCAGTTATAGCTCGGACACAGTATGGTTTTGTTAAGGGGAAGTCTTGCCTGACCAATTTGATTGGATACTATGATGCAGTCAGAAAAGAAATGGATTCAGGGAATAACTTTGATATTATATTCTTGGATCTTAGAAAGGCTTTTGATACTGTTGCACATGGAAGAGTGCTGCACAAATTGGAGCAGTGTGACATTGGAGGCAAATTGCTGCTGTGGATAAAGGGGTGGCTGAGGGGGAGAAGACAGAGAGTGGTAATCAATGGACACTGCTCGTCGTGGACTAATGTTATAGTGGAGTCCCTCAGGGCTCAGTGTTGGGTCCATTATTGTTTTCTGTATTTATAAATGATATTGATGATGGTATAGCAAGCTTAATGTCGAAGTTTGCAGACGATACAAAGGTAGGCAGGGTTGTCAAGGACACTACTGACACTATGCTGCTGCAACAGGATCTGGAAAGGTAGAGCAGATGGGCTGAGAGGTGGCAAATGAAGTTTAACATTGACAAATGTAAAGTACTACACATGGGAAACAGCAACCCTAGAGCAACATATCAACTCTGTGGTACTACACTGACAGTGGTAGAGAATGAAAGGGACCTGGGGGTGGTTGTGCAGGCAGATATGAAGTTCTCTGAGCAGTGCAGACGGGCTGCAAGAGTAGCTCATGGTGTATTGTCAATGATATATAGGAATTTTTCTAGCAGGGATAAGGAGGTGATTATTCCCTTGTATAAGGCAATGGTCAGGCCACACCTAGAGTACTGTATACAGGTCTGGAGGCCTCATTTCAAGAAGGATGTAGAGCTGCTGGAACGAGTACAGAGAAGGGCAACAAGATTAGTGAATGGAACAAAGGGGTGCTCTTACGAAGAAAGGCTTAAGTTTTGCAAATTACAGTGTCTGGAGACTAGTCTCCAGGTGTATAAAGCCTTGAATGGTTTGAGCATGCTCAATGCTGATGGGATTCTTCCTCTCGCTCAGAATAATCACCTGAGAGGGCATAAATTCAAATTGAGGAAAGACAGATGTAGGATAGACGTGCGGAAATTTGCCTTTAGCCAGCGGGTGGTTGGTTGGTGGAACAGACTTCCATCCCTTGTCGTGGAAATTGATAGCCTAAATAAGTTTAAGGCTCAGCTGGACAGGTATTTTGAATGAACAGAGGGGTGAAGTGGAAGTGGTTTTTTTTTTTTTTTTGGCTGATGCTGCATAAGCTTGCTTTCTTGCATCAAATGCCTCTACTAATGCTAATGCTAAAAACGAATCCTTGATTCATTATTATGATCCAGAAAACATCAGACAGTCGAAGCAATTTCAACATAAAATAGTTCCATGTCTAAAAAGAATTTAAAGTGCAAGCATCAGCAGCAAACTGATGTTAACCACACCATACTTTTGAAAAAAAATTTATAATAATAATAAATAAACACAATCAATTTAGTCTGCTACACTGAGATACTTGACAAATTCAAATAAATAATCAAATAAGTAAAGGGGTAAAAGCTTGTCTTGTGTTGAAGCAATACAGCACTGTTGCTGTAATACAACCCACTGCACCAGGAAACATTGATAATAATTTTTATGAAATGGGATTTAAAAGCATTCAGCATCCTTCCTATATACTACATTTGGCACCAATCAACTTCCTTTTTTATCTCATAGCCTCTGAAGCAACAAATATAATTCCAATGAAGAAGTTAGAACAGAAGTGAAACTCTCAGCTGAAACAGTATTACTTGATGTCTTTTGAGGTTGTGATGGGCATCACGATGAGAACCAGCCATTGTTACATCTTGATGGTACAGGCTCTAAAACAGTGTTCATAGGCTGACTGCTAGATAGTCCACTTGACTAAAATAATGGTACCTCTTCAGGAGGCATCTGGATAAGCTAGTATATAATCTCACTGCCGTACACCGCCTGACAGCAGCTAGAGAGAGAGAGAGAGAGTCCGAGTAATCCATGTGGGAGACATTAAGGGGGTTGGGTGTGTTCTTGCTGTGTGTATGTCATATCTAAAGATCTCACTGCTTCATACAACATGCACCCCCCAACTTTTCTTTACTACTGAATACATCATGAATAGTCAAACTAATGGAGCAAACATACGTGTGAAAAGATTAAAACCTCCCAATCATTTATTCATTTCACAAATATACATGGTCTCAGTTCCAATTTCAATGATGTACATTTCCACATAGTCTGCCAAGCCCCACTTACTTTTCTGACAGAATCCCAATTATTGGTTGCATCAACCATAGCTGATCTCAGTTGTCCTAATTATTTGCCATGATTCATTTTGCTTCTACAGTGGTATGTGTGCACATTTCTGCTATGACATTCCCCATCAGAGACTCAGTAGACGTACAGAAGCCAGTTCTTCTGAACTAGCTTCTGTAATGGTACTAAATACTATAGGTTCTAATACCTTTCATGTTTGGGATTTTTACATTAAAAAAATAAATCAAATTTGAAAGAATGTAGCATTGCTAAACTGGAAGGCAAGTGTGGGTGAGAACTGTATTTCCTTGCTGATAATGATATGCTGAATATCTCATTGCTAATGAGGATATGGCAAATTATATTTCATTGTAAGGATATTTGAAAGTCAAAAACATGGCAGCTATACTTTAAGCATAGCCACCATTGTCCTTTCCTACATTCCATTCAGATTTAATTTTCCCTGAAAACTTGGAAGCAGTCTCCGATGAACACGGTGAAAGGCTTCACCAAGATATTTCTCAAATGGAAAAAGGATACAAGGGAAAATGGAATCCAAATTTGTTAGCAGACTACTGTTGGAATCTTGTACGGGGAAACCCAATGGACGATTGTAAAAGGCAAAAAAATGACAAACTAAGTGTTTTGTTATCAGATAAAAAAATTATTGTTATCAGATAAAAAATAGAATAAGGTTAATAGACTCTTTGTTCAATATTTAGTACTGTATGTAGCTTCTTAAAATATATAAAATCTTTTTTACTTTAATCCCTTCTCCCTTAAAATTGATGGTTGTTACAGCAATATGGTTCTGATATTTGAATTCAGCAATGTCAAATCTACAAGAATCACCCTGAAAAAATTAAAAAAAAAAAAAAAAAAAAATTTTTTTTTTTAATTTTTTTATTTTTTTTTATTAGTTTCTGGGTCTTCTCATTCTCTGATCTTCATTAAAAAATGAGATTTCTACTGGGCACCAGCAGGGTGCACACTTTTCTCATGCCTAAATTTTAATTTAAAATTTGTTTGTTTCTTTGTCCATATTGAATTTAATGTTTAAATGATTACTTCTAATCAGTGTCCTTAACCAGTCCACATTTTCATCTGTTGTCAGCGACTCTGGACGGCCTGGTCATTCTTAGTTTTCCACATTCGCTGTCTTCCTTCTAAAAATCTTTTATGCTACTCAAATACATGAGCTCTTGACATAGTATCTTCCCCATAAACTTGACCAACAACTCAACTTTCAGCATATTTTCTTTAGGTTTGTTAAAGATCTGAGGTTGATTTGCTGTTCAATCATTTTGTCTGTCATTTCTCCATCAAACTGCAAAAACACAAGATAATGACAACCCGTCTCACTGCAAAGCAAACATGCAGTTGTCTAGTTGTCTGCCAAGTCATGTTTGAACATGACTTGGCAGACAACTAGAGAAAGGTTCAAAGTCAACTGCTGTGCCTTTGTTTCAGAGGCAGTATGTATTTGGTGTATAGTGGCTGCGTAAAAGCCACACAACGCATATATAATTTTATCTCTCTCTCTATATACATTAAAAAAGTTTTCCTCCTAGTGATATTTATTCGAGCCAATGGGGGAGACGAGGCAATTAAGTCACTACAAATGCAATTAATTATTGACAACTGCCTCCATAACGTTTACCAACTTTGTGCACATGCTTCCCTGTCTAACATTTCATGTTCCATTGTAACGTTTTTAGGGTCTGTAGTCTAATGAAAGACCTTTATAATGTCACTCGTTTGTCTGTCTGTCTGTCTGTCTGTCCATCCGTCTGTCACAGCATTGTATCTCTGGAACCACTCAACTTATTGACTTGAAATTTTGCATGGGTTTGTACATCATGTGGGCCAACATAACACCATATTGATTGTTGTTGACAAAAATCTGTCTGAGATGGGGGGGGGTAAATTTGTGGGGTAGCAAAAAATGTTGTCGGCAACCTATAGCTTATTATACTTGTTGAACTCTTTTCAATAATGTAAGTTTAAAATATAATTTTTAAATATTTTTAAAATTAAAAATGGCTACACCAGACAGGAAAATGCGAGTAATTTTTGTGCCTCCCTCTATTTCTGTTGCTAATGGAGCTAAAAATTTAAAAATCACATTAGCTATGACATTCTTATTCTTCAAGAACCATATCATAGTAAAGGACAAATTGTCAGATATCCTTGCTCTTCTCGGATTTTACGACCAACTCATCCGGATCCTAAGGTAGCCATTGTAATATTTAATAAAAATGTTGACGTTTTACTTTTGTCCTGTTTAACATCACAGCAAGCCATTTGCATTCAAGTCTTGAGCCCTAATCACTCGACTTATGTTATCTCAATGCATTGCCTATTAATTTTACTCGACTCAAACTCCAAGTCTGCATTGTGGAGCTAAAAGTTCTATCACAGATGCTAGGGGATTACTGCTTGAGGATACCATCTTTTCCCATCAGCTTACTGTCTTGACTCAACCAAACCAGCCATGTACTTTTTCTAATTTCCTGGGTGAATCAAATATAGACATTTCTCTGCCCACAGCCTGTATTGCTCCTTATATCACTGACTGGCACGTAGAAATTGACCTAACAACAAGTGACCATTGCTGTATCGTCTTCCTGCTGGTATCAACTCTTTCTTTTCAACAAACTTTTCGTAATCTCATACGTTACTCTCTTAGAAACATAAAATGGGATCGATTTAATCGTTCCTTTCTAACTCTAAATTGCCTGAAGACAACCTAGAAAATTTTAATTCTCTTACTGCCGAACAACTAGCACTGCAGATTCAAAACATTAACATTACTGCTATTCAGAAATCTACACATTAAAAGAAGCTAAAAACTAACTGCACACCTTGGTGGAATAACAAACTTTCTTCTACTCGGAAACTTGTACATAAAGCCAGAAGAAATTTTCAGAGCAAATGGCGTACTTGGCCTCAAGAAGAAGTTAACAGATTACATGAAGAATACAAAACTCTCAAAAGAAAATACGTAAAATTGATTTATGAAAGCAAATTGCAATGCTGGCACAATTTTGTCAGTACATCTGGGAATAATAATCCTCGAGGTGTCATTTATAAAATTGCTAAAAATAAAATGATCCTAGGTGACATTTTTAACTCCATTACCTCCAACAGTATGGAAACTCTTACATTAACAGACTCCATAAATGCCATCTTGGACCAACTGCTGCCTAATGATGATCTCACTACTGACACTTCATACCATATATCTATTCGAGATTTAAACAAAAAATACCTTACCTGAGAAGAAAAAAGTCCATTCACTGCAGAAAACTTACTTCAATCCTGAATAAAATTCAGTCAAACAAATATCCTGGTTGATTGTTTTAGGATTTTATGGCGCATTAGTATCTAAGGCTATAATGCGCCAAGTCAAAAAGGTATAAAATATAAAAGTATAATGTTATAATTGTTTATATATTATTGTGAAAGAGTATACGACATAAAAAGTTTATAAAGCATAGAACAATAAAAACATTCTAGATAAAGTTATTTAGATTAATAAGTTAAAAAAATTAAATATAGCTAACACGTTGTCATTGTCCAATAAAATCTGTCTGAGCGTATTAGGCTCAGACAGATGGCTAAAACATAAACGACGATCATTATAAAAAGACGGACATTCAATTAAAATATGTTGGACTGTTAAAATGGTGTCAATTTCTACACACTATCTGCCCTCAGCAGATAGCAATGTGTCAAGTGACAATGTCCTATGCAGAGCCAAGACAGGACAACTTCCTCTTTTCGGTTCCTGCGGAGACTAGACTGTCAATGTTCAATTACAGGCTTAATCTCATATAACTTGTTTGCAGCCTGTCCACGCCATAAGCGTTGCCATTGAGATAAAGTTTCTTTCGAATTACTTGTTTGTAGTCTGTATAGGGGATCTGTAACAGGCAAGAGTTAAAGAGATTTGCTGATTTGGCTGCAGTGTCTGCCAAATCATTTCCTGAGATCCCAATTTGGCCTGGGATCCAAAGATCCTGGGACAAAAACTCTGAATTTGATGTTCGCATAAACGAACATCAAATTCAGATTGTGAAAGGAAGTGCAGCTTCTGCTGTATCCAGATCAGGATAGGATGAGGGTTGAACCTCATTGATGATAAAGCCTGCAATAAACTCAGAGAATCAGTATATATAATATATTTTTTGCAGTGGGTGGTTTGTATACGATCCAAGGCTAGCTCAACTGCGTGCAGTTCTGCAGTGAACACACTGCATTCGTGGGAAATCTGCTCAGATACCGTGATGTCTGGGAAAACAGCTGTAGATCCAACAGACACTTCTGATCTCGAGCCATCTGTGTAGACGGGCAAAAAGTCAGAAAGTTCAGAGCGCTGTGCTAAAAAGAGCTGCAGTTAGATAGCGGACAGAGTATTGTCCTTTCTCCAATTGTTAAGAGAGAAGTTGCAGTTTGGGACATGAGCATAAGGCAGAGTACGTTGTTGTTGTTGTTGTTGTTATGGGGGTTTAATGGCGCATAAGCTACTATGGCTATAATGCGCCTATTCATTTTTTATATAGGGAAATCAGAAAAAAAAATTTTTTTTTTTTTTTATAAAAATCACAAAAGATTAAAAAGCCCAATCTGCTTCAGAAAGTTGAAAAATTCGAAAATATTTGCATTGTCACCTATGAGATTCACTAACGTTATTGGTTTATTAAGATTTACCAGTGAAAGCAGGGTTGATGTTCTGTCTTGTCTATAGTAGGGGCAGTCAATAAGTATGTGTTTAACAGTCAGATTTATAGTACAATGTGGACACTGTGGTGGATCGTCTCCTCTAAGTAAATAAAGATGGGTTAGATGGGTATGCCCTATTCTTGCCCTTGACAGGACTACTTCTTCTCGTCTTGATGTACGGATACTGGAGCTCCAAATTTTTGGATCATGTTTAAATTGAAAGAGTTTATTATTTGTTTGAGAGTGCCAGATTGTTGTCCATTCTGACAAGCAGGCAGCTTGAATAGTTAAGGCAAAATCTGACGGCGGAACAGGGATGTTAGTTAAGTCTAAGCTAGATGGATTTTTTGCAGCTTTATCAGCCAGTTCATTGCCCAGAATACCAGAATGTGCTGGAATCCAACAGAAGATGACCTGTTGATGCCGTTCTTCAATTTTTAATAATATACTTTGAAGTTCGTCTATAAAAGGGTGAACTTTATCTGAGAAATTACATAAAGCCATGATTGAACTAAGCGAATCGGTGTAGATAACAGATTTTAAAGATCCATCAGCACAGAGATTTTGTAAGGCCAGTTTAATAGCATATAATTCAGCTGAGAAGATACTGAATTCAGGTGGAAGTGATACTGAAATAACAGTATTCGGAAACACCGCAGCTGCTCCAACGTTTCAATTAGATTTAGATCCATCTGTATAAATTGGGGTAAAATCACTATATCTTTGAGTGTGAGCTGCATGAAGCTGTATGATATTAGATGCTTGTAAAACTCCCTTTCCCCATTGGCAGAGATAAGTGTCACAAGTCACCAGAGGAAGAGAAGCCCATGGTGGTTGACAGCAGGTTGCTACCTGTTGTACGGAATGAACGGAAAGATTCCAAACTTCCATCAGTTCAAGGAGACGAAGACCAGCTGGCTTTACTATGCTAGGTTTATTTCTGAAGAGGTTTTCTAGTGGTGGATTGAACAAGTATGACTGAATCGGATGCGAGGCACAGCTTTGTATCTTAACGGCATACTTTAGTAACAGTGTTTTTCTACGTAACGATAATGGAGGCTCATGAGCATCAATATAGAGACTATGTTTGGGCGACGTTCTAAAAGCACCAAGTGCAATCCTCAAAGCACTGTGTTGAATGGGATCAAGCCAGCGTAATGCGCTCATTCGGGCAGAATCATAGATGGGAGCTCCATAATCAAGGCGGGATCTGATTAATGACCTGTATAGCCGAAGCAGAGAAGTACGATCTGCACCCCATGTTTGGGCGGATAAAGCTTTGAGAATGTTTAACTTTTTTAGACAGGAAGTACGTACATTTTTAATATGGTCTATAAAATTTAACTTGTTGTCAAGGATTAATCCTAGAAATATGATATTATTAGTGACCGGGATGGAGACATTAGAAATTTGAAGTTCGGGATCTGGATGAAGTTTGCGCTGCCTACAAAAATGAATTGCAACTGTTTTCTGCTGCGAGAGCCGATAGCCATTGATGCTAGCCCACTGTTGTATTTTATTTAGTGATATCTGAAGCTGCCGTTCAATAGATCTCATATTTTGGGAATGGCAGGAGATGGAGAGGTCATCTGCATAAAGATAAGTCTCGATTGAATTTGGAAGCTGTCTTGTAATAGAATCTATTCTAAGAGAAAACAGAGTGGCACTCAGTACTGATCCTTGTAGAACACCCTCTTCCTGCATGAACGTTGTAGAGAGAGCATGTTGGTACTGAACTTGAAACGATCTGGTACATAGGAAGTTTTGAATAAATATAGGAAGGTTGCCCCGCAGACCAAGGGCGTGTAGATCACCAAGTATGCCATGCCGCCAGGTGGTGTCAAAAGCCTTCTCTATGTCTATTGAAACCATTACAAGATGTTCCCGTTTAACGAAGGCATTTCGAATGGCGAATTCAGCCTTGACCATAAGATCTAAGCACGACCTATTTTTACGAAAGCCATATTGACTATGGCTCATTAGATGTTCTGACTCAATGATCCAGACGAGTCTTCTGTGGACAATCTTTTCTAAGATTTTGCTGAGGCAGCTTGAGAGAGATATCGGTCTATAGCTATGGGGGTTGGTTGGATCTTTCCCAGGCTTTAGAAGTGCCAAAACAGTAGAGTGATGCCAGGAAGCTGGAAAAACATTTTCTGAAAATATACGATTGTAAAAAACCAGCAGCAAGCGCAAAGCTTTGTCATCAAGATGTTGTAGCATCACATAATAAATCCCATCTGGCCCTGCAGCACCATTGTGGGCTGTTCTAATAGCATGCAAAAGTTCAGAGTATTTCAGAGGTTTGTTATATGAAAGGAGGCGGGCAGTGTGAAAGTTTATAGAATGCTTTTCTTTGGTGTTTTTAATTCGTTTGAATGATGTAGAAAAGGCTGATGCTGCTGAGATTTCAGCAAACGTACTGCCCAAAGCATTAGCAATATCTAAGGGACTGGATAGATCTTGTCCTTTCCAGGAGAGAATTGGAGAAGGTATAGTAGGAAACTTACCAGATAACTGTCTAATTTTTTTCCATATAGTTTTCTGATCAGTGTTTCTGTTAAAGGTCGATGCAAAACGGGTCCAGGATTCTTTCTTGGCTTGCCTTTGTACAAATCGTGCTTTTGCTCTTAGTTTCTTATAGTTAATGAGATTGGTTGTGGTTGGACATCGCCGAAATAAATTCCAGGCTTTAATTTTTGCTTTCTTTGCTTTTGTACATTCCTCATTCCACCAGTAATTATAATGCTTGCGACCAGGGGGATTTGATAATGGTATTGTCTCCTTGGCCACTTTTAGAAGATGTGACGTGATGTAGTCTGTCACATTATCAATATTCTGGAGCTGGATTTTTTCCTCATCAAGAGAGATTGATGTTCGAAATTTTGCCCAGTCTGCCCGAACAAATTTCCATTTCCTGCGGGGTTTGTTTGAGGGAGTCTTTGATATTAAAAAATTGCATATGATTGGAAAGTGATCACTGCCCATAGGATCATTTGAAACATGCCACTCTATGCTTGGGACCAGGACTGGAGAACAAATTGAGAGATCTATTGCTGAGGTGTGTCCAGTTGGGAGTTGTATATGAGTGTGTGCACCAGTATTGAGTATGGTAAGATTTTGCGACTCTAGAAAGCTTTCAATTAGTCGACCCTGTCTATCTAGTTTAGGATCGCCCCATAAGGGGTGGTGCCCGTTAAAATCTCCTAATATACAGAGGGGTGAAGGTATCTGTATGAAGAGATCTTCAAGGTCTTTTAAGGAGTAAGTATGGTTTGGTGGTAGGTAAATTGAGACAATTGTCATTGAAATACAGTGAGTTATATGAACAGCGACAGCTTCTATTTCAGTTTGAAGTGGAATATGTTTAGTTGGGATATTGGAATTTATTAGGATTGCTACACCACCATGGGCAGCATTTGTTCTATTACGATCTCTTCGATAAAGGCAATAATTCTTTATCGAAGGAGAAATTTGTAAGGTTAGGTAAGTTTCCTGAAGACAAAGAGCAATTGGAGAATACCGGTTAATTAAAGCATGGATGTCATCTGTGTTGCAACGAAAGCCTCTGCAGTTCCATTGTAAAACACAGGCCATTATTTATGTTTAGTTGATGGAGCTGTATCTGACTGCTTTTTGGAGGTGACTGGCTTATTTCGTTCCAATTTTGATTTGTCTTTTTTGAAAACTGGTCGACCAGTATCCATTTCTTCTTCAGCGTAGATTTCTAAAATTGGTTCTTCATGTATAGTTGTCCCATCTGTATCCATGATTATGTCCTGGGTATTTTTCTTTGATTTTGGGTTTGTAATATCAGATGTATTAGCACATATCTGAGGAGGAGATGCGGCTGGTATTGTCAGTGGAGTGTTATTTGCCTGGTCTGAGAGTTTGGGTTGTTGTTTATGCACACTTGGTTGTTGCTCAGAGAGGACAGTTCTAGCCCAATCAGAAATTGACTTGGTAATGGGAACTGTGACATCTGTTTGAGTGGAGACTGTTTGGAATTTTTTTACTACATTAGCATAGGTACTATTTTTGTTTATAATAGGTGAAACTAGTTTTCTTGCTTCTTGGTAGCTGACTTTGTGTTCGATCTTGTATCGTACTATTTTTTTTTCAGTTTTCCATTTTTCACAAATTTTGGAATATGCCGGATGGTCACCTTTGCAGTTCGCGCACGTCATTTTTGCAGCAGAACACTCACTCTGGTTGTGATCTAAGGACCCGCAATTTGGACAGACAGAAACTCCCCTGCATACAATTTGCGAATGGCCAAATTTTTGGCACTTAAAGCACCGGACTGGGTTCGGGATGTAAGGTCTTACCTGACACCTAAGGTAGCCAGCTTTTATAGTGGTAGGCAGGTTCGGTGTTTTAAATGTGAGTATCACTGTCCGAGTAGGGACAGCCTCTCCATCTTTTTTGATGACGATTCTTTTTGCGTGTGTCACATTTTGATCTTGTAGTTCCTGGACAAGTTCATCCTCCGATACGTTTAAAAGATCCCACTCTGATATTACCCCTTTTGAGGAGTTTAAGGTGGCATGTGGGGTAACCTTCGTGGGAATTCCACCAAAGGTAGATACTTTTAACAGTCTCTCAGCGTGTCTACGTTCGGTCATTTCAATTAATAAGTCTCCGGATCTCAGTCGCCTAACCATTTTTGGAGGGCCAGCCACATTTTCGAGACATTTTTGTATCAAAAATGGGGAAAGCTTACTCAATGGTTGGTCTGTGGAGGAGTGTAGAATTAAAAAGAGAGGTACGGTATTATCCGTTCCTTCTTTTTTTTGTCGTTTAGCATGGGATGTTGTGTCATCATGATCTCGATCATGTCTATCTAGGTCTGGATCAAAAGATCCATAAGTGGACTGTTTAATTTTGTCCATCTTTGCTCCTTTTTGCCCTGGGAGGGTGGCTTTCTTCTCCCAGGTTTCCAGCCCCGCCACGTGGAGGCAGGAGCGGTGCCACCAGTGACCAAGCGATAAAGGAAGGTTAGTAGTTAGTG
This sequence comes from Mastigoproctus giganteus, assembly GCF_048544385.1. Classification (NCBI taxonomy): domain Eukaryota; kingdom Metazoa; phylum Arthropoda; class Arachnida; order Uropygi; family Thelyphonidae; genus Mastigoproctus; species Mastigoproctus giganteus. The sequence continues at coordinate 122,986,557 of NC_143582.1, forward strand.
CGTTAATAAATAATCCTATGTACAAGAAGAAAGGTGTCTTTCCTTTCTGTTAGGTACGCTAAATTCTTTACTTTAGAACAGCAAAATTAAATAACTGTGAGAAACGAAGGATACTACTATAATTATCAGCCGCTCTTTGAGAAAATCGCTTTAATATCACTTAGAAATCGCTATAGTCACTCGCTTGGCACTCGGGGCCTGGCAGAGTACGTTGCCTTGGTGATGGGGCAACACTGTCTAATAACATTAGACAGTGTTGCCCCATCAAATCGTTCAGTAGCCTTTGGATACGAATACCGAATGGTTGATTGGCAGTCTGGAGAGTGTTGCACAGATTTTCCAAACGTGGCTCAAAAACGGGTGTCCACGTGGGATGGTCTGGCAGGGATTTCAGTTTCAAAGTATACTGTATAGACACCTGTTTCCTGAGAAGCGATAACGAGAGCTCATTCGCTTCGACATACAGGCTCTGGACAGGAGATGTTCGAAATGCTCCATTGGCAATACGGATCACTTGATGGTGGATGGGATCCAGCCATCAGAGTATGCTGAGTCTAGAAGATGCGTATACCTGGCACCCGTAATCTAACTTAGATCGCACGAGTGCACAATAGATGTGTAAAAAAAGTGTACCGGTCATCACCCCAAGAATGTGAAGAGATTGCACGTAGGATATTCAAGCCTCTTGTGCACTTCACATGAAGTTGATGAATATATTGTAGAAAGGTCAACTTTCTAGCAAATACGAGCCCAAAAATCTAGTATCAGGTTCTATTGGAATATCAGGTTCTATTGGAATCAGGTTCTATTGGAATGGATAAGATCTGGTCCAGCAGCACTTGCCTTGGTAAGAGTTAGAGCTGTTTCTAACTGTTCCATGGTGAAGGGCCCATTATAGGGATGAGACCTTTTAGATTTAAAGTTAATTGTATGCTTTCTGAGTTTGTCTTTCCAGACCAGAAATTCTGGGGGAGTAAGATGTTGACGGGAAGGCAGAAAAGTTCTTCCCAAGTGCGTTGGCTGTTGCAGTTGGGTCTGCAATAATGCAGCCATTACATTCCAGGAGTGATGAAGGGTGCGATGTATATTTCTTCTCCATTCTCCAGATTTTATCCCAGATAGCTTTACTGCTGGTTGACTGGGTAATGGTGGATGTAAAGCGGATCCACGATTCTTTTTGGTTCTGATGATGAATATATCGTGCTTTCGTGCACATTTGAAGACTAAAAGATTGGCTGTGGTAGGATATCGTCGGAATATCTCCCAAGCTTTATTTTGTGCCTTTTTGCTGCTGTGCATTCAGAATTCAACCAAGGTTTTAGAAATGGCGGAAACTGGGTAGATGTTTTTGGAATTGTAGTTGCAGCTGCATGGACAATGCTTTCTGTGATGTACACCACTGCATCATTGATAGGCTCCTGACTCACTGCACTGATGTTAAAGTCTACAAGGTGTTGAAAGGTATTCAGTGTCAGCCTGATCAATCTTCCATCGCGGTAACCTAAAAGGTGGGCACGCTTCGCTTTAGGTAAATTGGTTATCACGGGAAAGTGATTGCTTCCATAAAGTTCTCCTCTACCTCCCAGGTGAGTGAAGGAAGGAGAAAGGGGAAGCATATAGTGAGGTCAATAGCAGATAACGTATGTGTACGGGTAGGCATGCGAAAAAGGTGTTAGTTCCCACATTTAGAAGGGAAAGGTCATTGTCAGTGAGCATATGCTCTATGACGCATCCCCTTCCATCAACGTCAGCACTACCCCACAGGGTAGTATGTCCACTGAAATCGCCCAGGAGTAAGACAGGAGTAGGCAGTTGCACAATGAGATCATCAAGGTCTTTCTGGGATATATATATCAGCCCCAGGTGGCAAGTAAACCGAACAGACTGTTAATAAGAACCCTACTGTAAGGCGAACTGCTACTGCTTCTACATTGGTGGAGAGCAGAATAGTTTGAAATGGGGTATGGTTGCCTAGAAATATAGCGACACCCCCGTGAGCAGGTCCATCCCCAGTTCTGTCCTTTCGGACGATAGTAGTGTTGCGAAGGGAAGGGTTTTCATTTGCCTTCAGTCAGGTATGTCTCTCATAAGCAAAAGCAAACCGGCTCATGCTTTTCCAAGAGGGCCTTGATGTCATCATTGTTTTGCCGGAATCCACAACAGTTCCATTGTAGGAATTTAACCACTATTTTGGCTTGGTGGGTCCAGCAGGTGGCTTCCGAGGTGCTGAGGGATTACTTTTGTCAGTCTTGGCTTTATCTTTCCTGAGGAAGTGCGGATGCTGTCCATTGTCCATTTCCTCCTCAGCCAAGAGTTCCAAGACTGAATCTTCTTGTACCTCCTTCTCCTCGACATCCATGTTTTCTTGGGTACTAGGGGGTACTTCAATTTTCTTAGTCTTTTCTTTGGCAATTGCTTTTGTTACTTGTGGAGCATTAGGAGTGCCGATATAGGAGTGGCAACTGATTAGTCTTTCTGCACAGGTTTTTGTGGGCTTAAGAGGTAACGTGCAATAGGAGTGAATGACTCTTGGAGGAATAGTCATGTCCGTCCGAGTTCCAAGGGAACATCTTCCTGCTACCTTCTGGGTGTAGGTGGGTTTGTTGATATTTAGAGGTTTCACTGCTTTCCTTGCCTCTTGGTATGATATGTTCAGCTCTGCCTTCATCTGTTGGATTTCTTTTTCTTCTTTCCACCTCTGGCATACTCATGAGTAGGCTGGATGTTCTCCCTCGCAGTTAATGCAGGTGGGTTTTGTGGCTGAACATGCTGTTGTTTCGTGATCCTTTGCACCATATCGAACGCATGCAAGGACTCCGTGGCAGGCTATTTGAGAATGTCCATATTTCTGGCATCTAAAACACCGTAAGGGGTTTGGAACGTATGGACGCACTGGACAGTTGATGTAGCCAGCTTTAATCTCATCAGGAGACTTCCGTGAGTTAAAGGTCAAGATTGTTTTTAGTTTAAAAAAAGTTTCCCATCCTTATGTCCATTAATTCTCTTAACGGCAATAATTCCCTGTGGTTTCAGTACTGAGCAGATTTCCTCCTTGGTAACGTTGAGAAGGTCCCACTCTGAAATTACACCTCTCGATGAATTGAGAGTTCTATGTGGTGTCACTGTTATGGGTATTCCTCCAATTGATGTTGCTCGCAGTAGCTGCTCAGACTGCCTGTCAGTTTTAGTTTCAATTAAGAGGTCACCAGAACGAAGCCTCTTAACTGATTTGGGTGAACCTGCTAACCCTTTCTGTACAAAGAAGGGTGACATTTTGCCAATCAGTTTTTCGCTGGTAGAGAGTATAATTAAAATCTTTGGGACAGGCCCTGATGATTTTTCAGTTCACTGCCTCTTTGCAGCAATAGTGCTATCTGTGTCGCCATCTATATTTGCAGATAGGGGGCGGGTTGGGGCCCCTGAAGAAGTAGGTTTATCAGGATTCATGAGTTTTTGAAGTAGTTCAGTGCCCCGGCTCCCCACCCACCACGGAGCTCAAAGGGATGCTCACTACCCGGCATGCAATAAATGTGCTTCGGTGTGGAACGCCAGGGCTACCCAAACACCATGCCTGCAGCACCGCCAACCTGAATCCTATCCCTAGGACCATGAGGGTAAAAGGCATGGCATTGACACGGTTGACCCTTGCAGGCGAGCCTACTAACCAACCTAGACAGGCCTTCCAGGAGCACCCGTCTTGACAAAGCAGGGGCAAAGTGGTGTATTGAAGCTGGGCCCCCTCAACCGCCAGGATCTCACTTTCTGAATTTCCACAGATCGCAGCACACAGCAAACATGCCAGATTCATTGATGTTAGCCTGGAAGCCAGGCTGTGGGCATTGGATCCCAGTGATGCTAATCTGGAGATCCAGCATCGTCAGTGGGAGGTCCCCTCACCAAGTACAGGTGCCCACGTCGAGGGGCAAATGTCCTGGCGATGACCTGATTGATAAGGTATTTATAAAACATTTTTATGACCTAAGGCCCAAAGTTCTACTTAAATTATTCAACAACTGCTTAAATACTGGAACATTTCCCAAACCATGGAAACACAACATTTTTCTTAAGATTGTACATAAACCTGGTAAGCCACTAAACAATGCCAGATCATACTGCCCCACAGCCTTGCTCTCTCACCTGGGAAAAGTGTTAATTGCTAATAAAATTACCACACTGCAGGGAGCTACAAGTTCCACATCCTTTCTTCAATACAGTTTTAGGCAAGGGCTAGGATGCGAAGATGCCTTACTAGAACTTCACCTTATTGATAGCTCCACTTCCAAGTACATTATGGTGATCTTTATCGATTTTGAGGTTGCTTTTGATACCTTATGGTGGGAAAGCGCCCTCAGTAGACTTCGTTCCAATCATTGCTCTCTTCGGCTTTATAAACTTGTTAGAAACTACTTTGCTGATCGCACTGTCACCATCATCACTAAAAGCACGAAGATTCCCAGATCTGTCTCCTGTGGTTTCACCCCAAGGATCAATTTTCGGTCCCTTAATTTGGAACCTAGTTCTTGATGATTGGCTGCTTAGAACAACCGACTTTCAAAATGTGCAACAACTTGCATTGCAGATTATCATTTTGATGATGGAAATTCAAGGTCTAATTTAGAATTCTATGCCAATAAAGTACTTTTTGAACTATCATCTTGGTCCTCTAAGAACAAATTGAAATTATCCCCAATCAAATCGAAGATCGTGATTTTTAAACAAAAATTAAACTACAGCAGACCACCAGTTGTAAAACATGACAAGAAATCACTTCCACTTGTCCGAAGCACCAAATTTTTAGGAGTTATCATCGACGTCCACTTTTCCATTACTGCACATATTCAACACCTGTCATTTTATATGTTAAGAGTTTTACCACAATGCTGCTCCAAATTACCAGACAAGACTGAGGATTGAACACTAAAACCCTACATCTATTTATAATGATGCCATAATCCCAATTACAACCTATGCTGCCAGTCTTTGGTTCAGACTAAGTTCTGAACCAAGTCTTTGGTTCAGACTAAAAATTGTACAGACTAAGTTATCCACTATTCAACATTGTTTTCTCCTAAGCCTACTTCACGTTCGCTGAACAGTATCAACTCCAGCTCTACAGACTCTTGTGGGCACTATACCACTTGACCTGCATGTTGTGTTTAGAGATCTGTTTTTACATTCGTCAAATTTCTATGGAATTCCAGGGATTCATTGTCAATCCTCAGGCTGATCCCAAAAATGAACAAACCCAATGCTGGAATTCGTTAGTCAACACCTGGCAGAATAGATGGAATTCTACTGAAAAAGGAGCTATTACCAAAAAAATTTGTTCCTGACGTAACTGCACTACTTTCATCATCCACCAGAAAATGGTTTTCACCCTCACTGTTTACCTCCTATATAAACTAGACACAGTTCGCTTAGCAAAACTCTACCAATTCCGACTTTCTAATACAGTCTCCTGTCGATGTGGTACCAAATTTGACTCTCCTCTTATACGTTTTGAATGCTCCATTTATGAGGACCTAAGATTGGCTCTTAAGGCAACAGTACCAAACTTGTCTCCCGGATGCAAGAAGATACTCATATCTCTCAATAATTTCCAGGCCCTTCAAACTTTCTGCAGTGTTGCTTTTAATCACAGGAAGACTTTCAACATCAATGTTAATGTAAGCAATCAAACTGAAAACACTTCATAAATGAAAATACAACCTGTTGCCTCGTTTGTCGTCCTGATGACATAATGTCCAAAATTTTGTAGGTTTTCAAGAACACACGAATGTTTTAACAGATGCTGCATTTTCTGGTTCATTCTTTATCAAGACTCTAACAACTAAATCCTTCCTCTGCACAGTGATACCGTTATAAACCAGTGACTTTGATGCCACTCCAGATTAACAGAATTATATCTAGAACTTGTTCCTGCTGATCTTATTTTTGGATGACATTACTACTTACTTCTGTTTGACAGTACAGGTAATTCTCAACTTTACGAGTTAATTCGTTCCTAGCGCGTGCATAAAGCAGGAATTTGTTTCCCATAGACAATGTTAAAAATAGGGGTTACGTTCTCAACAATGAAGTTAGTTAGCTAATTAGTTTATGTTTAAACAATGATTGATTTATCCAAAGAAATGAAAATTTCGCCTGTAAAATCAAGCAAATTATAATAATAATAAAGAAATGATTTATGACTTACAAATGTTAAAGAATGTTTATTCTTCATCATCATCGACTAAATGCAATGCACTTGTTGATCACTCATTATTGGCTCGACACACGTTGGTTTGTTGCATAAGGAGTACTCTTCTTCAAAAAATGCTTTAAGATGCGTTTGTTTCCAAGATAACCTTCTCTTTTCTTTATAAATTTCAATAGCATGCATAAGCATTTTTTAATGAAACACACAAATTGCAACTAACATGATTTGCACGGCGTAACAAGTTTACGAAGCTTAAAAAAAAAAAAAAAAAACAGGAAATGAAGAGAAGATTCCGAAAATTTATTTATGTTTTTTATACGATTGAAGATGTCAGTAAAGGGGAAAGACATTTCACCATAATAACGTAAAAAAACCACACAATTCCAGTTTTCGGTATTTTCTCAAATGTAATTAGATCGAGTTTACTACCAGTTTATAACTGCTTGCAGTAACAGAAAATTCCAATAAACTGGAAGGTGCAAATTGTTTTTGTTTTATTGTCATGACCTCCAGAAACGTGTTTCAGAAAATTATCACAAAGGCGTACAAATTTGATTCTTATAATGGCAACATATGATATTGATGAAAGTGTAGTGCATTTAATGATTTGAATTGGCAACTTAAAGAGTGACATAGCAAAAATTTCAACTTCCGAGGTTGTGGAATGAATTATCAAAAAACAATGATGTGGTTACAAAGAAACTGGATACAAAAAATAATTTTATATCATATACTTGGATTTCAGGAAAGCTTTTGACACTGTTGTGCATGGAAGACTACTGTACAAATTGGAACAGAATGGTATTAAGGGTAAGTTGCTACAATGGATAAAAGGATGGTTGAGTGGGAGAAGACAGAGGGTGATAATCGATGGGTGCTGCTCTTTGTGGACTAATGTCATTAGTGGAGTGCCACAGGGTTCAGTGTTGGGTCCACTGTTGTTTTGTATATTTATCAATGATATTGATGAAGGTATATCAGGTTTAGTATCGAAGTTTGCAGATGATACAAAGGTTGGCAGGGTTATTAATGACAGTAATGGCAGTGTGTTACTGCAACAGGATCTAGAAAATTTGAGCAGATGGGCTGAGAAGTGGCAACTGAAGTTTAATATTGAAAAATGCAAAGTACTGCATATGGATAGAAGTAACCCCAGAGAAACGTATCAACTGTGTGGTACTACACTTAAGGTGGTAGAATATGAAAAAGACCTGGGAGTAATTGTGCAGTCAGATATGAAGTTTTCTGAGCAATGCATATCATTGACAACACCCCGTGACCTGCCCTGGCAGGTCACGGGGTGTTGTCAATGATATACAGGAATTTTGCTAGCAGGGAAAATGAGGTGATTGTCCCTCTGTATAAGGCAATGGTCAGGCCACGCCTTGAGTACTGCATGCAGGTCTGGAGGCCTCATTTTAGGAAGGATGTAGATTTGCTTGAGCGTGTACAGAGAAAGGCAACAAGATTGGTGAGGGGAAAGAAGGGATCCTCTTACCAGGAGAGGCTTAAGTTCTGCAAATTGCAGCAGATGGAGACTAGGCACCTGCGAGGTGATCTGATTGAGGTGTATAAGGCCTTGAATGGGTTGAGAATGCTGAATTATGATGGGATTGTTCCGCTTGTTCAGATTACAAACCTAAGGGGGCATAAATTGAAAGTGAGGAAGGACAGATGTAGAATAGATTGTAGAAATTTTCCTTTAGCCAGCGGGTGGTTAATTGCTGGAACAAACTTCCATCTGTCGTTGTGGAAGTTGATAGGTTGAATAAATTTAAGGAGGAACTGGACAGGCATTTGGAGGGAATGGTGTGATTTTTTTTTTTTTTTTTGGCTGATGTTGCATAAGCTCATACACTTGCTTTCTTGCATCACATGCCACTACTACTACTACTGTGTTATTGGGTTCACATTACAATATTTTTGCAATACAATGGTAACAGATTATCGTAAAGCAGGGTACACAGGGTACACTGTATCATACAGCTACGAGAGCGGTATTTATGAATGTTTAACATTCATTTTTTTGTAATTAATGTTTATATTTTTCATTTTGTTGATACTTGAAGAAACCAAAAACTCATAAACCCGGGAACTCGTAAAGCGGGAACTGCCTGTACACCTTTTTTCTCTTTGTGAACAACTTTGGGCAGCACTGCATAAAGACGGGCAAAGACATGGATAGAGATTTTATTTTATTTTATTTATTTATTTTTTTTTACTTTATGCTATTCTCTTTATTTCTTTGTCTTCTGCTGTTCTGTCTCCTGGGAATGGCTGTGTATGTGTGCGTGCATGCATGCACACTGTTGCCGGCTTGCTGGCACGGGTTTCTTTTGAATGGCTTCAAACTCTTTGGACATTCAGTGCATGAGTGTGAGGTTGGCCATGGTACATGCGTGGTTGTGGTCTACCTCCCCGTGGTGTAGATGGACACTGGGCAGGCTTTCCAGGTTATCGCCTGCCTGGTGACAAAATGGCCAGAAACAACTAAACAACACACACACACGCTGCACGAATATAATACTACACACATTTCTGGTCTGTTACAGTGCTCTGTAACCATAGCAGTGTACAAAGGCAGAGTTGAACTTTTGTTTTGGTGCCATCCTACATAAGACATTATACATGTCTACATTAACTATGCATTATTCGATGCTTATCAAGGGAAAACTATTCCAATTGAAATCTATCATTTAATTTTTGTGTTAAAATTAAAAGACCAATTTTTTATTGCACTTCAATAGTGCACCTCTTTGTACCAGGTAACTCTCCTTTTGGTGACAAAAAGGTTGCTAAATAGTTAGTTGATAATTCTATAAAGGTCTTTTATAAATATTGCAACGAGAATATTTTTTAACAATTTTCAAAGCACGTGTTGTCCCGGCAAGGAACTACTCAGAGAGCCAGTGTTGAAGCGGCAGTGGCGGGAAGGTGCCTGTGCAGAGTCTTGCACGACCCTCACTAACTTCCCAGTCGCTTCTCCCCCAAGACTTTAATCGCTTCTCCAGGAAGAAGTCAAAGTCACTTCTCCCATCCTTGTCATTCACAACAACTGGAAAGACTCAAATAGACAATGTTTTTGTTAGTTCCGCAGTTTTAGGCCAAGCCGGGTACTAGAAACTTTTTTCAGTTACCATAAAGCTCTCTATTTGAGATACTACACTAACTACCATTCATGATTACGGACCTTTCACCGTCTGGCAACTCAGTAGTTGACCAATTTATTTGTATATTAATGAATATTGTATAATTTAAATACAGTAATTTAGTATTTTGTAAATATTTTAAATATTTATATAGTTTATAAATATTTCAGTGAAATATTTTAGTCCTCTTCTTTGGGATGCAACAATATTCCTCATGCACTATGAAACCCAAAGCAAAAGGCCTTTTCCTAAGTGACCTATGTAAACGCAGGTAAATAATTACATAGCAATATTTATTCGACCTTGAAAATGCTGTGCACTACAAATGCACAGGTAAATAATTACATAGGTCATTTCCTGATTAGATGTCGATCACAGTGACAGTGGTTTTTTTTTTTTTTTTTGGCGGCACCGGGGGATCTCCCCGAATTCCACATTTTTATTCTGTGTAGAATACAATACTCTGCATAAGGCCAGGATGTGTGTTTTTTGCAGTATTAATGTGGGTTGTGTTGTTCCTCTGACCACTTAGCCTGGAGGAGGGCTGTGAAGACCCACTAAAAGCTATGGCGGGGTGAACCCTGGAGTAGTCTAGGCATCCAAGGAGATGCCCAAAAAAAAAAAAAAAAAAAGAAAGAAAGAAAGAAAGAAAGAAAAATAATTTTTATTGGAAAGGAGATAATAGGCAGATAGGAAGAGGGTGGGATAAAACGGATAGAGAACAGAAGGGGTGGTGTGTTGAGGCACACACCTGATTTAAAAGGGGGACTGTAAGGGGACCCCTGGTACAGGATGCCCATCCTGGTCCAGAGGGTGAGTTGAAATTGGGTAGTGGGGTGAGCCACCTGGGTGGGTAGAAGGGAATTGGGGTAGTAGGAATAAAAGAACATAGGGAAAGAGATTCCTATGGTGGAGTGTGCTTTTTGCAGCTCTGTCCCGCACTGGCCTGCGGGTTGCCCTAATGGCCAGTGTCCGTATGCCACACCATGCCAGCTAGGAAAAGCTACAGCATGGTTTCAGCTTGGATAACCATGAGGGCCTGCATAGCCATCAGTCTGTCTAGTGAAGAGGCTAAGATAGAACATGCAATTAATAATAACTTTCATTCACTCAACATTCACACAATTTTACTTTTCTATTTTCTTTTATATATTAGATTAGATATCGATCAGTGGATTTCAACAGATCAGTGGATTTCAACAGTGGATTGTCTTTTATGTACAAAAGATTTGAATTACTCCGTCATACCTCTACATATTACATAGAAAAAGCGTGTGCGGGGGTTGGCAAGCAAAGCAGGGGGGGGGGCAAAGCCTCCTAGCAAATTATTATTTTATATAATGATAATTTTACAGAAAATACAGCCACGTGGATATTTACCAGTTTTAAACATTAGCTTACCTATAATTTTAATGTCTGCAGATATTTGTTGGGGTATTCTAATAAACATCAAATGATACTGATTGTTTCAAGAATGATGCTGTTCCAGACTTTGTCCTCTTGAAAAATATTCAAAGTTCTGTTCATAACAAAGGACTGCTGTCTAGATTTGCCTATCAGAAAAATTTCCTAAGCTTCACCAAAAAATGGTAGAGCTAAACTCAGTTTTTGTTTTTCTAACCTGGATGAATATTCTCTCAGGCTCAGCATTGCTATAAAGAATTATTAGAATGTGAGGTATGAGTGTGGATAATCTGTCATATTTCAAGCTGTCTTGTGCAGACCCAAGTTCTTTCCCTGAACAAGGGCCAATGTACAACAATTCTTTCTTTTTTCCTTCATAATAGCATCTGGTATATTCTGTTCACTAAAACCAATAGTTCACTAAAACCAATAAAACCATTAATGCTACAAAATATCTATTTTATATTTATTTATTTATCTTAACGACACTAAGAAATACTGGAAACTTATAAACTTTTCAAACTGGAAACTTTTCAAATATTAAAATATGCAGAAATATGCTTTTGGATCGTAAAACTTTGTGCTGCCTAAGCAGTTATAAGAACATCATCATCATTAAACAAAAGAACAGAATCTTCTTCTCTTGTTTCAGACTATTCATAATGCTGGCAGCAGAAAAATGCCTATAACTTAATCAGAATCATCTTTCTAGTTTAATCTGCTGGCATAATCAATACCCAGAATAAAAGTGGAACATTTGAAAATTATTGAAAAAATAAATTTGCACATAACATTCTTGTGAGGTACATTGGATTGAAAAGACATTGGATTTTAAAACTGCCACATAACATTTAAAAGAAACAGGGAAATTGCTTTATTCAAGCCAGAAAAGAGAAACATGAACAGACTTGTCTGCATGAGTTAGAATGGCTAGAATAATCAGCTAGCTTGGCTTGGCTTGGCTTTAGAACTGCTTTTACCAGAAGTTTGTAATTCACAGGTTCCTTTTCTTGAGTTCATAAATTTAACTTCTTTTATAATTTCTGGAAAATGAACTGGATTTTAACATTACTCATTGTCACTCACTACTTTTTTCAGTATGGTAACTTTGAAAAGTGCTCACATTGTTTTTCTAACCTCTTCTAAATACACTTGTCAAAAGTACCACTTTTCTACCAGTCTAAGACAGCTTACGATATATACAAACATGCTTCAAAATCTTCCTATTTCAGTGAATTACATCCGTAGCTTTTTGTAGCTGGCATGGTGTGGGATACTGACACTGGCCATTAGGGTAACCTGCAGGCCAGTGTGGGACAGAGCTGCAAAAAGCACGCTCCACCATAGGAATCTCTTTCCCTATGTATTTTTATTCCTACCACCTGGGCTGGTTGAGATTCCTTCCCCCAATCCCCTTCCACCCACCCTGATGGCTCACCCCACCACCCAATTTAAACTGTTTAAATCTACCTTTCCTTATAGCACTTCTTTCTAGATAGTAGTAGACTTCCACCAAATATTCATCAACTTTCAGAGGAAAGCATGCAGCTCCTTTTTAAAGATGCAAATTAATAAGATAACAAGGACAGCCTATTACTATCAAGTAATCCATCCGTTTTATTACCCTTGCTACTCCAGCTTTATACTTATCATCACAGGTGTATTTATCAATGAAAAAAAAATAAATAAATAAAAGAAAGGCATGTAAAAATCTCAGCCAGCAGGTAATTGATTGGTAGAACAAACTTTCCTCTGATCTCGAAAGATATAGGTCTAGAACATAGGTTCCCAAAGTGGTCGGTACCGCCCCCAGTGGGCACTGAAGCCTTCTGGGGGGGGGGGGGGGCGATAGTGCGTTCAGAAGCAATTGGGGGGCATTCAGGCAGTCTAGGGGTCGGTGGCTCCTTATCGGTATTTTTATATCCTCGGGTCCAATGGACTCAGTTCATAGGTCAACTAATAAATTCTATAATTTTTACTCTATGGACACAGCTGAAATCCGCTATACATGAAGCCAGAACTATTTTCTTCGATTTTCCCACTTCAATTTTCAAAACCTATTGAATTTCACGCAAATGACAAAAATGTGATATCAAGTGTGTATTTTTTTAGGCCTTTTTTCTGTTATTTTTCTAAACCCACCCTAATTAGCCTAGGGCCTTTGAAACGCGACAACGCAAGCTATGTGAGTTGACATAAGAAGCAATAAAGCGAAACAGTAGCAACAACTGTTTTTGAAAGGCAAACAGATCATATTTCCTTTCTTCAACGTGTATTGCTCCTATGAACAGAAAATCAGGGAAATTCATCTTTTAGAAACAAGAAAAACTGGTGTAAAACTGATAACACTGCAATGCGCATTTGATAAAAAAAAAAAAAGTTTGCTTTATTGTAATTGTTTTTAGTAAACAATATCGGAACAGCAGTTTCCTGGGTTTGATCCTCTAACGAAATTGAGAAAATATTTCTATTTGTAGCTGCATTATAAACTTCGAAAACGTGTGTGTGCAAAAGAAGAAAAAAAAAATCATCCACTATTAATAACGGATTGTTTCTTGAAATATGCATTGTTCACAAAGCTAACAGATTGCGACTAATGGCTGCTCAAAAAGTATTCTTAGAAGATATTTGCTTGTTACGCTTTGATGTCATCGCAAAGGGAGAAATTTTTTGGTGTCATCGCAAAGGGAGAAATTCTGTTTTAGTATAGAAGCCGAATAAATTCAATATCCACAGTCATAATGCTGTTCTGAACTGCAATAAACAGATAAACCCTGCTGAAAAATTGATTTTCTCCCCATCACTTCTCTTGTTTTGCTGTGGTTTATGGCAAGCAATTTCACACAATCAAGTCTGTAACTGCTAAATGCGATGCGGTTTCTTGTATTCTCTCTCTCTCTCTCTCTCTCTCTCTCTCTCTCTCTCTATTTCGGGATCTCTGACCGTGTGGTCATCCTGGAGTATAAACAGAAAATTTGTTAGTTGGAATGCTGCCCACCAATGGCATCAATTATCAACTCTTTTACTGTCCTTCTAATTTTCAACATGTGCAGATAATCGACTTGGGCAAAAGTGCTACTTCAATTAGGAGCAAAAACCGTTTGCCTCAACATAACAAATTACTTTAGGTACAATAAAGGACGACTACTGATGATTTTGCTGACTGGAAGGAAGTGTCCACAACTGTACAAGGCGGTCACTCAAAGGGAAATAACTGTAGTCATTTGTATTCAAGGACAAGCTATACGGCGATGTTTGAAATGTATAATGCAGTTCACTGGCTAATATTTCCAGGGGAATTATTGCAAAATATTGTTCCGAAAAACAATTACAATAAAACAAAGAGGGTTTTTTATCGAATTTACACCGGACAAAAATCGGAGTAATCTGAACTTAGGCATCCTACGATGAAGCTGACTTATTAGAACTTTAGCATCTGTTGTGAAACTGAATGCAATAAAGAAATACTTTCGAATCCACGATGAAACTGACTTAGTAGAACTTCAGCATCTGTGATGAAAGTTACAGTTGTGGACCTTTGACAATCTCCTGGCCTTCCTCCCACCAAAAGAGTATTTTTATTTCTTTCTCTCTGTCTCTTTCCCTAAACTTCACAAACTGGGACTTTCACCAACAACATCTTGTTTTTGTGTCCAGGAAGAAACTGTTAACCATATTCTTCATCAATGTCATTATTATAACGATCTTCGACGTGACCTACTTAGTGTAGTTCCTAACTTGGACTCCAGCAACAATAAAATTCTGGTTGAGTCTCAGACAGCTTTTAATGCTATGAATGTGTTTGCTTCTCGTGCATTTAAAAGAAGAACCAAAATTAGGTCCTAGTTTTACTGTTCCTGCGATTTCTAGGATCCTTTATTGGATTAGGAAAGAAATATCTCTCATTTTTGATTGGATTCTATATTTGCAACTGATTAGTATCATTAAATGCTACACTATACTTTCCTGGATTTTATAATAGACTTGTTCTTGATGTGAAACTGTTTTCTGCAGAATAGGTATTTACTGTATAAGGAATTTTGCTCTACTCATCGAGATACTATTTGGCCTTTAGCGTTTCATAGTTTTTGGAATTAATATTTCTTTGTGAGTGAATACCACACACAAATTGTATTTAGGCAAGAACTTTTTAAAACATAATTTTGAACCCTGCCTAATGTGATCTCATCTAAGATTTGGACATGTATATTACTTTTGCGTTAACCCTGAAACATTTTATTTATTGGGCCAGGTTATGGCATTACCCTGGCATTACATTGGACGAATCTGTACATAGTGTATATTCTGCTGTGTTCCTGAAGAAGAGGATATTGTATATATTGCACATAGTGTCTTTCTGTGGAGCTTTTCAGAATTCGTGGAATTTGCTTTCACTGTTTTTTTTTTTTTTTTTTGTTAGAAGATCAATCATTTCTTCAACAATTGAAGACGTTCTGCCTACAAGGGGTTAGGCAAAGTGTAAATTAAGATGTTTTGCTGATCCTAGTTCCTAGGATGGGATTTTCCATGAGGTAGGTCTCCATGGTTAGAGAAGTTAGTCCACTTCTCCACTTCTTCCTACTTTATTCTTGCTTAACTTCTTCTCACTTCTAACTATGGGGGAGTCCCTCTGTTGATTCTCCTCTATTCTATCCATTTACCTCCCCAGATCCCAAACTTCTCCCTCTGTATTCCTCTTTTTCCACTTCACTCTCTTTTTCGGGCACTCTCAGGTGTTATGCCCTGGGCTTGCCCAGCAGGAGATAATTGATCCTGGCCGCCTCCACGTGGCAGGGATGGGGGGTGAGACGTAGTGACCAGGTGTTACTGCTTCTTATCTGCTAAGAGCCAGGCACCGGCCGATAACATAACAACAGAACACATCATAATACTTACACGTCCAACACACTACATACAATTGGCCGGTTTTGGCATAAGCTTCAACACAAGAAGTACAATAGCGGCTTATGGGGGAAACCCTGGGATCCGCCACAACAACACATGAATATCCCTGAATATCCCTGTCTCTTTCCCTTAGGGTCGGACTAGAAAGGGTGAATTCCCTCCCCTAAGGAGTTTTTCCCCCCAAGTGAATGAAAGGAAGTGGAAATATCAGGAAAATGAACCCAGTTTTCCTTCATTCGGCAAACAGCAGCTCTGTCAGCGCAAGAGAAGTGAAATTACATTTGCAGCTCAGAATGGAATTCAAACAAGCAAACATATGACACATGATGGTGAATTTTTCGGGCGTGTGTGTGATAGTGAAAATTCAATTTTTCCCTCAAATTTTTTGATGGTATCAAATGCACATAAAACAACCCGTTACTCGTAGCATATATATACATATACATATATATATTTCGTTTGCACACCAGGTAAGATGCATGCAAAGAATTTAAGTGAATGCCTGCATACGTCGCTCCATTACGTTATTAGAGCAGTCAACAAGATTAGAACAAATTCATTGAGTGACAGATTGTTTAGCCAACTTTGTAGTGAAAACGATGAAGATTTCAATCGTTTGCTACTTCATACAGAAGTTCGTTGGCTTTCAAAAGGTATTTTCTGAATCAATTTTACAATTTGTTTGATTCAGTACTAGAGTTCCTAGAAAACAGAGACGACAGATTGTGAGCCAACCTGATTACATCCAAAAATGACATCGTTTATTTGACAGACCTCTATAAAATATTTAATGAAGTCAATCTACAATTACAAGGTGATGAATGGAATTTAATTAAAACAAAAAACGTTATTGCCGCTTTTGTGGGGAAACTTCTTCTGTTCAAGCGGAATCTAGGCCAAGGTTGTTGTTGTTTTTGTTTTTTTTGGTTTTTAGGAGCATTAGCAACTAAGGCCATATTGCTCCAGGATATGCGGTGGTCATTCCCTGACCTTTCCGCATCCTCCATATTTGGTGGTGACAGGCTCGAACCCCGGTCTAATCCAGAAGCGTGTGCTACGCACTGCTGCTCCTGCCCACCTGGCTAAGGAGGCGCCGTTCTAGGCCAAGGGGAATATAGCCACTTTTCAAATTTATCAGCAGTGTCTCTCAAAAAGGAAGATTTACTTACATACTGCCAACACTTGGAGGTTCTCCATGCTGATTTTAATGAGCGATTCAATGATATTCTAAATGTGAATATACTAAATTGGGTTCTAGATCCTTTCTCACATGTAAACACAGCAGGATCATCAAATTTAGAAGAGGACCTCATAGAACTCACAACAAATGAAGAACTAAAAATAAAATGCAAAAGTGGATACAAGAGTTTTAATTATTACAATAAGATTCTTACTAATGCATTTGCAATCCCTTAATATGTATTCCGAATTTTCATATTTAAACCATTGTATGAAACTGTGCATAATGTTATTTGAGCATACACTTTACAATCTTTACATATGGGCTATATTTCATCAAAATCAGTATAGCAATAACAGTGTTCAAGATAAAGCACATATTGGCCACTACTTTTTCAATAATTTAATGGCATAAGCAGTAATGTATCATTAGTTGCTATTTACGTCGAAAATATCAAACGGCTTGAATGCGGAAAACTGTTATAATGGGGGGGGCGTTACAAAATTTATGTCTTGCAAAGTGGGCGGTGTCCCGAAAAAGTTTGGGAACCTATGGTCTAGAAGTAGGTAGTTTAAATAAATCAAGGAAGAACTAAAACTATTAGAAGGGATGGACAGATAATGGGAAGGGTTAGTTTTCTTTTCTTTCCCTGATGCTGTTAAGCTTCAAGGGGGAAAAAATAACACCACAATGAGATATAGCTTGGAATCTCTTTAACAACATCTGTAAATTTTTGAAAACTGCATATTTTTCAGAGCTATCACTACCTATTCTTTTCCTGACCATGCAATTTCACTGACAATGCTGTGAAATATGGTTGTGGAAGAACTTTTGTTCTTCCACAACCATATTTCTTTTGCTATGTAGCTATCAAGAAACATTTCTGAAAAATGTACCTGCATGATCAGCACAATTCAAAGATTATGTTTTAAACAAAAGATGCAAATAAACATTAAACACATATAGGTCTGTCACCATCAAATACAACATTATATTTTTGCAGAAGGAAAAACAAATCTGGAATAAGAAAGCAAAAAAAAACACAGAACAGAAGTTCAGAAGCACAGGTTTTGAGAACAAGTGGCGAATACCACCAGGACCAAGAGCCTTCTTAGCATCAAAATTGTTAAAAATCCTTTACATCCTTTCGCGAAATATCACAGGAGTTACTGAATGGAGTGTACTGGGAATGGTAGGAGATGGTTTACCAAGATCATCAATACAGGTAGCCCCCATATAACATGGTAGTTAGGTTCCTATAAAATCTCGTGTAGTCAGAAACAGTGTTATACGGGACTAAGAACCAACAGAAAAAAGTGGGTTGCATTCCCAAAGCTAACAAAATTATTTTTTTTTGTAACTATCGGAAACTTAATTTTTATTAAAAATAGTAATAACTGAACAAACATCTTACAAACTGTGATACATAACGTGTCAGTTAATGTACATTCATTTAATTTTCTTCCTCTTCGTCACTGCTAAGCACAATCAAATGAGAATGTTTTCTCTGTTGTAGAATATCTTCGCCTTCTGAACTTTCTTCTGCAGCATCTAGATTTTGTGTATCTTCTGCTCTCATTAAAATATCTGTATTGTGGTATTTTTTGCTTTTGCTTGATAGATCTTTGTAAATTGCATGGTATGGAGCGGAGCTAAGCATTTTTGAAGTTCCCTTTAGAATTTTGTGCTCCTTTCACAGTCAAAGGATTTTCATTCAAAAAATAAGATTATAACTGCTTGGCTAAGGGTATGCCTCGCCGTATGCATTTTAGTTTAAAATTTGTAACTTCAGAATTTATCTGCGCTTTTAATCCTCCAAATTGATTTCGTTTACCTCCGATGCCATTTCCACCAAATCTACTTTGCCACCCTCTTTTCTACCAATAGTTCATGAACGTCTTCAATAGTCGTATCATCAAAATCTAGCCCTCCTACCGACTTAGCAAGTTCTACTATTGCACCGATTCTGTTTTCTGCTGGTTCAACCATATTTCCTGAATGGACTGACTCTGGCCATATATTTTTCCAATGCACACATGTTGACAGTATTACTTCTTTGAACGATCAAGATATGATTCCAATACAGTCCAAAATTGAGAAATTTTTCCAAGCTTTAATCACTTCAATAGATTTGGAATAAATCTTTTCCAAAATCCATGAGTTTAATGAGTTTTAAAGGTAGATCTAATGTCTGAATTAAAGAAGTTGCATTAGGTAGTAGGAATATTACTTCAACATTTTGGATGACTTAAATCTTTTGGATGGCCTGGCACCAATAGTAATACAACTTTGAAATCTAGATTTTTCCACTTTAAATAGTTTTCCACAGCTGGTGCAAAACAATTTAGAATCCATTCTTTAAAAAAAAAAATCGACAGTCACCCAAATTATGTCTAATTTCCTTAGGCATAATTTGGGGCTGGAATTTAATTCACAACAAAGAAATTATTCCAATATGGTTCTTAAGAACAAATTTTCTTAAAGTTTAGTAATACATACCCAGAAAAATTTATAAGTGATCAAATAAAAACCAAAATAACCTTACAAAAACCTTCAAAGTTCTGAACTACACACTTCAAGTCAAAACTTTTTCTGCTCTCAAACAATCGTAAGTTCAATAGCCCAGAAAAACACACGGGGATTTCCCAACAAAATAAAATATGCGGATTTCCCAATAATTATTTTTATTTTTATTTTATTTTATTTTATTATTTTCTTTTTGCATAACTAGCGAGTTAACAGCGGGGATTCACAAAAAAGAATGCAAATGTTGAAAATTAAATCCAACACAATAGCAGGGTTTCTCCCCACACAAAAGCTAAAAAATACCGCATTGTGTGAGGATTGCCACAATTTATCAATAGTGTTAAAGCAAAACTGTGTTATATAAGTACCGTGTTGTACAAAGATTGCCACAATTTATCAATCGTGTTAGAGCAAAACCATGTTGTAGAAGTAACGTGTTATACAGGGGTTGCCTGTACGCAATTTGGAAGAAAAGTAGGATGCTAGTAGGTCAGTTTTATCTTTAGCTGAAGTAGCAATAGAACCATCTGATCTTGACAGAGATTGGAATAGAGATGGGCAAAAGCTGCAGCCAATGGCAATAGACCAGAATGCTCAACTACCATTTGGACAAGACGCAAGTTTTCTACTCTTAGCCTGTTCAAGATCTAGTTTGGAGTAATTAATAACTGCTTTGCAATTGTTGCAAGCATTGGTGCTGGCAGAAAATGAACATGGAGATTTGGATACAAGCCAATTAGATATGCAACATTCATATCTTGAACAGTATTAGCACAGTTATTGAAAAACCAAGGTTTAAATAAGAGACAAGGTGTAGTGTGGAATAAAGTTTATTATAAAGAATATTTAAGGTTTAGTTTGGAATAAATGATTTCATCCCTACAAAAATAATTTCACACACATGACATGAGCAAAATGCTGACATCAGATTTGAAACAGCAATTTGACCAAGAAATAGAATAAAGTAATAGCGCACATCATCTACCATTTTGCATTCTCATAATGCCACAACATGAAGTCAAGAAAGGCCACGAGAAAAAGGCTCCACTGGAGAAGAGATCATCAAGTTGTAATCTGAAGTGTCTACAGAACCACTCCCCTTAATGCTTTTTACTTAGAAGGGTTGTTTGTGAGAAAAAAGATCAAGTGTGTTGACTGCATGGTTAGGATTGTCTGGTATTCTGGTGGATAAATGAACAATCTGAGCGAGGTCATTAGTAATAAAAGACTTGGCATCTCAACCAGATGGTGTTGTGAACATTAAAATCACCAAGGAAAATTACCTCACTGTTAGGAACGTTGGATTGGAGAAAGTCAAGTTTCAAAAAAAAAAGGAAGTCAAAGAGTTCCAAATGATTAGTGGAGTTGGGAGAATGATAGAGGCAACAGATGAATTTGACTTTGATTTGATTTGATTTGGTTTTTTATGGCGCATTGGCAGCTAAGGCCGATGAATTTGACAGAATGTGGTAGAGAGATTTGAGAAGATCGAAAAGAGGATTGTTGTTGTTGTTGTTGTGGGGGTTTTCTGGCGCATAAGCTGCTTTGGCTATAATGCGCCTATTCCTTTGTTGTAATAATATATGAGAATTTCTTGTTATGACAGAAGAGGCAAAAATCAGAAATGACTAAAAACTCCAATTTTCTTCAGAAAGTTAAAAAATTCAGGGATATTTGCATTGTCACCAATGACATTCTCTAGAGTTATTGGTTTCTGAAGGTTAACCAAAGATAGCAGGGTTGTATTTCTGTCTTGATTATAGTGTGGGCATTCAATGAGAATGTGTTTCACAGTCAAATTTAGAAAACAATATGGACACTGTGGTGAATCATCTCCTGTGAGTAAATGAAGGTGAGTCAAATGTGTATGGCCTATTCTTGATCTTGAAAGGAGTACCTCTTCTCGTCTTGATGAACGGACACTGGAACGCCAAATTCTAGGATCCTCTTTAAATTGAAAAATTTTGTTATTTGTTTGAGAGTGCCAGAGTGCTGTCCATTCTGTTAGGCATGCATCACGAATGATTTGTGGGTAGTCTGATGCTGGAACAGGGATATTGGTTAAATCTAAGGTAGATGGATTTTTTGCCGCTTTATCGGCCAATTCATTACCAGAAATTCCAGAATGTGCTGGAATCCAGCAGAAGGTGATCATTTGATGGCGCTCTTCAATCTGCAGTAATAATCTTCTAATTTCATTTAGAAAAGAGTGAACTTTATCTGTGGAGTTAGATAATGCCATAATTGAGCTGAGGGAGTCAGTGTAAATAACAAATTTTAATGAGCAGTCAGAACAGATTTTCTAAGGCTAGTTTAATTGCATATAATTCTGCTGAGAATATACTGAATTCAGATGGAAGGGCTGCTGAAATAGTGGTATTTAGGAACACTGCTGCTGCTCCAACGTTTGAGTTAGATTTAGAGCCATCTGTATAAATTGGAGAAAAGTCAAAATATTTGTGAGTGTAAATTACATGAAGTTGTTTCACATTTGATGCTTGAAGAACATTTTTTCCCCACTAGCAAAGGTGTCACAGGTGGGTAGAGGTGTGAGAGTCCATGGTGGTTGAGTGCATGTTACTACTTCTTGTACAGAATGAATGGAAACTTTCCAAACTTGCATCAGTTCAAGAAGGCGAAGACCAGCTGGTTTTACTATACTAGGCTTACTTCTGTAGAGGTTTTCTAATGGTGGATTAAATAAGTATGACTGAATTGGATGCGAGGCACAACTTTGTATTTTGACAGCATACTTCAGTAGCAGTGTTTTCCTACGTAGAGTTAACGGGGGCTCATGAGCGTCAATGTTGAGGCTATGTGCTGGTGATGTTCTGAAAGCTCCAAGTGCAATCCTCAAAGCACTGTGTTGAACTGGATCAAGCCAGAGCAAAACACTTGTTCTGGCAGAATCATAGACAGGAGCACCATAATCGAGACGGGATTGGATTAATGCCCTGTATAGCCGAAGTAAGCAGGTGCGATCTGCACCCCATGTTAGGGCGGATAAAGTTCTGAGTATATTTAACTTTTTTAAACAAGTACGTACATTTTTAATATGGTCTAAGAAATTTAATTTGTTGTCAAGGATTAATCCTAGAAATCTGATGTTACTATTGACTGGGATGGAGATGTTGGAAATTTGGAGTTCAGGATCCAGATGGAATTTGCGTTGTCGACAAAAATGGATAGCAACTGTTTTCTGTTGTGAGAGTCAATAGCCGTTAAGGTTGGCCCGTTGTTGTATTTTATTCAGTGATATCTGAAGCTGCCTTTCAATTGGTCTCATGCTTTGGAAATGACAGGAAATGGAAAGGTCATCCACGTAAAGGAATGACTCAACTGTGTTTGGAAGCTGTTTAGTGATGGAATCGATTCTAAGAGCAAAAAGAGTGGCACTCAGCACAGATCCCTGAGGAACACCTTCTTCCAGAATGAAAGTTGTAGAGAGGTCATTTTGGTATTTTACTTGAAAAGATCTAGTGTATAGGAAGTTCTGTACAAATATGGGAAGGTTTCCCCGTAGACCGAGAGAATAAAGATCACTAAGTATGCCATGTCGCCAGGTGGTGTCAAAGGCTTTCTGTATATCTATAGTAACCATTACCAGATGCTCGTGCTTAACGAACGCATTGCGAATGGCAAATTCAGCCTTGATCATGAGATCTAAGCATGATCTGTTTTGTCGAAAGCCATGCTGACTATTGCTCATTAGATGTTGTGACTCTATGATCCAGACAAGTCTATTGTGGACAATTTTTTCAAGGATTTTGCTGAGGCAGCTTGACAGAGATATAGGTCTATAGTTATGGGGATTGGTTGGATCTTTTCCAGGCTTTAGGAATGCCAAAACAATAGAGTGGTGCCAAGAAGCTGGATAAGTTTTTTCTAAAAAAATACGGTTGTAAAAGACCAGGAGGAGGCGCAAAGCTTTGTCATCAAGATGTTGCAGCATGACATAATAGATCCCATCTGGTCCAACGGCACCATTACGAGCTGTTTTAATGGCATGCAATAATTCAGAATATTGTAGAGGTTTGTTATATGGTAGAATGAGGGCAGTTTGGAAGTTAATAGCATACTGTTCTCGACTTTTTTAATTCGTTGGAAAGATGTAGTATAAGCTGTTGTTGCTGAGATCTCAGCAAAAGTATTGCCCAAAGCGTTAGCTATATCCGAGGGACTAGTTAAATCTCGCCCATTCCAGGAGAGGACTGGAGAGGGTATGGTTGGAAACTTACCTGAAAGCTGTCTAATTTTTTTCCAGATTAATTTGCTGTCAGTATTTCTGTTAATTGTTGATGCAAAACGAGTCCAGGATTATTTTTTGGCTTGCCTCTGTATGAAGCATGCTTTTGCCCTTACTTTCTTATAATTTATCAGATTGGCTGTGATTGGATATTGCCGAAACAAATTCCACGCTTTATTTTTTGCTTTTTTTGCTTTGGTGCATTCCTCATTCCACCAATAATTATAGTGCTTATGGCCCGGTGGATTTGATAATGGTATTGTATCTTTAGCCACGTTTAAGAGATGTGATGTGATGTAATCTGTCACATCATCAATACGGTGGAGACGGATTTTTTTCTCATCGAAAGAGATTGATGACTGAAATTTTGCCCAGTTTGCTCTTGTAAATTTTCATTTCCTGCAGGGTTTAGTTAAAGGAGTCTGTGCTATCAATACCTTGCATACGATTGGGAAGTGATCACTGCCCATAGATCGTTTATAACATACCACTCTATGGTCGGGATCAGTACTGGAGAACAAATGGAAAGATCTATTGCTGAAGTATGTCCAGTTGGGAGCTGAATGTGAGTGTGCGTGCCAGTATTCAATATGGGGAGGTTTAGTGCATCTAAAAGTCTTTCAATGAGTCGATCACGTGTATCCAATTTAGAAGCACCCCATAGGGGGTTGTGCCCATTAAAGTCCCCTAATATACAGAGAGGTGGAGGTATCTGTATGAGGAGGTCTTCAAGTTCTTTTAAACAATAAGTATGGTTTGGCTGTAAATAGATTGAGACTAGTGTTATTGCAATATGAAGAGTTATACGAACCGCAACAGCTTCTATTTCAGTTGGAAGTGGGATATACTTAGTTGGGATCTTTGAATTTATCAGGATTGCTACACCACCGTGGGCAGTATTTGCTGTATTGCAATCTCTTTAATAAAGGCAGTAGTTCTTTATCGATGGAGAAATTTGCGAGGTTAAGTAAGTTTCTTGGAGACAGAGAGCAACTGGAGAATACTGGTTAATTAGATTATGGATATCATCTGTGTTGTAACGAAAGCCTCTGCAGTTCCATTGTACAATGAAGGCCATTATTTGTGTTTAATTGTTGAGATGTATCTGACTGCTTTTTGAAGGTGACTGGCTTATGACGTTCCAATTTTTGTTTGTCTTTTTTTAGGAAAACTGGCCGACCAGTGTCCATTTCTTCTTCTTCGGCATGAATTTCTAATATTGGATCTTCCTGTAGAGTAGATGTCGCTGGTATTGTAAGAGGAGTGTTACTTGCCTGGTCTGAATGCTTGGGGTTACTGGACTGTTGCTGAGAGAGAACAGCTCGAGCCCAGTCAGAGATTGATATGTTTGAGGGGATGGTTACTTCAGTTTGGGTGGACACTGTTTGTTGTTTTTGTGCAACATTTGCATAGGTACGTTTGGGCATGGTAGGAGCAATTATTTTCCTTGAAAGCAATTATTTTCCTTGAAAGCTTACCTTGTTCTCAACCTTATATTTAACAATTTGTTTCTCAGTTTTCCATCTCTCACAAGTTTTAGAATATGCTGGATGGTTACCTTTACAGTTGGGACATGTCTTTTCTGTCGCCAAACATTCAGACTGAGTATGATCGGAAGATCCACAGTTTGGACAAACTGGGTTTCCTCTACATGTTGTCTGAGAGTGACCATACTTTTGGCACTTGTAGCATCTCAAGGGATTGGGTATATACGGGCGAACACGGCAAAGTAGATAGCCAGCTTTTACTGTTGATGGTAGGTTTGGGGAATTAAATGTAAGAATGATATTCCTGGTAGGCATAAGGTTATTGTCTTTTTTAATCATGATTCTTCTTGATGCAATAACATTTTGATCCTGAAGGTTCTTGGGTTAATTCATCCTCTGTCAGGTTCAACAAATCCCAACTAGAAATCACACCTTTGGATGTATTTAAGGTAGCATTGGGAGATACTTTAATTGGTATCCCAGCAAAATTTGAAAGTTGTAAGAGTTCCTCTGAATGTCTACTTTTTGTTGTTTCTAAAAGAAGGTCTCCAGATTGCAGCCTCTTCACAGTCTTCAGAGATCCTGCAATACTCTCCAGGTGTTTCTGGTTGAGGAAAGGAGATAATTTGCTGAGAGGTTGTTCTGATGTTGTTATTTGGTTTGTTGTTATTTGGTTTTTTAAGGAGCATTAGCAACTAAGGCCATATTGCTCCGGGAAATGCGGTGGCCATTCCCTGACCTTTCCGCACCTCCGTATTTGGTGGTGACAGGCTCGAACCCCGGTCTAATCAAGAAGCGTGTGCTACGCACTGCTGCTCCTTCCCACCTGGCTACGGAGGCGCCGGTTGTTCTGAAAGTGAATGTAAAATTAAAAAGGAAGGAAACTCTTTTGTTGTTGAATTTGTTTTCAACCTCTTGGGTTGTGAAATGTCATAATCAATTTCAGTATGTGGCCGAGAGCTTGTCGGCTCTAAAGATGGATAATCATTTTACTCCATCTTTGCTCCTTTCGAAAAGAGGAGCTTCCATATTACTAAGTCTCTGACTAGGAATATGAGAATGGATAATATACTAGCAGTTTGCTAATTTGAGGTCCAACAAAAATAACTTGTTTTAGCTTCTCTTGGGTAATCGATGGGAATTTAGTACAAAGGTAGTCAAAGCAGGGGAAAGCTTTCAGAAACTATTTCATCAAACCCAATCTGATGTGCACAGTGGAGGAAGGACAGTTTTGGCAATGCTTTTTGATCCAGGAAACAAACTGTCCCTCACATTTCTCAACAACTTCAAGTCCTCATACGTTTCTCTCAAAGGCACAGAGCTACTGGAATTGAACCATATTTATTTCCATTCTGGATCAAGACACCTTTGAAACTCCTCTTTGATGAGTTAATAAAAAGTCTCCACTGTGCATGATTGTAACTAATTCTTAAATAGTTCATTAAGTCATTTATATTAGGGGGGAAAAAATGAAAGAATCGTCCTCACAAACGTAGAGGACTAGTTCTCATTCTCCCTGTCTGTACCACGAGAAAAACTACCCATGTGCTAGAAGATATGACCAGTCTAAAACCAAGAAGTTCTGCAGATTCCTTTGGTAAATTTAAATCTCTTACCAGCTCATTGAATTCATACTGTGAAAACAGTTGAAGCTGTACTGAATGTCTCCTCTAGGCATGTAGACTTCAGTTTCATCTTCAGGATATTCACTTTCAGCACTTTCTGCTGGTACATTCTCCAATATAAGTGGAGGGCATGGAATCATCAGGTTATTATCATTTGGGACTGGTCCAATGGCAAATGGAATATTAGGACACTCTTACACTTTGCATTGTATCCCTTTACGCAAAAGTAACTGTCATCACAGTGATTTGTAGGCTTCCATCAAATCATGGTAATTGCAAATGCTATAGCCTTCTTTATACCATTTTTCACAACCTCTATGCTTCAACACAGGTTCAGCAAATTTTATGTGGAGCCCATCATTTATCTTGGTCATAGTTTCATTCCAAAATAAGCATAATACACATTTTTTATAAATTCTGTAATATCTTTTCTTTGCTTGATGTCTACATAACTTCCACAAATATAACAAAATAAGTTCGGATTGTTCAAATATGTGTAAAGACATTTTACTCACTTTGCAGCACAAGTTTTACATGATATCCTCAAAAGTAAACTGAACTCACAAAATAAGCATAATACACTCCAAAATAAGCATAATACACTATTGTTATATAGAGAAGACTATTGTTACTTATTCTCAGTGAGTACCACACCCAGATGGCACCGTTTCAAAGCTATTGGCCTATCATCGGTGGGTGGGCAGGTAACCTGGTATTACAGACATGACTACCCAGTTGTGAAGGTAATCACACAATTATATTTCTCATAAAGTTATATTTCTCTCAAATGTAACTCAGTGTTCTCTAGGTTAAATGTATAAAACTGCACAAAATATAAATAAACTAGTTGTACCTGGCATACATAGTTTAAATCTAGATCCTTCAGTCTTCACAATTCTTGTTTAGCAGTGATATAATTCTACACCTGTGTGATATATGCAGGTGGTTCCCCATCTTCTCCAACAAATATTGCAGCAACCTCCTTTTTGGATGTAGGTGCATTATATTGTCTCTTATCAAAGTCCGGATCTTCAATAAATGCCATGCGCACATTGATTGTTAGATTGGCCTGGGTTATTTGATGCATTTGTTTATATGACTCAACAAATGGGTTAACTTGTCTTAGCATCTGGTTCAACTGTAGCATTACTTCGGCCATATACCTTTGGTTTGATTGTTTTTCAAGCCGTTTTGTTGATGCTTCAGCAGAATCAAAAATATAAAGCTGTCCATATCTTGGCTTATTTTCCTCATTTAGATATTGCAATGAGACCAAATGGTAAATCTGGCCATGTATTCTAAAATAGTATGAGCCATTTCCAGGCAGTGATTTAATCTCTGTGCCCATTGATGTGAATGCCATTGCTGAGTTTTACTCTCGTATATGTTCTCTGTAGTTATTTGCTTCACGTAAATCCCCTGTAGGCATCTCTCGTAATAGAGTAGGTGACTCAGACGGTGGGTCAAGTGACACCTTTCCATCATGACAGCATTTAGTGTATTTATTCCATACGTTTAACTCAGGTCCCCAATATCTTGCATTGCAATACTCACTGTTGTAACACATATTTCCTATGCCATGCTCTTTCACATTAATTACAACTTGTTGATTATTAGTATCTGGTACTTCTATTTGATTAGTCCTACGGCGTTTTGCCAGTCTTCTCATTTCCAATCTTGCTTCTCTTTCTTCAATGTTTTCTGTCCGTCTTCATAGTCACAGAGTCTCGTTTCAGTCTCTTAGTCTGTTATATCTCTCCTCTAATGTTTCATTAGCATTTCTTCTACATTTTTTCAGAGTTCTTACACACTGTTCAGCAATTTTTACACTTCTTATTAAAATTGAAGACAACTTTCAGGCATAGGCTGCCTTTCTTCAGTCGAAAAATGTTAAAACATAAATCAATAAAGAATGCCTGGTATGGTGATCATACAAGATGAACCGCGTGAATGGGTGCTGGCAACAATTAGCAGTCGGAAAATTTGGGCAGCATACCTAAGTGTTTTATATACATATATATAATTAGGAAGGTCTCGTTGAAATACATTTAAAGCCTCCACTACAATTATTCTTTATTTTCTCTCTCTCTCTCTCACTCACTCTCTCCCCCCCCCCAATGTTTAGGAGTACAAATAACACCAAACAGTAATCAGAAAGAATTGCACTACAATAATGAAACGGCTGACAAAGCAACAATCTAGCATAGTTCAGATATACCTAAAACTTAATTTAAAACTGCTAAATTACACTACATACATAGTTACTACCTAAAATAAAAATTGAACAATGCCATGACTATAATTTCTAATTAACAGAACACAAAAAATATCCAAACAGGCAATTACATCTGTCACATGAAAGAAGATTCTTTTGTTCATACTCCAAAATAGTTGCACAGGTTCAGAGTCAACAAGCTAACAGATTACAATGATATTACCATACTTCCCATGGATCTGAACATGACATGTATAATGCTGACTAACTACAGTCATGCAAAAAGTTGTTCAGTGAGAACAAATGCTTTGGCACTAAGCAAAGCAGCGCCTCCGTAGTCGGGTAGGCAGGAGCAGCAGTGCATAGCACACGCTTCTTGATTAGACCGGGGTTCGAGCCCGTGACCACCAAATTTGGAGGATGCGGAAAGGTCAGGGAATGACCACCGCATATCCCGGAGCAATATGGCCTTAGTTGCTAATGCTCCTTAAAAAAAAATAAAAAATAAAAAAAAATAAAAAATAACTAAGCAAAGCATTACCATTCTAAACAGCTTTTCGCATTCATAAGCAGTGCATATATTTTAAAGTGGACTGTATGTCCATTTCAGAATACTTCAAAAATTATATGAATGTTATATGAAAAATTATATGAACAAAGGGGCTTCATATACAGTATTCACAATCAGGTTTTCTTCTTTTCACTATAACAATGAAATTTCTGCCACATATGCCTTGGCCAATTGGAGACACAATAAACAACTATCATTGCTCATATACTTTTTAAACTCCCATAAACATTTCATTCTATTACTCATTTACTGGCTGCTAATGATATCTCTGGTGTTTGCTGTCCACCTTTACACTGAGTGGCCACTTTAACAGGTGCACATAACCTCTTCATGAAATTGAGTACTCCTTCAATAATAGCATAATGTGTTATATACTTTATATTATATACATACTTCATGTTATAAACTTGTTACTTGTTATGTGATATAAAGTAGGTAGGTAGGTAGGTAGATAAGTTAAGGATCCTGCATGTGAAATTCAAAGAGAGAATGGGCAAGAAGAAAGATTTAAATGACTGAACTTTGCATAGTAGTCAGAGCCAGATTCACTGTTATGATTATCTCAGAAACGGCAATCCTGCTAGAGTTTTCACGTACAATTGCACTGCCACAAGAATGCATGAACCTCTTCAGATAGCTTAAATCAAAAACTCTTTTCTCTTCCTTAGAAATATATGTACAGTTTGTCATGTGCATGCATAAAAAGCCCACTCATCAGCACTAAATATTTGTGACATATATCTATTAGCTTCAATTAAAAATTGTGGCACCTTCTGAAATACAGCAATTGCAGCCTAATCTGCACTAGCAAAATCACCTGTAATCAAAAATTGAAATACTGACACTTTCAATCAAACTAATCTTTGGCTTGCAATGAAACCTTCTACACTTCTAGTCTTACTTCTTGCTCTTGCTCAATAACTGCTCTTTTCTTCTGATCTAACACTCATCATTAAATTAAGATTTCTGGTTATTATTTTCAGTCAATTGCATTCACAAAGCCTACAGCTGATCTTGAATGGAAAAATGATAAAAAAATAAAATAAAATAAAAATAAAGGAAAAACTTCTGAAATAATGAATAAAATATATTTTTTTCATGGATATTTGGATGTCTTGACCAGTGAGATCACCTGTTAGACACTCTTATGAGCATGAGCAGTTGCCTTGGTGAATGAAATGCACATTCAACAGCTAATGTGCACTTCTTAACCAAAAACTATTATGTTCACTAAGCATCAGCTCTGTGCTTTCCAAAGAAATTATCTGATACAATATCTATTCACAAATTCAAATTATAAAGGTCAAAATGATCCTTAAACTGGCAATATCTTCCATATGATATTGCCAGTAATTCACTTTGTAACTCACTTTACTTGCAGGCAGCAAGTAAAGTGAATTACAATAAAATTCATCACATCACAAAATATATTGAGACAACACATAACACTCACGTGTCATATACACTGGCTCATATAGCCTGCTAGCAACTATCTCCTGATGTATGTGCAGGAGACAGTTGCTAGTAATGCACCTGTTATAAGATAACATGGATATGAACACTGATACATGACAAAGTGCTGCAAACTTTAAGGAATGCCGCCTCCATAGCCAGATGCAGCAGTGCGTAGCACATGCTCCTTGATTAAACTGGGGGGTTCAACCCCATGACCAAATATGGAGGATGCGGAAAGGCCAGGGAATGACCACCGCATAGCCCCGGAGCAATATGGCCTTAATTGCTAATGCTCCTAAAAAAAAACCAAACTTTAAGGAACAGAAAGCTATTCAAGAGTTGTGTAAAACCACACTTAAATCACATAAATAGACTACTGGACCTAAAATATAAATTGCATGCACCTAACTAGCATGAATATATCTTATATAAACTTATACATGAATAAATCTTATAATCTTACATTTCACAAGATATTTAAAAATATTCATCACTGAAACAATTACAGTTAGATATAAATAAACATCTACAAAAAAAATAATTTGCCAAATAAGTCAAAATAATTATGTTTATAATAAGTATTGTATTACCCATAGGTGGAACAGCATAAGGAGGTGGCATCATCGGTGGTACAGGAGGCATGCCAGGCATAGGCATTGGGGGTCCTGGTGGAGGAAATGACATCCTCTGTATGGAAAATGCTGTACAAAATTAAAACAATTACCCATCAGTTATGAAGTATTTCACAAAAAAAAAAAAAAAAAAAAAACCAAGACAACTAATTATTATTATCGGCTGTATGGTACAAGAAAGCCTGAGGCTTATGCTGCACCAGCCAAAAAAAAATTCCCGAGTTACCCTGTGAGAGAGAGAGAGAGAGAGAGAGAGAGAGAGAGAGAGAGAGAGAGAGAGAGAGAGAGAGAGAGAGAGAGAGAAAAGTAGAAAGGAATCACCAAGAATCATATATCCAATTCAGGACCATGGGTTTGCCAAGCCCATACTCACCAGATCAGAGCCCCTAATAAAAAAATAATAAAATTAAGGTTATCAAAGAATATTTCTTTGAAGATTACATTTCATTGAATTTTGACTGCAAAATACATAGAATAGTTACAATTAAATTCCACTAGGTGACATATATATAAGGCGGTTATAATTAGTGTCATTTAACCACATGTAAACGGCAAACGTAAATTTAGTCAAGAAACACTTATCATGATGAACCGAAGACGACAAATACAGACAAGATAACAACTGACAAGGACTGACAAGGTTTGTTTGTTTGTTTTAGAGTTTTACGGCGCATTAGCATCTAAGGCGCCAAATAATGTGCCAAGTCAAAACTGACAAGGAGAAAACTGAGTATACTGAGTTATGCAAAAGCATTAGAAGGAGACTCAGAGAGGACATAAGATTTAACACAAGAAAAGTAAAACAAGCACTAAGGGAAAACAAATAACTTAAATCAGCAGCCATGAGAAGTAATACAGAAAGACAAATAATACTGAAACTGAAGAATAACAATGGTGTACTTATAAATAGCAGAGAATGCATAATTCAAATAGCAGAAGACTACTATAGGGAATTATACAAGGAGCGAGGGAGTGAGGCCAGCAGTGGGGAAGATGGATCGCAAATTAGTATCACATATGACATTCCCTATATCCTTCCTGATGAGGTAGAACACGCATTGAAGAAAAAGAATCAGAAAGCCCCGGGGGAAGTTGAAGTTACTGTAGAGTTGTTAAAATTGGGAGGAGGAGACAGGGCACAAAAACTGGCAAGACTTCACAAAATGCATTAGAAAAGGTGTGATGCCTAAGGAATGAAATAATGCAATCATAGTTTTGCTGCATAAGAAAGGAGATAAATCAGAAACTGGAAATTATAGACCAATTAGTTCACAATCAGTTGCAAGTTGTTCACAAGGGTCATTACTAACAGACTAGAAAGAATACTTCATGAGAATCAACAGAAAGAGCAAGCTGGCTTTAGGAAAGGATTCTCAACTATGGATCACCTTCACCTAATATCACAGCTAATGGAGAAAGCAAATGAATATAAAACACCATTATACCTGGCATTTGTGGATTATGAAAAGGCATTTGACTCCATACAGCATAAGGCAATGTTTCGGGCACTGGAAAGACAAGGCATAGATACCCCATATATTACGATTTTGAAGAAACTATATATGAGAACACTACCTCCTTTATTAGACTAGACAAAGACAGCAGCAAATTTAAAATTGAGAAAGGAGTTTGACAAGGAGAGACAACATCTCTGAAGTTGTTTACTGCTGTCCTTGAGGAAGCTTTCAGAAGATTAGACTGGTCGCAGAAAGGAGTCAATGTGAATGGAGAGTACCTAAACCATTTACGATTTGCAGATGACATTGTGGTCATAAGCCACGATCCCAAAGAATTAGAGGAAAATCTTAATTAGTTATGCAGAGTTAGTAAGCATTTTGGACTAAAAATGAATAGGGCTAAAAAAAAAGTAATGATGAACAAGTATGCCATAGAAATGGATATAACGATTGAAGGAGCAGTAATTGAAAAGGTGGAGTCATATACTTATCTCGGACAAGTCATCAGTTGTAATAATGATAAATGGCTGGAAGTCAAGAGAAGAATAAATTTTGGATGGATAGCATTCAGGAAATATAGTAACATCATCATCAGCCATTTTCAATCCACTGCAGGATGAAGGCCTCTCCAGCAACTTTCCAGTTCCTTCTGTTTTGTGCAATGGCCATCCATTTATACCCACAAACTCATGAATTTCATCTATCCATCTCCGCCTTTGTCTTCCAGGTTTTCTTCTAGCTTCTCTTGGGTACCATTCTGTTATTTTCTTAGTCCAGCTGTCATCATGTCTTTGAGCTATGTGTCCTGCCCAAGACCATTTAGTTCTTTAGTTTTGATAAGAATGTCTTTACTTGAGTTTGCTGCCTAATCCATGTGTTTCTCTTCTTATCTAACAGTCTGATTCCCTCTCTTCTTATCTAACAGTCTGATTCCCAATATAATTCGTTCCATTCTTCGCTGTGTAGTTCTCAACTTCTCTTCCATTCTTTTGGTGAGTGCCCCAGTATCACTTCCATAAGTCATGGTGGGGAGTATACATTGGTTCATTATTTTACGTTTCAGACAAACTGGGATATTTCTCTTCAGTATGTGACTATATTTCCTGAATGCTATCCATCCAAAATTTATTCTTCTCTTGACTTCCAGCCATTTATCATTATTACAGCTAATAACTTGTCCCAGATAAGTATATGACTCCACCTTTTCAATTACTGCTCCTTCAATCATTATGTCCCTTTCTGTGGCATACTTGTTCATCATTACTTTTGTTTTAGCCATATTCATTTTTAGACCAAAATCCTTACTAACTGTGCATAACTGATTAAGATTTTCCTCTAATTCTTTGGGATCGTGGCTTATGACCACAATGTCATCTGCAAATCGTAAATGGTTTAGGTACTCTCCATTCACATTGACTCCTTTCGGCGACCAGTCTAATCTTCTGAAAGCTTCCTCAAGGGCAGCAGTAAACAGCTTCGGAGATATTGTGTCTCCTTGTCGAACTCCTTTCTCGATTTTAAATTTACTACGGTCTTTGTCTAGTCTAATAAAGGAGGTAGCATTCTCATATATTTTTTTCAAAATCATAATATATGGGGTATCTATGCCGTCTTTCCAGTGCTCGAAACATGGCCTTATGCTGTATGGAGTCAAATGCCTTTTCATAATCCACAAATGCCAGGCATAATGGTGTTTTATATTCATTTGCTTTCTCCATTAGCTGTGATATTAGGTGAAGGTGATCCATAGTTGAGAATCGTGTCCTAAAACCAGCTTGCTCTTTCAGTTGATTCTCATCAAGTATTCTTTCTAATCTGTTAGTAAGAACCCTTGTGAACAACTTTTAGATGTGGGATAACAAGCTAACTGGTCTATAATTTCCAATATCTGATTTAACTCCTTTCTTATGCAGCAAAACTATGATTTCATTATTCCCCTGCTTAGGCGTCACACCTTTTCTAATGCATTTTGTGAAGAGCCTTACCAGTTTTTGTGTTATGTCTCTTCCTCCCAATTTTAACCACTCTACAGTAACTTCATCTTCCCCTGGGGCTTTCTGATTCTTCAACGCCTGTTCTACCTCATCAGGAAGAATATCGGGTATGTCATATGTGTTGCTAATTTGCGATCCATCTTCCCCACTGCTGGCATCATTCCCTCGCTCCTTGTATAATTCTCTCTAGTAGTCGTCTGCTATTTGAATTATGCCTTCTCCTGCTATTTATAAGTACACCATTGGTATTCTTTAGTTTCAGTGTCATTTGTCTTTCTGTATTACTACTCATGGCTGCTGATTTAAGTTGTTTGCTTTCCCTTAATGCTTGTCCTACTTTTCTTGTGTTAAATCTTCTTATATGTCCTCTCTGATTCTCTTTCTAATGGCTTTGTATAACTCAGTATACTCAATTTTCTCCTTGTCAGTGTTTATCTTGCTCTTCATTTGTCGCCTTCGGTTCATCATAACAAGTGCTTCTTGAACTAATTTTTTCTTCTTTGGATTGCTTTTTCTCTATAGGTTTCTTGGCTTTTATCACTTTCAGAAAGTTGTAATATTCCTCGTCGATATCTTGGTCCTGAGCAGTGTACAGAAGCTCAAACTTGTTAAGTTCCAGAACATACTGCTCTTTCTCCTCTTCTGTTATCTCAAAGACCTTCGTATTATTTACTCAGGTCAGTTTTTTCCTTTCCTTTCCTACATCTATATCAAGTGTGTATCTTACCATTCTGTGACCACTTCCAACATTTACCTGATTCAGGACAGTAACATCATTCACGATATATCTTCTGTTAGTGAGGATGAAGTCGATTTCATTAGTTGTTAATCCATGTGGACTCTTCCATGTCCACTTTCTGTTCACCCTTTTCTTGAAAAAAAATGTTCTTTACTGACAATCCTTGAAATTCTACAAATTCCACAAGTCTTTCACCTCTTTCACCAATTCCACAATTTCCTATAGTTCCTCTTTCTGCGCTGTTTTGTCCTTTTCCAACCTTAGCATTGAAATCCCCCATAATAAGTGTAGTGGGTTTTCTGCTCATTTAGAAGACTCAATTTCGGGGTACATTTCTTCAACCACTTCATCATCATGGCTCGATGTTGGTGCTGTTGTTGTTAATTTGGTTTTTAGGAGCATTAGCAACTAAGGCCATATTGCTCCGGGATATGCGATAGTCATTCCCTGACCTTTCCGCATCCTCCGTATTTGGGGGTCACGGGCTCGAACCCCGGTCTAATCAAGAAGCATGTGCTACGCACTGCTGCTCCTTCCCACCTGGCTTGGAGGTGCCCGATGTTGGTGCATAATTCATTATAACCTTTAGCTTGTACCTCTTAGAAATCTTGAGTATTAGTCTTGATGTACTTGAGTATTAGTCTTGAGTATTAGTCTTGGTGATGTACTTTTGAATTCCAAAATGTTGTTTTTTATATCTTTATGGACCAGAAACCCAACTCCACCTTTGCTCCTTTCACTGTTTCCATTGGTGTACAGCAGATTTCCACTTGATAAACTTATAAGTGATTCATTTCTTCTTCTTCTTCTTGTTTCAGCCAAACCAATGATATCTCAATTCACATTTTCTAGTTCCTTTTCCAGCTCTAATATCCTGTCTTCACTGACAAGCGATCTTACGTTTTACCAGGCTAAGTTCAGTTTCATTGCATGGCAGCCTGGTCATACCCAGAGATTCTTAGCACCCTCTGCTTCCACTCTGATCCTCTTGCTGCCATAAGAGGTGGAGTGAAAGCTGCTGGGGACTGAGTGCCATTTGTTTCATCGTGCTGTCATATATGCTGGAGGATTTGGTCTTTTCCTCTTCACACTGACCAGGCGTCTTGAAGAGAACCACTCTACACGTTCGTTGCCACCTAAGTGATGTAACAGAGCTTACCATTGAGAAGGTGTGCATGAGTGGATTTTAGGGAGGCAGGCCAACCGGAATTCTCCTAAATCTTCTGCAATAGAAAGATATTGGATCCATCAGTGTAAAAAAGAGAACAAATGTATAATACCCACCATGACTTATGGAAGTGAAACTTGGGCACTCACCAAAAGAATGGAAGAGAAGCTGAGAAATACACAGCAAAGAATGGAACGAATTATGTTGGCAATCAGACTGTTAGATAAGAAGAGAAAGAGCTGGAAGAAAACCTGGAAGACAATGACGGAGATGGACAGAAGAAATTCATGAGTTTGTGGGTAGTAAA
Organism: Mastigoproctus giganteus; assembly: GCF_048544385.1. NCBI lineage: Eukaryota > Metazoa > Arthropoda > Arachnida > Uropygi > Thelyphonidae > Mastigoproctus > Mastigoproctus giganteus. The sequence continues at coordinate 123,023,816 of NC_143582.1, forward strand.
TGGATGGCCACTGCACAAAACAGAAGGAACTGGAAAGTTGCTGGAAAGGCCTTCATCCTGCAGTGGATTGAAAATGGCTGTTATGATGATGATGAAATGGAAAACTATGGATCATAAAAAAAAAAAAAAAAAAATGTAATTTCGAATATGCAGTGTTTAAAACATTATAAAAAAATAAGATTTAAAAAGGAGGCACAAGGCTGCATTTGAAGCTACATGCAACAGCAGAGCATGATACATTCAATCAAGTTGGAGTATATTAAGCCATCAGTGTAAACTTGCAATGCAAGCTCTGTACCCTCCAAGATTTCTCAATTTCTCCCAAGAATTTGTCAAGTTCTCCCTTGCATTTATCCAACACATCCACTTACACAACAACAGATGGAAACCTGTTCCAACAATAAAAACCTTCTACTCAAGGAAAACTCAGCACATTTATCCTGCAACCATCCTTCGACTTGAATTTATGCCCTCTCAATATGTGCAGTCTCAGCAAGAAGAAGAATACCATTAACATTCATTGAATTCCAAGCAATTTTGTTAGCAGGGATAAGGAGGTGATTGTCCCCTTGTATAAGGAAATGGTGAGGCCACACCTTGATTACTGAATACAGGTCTGGAGGCCTCATTTCAGGAAGGATGCAGAGTTGCTGGAAAGAATACAGAGAAGGGCACAAGATTGGCGAGTGGAACAAAAGGTTGCTGTTACCAAGAAAAGCATAAGTTCTGCAAATTGCAGCTTCTGGAGACTAGGCACCTGCAAGGTGATCTGATGTGTATAAAGCCTTTAATGGTTTGAGCATGCTGATGGGATTCTTCCTGTTGCTCAAAATAATCACCTGAGAGGGCATAAATTCAAATTAAGAAAAGACAGTTGCAGGATAGATGTGCGGAAGTTTGCCTTTAGCCAGCGGGTAGTTGATTGGTGGAACAGACTTCCATCTTTTGTTGTGTAAGTTGATAGCCTAAATATATTTAAGATTAGATGTGCGGAAATTTGCCTTTAGCCAGTGGGTAGTTCATAGTTAGAACCACTGCCATCTCTTGTAGTGGAGGCTGCCAATTAAAATAAGATCAAGGTAGAACTAGACAAACATTTGGAGTGAATGGATGGGTGAAATTGGTTTTTTTTTTTTTTTTTTAGACAGATACTATATAAGCTTGTTTTCTTTCATTTACATAAATTTACATAAATTAACATTTAAAAAATTTACATAAATCCGTAGCTGCATAAGTCAGGATCTTACTGTATCGAAAAATGTTCAGCAACCTACATAAAAATTAAAAAAACTTACCACATACTACTCGCGTGTCCAATGTGATGCTTCCTTTCATTTTTTGCGATGTTGATTTTAAATCTAATAGCTTCCCTTTATTTTTTTTATGATGTTGCGTATGGTTTGGTTCATTAAAGATTTAACGGATGCACCATTTTCAAACTTTTGAATAATTTCAAGTTTTTGTTTAACTGAAAGCGCAACTCTTTTGCATTCACACATCATTTTCGCGATTTCTAAACAAAAAAAAAAAAAATGAGCGACTTGCAAAACATCTGTTTATACCTATTCTAGTTATTACTTGAATTTTACGATCTTTGGTTGGATTTTTTTTTTTTTTTTTTTTTTTGAGTCTTGAAGTGTCCCAGTTAATCCGATCCCAGTAAATCAAGTCTGCTGTACCTATTTCAGAAACTACAACCCTGTTGGAGTTTTCACATATGACTGTGTCTTCAGTTTATTGAACTTAGGCCAATAGCCAAATAACATTCAGCCAAAGGTGACCCTGTGACAGAAAACAGCTTGTTAAGGTGAAAGAAGACAATGAAGACTAAACACTTGTCAGGGTAGTATTGAAAAAATGATGCCTAGTCTGGGTGCACAGTTCCTGCTGTTCTCTGATGGGAGGACTGCAATACGGTGAAAACAGCTTGAGTCCACAGATCTAACCTGCTAGGTATCAGCAATGCAGACTAGTAGTGTGGTGTAATTGTTTGGAAGTGTTTTCATCGGCTCTCTCGATATCAAAGCAGCAGTTGGACGATGCAGACTTACCTGGAAATTGTTTCCAATCAAGTACGAGGGGCATTCAATAAATTTTACCTACCTAGAGGCAAAAATCTGTTTTTATTTTTCAATGTAACTCCCCAGAACTTCAATACTTGTTCCATTTTGTTGGCAAAGAAGAAATACGAGAAAAATAAAATTCTTTGTCCTGTACATTAAAGAATGCAGAAATAGCAGACTTCAGTTCAGTTCATTATCATCAGCAAAGCGATATCCATGTACATTTTTCTTGAGGTATCAAAACAGGAAATAGTCACTGGGGGCCAGAATAGGAACTATAAGGTGGATTGGTAAGTTCTGTAAAGTCACCGTCTTCCAAAGCAGCAACAAGAGCATGTGATCTGTGTATTCCTGCATTGTTGTGATAAAGCAGCACACACGGAAAGTTTTCCATGGCATTTTTCCTTTATGACATCCCTTAAGATGTACAATAGGAATGCATATGACTCCACAGTGACTGTGCTTGTGTTCCAAGTAATGAATGTACAAAATTCCCTCAGCAGCCCAAAAAATGGTGGTCATAAACTTGCCAGCTGAAGGTTGTGTCCGAAATTACTTTGGTGGGAGAGAACCCTTGTGCTTCCATTGCATTGATTCTTGCTTGATCTCAGGATCCCAGTGATGAACCCATGTTTCATTGCCTGTAACAATTCTGGAGATGAATTGTTTCAGGATCTCTTCCAAAAAGTTCAAAATTCTCCTCACAACATCGTACACTGAATTGCTTCTGCACAGAGGTCAGAAATCCGGGGACCCATCTTGCTGTCGTTGTTATTTGGTTTTTAGGAGCATTAGCAACTAAGGCCATATTGCTCCAGGAATATGCAGTGGTCATTCCTGACCTTTCCGCATCCTCCGCATTTGGTGGTGATGGGCTCGAACCCCAGTCTACTCAAGAAGCGTGTGCTACGCACTGCTGCTCCTTCCCACCTGGCTACGGAGGCGCCACCCATCTTGCACTGAAAGTCATCCACCATCATGGAGGATGGTTAGAACTGTTCCCCCCAGATGTCACATCCCCTAGAGATTTGGAACACCTTTAAATGTCTGTCACATTCAGCAAAAGGATTTCACAACTTGGCACATTTCTGGAGTGGTCGCAGTCACAGGCCTTCCTTAATGTGGATCATGTTCAATGGACTCTCAACCCTACATGAATTGTTTTGACCCGAATTTCACCTGGTACTCTGAAGATGCAATGTTGCCATACACAGCTACCATCCTTTCATGAATGGCCTTTGGCCCATTTCCTTCTTTTGGTGAGAAACTTGATGACTGAACAATGCTCAAATTGCAGTGTCTTCCTTCTTTCTGTTACAACAGCACAACCTAAAAACAATTCGATCAAAATCATTGAAATTTAACCATGGGAAGTACCTCAGGTACATAATTTATTGAATGCCCCTCATACATACCTTTGTGGTTGTTGCGTATTCATCTGTGAATGGTTTCTTCCAACAGAATAAATGCATCGTATCACAAGGCCCAGAATTGTACATAACTGGTTCCAGGAACATGAGGGTTAATTCAGATTAATGCAGTGATCACCCCAGTCACCAAATCTCAATCCAATTAGTCTACCTTTCAGTAATGAATGCCCTGATCATATTTTCCTCTGACTACCAAAATTTCTCAGGACAGATAGTCTTTGGTATCCATTGATGACATTACGATTCCTCCTACTATCGATTCTCCTCCTGCTATTACGATCCCATCAACTATCAATTTTATTCAATTCGGTTAGCAACTTAATGGCTAGTTAAATATCAATCAGACCTGATCAGATCATATATGCAAGGGACTGAATAATTCCTTTTTGAAGCTGAAGGGCACTCAGTGAAAGGGTCCTTAGAATTAGTAGTAGGATTTTAGAAGTATCAGCAATTAAGGCCATATTGCTCTGTATATACTGACTGTAAATTATGTGTTATGTGGTCATTTTCTGTTGCTGGAATAAAAACTCACATTTCTGGGAGGCAAAAAGCATGCTACCCTATCCTCAGACCAACTAACTCAGCCATGTTGTGAAAAAGGCCCATAAAAATTCCTCATGTTATCAACGGGACGCAAACTCAGATCTTTTCCACCCGGTTTGAGGAAGACAGCAATTCTACCAAGTGTGATACCCATAAAGGGAACAACAGAATTCCTCTTTAAACTTCGAAAACCACTGAAAATAGTCTTAAAATGAAATGCCACACTTTTGATCTGTGTTTAGATCAAAACCCCTAATACCACAAGGAAATTGCTAATGGACATATATATATATTCCCCCCCCCTTAATGGTTGGTTTGTCGTATCATATCTGTAATATTTCAAACTATTTCAGTCAAAGCACATTCAGGTGGCACCGGTCTAAATGTATTATTTATAGGCTTATTATTTATAACTTTATATTTAATATTTTTTAATATACATATTCCTTGCACTCTCATTCAATTTCTACTTGTGTCTTCATTAACACACACACATATATAACTGCAAGCAAAATAGCAACGTGTCTATTTCTGACATAAACCACAAGCCAAAGGTCAAAAAACAACCACAAATAAAAATGAGAATGAAATTTTATTCATACAGAAATATAAACGTTACCGTAATAATAGAAAATGAAAATAAAATTTTTGGGAGCAAATTAAATTTTTTTTTTACAAAAAGATTGAAAACGGAGGTATTTTAAAAAAAATAGCTTGTGAATTTTACAGTAAAGTATGAAAGTGAGCTACAAATTAAGGATGTGAATGTTGCTGGAGGTTGATTTGAAATTTAACCCTCTACATTTAGTAAATTAATTAATTTCTACTACAATTAAATCACTAGTATCTAAACTGATAACATGGTTATGTTGTCTACTTCTTTATATAGAAGAATGTTGTTTTATGTTATTTACTTCTTTATATAGGGTAGAATATCGCCTGATTCCCTGTTTCTACATAAAAGATTTGAGAGCTGTGTTGAGATGATTGGGGTAGAGATGTGCATTGGTGGTACTAATAGAAATCACTATGCATTTTGCTAAAATTGTTTTCTGAGGTGTAATTTTAATTCTGCTAAGGACTGCATGACAGCTTTGCTATGTCTAACCAAGCTTGTCTTGTTTTAACTTTAAAAGAATCAGGCTTATTTTTTCTTCAAAACAACTGGCAAGAAACCTATGTCTACATTTAACTTCTGTTTCTTTGATGCTAAAGCATTTAATTCTAATATGCAATGGATTGTGTTTTACCCATATCTAGATCTAATGTAATTTTGGAATGATGATATGGTGATTATCCAGAGAAAAAAATAATGTAATACAGCCAACATATGCTTGATCTTTTTTCACAAACAACACCTCCAAGTACACAGTTGAGGTAAGTGGTACTAGACATCTCAGATCAAACTTGGTGATCGTCTCTTCTCCGATGGAGCCTTTCTCTCATGGCCATTCTTTTCCTTGGTTGGATTACTGTTTCAAATCTTCTGATGTCAACACCTGGTCAGATCGTGTCAGTGAAATTATTCTTGTAGGGATGAAATCCTTTATTCCACATTCCACTTTAAAATCTCGTCCTTTATCTAAACCATTGTTTTCAAATAAATTGTTTTCAGTTGTTGCAAGCTTACACCAAAGCTTGCAACAACTGAAAAGAGGTTATTAATCATTCAGTCCAAACTATATTTCAAACAGTCTAAGTGTAGAAAATTTTATTTTTTTCCAAATGGTAGTCAAGCATTCTGTTCTCTTACTAAAACTATTGGCTGCAACTTTTGTCCATCTCTGTTCCCACCTTGGTCAAATCCAGATGGTACAAGTTCCACTTCATCCAAAGATAATGCTGAACTGCTAGCATCCTATTTTTTTCCCAACTCTTGTATTAATGATCTCGGTAAACAACCTCCCACCATTCCCAGTACACACCATTCAATGTCTCCTGCGGTTCCATCAAAAAGGATGCCAGAAGGAGTATGAACAATTTTTGATAAGAAAGCTCCAGGTCATGATGATATTTATCCACTTGTTCTTAAAACCTGTGCTCCTGAACTCAATTACCCTTGAACAGGAAAACTTGTTCTCCTGTTCAAGGGTAATTGAGTTCAGGAGTTCTTTGCCACCTCTTTTCACTTTCTTATTCCAAAGGTGTTTTCCCTTCAGCTTGGAAATTTACTCATATTCAGTCAGTTCCTAAAAAGGTTGACAAATCCCTCCCATCCAATTATCGTCCCATTGCACTTACTTCTACTCTTTCTAAAGTAATGGAAAAATTAGCAGGGAAAGGAAAAATGAGAGTAGGTGTGTGTTATACGCAAAATGAATCTGATGAATATAATGAGCAATTGTGCAGAGAAATAGTGGGCCAGTAAATCAGAGTGTCTTATAATGGGGGATTTTAATTTCCCAGAGATTCACTGGAATTTGTGTGTTGGTCATTCACACACTAGCAAGGCTTTTGTGGATTTATTGGATGATTGTTTTCTACAGCACCATGTTCGGGAGTAATACTAGAGGGAGTAATACTCTTGATCTGATTATCAGTAGTGATTCTTCATGCATTAAGAATCTGCAGATAAAGGAATCACTAGGTGGCAGTGATCACAGTGTGCTGAAGTGGGATTTACTCAAAGAGGTAACTACCATCAAGGGTAAAGGGAAGGGTTTTTGCTTTCGTAAAGGTGACTACGGTGGTCTGAGATAATATTTAAATTCTATACGGTGGAACCAACTGATAATGTTACCAACAGGAAATTCAAAATGGGAAGAATTCAAACAATTAATCTTGGAAGCTACTAGGCTTTTCATACCAACAAAGAAATATTGTGGTTTTAAGAAATAATTGTGTTTTACAAATAGATTAAATAGGCTTAGTGGCATTCGTTATCTTATTTTTTTAAATTTAGCTAGCAGTTCTGCAAGTTACAACTTGTTAATCACACCGCGAATGTATCAGATTTTTGGGCATCAATATCGTAGCACATAACCAGAAGTGCAGAAGAATAGTAGGGTTTTAATTGTAAGAAATAATTAGTTTCAAGGTTATAATCACTTTTTTGGACATATATCTTTGTGTTTAGCTAAGGATAGAACTAATTTAACATTGTGATCATTACGGTATAGCATAACTTGATAGCATATATCTCAAACTTGACAGCATAAGGTAAAACAAAACTAGATGGCATAATATGTATCACTGCATTACCTTAGTTTAGTATAGTATAGTATAGCAGTGTTTCTCAAAGGGTGTGCCGCGTCACATTAGTGTGCCGCAAAATTTTCCAAGTGTGCCGCGAAATTTAGAAATTTCTTCTTCTATGACTACGTAGGTGTGCCGCGAAATTTTTCTTCTTTGGAAAATGTGCCACGAGAGTAAAAAGATTGAGAAACACTGTAGTATAGTATAGTATAGTATAGTATAGTATAGTCAAGTGTAGTATAGTACAGTCTATGAATCAATTAAATTTATTAACCTTATTAAATTTCATTGTTAACTAATTAAATCGTATTTAAACAGAAATCATTACCCATAGAGCAACAAAGTAACGTGCACACCCAGGGGCTCACATCTGGTGAGTATGGGCTTGGCACACCCAGGGTCCTGAGCTGGGTATCATCATTCTCTTTCTTGGTGATTCCAAATTTTTTTTTTTTTTTTTGGCTGGTGCAGTACTGAAGGGGTCGATTCTCCAATGCATCACAGCCTTAAAAAAAGGTGCAACCTGTGAAATGTTTATGGAACAGGACACGATCTAGCCAAGGAGTGTGTCTTGGTGTGTGCTAGGTGCAGAGAGTGTCAAGAAATGAGGTGCCACATCAGTGTTATGATGGGCATCTATGAGAGCTTGAAAAGTAAGGTAAATGCCCTCGAAGGAATTAAAATGGGGACCCAGCAAGCTCAGCTTCCCAAGTCAACACCAGAACTCAGTCTTGTGCATCAGGCAACACAGCAGCAATCTTCATGACAGAATGCGCTGCTCCCACAGGAGATAGTTGTTGTCAGTGACTATTGTCAGGGAAACAGGAAATATATTGGGCAAAAGGGATAGGTGGAATAGGAACAGAAGCTTGCCAGGGGCAAAAGTAGATGACGTTATAGAACAGATATCTTTTAAGGGCACAGAGGGCAATATTGTTGTATGTTGACACTAATGATATTAAGAATAAGAGATCTGCAGATTTACTTAAAGTACAGGTCAATGTTGAAAAAAAGTCACGATTTAGGGTTAAATTTGGAAGTGTTAGCAATTCTGCCCAGACACAAAAGGAGGAAGTATATGATGAGAGCCTTGTCAATCAATTTGGCCCTAGAGAGATTTGTGCAAGGCTCATGAGGTAGAATTTTTTTCAGCATGGTCAGTGCTTGGTAACAGGAGAGACTACTTCTACAGGGATGGGATACACTTAAATAGAAAGGGTGCAAGAATATTAGCTACTACTATCAAGGCAGTGTTAGGTGGGTCAGAAAACTGCTATCTTGGGAGGATTCACAGACTAATAGATTAACAGTAGCCGCAAACAGAGGTGAAAGTGATTCTTACACTGTTTCTATAGAATTAGCAGTATCCGGGGAAAGCAAAGTGCTGAGGATTTCCAGGACTGCTGGGGGTTATCATGGAACAAGTAAACACATGGGCTGTGTTAGGATAACTAAGAATTCTTATTCTTAGTTATCCAACACAGGTGTATGTATACTTGCATGTACACCAATGCTAGGAGTATAGTGTAAATAAATTTGATCAATTTGAAGTGATCAAAACATCAAAGGCAGATATTGTAAGGATATCAGAGAAGTAATGTCACACAGAGATAGGGAATGCAGAACTGGAATTTGAGGAGTACAATGTGTACAAAAAGGATAGACTGGAGAGAAGGGGTAATGCTGTTAGTTAAGAAACATAATAATAAGTAGTGGGAGTGCTGTGGCTCGGGGTAGAACTGAAGGGAAATCTAAGGAAATGCATCTAGCTGACATGGGTGGACAGTGCAATGTGACAAAAGCACTGGGGAACCAAGTTGACAGTAGGAGTGTGTTATAGGCCTAATAACTCTGATGAGTACAATGAACAACTGTACAGAGAAATAGTGAGCCAGTAAATCAGATTATCTTATAATGGGGGATTTTAACTTCCCAGATATTGACTTGGACTTGAGGGATGGTCTGGCGCATATTGGCATGGCTATGGATTTCTTGGATGACTGTTTTCTACACCAGCAGCATGTTTGAGAGGCAACTAGAGGGAGTAATACTCTTGATCTGATTATCAGCAGTGATTCTTCGTGCATTAAGAATTTGCAGATAAAGGAACCAGTGCGTGTGCAGTGACCACAGTATGCTGATGTGGGGTTTACTTAATGATATAACTAAAATCAGGGGTAAAGGAAAAGGTTTCTGCTTTCATAAAGGTGACTATAGTGCTGTCAGACAGTTTTTAAATTCTATACAATGGGAATCAACTGATGACGTTACAAACAACAAATTCTTAATGGTGGGTAATTACTCGTGTCACTCTTTGATCCATCTTTCTGAACTGAGAATACATCTGCACATCTCCCATACATGGGGACTTCTCCTGAATACAAAGATACTGTCGTAATTATAGCTTTCTTAACTGAAGTAATTAGGGTTTTCTTAACTATTTTGCTGCCTCCCTTAATGTAACTGGATAGATCCCATCCAGCCCAGGTGCCTTTTTTATGTTTAACTTTAACAGTTTCTCTTCCACGTTCCTCTCAGTTATTACAAAATCAAAGATCAAGCGTATTGGCTGTATGATTAGGATTGTCCAGTATTCTTGTAGGTAAATGAACAATCTGAGCTAGGTCATTAGTAATTGCAAAAGCCTCAGCATCTCTACCAACTGGGTCGGTGTGACTAGAAAACGGAAGCCAGCTGGAGTTGTGAACATTAAAATCACCAAGGAAAATTACCTCACTGTTAGGAAAGTTGGACTGGAGAAAGTCAAGTTGCAATGAGAGGAAGTCAAAGAGCTCCAAGTGATTAGTGGAGTTGGGAGAATGGTAGAGACAACAGACGAATTTGACACAATGAGGCAGAGAGATTTTAAGCCAGAGAAGATCAAATTGCCAAGTCTCTGACAGGGAATATCAGAACGGACATATGCACAAGTACCACCTTTGAGGCGAAAGGAATCATACAGCTAATAATTTGGGCATCTGAGATGAGCAGTAGTTGAATCAACCGATAACTGAGATTCTGTCAGAAAAAAGTACATGGGGTTTGGCAGACTGCAACTGGAAATGGACATTGTTAAGATTAAAACTGAGACCACATATATTTGTGAAATTAATTAGGAAGTGCTTAGGAGGTTTAGATCTTTTCACAGATAAGCTTGCTCTATTAGTTTGACAATTCATGGTGTATTCAATAGTAAGAAAAAGTGGGTGGGACATGCTGTATGAAGTAATGAAATTTTTGGATATGGCGTACACGGGGTAAGAATATACCCAGATCCTTGACATAACGTGGCCTCGACAATGCTCCCCGCATACTCGGACTCCCTCCAGTCACTATCTGGCAGAGTAGAGGTAGCAAGATTATACACTAGCTGATCCGGAAGACTCCTTGAGAGTTACCAATAGGTTCGGTCCGGTGTACTAAATAGTGGCCGGCCTGCGAACACCGTTTTAGAGCTGTACCCTCGAAATGTAAGGAATATTGGATCTCACCACGACGTTCATCATAACCTCAAAAGTCATCAATCATACTGCATGAGGGAAGAGATAGGGAATGGTTGACCGGAACTTAGCTCTAGAGACTAAACATGGGTTCCACCACTTCAAGCCTCCAATAAGCAAAGTGGTGGTATTTCACTGGTTGATGAGAGTCATCTACCACCTAGTACTGCCTGGTAACATAGAGGGGTGGCATTCCTCCATGTGGTGTGGGCGCCACACCTTGACCCCTGCTTACGTTGGTTCACACCTGGGTGGTCACCCACCATGTTCTTGTGCATGGAGGTTATACCCAGGATTACTAACAGTCCCACCATCGTGAAGGTGCAAGCAGAGGATTTGGCTGTCACAGACCATCTGGACTTCGCCGAAATTGGGTCCACTTGACTTGAGTGTCACCTGAATATCAGTTCCAACAGCGTTTTAGACTCCCAGGTAGCAAGTACAGCTTGTCTGGCATATCTGAGAGAATGTCTGTGACAACCTCAAGGAATAATGGCAGACTGATAAAGAAAATAAATAAAAGTGGCCTTCTACACCTAAATTGAACTGGCCATAACTGTTATAATAATACCAGCCCCAGTGTGCGAAATTTCAAACGTTCACATGTACATATATTTCTGCAGATCACCGACAAGTAGCCAACTTTTTAAATTTTTTTTTTCAATTTACAAAAATTGTTTTGCATTTTTTTGAATCCTTCTTGGAGAATACCAATATTTTATCTGTACTTAATGGATTGCAATATTTATTGTAAACATTGTTTTAATAAAAACTGAAATAGTTTTTAAAAAAAATGCTGTTTTATACACTTTTTATTTTTAAAATAATATATTAATTCTGTTGAAAATTAAATAAAAAATATACATTTCAGCCGAAATATGTAAACATGTATACTGAAACACCAAATGTGAACATGGGCATATATTTTTTGCTTATGTGTATAACTATATTTAAAGAAATTTAAAAAACATACATATTTTGAAATCAGTTACTTCCATTTTTAAATTTATTTCAAAAATCATCTTTTAAGGATAGAATGGGCAGTGTTCTCTCCAAAAAATTTCACCAGCCGAGTGGCATTATGAAGTAGCCAGGTGGGGAAGTGTAATACTTCGCAATATTATAAAATTTTCTGCTATTTATAAATGTGACTTAAGTGATCCACAGCAAAAATTGATTGCATAATTAAACATTATATGCTCCTATCACATTGACTTGGATCGCACAGTATGTTCGAATTAATATTGATCGAGGAAAGTGTGCAGTACCATACAGTACCGCAAGAATCGCTTAAATTTTAGCCAGTCAGTTAAATTCACTGGGCAGTGCTCCCATTCAATAGGTGCTGGGAAGAACACTGATGGGTGATATTGTTGTAGACGTTGGCACTAATGAAATTGCAAGTAGGAGATTGGCAGACTTAATTAACAAGTACTGTACAGTTCAATGTTGAAAAAACGTGGCAAGTTAGGGTTAAATTCAAAAGTGTCTGCAATTCTGCCCAGACACGATAGGAGGGAATATATGATGAGAGCCTTGGCAATCAATTTGGCCCTGGAGAGACTGTGCAAGTCTCATGGGGTAGAAGTTTTCTCAGCATGGTCTGTGCTTGTTAACAGAGGTGACAGCTTCTACAGGGAGGGTATACACTTAAAGAAAAAAGGTGCAAGAATATTTGCTGATGATATTGAGGCAGTGTTAGGTGGGTCGGAAAATGGATAGGTAGGGGGAATTCACAGATGAATATATTCACAGTAGCCATAAGCAGAAGTGAAAGTGGTTCTTGCACTCCGTCTTAACTAAGAGTAAGAACAGTTGCATGTATACTTGCATGTACACCAATGCTACGAATATATTAAATAAATTTGATGAAGCTGAAGTGCTAGTCAAAACATCAAAGGTGGATATTTTTGGGATATCAGAGAAGAGGTGTCACACAGTTATAAAAAATGCAGATTTGGAATTTGGGGAGTACAATGTGTACAGAAAGGATAGACAGGAGAGAAAGAGAAGAGGGATTATGCTGTTAGTGAAGAAACAAAATCTAAAGTAGTGCATCCAGTTGACTTGGTTTGCAGTGCAGTGTTGAGTCAGTTTGGTGTGACATAAGCACTAGGAAAGCAAAAATTAGGGTAGGATTGTGTAATGTAAAGACTCTGATGGGTACAATGAACAACTTTACAGAGAAATAGAGTGGGTCAGTAAATCAGAATGTCTTATAATGGGAGATTTAACTTCCCAGATATTGACCGGAACTTGTGGGTTGATCACTCTCACACTGGCAACACTTTTGTGGATTTACTGGATGATTATTCTCTACAGCAGCATGATCAAGAAGCAACTAGAGGGAGTATTACTCTTGATCTGATTATCAGCAGTGAATATTCATGCATTAAGAATCTGCACTTGGCAGTAGTGATTACAGTGTACTGATGTGGGATTTACTTCAAAGATGTAACTACCATCAGGGGTAAAGGGAAGGGATTTTGCTTTCATAAGCAAAATCAGACAGTTTTTAAATTCTATACTGATGCTCAACCGATGATGATACCAACAGCAGTCAAGTCTTGGAAGATTAATCTTGAAGAGACTAAGCATTTCATACCAACTAAGAAATACTGTTCAAGGTTTATGCCTAAATGGATGTCAGATGAACTAATGAGACTTACTTGTAGCACAGAAGAAAAATGCATGGAATGCATATAAACTATCAAGTGACACAGAAGGCTATGATATGAATTTTTCTGAGCATTGCAGACGGGCTACTAGAGCAGCCTGTCTGCACTGCTCATGTGGTCTTGTTCAGGAATTTTGCTAGCAGGGATAAGGAGGTGATTATTCCCTTGTATAAAGCAATGGTCATGCCGCACCTTGAGTACTGCATACAGGTCTGGAGGCCTCACTTCAGGAAGAATGCAGAGCTGTTGGAACGAGTACAGAGAAGGGCAACAAAATTGGTGAGGAGAACAATTGGTTGCTCTTACCAAGAAAGGCTTAAGTTCTGCAAATTGCAGCATTGATCAGGTACTGCAAGGTGACATGATCGAGGTGTATAAGGCCCTGAATGGTTTCAGCAAGTTCAATGCTTATGCATAATCTGAGCAAAAGGGATTCTTCCTTTTGCTCAGATTATGCACCTGAGGGGACATAAATTCAAATTGAGGAAAGACAGTCGTAGAATAGATATGCAGAAATTGCCTTCAGCCAGTGGGTGGTTGATTGCTGGAACAAATGCTAATCGCTTGAAACAGGGAGACACTTTCTTTGAAATTCTACCTTCAGTCCAACATTCCTAAGAGGTAATATTCCTTGGTGACTTCAATTTTCTAGTCACATGACCTACATGGTTGAGATCATTCAGACTTTTTTCAATTACTAATCACCTACCACAGATTGCTCTATTCCTACAGAATACCAGACAGTTCTATCACCCCAGGGGCTCACATCTGGTGAGTATGGGCATGGCACACCCAGGGTCCAGGGTATCATCATTCTTTTCTTTCTTGGTGATTCCCTTTTCTCTCTCTCTCTCTCTCAGGGTGGCTCAGGAATTTTTTTTTTTTTTTTTTTTTTTTGGCTGGTGCAGCATAAGCCTCAGGCTTCCTTGCACCATATAGCTAATAATAATAATAACTACACAGCCAATACTTGATCTTTTCCTCACAAAGCACCCTTGAAAGGACAAGGTCAATGTTACAGCTCCTCTAGGAATATCAGATCACAACTTAGTTGATGCTCCCTTGTAGAAGAGACCATCAACTAAGACATTTATTAAGGCCCAAAAGTAGGAAATGGGATAATCTGAAAGAGTTCTACTCTTCTTTACCTTGGTTGGATTACTGTTTTAAATCATCTGATATCAACGTTTGCTCAGATCGTGAAACTGAAATTAGTCTTGTAGGGATTTCATCTCTACAAGAGGGATGAAATCCCTAGCATATTCAAGAGGCAACCAGAGGGAGTAATACTCTTGATCTGGTTAAGAGCAGTGATTCTTCACGCATTAAGAATCTGCAGATAAAGGAACCACTTGGTTATTTGATTGTTGATTTGCGATTTACTCAAAGATGTAGCTATGATCAGGGGTAAAATGAAGGGTTTTTATAATAGTGACTACAGTGGGACCTACTGATAACATTACCAACAGCAAATTCTAAATGGGAAGTATTAAAAAAATTAGCCTTGGGAAGTATTAAAAAAATTAGCCTTGAATGGTTTGAGCATGCACAATGCTGATGGGATTCTTCCCTTTGCTCAGAATAATCACCTGAGAGGGCATAAATTCAAATTGAGGAAAGACAGATGTAGGATAGACGTGAGGAAATTTGCCTTTAGCCAGCGGGTGGTTGGTTGGTGGAACAGACTTCCATCCCTTGTCGTGGAAGTTGATAGCCTAAATAAGTTTAAGGCTCAGCTGGACAGGTATTTCGAATGAACAGAGGGGTGAAGTGGAAGTGGTTATTTTTTATTTATTTTATTTATTTTTTTTTTTTGGCTGATGCTGCATAAGCTTGCTTGCTTTCTTGCATCAAATGCCTCTACTAATGCTAATGCTAATTAATCATGGAAGCTACTAGACTTTTCATAATCTTGAAAAGTCTTAAGAAATATTGTTCAGGGTGTAGGCCTAAATGGATGTCAGATGAACTAATGAGACTCTTGGCAGAGAAGCAAAATTCATGGGATGCATATAAACTATCAGGTGACACAGAAACCTATGGTAGATATAAGTTTGCCAGTCTGTAAAAAAAAAAAAAAAGGTCTTAATCAGATTGCGAGAAATGCTTGGCAAAAGATGCAAAGAAAAACAGCAAAGAATTCTTTACTTATTTAGATTCTAGAAGGAAGGGGGAGAATCAGATGGTCCACTTGATATTGATAGTTCTAATGATGATCCTGCTCGGGAAGCTGACAGACTGAATGAGTATTTTGCATTTACATTCATATAAGAGGAGATATTCAGGGAGGGGGAATGCCAAAAGTTTATCGAACTCTGGTAGTGAGCTAAATGATGTTGTAAAAACTGAGAGCAAAGTGGAGGAGAAATTATTTAAATTAAACAAAAGAAAAGCACCTGGGGTATATGGGATCTATCCAGTTATATTAAAGGAGGCAGCAAGCAAACCCTTACCCTTAATTATGAGACCTTCCTTGGACTCAGGGGAGGTCCCCACGGACTGGAGATGTGCAAATGTATCCCCAATTCACAAAGGAGATAGGGCAACTCCGTAGCCAGGTGGGCAGGAGCAGCAATGCGTAGCACATGCTTCTTGATTAGTCCAGGGTTCAAGCCTGTGACCACCAAAAACGGAGGATGTGGAAAGGTCAGGGAATGACAGCCGCATATCCCCAGAGCAATATGGCCATAGTTGCTAATGCTCCTAAAAACCAAACAACAAACAAAAAAACAAAGGAGATTAAACATAAGTAAACCATCTGGGGTGACAAGTAATTACAGACCTGTTAGTTTAACTTCTGCTCCGAGAAAATTGATGGAGGTACTGCAGGATCATCTAGACAAGACTGCATTAATAGTTCAGCCACAGCATGGGTTTGTTAAGGGGAAGTCTTATCTGACCAATTTGATTGGCTACTATGATGTGGTCATAAAGGAACTGGACGCAAAAAATAATTTTGATATCATATACTTCGATTTTAGGAAAGCTTTCGATACTGTTGCACATATAAGACTACTGTACAAATTGGAGCAGTATGGCATTAAGGGCTGGTTTTTTTTGTTTTTGTTTGTTATTTGGTTTTTAGGAGCATTAGCAACTAAGGCCATATTGCTCCGGGGATATGCAGTGGTCATTCCCTGACCTTTCCGCATCCTCCGTATTTGGTGGTCACGGGCTCGAACTCTGGTCTAATCAAGAAGCGTGTGCTACGCACTGCCGCTCCTGCCCACCTGGCTACGGAGGTGCCGGCATTAAGGGCAAATTACTGTTATGGATAAAGGGGTGGTTGAGTGAGAGAAAACAGAGTGGTAATCAATGGACTGCTATTTGTAAACTAATGTTATTAGTGGGTGTTTCTCCTCCCCCCCCTTAGAAATAGCAAAGGCACAAGGTGCCTTTGCTATTTCTAAGGCTTTTAATCATATTTGGCATGAAGCTGTTCTAAACAAGCTTCCATCTTATTGATTGCTAGCTCTTTTTAGCAAATCGGTATCAAGTTTTTTTTTCTGAGTGCTTACTCTGGGTGATGATATATGGCTCTGGCTTCTAAATTCTACACTAACTCTGGTGTTAGTAGTGGCAAATAATATAAGAATTCAAGCTTATACAGCATCGATGAAAAAAGAAAAAAAAAAATGGCAACACTTTCCATATTACCTGTCCATCACTTCTAACAGTTTGTCACGTTTTTTTTTTTTTTTTTTGTTTAGCTTCAATTTATTTAAATTACCCACCTCTACAACACCAGATAGGAGTTTATTACAACAACTGACCACCCACTTGTTGAAGTGCAAATTTCCACACATCTATCCTGCAACCATCCTTCCTCAGTTCTCATTCACACCCATTCGTAGTCTCAACGAGAAAGATTTCATCTATGTTCAGCTTACTAAATCCATTCAAAGTCTTAAACATTCCAAACGTATCTTCTCGCAGAAGCCTCACATGATAAGAGTAACCTTTGGTTCTTCTCGCAGGTCTTCTCTGCATGCATTCCAACAGATCCATATAATTACTAAAATCATGCCTGCAAACCTGTATGCAGTACTCATGCAGTGGTCTGAGTATACACCTTATCCCTGCTGGCAAAATGCCTGTATATCATTACAAAGCCCTATGATCTGTCCTGGCAGCATCTCCATAGCCCGAAGAACTTTATATCTGACTGCACAATTCCCCAAGGTCTTTTTCATTCTCCACTAACCTGAGCACGGCACATTTAATGTAACTGCCCCCCCATAGGAAGTACTTGGCATTTATCAATGTTAAACTTCAATTGTAATTTCTTAGCGCAACTGCCTTGTTGCAGTGTCACACCATGTTTACTAAATTAATGACCCTCCAAAGGTTCATATCATCTGCAAACGTAGACATTAAGCCTGATATGCCTTCAGCAAAATCAACAATAATAAATACAGGGGGGTAAAAAAAAAAAACATTGAACCATGGAGGAATCTGCTAACAACTTCTTTATCTTCGCTTTCTTCCCACGTTTATATGGAGTCGGCATTTCCGTCCTTAATTCTTTTCCTCCATTCCTCCCTATCCTGGGCTTCCTCTCTCTTTTAAATCCTCTGCCACCTTGTCCTTCCATCTCAGCTAAGGTCTTCCCCTCTTCCTCTTCCCTATCACCTCCAACTTTTCACACCTCTTCCCCACATACTCTCCTCACTTCTTCGTTCCACGTGTCCAAGCCACCTGAACTTAGATTCCTGCACTTTTTTACTCAGAGGCCCCATCTTAACCGTACCTCTGATGTAGTCATTTCTT
The DNA here is from genome assembly GCF_048544385.1 of Mastigoproctus giganteus. NCBI lineage: Eukaryota > Metazoa > Arthropoda > Arachnida > Uropygi > Thelyphonidae > Mastigoproctus > Mastigoproctus giganteus. The sequence continues at coordinate 123,041,998 of NC_143582.1, forward strand.
ATCCTATCCTTCCTCGTCACACCACACATCCATCTTAGCATCCTCATCTCCGCCACTTTCATCTTCTTCTTATTCTCCTGGGCCCCTGTAGTCGCCCATGTCTTATCACACAGCACCCCACTCATCTTTCTCCAGTTCAACCATCCACATTGCACTCTATGCTGTATTTCTGCACTCAATCCTCCATCCCACTCAACATTCAATCCCAGATACTTAAATTTCAAAACTGATGGTAGCTTTTCCTCCTGCAGTTTTATAGAACTCTCATCTTCTCCATTCAATACCATATATTCTGTCTTTGTTCTACTTATCCTCATGCTTATCCTCTTCCAACGCTTTCTTCCATTCCTCCAATTTCTTCTCTACCTTTCCTTGGGACAGTACGATATCATCTGCAAACAGCATACTCAATGGGGCTCTACTCTTCACTTCTCTCACCAACACAACCATTACCAGATCAAACAGATATGGGGTAAAAGCTGATCCCTGGTGCAGTCCAACTTCTACAGAGAACCCCTCAGTCATACCTACACTACTCTTAACCTGAGTCACCGCTCCCTCGTACATTTCCTTCACAAGCCTTACGTACTTTTCTGATGCACCCTTCTCCCTCATGAATCTCCATACCTCTTGTCTGGGCACTCTATCATATGCTTTTTCCAGGTCTATGAACACCATGTGCAACTCTACTTGCATCTCCCTGTATCTTTCCATCATCTGCCTTAAAGCAAAGACCGCAGCTGTTGTTCCTCTTCCTGGCATGAAACCAAACTGTTCCTCTCCTATTTCCGTCTCCTGCCTTATCCTTCCTTCCTTCCACAATTCTTTCCCAGATCTTCATTGAATGAGACATTAACTTTATTCCCCTGTAGTTCCCACATTCCTGCACATCACCCTTTCCTTTATGGATTGGCACAAGTATACTTTCCCTCCACTCATCGAGTATCCTCTCCTGCTGCCACAGTTTTTCCATAAAGTCCCATAGGATATCAATCCCTTCTCCCAGACTTCTCCATACCTCTACTGGTATATGATCAACACCTACTGCTTTCCCCCCTCTTCATTTTTCTGAGTGCGCTTTCCACTTCTTTCCTGCTTATGCCTTCCACTACTCTTTCATTCATCTCTCCATCCTCACATAATGCTCTTGGCTTTTCCTCATTTAATAACTTCTTAAAATAGTCTTTCCACCTTTCCTTTACCTTCTCCTGGTCCTATATAACCACTCCCCTCTCATCTTTTACTTGTTTTATTGATGAGAAGTCCTTTGAAGCCTTGTCTCTCGCTTTGGCTATTGTCATCAAGTGCCTATCTCCATCTTTCTCATCTTTCCTTTCCAGTTCCCCATAGGCCTCGTCCACTGCCCTTGCTTTTGCTATTGCCACAGCCCTTTTTGCCCCCTTATTTGCTAATTTATATGCTTCTTTATCTTCCTGGCTACCTGTTAAATCCCATCTTTCCTTCATCTCCTTTTGTTTTATCACCGATTGCACTTCCTCATTCCACCACCAAGCCTCCTTTCCCTCTGGCACCCCCTTTCCTGATGTTTTCCCAACAAATCTTCTCCAACTTTCCTTATGATACAACTATTTAACTTCCAAAACTCTTGCACGTCTTCCGGTAACTTTATTCCTTTTAGCACCTTTTCCCTAAACTCCTTCCTCAAACCCTACTCTTTTAATCTCTACCATTTTATCCTTTTCTCCCTCTGTCTTGAATATTTCCCACTTTTGTCCACTGCAACCTCCCAATCGACCACAAGCAATCTATGTTGTGCAGACACTTTCTCTGTTTATCACCTTGCTGTTCCTCATTTCCTCCTATGGCACATGATATAGTCAATCTGGCTTGTCCTTTCCCCACTTTTGTATGTTATCAGCTGTCTTTCTTTCTTTTCGAAGTAGGAGTTAACTATCACCAGTTTGAATGCCACTGCGTGGCATTCAACCTGGTGATAGTTAACCTGGTGATTCAACCTGCTCTACTATCCTATCCCCTTCTCTATTTCTTTCCCCAATACTCCACCTTCCTCTCTCTTGCTTCTTCCTAAATGTCCATTTAAATCGCCCCCAACAATCAACCTCTCTTTCTTAGGTATTGCCATGTCCACCTGATCCATTTCCATCCAAAAACTGTCCTTTTCTTCTTCCCCGCATCCTACTTGCGGGGCATATGCACATACTATTGTGGTCAAGTATCAACCAACTTCCAGTTTGATGCTCATAATCCTATCACTTGATGCTCATAATCCTATCACTCTCTGTTAACCTCACACTCCATCTTTTAACTCCTTATCAACGACAATACCTACTCCATTTCTTCCTCTCTCATCCGCTCCCCTAAAGAACAACTTGTACCCTTCACCGAGCTCTTTTGCTTTATTTCCCTTCCACCTTGTCTCTTGTAGGCATAGGATCTTCGCTCTTCTTTGCATCAAATCCACAATCTCTCTATCTTTCTATTCATCGTCCCAATGTTCAATGTTCCTATTTTAACACTTTTTATCCTCCTCTTCTTCTTCTTCTCTAGCTGGACTAACTTCTTTAACCAAACTCTTTCTTTGTTTAGTACCCCTGACCCTTTTCTCACAGTTTCTGGGTGATGTGACTGCACGTCGCTTATGGGGTACGCCCTAGCCATTCCACATCTATTTTCCGTCATTCTATCGTTTTCTTTTGTTTTGGCATGGTTTTTTTAAGGCCGGATGCCCTTCCTGATGCCAACCTTCACCATTTATCCAGGCTTGGGGAATCTGCTAACAACATTAGTCCAAAAAGAGCTGTGCTCATTGATAATCCCTCTCTCAACCCTTAATCCATAACAGTCAATTGCCCTTAATGCCACAATGCTACAATTTGCATATCAGTATATCCAGTTCCAGTCTCTATCTGGAAAGTTAAAATCCCCCATTATAAGACAATCTGATTTACTAGCCCACTATTTCTCTATACAGCTGTTTGTTGTACTCATCAGAATCAGTAGGCCTATCCCTCTTTCCCTCATTTTTGATTTCCCAATGCTTTTGTCACACCAAACTGACTCAACATTGCACTGTCCACCTATGTCAACTGGATGCACTTGCTTAGATTTTAGGTGTTTCTTAACTAACAGCACGACCTCTCCTCCCTTTCTGTAAATATTGTATTCCCCAAATTCCAATTCTGCATTCCTTATCTCTGTGCGACACCACTTCTCTGATGTCAGAACAATATATGCCTTTGATGTCTTTACCAGCACCTCAAATTCATCAAATTTATTTACTATAATCCTAGCATTGGTGTACATGCAAATATACATGCAGCTGTTCTTACTCTTAGTTACCCTAACACAGCCCAGGTAGTTATATGTTCCATGATGACTCCCAGCAGTTCTTGTTATACCCTGCAACTTGCTTTCCAGGCTGCTGCTTATTCTAATAGAAAGAGTGCAAGAACCACTTTCACTTCTGCTTATGGCTACTGTGAATCTATTAATCTTTGACTTCTTCCTATCTAGCAATTTTCCAACCCACCTAACACTGCCTCGATATCATCAGCAAATATTCTTCAACCATTTTTCTTTAAGTGTATACCATCCCTGTAGAAGCTTCTCCCCTATTAACAAGCACATACCATGCTGAGAAAAATTCTACCCCACGAGTCTTCCACAATCTCTCTAAGGCCAAATTGATTGACAAGGCTCTCATTGTATACTCCCTCCTATCGTGTCTGGGCAGAATTACAGACACTTTCGAATATAACCCTAATTCGCCAAGTTTTTTCAACATTTACCTGTACTTGTTAAGTAAGTCCGCAGATCTCCTACTCTTAATGTCATCAACGATATCACTCTTTGTGATCTTAAAAGATGATATCTACTCTACAATGTCAAATTTTGCCCCTGGCAGACATACCATGGTCCTATTCCACCTATCATTTCCCATTTCCCAGACAATAGTCACCAACAATAATTAGTTCCTGTGGGACTAGTACAGTCTGCCCTAAAATTTGCCACTGTGTTGCCTGATGCACAAAAGTGAGCTCTGGCATTGAGTTGGGCAGCTGAAAGTTTGATAGGCCCCCATTCTAATTCCTTCGAGAGCATCTACCCTACTCTTCAAACTCTCATAGACACCCATCAGAACGCTGAGTTAGCACCTAATTTCTTGACACTCTCTATACCTAGCTCACACAGACATCCACCATGGCTAGATCATGTTTTTACCAGATGGCCGCAAACATTTCACAAGTCGCACATATTTTTTTAGGCTGTTCGGTTCTTCCCCAGACATTCTGATATACTGGCCCACTCTATTTGTATGTATAGTTGTTTGGTACACTCATCACTGTCATTAGGCTATGACCCACTCCTACTCTCATTTTTGTTTTACAATGTTTGTCACACCAAACTAACTCAACATTGCATTGGTCACCCATGTTGACTGGATGAATTGCCTTAGATTTAATATGCCTATCAACTAAGAAGCATAACCCCCCCCCTTCTGTCCTATATATATACATTGGACTCTCCATATTCAAATTCTGAATCCTTCATAATTGAGTGATACCAATTCTCTAATATGCCCACAATACCTGCATTTGATAACTTCGCTAGTACTTCAAATTCGTGATGTTCCTCAAGATTCAATTCTTTCTTGCACTTTTTTCCCTCTCGTTTATTAGCATTAGCATTAGTAGAGGTATTTGATGCAAGAAAGCAAGCTTATGCAGCATCAGCCAAAAAAAAAAAAAAAAAAAACCCACTTCCACTTCACCCCCTCTGTTCGTTCAAAATACCTGTCCAGCTGAGCCTTAAACTTATTTAGGCTATCAACCTCCACCACAAGGGATGGAAGTCTGTTCCACCAAGCAACCACCCGCTGGCTAAATGCAAATTTCCGCACGTCTATCCTACATCTGTCTTTCCTCAATTTGAATTTATGCCCTCTCAGGTAATTTTTCGGAGCTAGAGGAAGAATCCCATCAGCATTGAGCATGCTTAAACCATTCAAGGCTTTATACACCTCTATCAGATCACCTCGCTGGTGCCTACTCTCCAGACACTGTAATTTACAAAACTTAAGCCTTTCTTCGTAAGAGCACCCCTTTGTTCCATTCACTAATCTTGTTGCCCTTCTCTGTACTCGTTCCAGCAGCTCTACATCCTTCTTGAAATGAGGCCTCCAGACCTGTATACAGTACTCTAGGTGTGGCCTGACCATTGCCTTATACAATGGAATAATCACCTCCTTATCCCTGCTGGAAAAATTCCTGTATATCATTGACAATACTCCATGAGCTACTCATGCAGCCCGCCTGCACTGCTCAGAGAACTTCATATCTGCTTGCACAACCACCCCCAAGTCCCTTTCATTCTCTACCACTGTCAGTGTAGTACCACAGAGTTGATACGTTGCTCTGGGGTTGCTGTTTCCCATGTGTAGTACTTTACATTTGTCAATGTTAAACTTCATTTGCCACCTCTCAGCCCATCTGCTCAACCTTTCCAGATCCTGTTGCAACAGCATAGTGTCAGTAGTGTCCTTGACAACCCTGCCAACCTTTGTATCGTCCGCAAACTTGGACATTAAGCTTGATATACCATCATCAATATCATTTATAAATACAGAAAACAATAATGGACCCAACACTGAGCCCTGAGGGACTCCACTAATAACATCAGTCCACGATGAGCAGTGACCATTGATTACCACTCTCTGTCTTCTCCCCCTCAACCACCCCTTTATCCATAGCAGCAATTTGCCTCCAATGTCACACTGCTCCAATATGTGTAGCAGTCTTCCATGTGCAACAGTATCAAAAGCCTTTCTAAGATCCAAGTATATAATATCAAAGTTATTCCCTGCATCCAGTTCTTTTGTGACTGCATCATAGTATCCAATCAAGTTGGTCAGGCAAGACTTCCCCTTAACAAAACCATGCTGTGTCTGAGCTATAACTGAAGTCTTGTCTAAATGATCCTGCAGTGCTTCTTTAACCAGTGCCTCCATTAATTTTCCTGGAACAGAAGTTAAGCTCACAGGTCTATAATTACTTGTGTCAGCCTTTGATCTTCCTTTGTGAATTGGGGTCACATTTGCACATTTCCAGTCTATGGGTACCTCCCCGGAGTCCAAGGAAGCTCTCATAATTATGGCTAAGGGTTTGCTTACTTCCTTTGCTGCCTCCTTTAATATAACTGGATAGATCCCATCCACCCCGGGTGCCTTTCTTGTGTTTATCTTCAACAGTTTCTCCTCCACTTTACTCCCAGTTATTTCAAGATTCTGTAGCTTACTGCTAGAGTTGAATACACCTCTGGCATTCCCCTCGCTGAATAACTCCTCATGTGTGAATGTCGATGCAAAATATTCATTTAGTTTGTTAGCTACCTGAGCAGGATCATCAACAGTTGACCCATCAATATCAAGTGGACCAATCTGATTCATCCCCTTCCTTCTAGAGTTTACATAAGTAAAGAACTCTTTGCTGTTTTTCTTTGCATCCCTTGCCAAGGATTTCTCGTAATCTGCCTTCGCCTGCCTAACCTCCTTTGTAACTTGGTTGCATATCAACTTGTATCTATCGGCGCCTCCGTAGCCAGGTGGGAAGGAGCAGCAGTGCGTAGCACATGTTTCTTGATTAGACCGGAGTTCGAGCCCGTCACCACCAAATACAGAGGATGCGGAAAGGTCAGGGAATGACCACCGCATATCCTGGAGCAATATGGCCTTAGTTGCTAATGCTCCTAAAATCCAAATAACAAACAACAAACAAACTTGTATCTATCATAGGCTTCTGTGTCATGTGTTAATTTGTATGTATCCCATGCATTTTTCTTCTCTGCCATATGCCTCATTAGTTCATCTGACATCCATTTTGGACTAAACCTTGAACAATATTTCTTAGTTGGTATGTAAAGCCTAGTAGCTTCCAAGATAAGTTCTTTGAATGCTTCCCATTTTGAATTTGCTGTTGGTAACATCATCAGTTGGTCCCACTGTATAGAATTTAAATACTGTCTCAGTCCATCATAGTCGCCTTTACGGAAGCAATAACCCTTCCCTTTACCCCTAATGGTAGTTACCTCTTTGAGTAAATCCCACTTCAGCACACTGTGATCACTGCCACCTAGTGGTTCATTTATCTGCAGATTCTTAATGCATGAAGAATCACTGCTGATAATCAAATCAAGAGTATTACTCCCTCTAGTTGCCTCCCGAACATGCTGATGTAGAAAACAATCATCCAATAAATCCACAAAAGCCCTGCTAGTGTGTGAATAACCAGCCCCCCAATTCCAGTCAATATCTGGGAAATTAAAATCTACCATTATAAGACTCTCTGATTTACTGGCCCACTCTATTTCCCTGTACAGTTCCTTATTATACTCATCAGAGTCATTAGGCCTATAGCACACTCCTACTCTCAATTTTGTTCTCCCAATGTTTATGTCACACCAAACTGACTCAACACTGCACTGTCCAGCGATGTCGACTGGCTTCACTTCCTTGGTTTTTATGTGTTTCTTAACTAATAGCATAACCCCTCCCCCCTTCCTATCCTGTCTATCCTTTCTGTAGACGTTGTACTAGCCAAATTGCAGTTCTGCATCCCTTATATCTGTGTGACACCACGTCTCTGATATCCCAACAATATCTGCCTTCGATGTTTTGAGCAATACCTCAAATTCATCAAATTTATTTACTAAACTCCTAGCATTGGTGTACACGCAAGTATACCTGCACCTGTTTCTATTCTTAGCTACCCTAACACAACCCATGTGTTTACTTGTACTGCAATGGCTCCCAGCAGTCTCTGAAATACCATGCATCTTGTTTTCCAGGCTTCTGCTCATTCTAATAGAAGCAGTGCGAGAATCTCTTTCACCTCTGCCAGTGGCTACTGTCAATCTATTGGTCTTTGTCTCCCCCCAAGCTAGCAGTTTTCCGACCCACCTAACACTGCCTCGATAGCATCAGCAAATATTCTTGCATCCTTTCTATTTAAGTGTATCCCATCCCTGTAGAAGCAATCTCTCCTGTTAACAAGTACAGTCCAGGCTGAAAAAAATTCTACCCCTTGAGCCTTGCACAATCTTTCCAGGGCCGAATTGATCGACAAGGCTCTCATCATATACTCCCTCCTATCGTGTCTGGGCAGAATTGCAAACACTTTCAAATTCAACCCTAATTCTCGGCTTTTGTTCAACAGTGACCTGTACTTGTTAAGTAATTCTGCCGGTCTCCTATTAATATCCTATTAATAACCTTCTTCTGCTAAACAAAAATCCTATCCATAGTTTTGCTGATACCATATTGCCTTCCACTTTGAGAAACTTTGCCTTGCACACACAGCTTCAACCTCTGAAATATTCACTACCAATTTTTTAAATGCTGATCTCCAGATAATTCTCCAATAAGGCAAAGATAATTTAGTTAATTTAAATCTTACTATAACTCTGTTCTATCTTACATCTTATGCATATCTTTGATCATCTCATTTTTAGACGAGATAAATATATCTTTAGGGTTCAACTATATCGTTCATATATCGATGGCTCAACTGTTGATGATCCTGCTCAGGTAGCTAACGAACTAAATGAATATTTTGCATCTACATTCACACATGGAGTTATTCAGGGAGGGGAATACCAGAGGTGTATTAAATTCTGACAGTAAGCTAGATAATCTTGTAATAACTGAGAGTAAAGTGGAGGGGAAATTGTTGAAGATAAACATAAGAAAGGCATCTGGGGTGGATGGAATCTATCCAGTTATATTAAAGGAGGTAGCAAAGGAAGTAAGCAAACCCTTAGCAATAATTATGAGAGCTTCTCTGGACTCAGCGGAGATACCCATGGACTGGAGATTTGCAAATGTGACCCCAATCCACAAAGGAGGATCAAAGGGAGAAACAGGTAATTACAGACCTATTAGTTTAACTTCTGTTCCAGGGAAATTAATGGAGGCACTGGTTAAAGAAGCACTGCAAGATCGTCTAGACAAGACTTCAGTTATAGCTCGGACACAGCATGGGTTTGTTAAGGGGAAGTCTTGTCTGACCAATTTGATTGGATATTATGATGTAGTCACAAAAAAGAACTGGATGCAAAGAATAACTTTTGATATCATACATTTGGATCTTAGAAAGGCCTTTGATACTGTTGCACATGGAAAACTGCTGCACAAATTGGAGCAGTGTGGTACTGAAGGCAAATTGATGCTATGGATAAAGGGATGGTTGAGTGGGAGAAGACAGAGTGGTAATCAATGGACACTGCTCTTCATGGACTAATGTTATTAGTGGAGTCCATCAGGATTCAGTGTTGGGTCCATTGTTGTTTTCTGTATTTATAAATGATATTGATGATGGTATATGAGGCTTAATGTCCAAGTCTGCACAAGACACGAAGGTTGGCAGGGTTGTTAATGACTAATGACAGTACTCTGCTGCAACAGGATCTAGAAAAGTTGAGAAGATGGGCTGAGAGGTGGCAAATAAAGTTTAACATTGACAAATGTAAAGTACTACATATGGAAAGCAGTAACATAAGAGTAACGTATCAACTCTGTGGTACAACACTGACAGTGGTAGAGAATGAAAAGGACCTGGAGGTAATTGTGCAGTCGGATATGAAGTTTTCTGAGAAGTGCAGACGGTCTGCAAGAGTAGCTCATGGTGTCTTGTCAATGATAAACAGGAATTTTTCTAGCAGGAATAAGGAGGTGATTATCCCCTTGTATAAGGCAATGGGCAGGCCACACCTTGAGTACTGTATACAGGTCTGGAGGCCTCATTTTAAGAAGGATGTAGAGCTGTTGGAAAGAGTACAGAGAAGGACAACAAGATTAGTGAATGGAACAAAGGGTTGCTCTTACGAAGGAAGGCTTAAGTTTTGCAAATTACAGTGTTTGGAGACTTGGCACCTGTGAGGTGATCTGATTGAGGTGTATAAAGCTTTGAATGGTTTGAGCATGCTCAATGCTGATGGGATTCTTCCTCTTGCTCAGAATAATTGCCTGAGAAGGAATAAATTCAAATTGAGAAAAGACTGTTGTAGGATAGATGTGTGGAAGTTTGCCTTTAGCCAGTGGGCGGTTGATTGCTGGAACAAACTTCCATCTGGCATTGTAGAAGTTGATAGCTTAAATAGAATCAAGGCAGAACTTGACAAACATTTGGAGCGAGTGGATGGATGAAATGAGAAGGGTGTGTGTTTTTTTTTTTTTTTGGTTGATGCTATATAAGCTTGCTGTCTTGCATCATGTGCCTTTGCTAATGCTATTAGGGTTTACCCTGACTTTTAATCTCTCTTGTCATAAGCACATAGTACAAATATTGCTTCTTCCACATTTAAAAAAAAACTGGGTACTCTCTCTTTTGCTTCCAGCATTATTTTTCTCTTTAAAAAACTACTCACCTTATACACATCTGAAATGTGTCCTATTCTAAGATACTGTTTCTACATCTAAGGTGATGCACCCAAAACTTCCCTCAGGCTTCTAGACTCCATTTTGAAAAGACGCAGGCAGGTTAATTTACAACCTGTTTCTAACAAAATGTCTACACTGTCTCATAGATATTTTTTCTGCTGCATGCCTTTCTATAGACACCTCCATGGACATAGTTTTCTTGAATTGGCTTCTATAATTTCCCCTCTCTCTCTCTTCCAAACAAGTAAGAACACATGCCATAACCAGTCAGCATCCATTTACTTTCCAACTTAAAACTCACAGAACCAACTTTTCTTCTTCTTCCTTATTTATTCCTTTAACTTCCTTTTTCTGGAACACCTTCCTTCACATATATTACCTGAAAATTACACTTTAAAAAAAGTCAATCTAATGTCAACAAGTATTATCTTCTTCTGTCTTCTTAACCTTCAACCCATGCATAGCACTAACCTTTTATGTTTGGGGTTTACATAAGAAAAAAAAAAAAAAAAAAATGCTGCATACACCGATGAGCCAAAACATTATGACCAAGTGCCTAATATGATGTTAGTCCTTCATGTGCAGCCAAAACAGCTTTTACCTGGCAAGGCATAAACATTACAAGATTTCTAAATGTGTCTTGTGGTATCTGATACCAACACGTAACCAGCAGATGTATAGTAACTCATGTAAGGTCCATGGCTGAGACGCCGCAGATTGGAGTTGCTGTTCCAACGCAAACCACAGATGCTCGATGGGATTGATGTCTATGGAATTTGGAGGCCAGGGCAATACCTGGAAGTCTTCCTCATGTTCCGCAAACCAGTCACGAACAATCCAGGCGATGTGGCATGGCACATTATCCTGCTGAAAGATGGCACCACCAGAGGGGAACACTGTTCCCATGAAAGGGTGTACCTGATCAGAAATGATGTTTAGGTAGGTAGTAGACATCAGACTGCCCAATGCATGGATGACTGGACCCAGGGTATCCCAGCAGAACATCACCCAAAGCATCTACCACAGGCTTGTTTTCATCCCATGGTGCATCCAGGAGCCATCACTTCCCCAGGTAAACGACGCACACGTACCCGGCCGTCCACGTGGTGCAACAGGAAACATGATTCATCGGACCAGACGACCTTCTTCCAGTTACTCAAGGTCCAGTTTCGATGCTCGTGTGTCATTGTAGGTGCTTTCACCGGTGAACCGTGATTAGCATGGGCACTCAAAGTGGCCTACAACTATGCAGCCCCATTTTCAGCAAGGTTCGATGTACTGTGTGTTGTTACACATTACTCCCATCATCAGCATTCCAATTACTGGCTAGTTGTGCCACAGTCGCCCATCTGTTGCCATGTATCATCGGGGAGAGCCTTCACTCACCTCAAGCATCGACGAGTCGTGGTTGTCCAACACCTCGCCGGCAGTTCATGTGTTTCCCCTCCTCGGACCACTTTCGGTAGATACTAACCACAGCTGACAGTAAGCATCCGACCAGCCATGCTGTTTCAGATATGCTCTGACCCAGTCGTCTGACCATTACAATTTGACCTTTGTCAAATTTGCTTAAGTCCACTTGCCTTTCCCATCTAAAGAACAAGAGTAACACATTAATGGAGCTCAGTATCAGGTGTTTTTTATACCATGTCCCAACCAGCGAACATGCCATAGGTCACCTGCAGTTGCTTCGATTTGCATAACGACTCGCTGATCATAATGTTTTGGCTCATCAGTGTATATTTCCACTTGGACTTTATGATAATACTTAAGACATTATCAAAATTTTAAAATTATAAAAAAAAAAATTACAAAAACATTTTTTGAATATACAGGAAATATAAGAAAAGCAGAAGCATTGCAGCATGTGGTGCTACAAGATTCCATGTTAAATGATCCTACTCTACCAAAAAAATTCTGTGTACAATGCTGGCATATTTCACCTGAAGATAACCAGAGAAACAACCAATCGGAATTCTTTTTCATCGTGGTAATACACATCTGCATAAGCTTATGCATATTACCATGATGAAAAAGAATACTGATTGGTTGATTTTCACTTTACGCAGGAACAAAGGAATTAGGATTGTATCACATTCTTCTTACAGCTAGACACACAACCTGTAACTTCTGGTTCTAACCTGACTTGAAAAAAAAAAAAAAAAAAAAAAAGACTTCAGGTAGAATATTTTTGCAAGGAATATATACGATATGGACAAACTCAAAGGTATTATCCAAGAATAGTTGCCCAACATATTCCAATCATTGGTCAGGTGACAGCATTAGTGCAATGCATTGCATTCCAACTTGGATACGTTGAAAACAATTAAATTAATTTGTAAAATTGAATATATCACACTGCAGCATGCACACTGGTTATTACCTTTTTTGAATAGTCCTCATATTTACAAGGGTCAGTCCATAAGTAATGTCACTTGCACGACAAATTTTTTTGTAATTGGGTCAATATCATGAAGTTTCCTATATTGCTGATACAGATATTAAGATACAGTAAACCCCCGCTATTCATGGGGGTTACGTTCCTGAGAAATGTCGCGGATACCGAAAACGCGAATACTGAGTTATGGCTCCCATAGTAATAAAGGGGTTCCGTTCCAAAGTATGAAATATATAAGAAAAACTAGTCTAAAATTTTGTATCTTCATAATATGACTATGTACATAGACAGTACATAGTGAAATGCAAGCATATGGCATCGAAATGAAAATAAGAAACAATTTAATATTAAATGTAATATTTATTAGAAATTTCAAACAAATCTCTCGAACCAGTGCCATTGCTAGCTAAAAAACTTATCCCGCCAGTGCTATCACCAGTTTCGCTAAAGTGTTGATAAAGGAGTTTTGCCTTTTCACAAATGATGAGTGAACTTAACGGAATTTTATTTTGAGTTCAGTCTTCTATCCACAGATTTAAAGTTTTTTCCATTTTTTCTAATTTAACATCACGAGTTACAGAGCAAATTTTTGAAGCAATTAGCACATTTTCATAAACGTTATGGCAGATTTCTTCTTCCGATTTCTTGATTAATCGTACCGTTGACTCATTGATTTTATAATGTTTTGCCACTGAGGAGACACTTTCACCATTAGAAATTTTGTCTAATAACTCAATTTTATTCGCTAATGTCATCACCTTCTTTGATCTTTTCACATTTCCCTTGTTATTCGTAGCCATATTTTTGTATGGGTTAGAAAGAACTTGTCCACAATAAAGTCACTTTCTTCCATTAACACACTAGAAAAAGTCTGTTTTACACTGCAAAACGGTAGATTTATCACTTTTGTAAGCATATCAATTTATAAATTGATAAATTTATTCAATTTATAAGCATATAAATTAAAAGCAAACGAAGAAACCTTCCATGACAAGCGCATAACACATACTGAACAAGGATTAGCGAGAAACATCCACGCTCGCGATTTTGTCACCCCCCCCCCCCCCCACACACACACTGAGCGCTGTTTTGACCAGGAAAGATAATTTTAGCCACGCCTATGTTTTTTTATGGCGGAAAATATTCACGGCGCTTTCAAATTCACATTTTTTTAGTTTCATTTTATATTAAATCAGCGATCTCGAATACGCGAAACCGTGAATAGCGGGGGTTTACTGTATAAACATACTAAAACAAAAGCTTCTGTCTATTACAGATCTAAAGTTAAAAACTGAAACTGATATCTATTTCTGCCAACAGTGTGACAGAATTCATTTTCAAGTCAGCAGGAAACTGATCTGTCCATACTACTGAAAAAGCAAAGAGAGAGTACACAAACAAGACACTATGATATCAAGACAGGCAGCTTTCACATTTTAAAGAAGACTAAATTAGTGAGCAGCCAAAAAGCAGAAGATCAAAGTACACTGAAGATAACACTAAGATTTTAGATGAAATAATTCAAAAATGACAGAACAATAATCACATATGGAATGATGCCAACACTAGGGTATTCAGAGAAGTGTATTTAACCATTTTAAACATCTAAGACCATAGGAAAATACAGTAAACCCCCGCAATTTGCGGGGGTTACGTTCCTGAGAAATGCCGCGAATATCGAAAACGCGAATACTGAATTATGGCTCCCATAGTAATAAAGGGGTTCCGTTCCAAAGTGTGAAATATATATGAAAAACTAGTCTAAAATTTTGTCGATGTATGTATTATATGTACCTTCATAATATGACTATGTACATAGACAGTACATAGTGAAATGCAAGCATAAGAAACAATTTAATATTAAATGTAATATTTATTAGAAATTTCAAACAAATCTTTCAATCCAGCGCCTTTGCTATAGCTAAAAAACTAATCCCGCCAGTTCTATCACCAGTTTCGCTAAAGTGTTGATAAAGGTATTTTGCCTTTTCACGAATGACAAATGAACTTAGTGGAATTTTATTTTGAGTTCGGTCTTCTATCCACAGATTTAAAACTTTTTCCATTTTTTCTAATTTAACATCATGAGTTACAGAGCAAATTTTTGAAGCAATTAGCACATTTTCACAAACGTTATGGCAGATTTCTTCTTCCGATTTCTTGATTAATCGTACCGTTGACTCATTGATTTTATAATGTTTTGCCACTGAGGAGACACTTTCACCATTAGAAATTTTATCTAATAACTCAATTTTATTCGCTAATGTCATCACCTTCTTTGATCTTTTCACATTTCCCTTGTTATTCGTAGCCATATTTTTGTACGGGTTAGAAAGAACTTGTCCACAATAAAGTCACTTTCTTCCATTAACACACTCGAAAAAGTCTGTTTTACACTGAAAAAAGGTAGATTTATCACTTTTGTAAGCATATCAATTTATAAATTGATAAATTTATTCAATTTATAAGCATATAAATTAAAAGCAAACAACGAAACCTTCCATGACAAGCGCATAACACATACTGAACAAGGATTAGCGAGAAACATCCACGCTCGCGATTTTGTCACCCCTCTCCCCCACCCCACTGAGCGCTGTTTTGACAGGGAAAGATAATTATAGCCACGCCCATGTTTTTTTATGGTGGAAAATGTACACGGCGCTTTAAAATTCACATTTTTTTTAGGTTTCATTTTATATTAAACCAGCGACCGCGAATACGCAAAAATAGATACCGCGAATAGCAGGGGTTTACTGTATGCTGAAAATGGGTACTTAAGCTGTTAATAAGAAAAATCAGAGTAAATGGGCCTGTTGTACTGGAATCCATTGTACATAAGAAATAATAACATATATATCCAGTAAAATATAACTTTAATTAAATAGTTTGGAGCTTTCATAACTGAATGTGCCTCTTTGTCAACAAATTCTAACAGAATGGAAACTTTAGAGATAACAATTATTTTAACAGACACAAAGTTGTGCATGCAGTGAGGCGTGCGAGGGCACGAGATAGGCCATTCAACCATTAAATTGGTATTCATTGTTGCTGCATGGACGTGTGTAGTTTTGCCTCCAGCGCTCCAACAATGAACACCAATTTAATGGTTGAATGGCCTATCTCGTGCCCTCGCACGCCTCACTGCATGCACAACTCTGTGTCCGTTAAAATAATTTTTATCTCTAAAGTTTCCATTCTGTTAGAATTTTTTGACAAAGAGGCATGTTCAGTCTCGAAAGCTCCAAACTATTTAATTAAAGTTATATTTTACTGGATATATAAGAAAAAATCAAGCAGGTAATCTAACAAGATCTGCTGCACGAGAGCTTTCAGGGATATTTTTTTAACCCAATCATCATGGCACCCAAAATGTAGCAAAAATGGTGAAAGATCAGCTATGTGTCCGACTTTCTTACTAATTTCTCTGAATTATTTATTTATTTTTATTTTATTCTGCTTAAACAATGCCAGTACAGGCAATTCTTGCTTTACGAGTTCCCAGGTTTACAAGTTTTTTTTTTTACACGTATCAAGTATCAACAAAATCGAAAATATGAACATTAATTGTAAAAAATAATGTTAAACATTCATAAATACTGCCTTTCAAACCACATGCATAGCTAAACAATACAGTGTACCCTGCTTTACAATATTAATTCGTTACCATTGTATCGCGAAAATATCGTAATGTGAACCCAATAACAATTATTTTTTGATAATTCATTCTATGACCTCTAAAGTTCAAATTTTAGCTATATAACTCCCTAAATGGTTGTTTTTATAGTGTAAATGATATTAGTTAGCAATTCAAATCATTAAACGCACTACACTTTCATCGTTAATCATATGTTATAAGAACTAATTTTGAACGGCTTTGTGATACTTTTCTAAAGCACATTTCTGGAAGTCACAACCATAAAACAATAAAAACAATTTGCACTTTCCGGTTTATTGGGCTTTTCTGTTACTGCAAGCAATTATAAACGGGTAGTAAACTCAATGTTATTGCAGTTGTGAAAATACCGAGCTGGAATTGTTTGAGTTTTTACGTTATTATGATGAAATGTGTTTGCCCTTTACTGAAATCTTCAATTGTATAAAAAACAAATAAATTTTCAGAATCTTCTCTTCATTCCTTTTTTTTTTATGCTTCATAAACTTGTTACTCTGCGCAAATCGTGTTAATTGCAATTTGTGCATTCCGTTAAAAAATTCTTATGTATGCTACTGAAATTTATAAAGAAAAGAGAAGATTATCTTGGAAATAAACGCCTCTTGAGGCATTTCTGAAGAAGATGTAGACCTTGTACTACAAACCAATGAGTGCTGAGCCAATAATGAGTGATCAACGAGTGTGCATTAAGTCGATGATGATGAAAAATAAACATTCCTTAACATTTGTAATTCATAAATAATTTCTCTATTATTATAATTTGCTTGATTTTACAGGCTGTTTTCATTTCTTTGGATAAATCAATCATTGTTAAAACAAACTAATCAGCTAACTAATTTCACTGTTGATAATGTAACCCCTATTTTTAACATTATATCTAAGGGAAATAAATTCCTGCTTTACGAGCACGCGCTAGGAACAAATTAACTCGTAAAGTCGAGAACTGCCTGTATTTCATTTTTTCTTAATGGATTATAGCTTATTATAAGTAATTTAAGCTTTAATAAAAAAAAATTAAAAATCTTATCTTATCTTCCTTCATAGATTAGGCGATTCACTGTTCCGATCTCGAAGAGGTTTGTCCATCTTTTCTTTGGTCTTCCTCTGTCTCATTTTCCTTTTGCTCTATATGTATAAGCTAATTTAGGGAATCTATTATCTTCCATTCTTTCTACATGTTCTTTCCATCTTTGTCTATATTCTATAATTTTTCCATTAACTGAGTAAATCTTTAATTCCTATCTAATATTTACGTTTGGTATTTTATCTCATTTTATACATCCTTTAACATATCTTAAAAATATCATTTCTGCAGCTTGTATTCTATTAGTCTCTTTGTTTCAGTATCTATGTTTCAGAACCATAAAGAAGTGTTGGTGTTGCCATTACTTTGTAAAATTTCAATTGTGTTTCTTTCCTTGTTTTCTTAACCAGCATTCTTTTTATTGTTCCACATATATTTTGAAATTTTGCCAATTTCTGGTTTGTATCTTCTTCGACATCATATGTTATATCAGATCCTGGATATTTAAAATGTTTTACTTGTTCTAATATTTTATTATCTATAACTATTTTTGTTCTCACCATATTTTTCCCATTAAAAGCTAGTTTCTAGTTCTAGTTTCTTGGTTCTAGTTTTCATCGTTGATATTTTAACTTTATATTCTTCTGTTATTTGGTTTAATTTAAATACTGCTCTTTGTAAATTATCTTCACTATCTTGAATAATTACTTGATCATCTGCAAATAACAGTGTATTAATCCTATTCTTTGTATTTAAATATATATACCTGTATTAATTTCTTATTTCATTTACAGATCATATCCTCGATATATATGTTAAACAGTGTTGGTGACAAGCTACATCCCTGTCTAACTCCTTGATTTATTATACTTTCTTCTGTTAATTTATTACCTGTATCTACTACTATTTTTGTTCCTTGATATAAACTATTATTTTTGTAAGATGCTTTGGGTATCCTTTATTATTCGATATGTCCCATAGTTTTCGTCTGTTTACTCGATCAAATGCTTTTTCATAATCTATAAATGCTAAATTAAACTCTTTTCGTTTTTCTATTATTTGTTTTAATATAAATATATTATCTGTACATGATCTTCCTTTTCTGAATCCTGCCTGTTCTTCTATTAATATTTCATCAGAGATAATTTTAATTCTATTATTTATTATCTTGCTATACATTTTATATACTGTATTTAGTATGCTAATCCCTCTATAATTCTTTGTATCATTTCTATTTCCTTTTTTAAATATTGAAATAATTTTTGCTATCTTCCATTCTTCTGATATTTTATATTTTTCCCAACATTTATGAAATAAATTTAGTATCCTGTCTTTTAAAAAACTTCCTCCATATTGATCAGTTCTGCATTTATACCATCCATTGCTACTGCTTTCCTATTTTTCCAATTTTTCCTTCGTTATCAGATCTATGTCACCAACTGGGTCTAACTGTATCTCTTCTGTTTCATTTGATGGGTCTTTCCACAATTCTTCATAATGTTTTCTCCATTGTTCTTCCTTTATCATATTTATTCTTGAAGTATCTTTCTCTGTGCTATTCAAGTGTTTCATCATTTTATATGCCAAATTTTGTCTTCCATGAACATCATGTTCTATTGTGCTTATAAATCTATCCCATGACTCTGCTTTAGCCTTCCTTATTATATCTTTAGTTTTATTGCATTCTTGTTTATATATTTCTTCATTCTCACTTGTCCTGTTTTGTATATATTTAAGATATTTATCTTGTACTGCTTTAGCTATTTCTTCATTCCATATCTTTACTCCCTCTTCTTATAGTTTTTCCTGAATTGTCCTAGTGTCTCTTTTGCTATCTTTTGAATTATATTTCGTATATTATTCCATTTTTCTTCTATTTGTTCTCTCTCTGATGTTTTATTTATTTCGTCTTTAATCCTTTTTACATTTAAATTTCATATACTTTCTTCTTGAAGTAGATATACTTTATAATCCAACTCCTCCTTCCCCTGTTTTCTTTTTAAAATTAAAAATTTTAAAAAGAATTCTACTTTTATATTCAGCCATATAATATAAAACAAACAATACTGCCAAAATTGTGAAATAAATTTTAGACATAAAAATGAAACATCAGTACTCTCCACTTTCCAGTTTAAAAGACCATTAAGTGTGTGAAATTTGAAACATGCACATATAATTCTTATCATGCAAATAAATATTTTAAAAAATTTTAAAGCATATAATATATATTCAATACTATCAGTTACTTCCATTTTCAGGTTTTTTTCAAATATCACATGTTTCACAGTGCACAAAATTTAAAACTACATATCTTGCTTCCTGCAAGTCCTGCAGGAAACAGTATAGATGACTGCTATACTGCTTCTTTGAGAGTATCAATTTTTGTATTATCACCTTTACTTTGTGAAACACAATAAATCTTTCAAATTAATATCAGACAAAAGATATTTACTGAATTAGTGGGAGAGAGGAAAAAGGAACCTGAAGCATTAATCAGCACCAGTGCTTGTTCATTATGCAACTCTTCAAGCAAAAGCCAAATAGTTGCAAACAATGGTGGATCACTGACAGGTTCTTGCATGCAATTTCTGTACAAAAACCACAGAAAAATCACTACAGAAACTAATGCATTAAAAAGTTTAAATGTATTTTGGAAGAGAATGTAGAAAATTTTTCAGATTTTTAACATTAATTAACATGGGAGCATTATTTTTGGGGTCACCTGTCAAGTGACCTACCACTACCACCACCACCAGGTTAAAGGCCTAATGAGACTGATTTCCAATATGATCCTTATTCTAAATAAGTAACATAACGTGAACTTAAGTTCAATGGATATATTTGTCATTTCTGGTGAATCAAAAACCTCAACTGCCAGATCATCACAAAAAAATTATGGCCCAAGTGTTTTTGGATAGAAAAGGCCAAATTATAGTTGATTTTTTAGAAAAAAGGTCATATTTAAAATTAGGAAAGATACTGCCAAACATGCAATAAGGCTATAAAACTATAAGGTTACATTAATAGGGTTATAAAACAAAAAATAGGACATGAAAGAACATTACACCATGATAATGCCAGGCTACACACACACATTGCCCCATAAGATTCAGATGAATTGCAGATCTAGAGATTTTTGTTTTATCCTGCATGTGGCTTGGCTCTATCTGGTTTTGTTTTTTTTTTTTTTTTTTTGGAGCAAATAAAGAGATAACTCCATTGAAAACACTTTTGGAGTAATGAAGGGTTGAAAAAAAGTAACAAGTTGGCTTCACCAGCAGAGTCCATCCTTTTACCACAGTGTGCATGCATATTGGAAAGAACAATGGCCAAACTGTATTAATAACCAAATTAGGTATATAGAATAACATACACCTGCTTCCCAGTGTTTGTTTAATAAATGTTATAAATTTTAATATATGTTGTCTTTATATTTTTATGCCCAAAGAGGCATCACTTATGAACCGACCCTTGCAGGAGGCCCTCAGGGGTCAGAGGATGCATAGTTAGCATGCCAACTTTTTAAAAGGTCCCACATGCATCCAGGACCAATCAGAATCAGTTACAGCCCCATTCAGCAGGAACCAATACAGGAAAATACCCCTTTTCAGTAGATCTTTGTTCACTTAGTTGTTTTTCAGTGACTTGTCACCATGTCATTCTGCTTCCAATTTAAACAGAATCTTAAAATTATTAATTTCAACTAATGTTGTTATTATTGTTATATAATTTGTTTATCATGTAAATATTTCAATATAACTTAATCTAATCCACTAAGAAAGGAAGCAGTTAGAGTTAGAGCTCAAAAGAGAGCTGTAACATCTGTAATCTCATTAATTTTCAAATTTAATTAATCAAATTTCTCTATATATATTCTGACTACGTCAGATAAAAAGAAATGTCACTAAAACTTATTGCTTCTCTAGAAAAATATTCAAGTTTAAACTGACTTACCAGCTGGCAGTGGAGGATTGTGAGACATTCCTGGTATCTACAGATTAAGAAAATTGAATATCTATTAGGTTCAAAAACACTGTTTCCCCTTCTTATACTGCCACTCCTACCCAAATTAGTAAAGGTTCAGTAATACAAGAATTCATTTCCATAAAACTTTAACAGTTAATTCAAGGATTATGCCTCATATCTACTGCAGAATACCTACTTAAAAGGCTAAATTTCACATGCTCCCTAAGAGATGGGTGAACAGAACAAGAAACAGCTTATTTCATTAAGACAATGCCTTCATACAATGGTATTAATCTCTCATAATGTAAAGGGTTTATAGGGGAACAGGCATTCTGTGTGTTATCAGACACTCCGTCTAAAACATTGATGGATCCAATATCTTTCTATTAAAGAAGATTTAGGAGAAGTCCAGTTGTCCTGCCTCCCTAAAATCCACTCATGCACACCTTCTCGATGGTAAGCCCTATTACATCACTTAGGTGGCAACGAATGTGTAAAGTGGTTCTCTTCAAGACACCTGGTCAGCGTGAAAAGAAAAAGACCAAACCCTCCAGCACATGACAGTAAGATGAAACAAAATGGCCCTCAGTCCCTAGCGGCTTTCACTCTCCCTCTTACAGCAGCGAGAGGATCAGAGTGGAAGCAGAGGGTGCTAAGAATCTCTGGGTACAACCAGGCTGCCATGCACGGAAACTGCACTTGACCTGTTACAACGTAAGATCGCTCATCGGTGAAGACAGGATATTAGAGCTGGAAAAGGAATTAGAAAATGTGAATTGGAATGTCATCGGTTTGGCTGAAACAAGAAGAAGAAATGAATCACTTAAGTTTATCAAGTGGAAATCTGCTGTACACCAATGGAAACAGTGAAAGGAGTGAAGGTGAAGTTGGCTTTCTGGTCCATTAAGATATAAAAAACAACATTTTGGAATTCAAAAGTACATCACCAAGGGTGTCAAAGACTCAGGATTTCTAAGGGGTATAAGCTAAAGGTTATAATGATTTATGCACCAACATAGAGCCATGATGATGAAGAGGTTGAAGAAATGTACACTGAAATTGAGTCTTCTAGATGAACTACACTCTAGCTCACTACACTATCATTATGGGGGACTTCAATGCTAAGGTTGGAAAGAGACAAAACAGCACAGAAACGAAAACTACAGGAAATTTTGGAATTGTGAAAGAAATGGACTTGTGGAATTTGCAGAATCTTGAGGAATGTCAGTAATGAACACTTTTTTCAAGAAAAGGATGAACAGAAAGTGGACATGGAGGAGCCCAAATGGATTAACAACTAATGAAATCAACTTCAACCTCACTAACAGAAGATATATCGTGAATGATGTTACTGTTCTGAAAAAGGTAAATGTTGGAAGTAATCATAGAATGGTAAGATGCACACTTGATATAGATGTAAGAAAAGAAGGGAAAAGACTGACTCGAGTAAATAATACAAAGGTCTTTGAGATAACAGAAGAGGAAAAAAAGAAGTATGTACTGGAACTTAAGAACAAGTTTGAGCTTCTGCCCACTGCTCAGGACCAAGATATAGATGAGGAATATTACATCTTTCTGAAAGTGATAAAGCCCAAGAAACCTATAGGTAAAAAGAAATCCAAAGAAGAAAAAATTTGTCAAGAAACAATTGTCATTATGAACCGAAATGAAGAGCAAGAAAAACATTGACAAGGAGAAAATTGAGTATACTGAGGTATGCAAAACCATTAGAAAGAGACTCAGAGAGGACATAAGAAAATTTAACACAAGAAAGGTAGAACAAGCATTAAGGGAAAACAAAGGATTTAAATCAGCAGCCATGAGCAGTAATACAGAAAGACAAATGATACTGAAACTGAAGAATAACGATGGTGTAGTTATAAATAGCAAAGAAGGCATAATTCAAATAGCAGAAGACTACTATAAAGAGTTATACAAGGAGCAATGGAATGATGCCAGCAGTGGAGAAGATGGATCAAAAATTAGCAACACATACAACATACCTGATATCCTTCCTGATGAGGTAGAACATGCGTTAAAGAATATGAAAAATCAGAAAGCCCCGGGGGAAGATGAAGTTACCGTAGAGTTGTTAAAATTGAGAGGAGGATACATGGCACAAAAACTGGCAAGACTCTTCACAAAATGCTATGTTATGTTGTTGTTATTTGGTTTTTAGGAGCATTAGCAACTAAGGCCATATTGCTCCGGGAATATGCGGTGGTCATTCCCTGAAGTTTCCGCATCCTCCGTATTTGGTGCTGACAGGCTCGAACCCCGGTCTAATCAAGAAGCGTGTGCTACACGCTGCTGCTCCTTCCCACCTGGCTATGGAGGCACTGCTATGTTATGTTACGTTATTTTTGGTTTTTAGGAGCATTAGCAACTAAGGCCATATTGCTCAGGGAATATGCGGTGGTCATTCCCTGACATTTCCGCATCCTCCGTATTTGGTGGTGACGGGCTCGAACCCCGGTCTAATCAAGAAGCGTGTGATATGCACTGCTGCTCCTTCCCACCTGGCTACGAAGGTGCCTCACAAAATGCATTAGAAAAGATGTGACGCCTAAGGAGTGGAATAATGCAATCGTGGTTTTGCTGCATAAGAAAGGAGATAAATCAGAAATTGGAAATTATAGACCATTTAGCTTGTTATCCCAAATCTACAAGTTGTTCACAAGGGTCATTACTAACAGATTAGAAAGAATACTTGATGAGAATCATCCAAAAGAGCAAACTGGCTTTAGGACAGGATTCTCAACTATGGATCACCATACGTAATGTCACAGCTAATGGAGAAAGCAAATGAAAACAATTATGCCTGGCATTTGTGGATTATGAAAAGGCATTTGACTCCATACAGCATAAGGCAACGTTTCGGGCACCAGAAAGACAAGGCATGGATACACCATATATTACGATTTTGAAGAAACTATATATGAGAACACTACCTCCTTTATTAGACTAGACAAAGACAGTAGGAAATTTAAAATTGAGAAAGGAGTTCGACAAGGAGACACAATATCTCTCTGAAGTTGTTTACTGCTGCCCTTGAGGAAGCTTTCAGAAGATTAGACTGGTCGCCGAAAGGAGTCAATGTGAATGGAGAGTACCTAAACCATTTACGATTTGCAGATGACATTGTGGTCATAAGCCACGATCCCAAAGAATTAGAGGAAAATCTTAATCAGTTATGCACAGTTAGTAAGGATTTTGGTCTAAAAATGAATATGGCTAAAACAAAAGTAATGATGAACAAGTATGCCACAGAAAGGGACATAATGATTGAAGGAGCAGTAATTGAAAAGGTGGAGTCATATACTTATCTGGGACAAGTTATTAGCTGTAATAATGATAAATGGCTGGAAGTCAAGAGAAGAATAAATTTTGGATGGATAGCATTCAGGAAATATAGTCACATACTGAAGAGAAATATCCCAGTTTGTCTGAAACGTAAAATAATGAACCAATGTATACTCCCCACCATGACTTATGGAAGTGATACTGGGGCACTCACCAAAAGAATGGAAGAGAAGTTGAGAACTACACAGCGAAGAATGGAACGAATTATACTGGGAATCAGACTGTTAGATAAGAAGAGAAACATGAATTAGGCAGCAAACTCAAGTAAAAGACATTCTTATCAAAACTAAAGAACTAATATGGTCTTGGACAGGACATATAGCTCGAAAACATGATGATAGATGGACTAAGAAATTAATAGAATGGTATCCAAAAGGAACTAGAAGAAAACCTGGAAGATAACAACGGAGATGGACAGATGAAATTCATGAGTTTGTGGGTAGTAAATGGATGGCCATTGATCAAAACAGAAAGAACTGGAAGGTTGCTGGAGAGGCCTTCATCCTGCAGTGGTTTGAAAATGGCTGATGATGAATGTAAGGATATATATCACAATCAAGTGACTATATTGCACACTGATAAGTGCCTACTGTCACTGATGGCATACCAAAAGTAAGTACTAAAACAGCCACCAGGGATGTGACACTAAGCTACTAATAACATTATTAGTGATACAGTGACACCATTCCTAAAAAGTTGCATACTTCTTCTAGAAGTAGTGTTGCTTATTAGTAGTGTACAATACGTAAGTAAAGTGGCCTTGTGTTACAGATCAATGCTGTTGCATTAAAACTTTACAATTTATCTGTTCAAGCTACTGTTTGTTCTGTTTACACCTTTTCATTGATATAAAAATGAGTTGAGTGAAAATAAATTCTGTACCATATCAAAAATATATCTTAATCCGTATATCCTACCAGACCCTGTGCCAAACGTGTCTCAGTCACCAGACCCTCACAGCTACACCTCATTCACAGTAAAAACACAATTATCCAGAACTGCATTAAAGAAAGAAATTCACAATATGAGATATACTTAATGATGCCAATTTATAACTGCCTATGTAGCTGACTATGTACAGAAATGATGTCAATGCACTAACTTGTATATTAGTTCATAATACTCTCGTGTAAGTGAAAATTCACATAAGTTGGGGTTCCCCTATAGAAAACTACTGCATTAAAGCGAAACTAGGTGAATTCATATAAGTCACATATATGTGTATAAACTTTATATGTGTAAATAATATACATAAAAAATCTTAAAAAGTACAAAGTCGCATTTTTAGGCTAAAGACACATTATCCTATTAATCTATAAGTTATCTATTTTAAGTACTGAACTCTTACTCTTATGAACAAAAACCGATACTTGATATCATATCTGTGATGACATCAACCTTTCCATTCCTTTCCTTACCCTCTTGTATGACTGGCCTCACAGAAGCATGTGAGCCAGGAATGGGTAGTGTGCAGTATGTTCCATTAGTGCAGCCAATGAAAATTTTACTTCCACTTCCCCATATTAAATTTGACCTAATGAAAAGTTTTGTGAAAGAAATGAGAGTAAGATGCATTTGAGAGGATTTCAATACTTAAATAAGAAATTTCTAAAAATCAGTGCTGTGAACATAGAGGGAATCTTTGTAGGCCCTCAAATTCAGGAGTTTCTACAGGATAAAAGCTTTGAAAACTGTCTCAATGTATTAGAACTAAAAGCATGCAGGCTTTCAAATAGCACTGTGGAAAACTTTTGGGTAATCATGATATGGAGGGAGCCCAAAGATAAATATGAGTTTGGAAACTGCTCAATACATACAAAAAATGTGATGCCATACGTTACTGAAACTTCATATTTCTTGCATTTGCATTTAGACTTCTTTCCTGAAAACCTTGACATGGTGAGTGACAAATGGAGGGGATGATTACATCAAGATATTGAGTCAATGGATAATCGATACCAAGATTTGTGGAACAAACATAGGTAGCCAAACTACTGCCACATTCCAGACAAAGTGTACCAAATGAAATCATCTATAAAACACTTTTAAATTGTAAATATCTTCTTTTTTTATATTATTTTACAATAATTTATTGTATTATTTTAACTATGTTTATAAAGTTAGCATTAGCAAGGGCATAGGATGCAAGAAAGAAAGCTTATATAGCATCAGCCAAAAAAAAAAAAAAAAAAACACACACATACTCCCTTCTCATTTCACCCATCTACTCGCTCCCAACGTTTGTCTAGTTCAGTCTTGAATCTGTTTAAGCTATCAACTTCTACAACAGATGGAAGTTTGTTCCAGCAATCAACCACCCGCTGGCTAAGTTTATTGGGTTTGAACAGTAAAAGATAATAAAAATATAATTATAACCATATTTGTGGTGAAATGATCTTGATTAACTTGTAATGATATTATCTGCAGCTGCAATACAAAAACTACACATGTTAGGAAAGTAACCAAGAGCATACTTGAAATCAACATACAAAAATGGTTCAGAAAAGTGTGTTTACATCTTTGAACAGTTCAATACATCTCGCTTACACAGACAGTAACAAGCTTATGTCTACAAATTTCATCATTGTTTCATACCCATTATGAGTATAATCAGTACAGCTGTCAGAATTTACAATGAAGAGAAACAGCAGTTAGTGTCTGATAGACTGTTCACTCCAGTAAAGCCTCACTGTCATTAACAAATTGGTATGTTTGTTCTCTTAAACCCTGTTACAAAGGATGTAACTAAAATGAGATTTTGAAGTCCACATTATAAAATGTGTAAAGGAAAGGGGAGTGTTAGTAAAAAAAGGAAAGAAAGAAGAGTGGACTGGCAATGATTAAGAACAGATGTGAGTGTGAATTGTTAAGAAACTCTCAAAATGATCAAGATGAAACCATACAACCTCAAGCATCCCTTTTATATCAATTTAAATATGTTAAGTCTTACTATTCATAAAGAATACCAGGGCACACCAATAATTGCCTCTAAAAAAAAAAGAAAATACATCAAAAGATTGAAAAAAAACAATGCACAGTGTGGCAAGAGGTGAAAATGCGAATGCACTAGAAGCCTCATACAGCCAGTCATGCCAACAGCAACATTACCATTTTAGCATTAGCATTAGTAGAGGCATTTGATGCAAGAAAGCAAGCTTATGCAGCATCAGCCAAAAAAAAAAAAAATAAATAAATAAATATAAAATAACCACTTCCACGTCACCCCTCTGTTCGTTCGAAATACCTGTCCAGCTGAGCCTTAAACTTATTCAGGCTATCAACCTCCACGACAAGGGATGGAAGTCTGTTCCACCAACCAACCAACCACCCGCTGGCTAAAGGCAAATTTCCTCACGTCTATCCTACATCTGTCTTTCCTCAATTTGAATTTATGCCCTCTCAGGTGATTATTCTGAGCAAGAAGAAGAATCCCATCAGCATTGAGCATGCTCAAACCATTCAAGGCTTTATACACCTCTATCAGATCACCTCGCTGGTGCCTAGTCTCCAGACACTAATTTGCAAAACTTAAGGCTTTCTTCGTAAGAGCACCCCTTTGTTCCATTCACCAATCTTGTTGCCCTTCTCTGTACTCATTCCAGCATCTCTACATCCTTCTTGAAATGAGGCCTCCAGACCTGTATACAGTACGCTAGGTGTGGCCTGACCATTGGCTTATACAAGGGAATAATCACCTCCTTATCCCTGCTAGAAAAATTCCTCTATATCATCGACAATACACCATGAGCTACTCTTGCAGCCCGTCTGCATTGCTCAGAAAACTTCATATCTGCCTGCACAACCACCCCCAGGTCCCTTTCATTCTCTACCACTGTCAGTGTAGTACCACAGAGTTGATACGTTGCTCTCGGGTTGCTGTTTCCCATATGTAGTACTTTACATTTGTCAATGTTAAACTTCATTTTCCACCTCTCAGCCCATCTGCTCAACCTTTCCAGATCCTGTTGCAGTAGCATAGTGTCAGTAGTGTCCTTGACAACCCTGCCAACCTTCGTATCATCTGCAAACTTGGACATTAAGCTTGATATACCATCATCAATTTCATTTATTAATACAGAAAACAATAATGGACCCAATACTGAACCCTGAGGGACTCCACTAATAACATTAGTCCACGATGAGCAGTGTCCATTGATTACCACTCTCTGTCTTCTCCCCCTCAACCACCCCTTTATCCATAGCAGCAATTTGCCTCCAATGCCACACTGCTCCAATTTGTGCAGCAGTTTTCCATGTGCAACAGTATCAAAAGCCTTTCTAAGATCCAAGTATATAATATCAAAGTTATTCCCTGCATCCAGTTCTTTTGTGATTGCATCATAGTATCCATTCAAATTGGTCAGGCAAGACTTCCCCCTTAACAAAACCATATTGTGTCCGAGCTATAACTGAAGTCTTGTCTAGATGATCCTGCAGTGCTTCTTTAACCACTGCCTCCATTAATTTTCCGGGAACAGAAGTTAAACTAACAGGTCTATAATTACTTGTGTCGCCCTTTGATCCTCCTTTGTGAATTGGGGTCACATTTGCACATCTCCAGTCCATGGGTACTTCCCCTGAGTCCAAGGAAGCGCTCATAATTATGGCTAAGGGTTTGCTTACTTCCTTTGCTGCCTCCTTTAATATAACTGGATAGATTCCATCCACCCCAGGTGCCTTTCTTGTATTTATCTTCAGCAATTTCTCCTCCACTTTACTCTCAGTTATTACAAGATTCTCTAGCTTACTGCCAGAGTTGAATACACCTCTGGCATTCCCCTCACTGAATAACTCCTCATGTGTGAATGTCGATGCAAAATATTCATTTAGTTTGTTAGCTACCTGAGCAGGATCATCAACAGTTGACCCATCGATATCAAGTGGACCAATCTGATTCATCCCCTTCCTTCTAGAGTTTACATAAGTAAAGAACTCTTTGCTGTTTTTCTTTGCATCCCTTGCCAAAGATTTCTCGTAATCTGCCTTCGCCTGCTTAACTTCCTTTGTAACTTGGTTACAGATCAACTTGTTTCTATTCATAGGCTTCTGTGTCATGTGTTAATTTGTATGTATCCCATGCATTTTTCTTCTCTGCCATATGTCTCATTAGTTCATTTGTATGTATCCCATGCATTTTTCTTCTCTGCCATATGTCTCATTAGAACTAATGAGACTAATGATTCCCATCATTAGTCCATCTGACATCCACTTAGGCCTAAACCTCGAACAATATTTCTTAGTTGGTATGTAAAGCCTAGTAGCTTCCAAGATAAATTCTTCAATGCTTCTCATTTTGAATTTTCTGTTGGTAACATCATCAATTGGTCCCACTGTATAGAATTTAAATACTGTCTCAGTCCATCGCAGTCGCCTTTACGAAAGCAATAACCCTTCCCTTTAACCCCTAATGGTAGTTACCTCTTTGAGTAAATACCACTTCAGCACACTGTGATCACTGCCACCTAGTGGTTCATTTACTTGCAGATTCTTAATGCATGAAGAATCACTACTGATAATCAGATCAAGAGTATTGCTCCCTCTTGTTGCCTCACGAACATGCTGATGTAGAAAACAATCATCCAATAAATCCACAAAAGCCTTGCTAGTGTGTGAGTGACCAGCCCCCAAATTCCAGTCAATATCTGGGAAATTAAAATCCCCCATTATAAGACTCTCTGATTTCCTGGCCCACTCTATTTCCCTGTACAATTTCTTATTATACTCATCAGAGTCATTAGGCCTATAGCACACTCCTACTCTCAATTTTGATCTCCCAATGCTTATGTCACACCAAACTGACTCGACACTGCTCTGTCCAGCAATGTCGACTGGCTTCACTTCCTTGGATTTTATGTATTTCATAACTAATAGCATAACCCCTCCTCCCTTCCTATCCTGTCTATCCCTTCTGTAGACATTGTACTCCCCAAATTCCAGTTCTGCATTCCTTATATCTGTGTGACACCACGTCTCTGAAATCCCCACAATATCTGCCTTTGATGTTTTGAGCAATACCTTAAATTCATCAAATTTATTTACTAAACTCCTAGCATTGATGTACACGCAAGTATACATGCACCTGTTCTTTTTCTTAGCTACCCTAACACAACCCATGTGTTTACTTGTACCCCAATGATTCCCAGCAGTCTCTGAAATAGCTTGCATCTTATTTTCTAAACACTCAGCTTTGTGATGAGATGGTAGACTATGCTCAGCTTCTTCTATCTGAAATACCCTGGCTTTCACATGGTAATCCTAATTCACCTATTTGAGCTGTGATAAGAAATTTAGGTTGTTTTTTTTTTTTTCCTTTGGATAAAACCTGCAGCCTATGAGGCTGCATGCCTGACTTTAAATGGCTATGTAAATTAGCATACCTTTGAGATGTATGCTAATTTACATCTCCAATGTACACAATAACAAAATGGAAGCTGTGGAGTAAACACCTTAGCCATGGTGAATTGGATTCCTTTCCATCATTTTATGAATGCATTGTCTAGTCAGATAAAGACCTCATTACTATAATACTATAGTTTACAGTACTATAGGATTTCAGGATAAGGCTAAGGTAAAAAAAGCCAACACGAGAGCCACAACAAACTTCAGGAAACTTACCGAACAAATTTGTTTACTACTACTGCAGTTTCTCCCTGCATTCTTGGTAAACAGACGGTGTGTGTTATCGGTAGTGGCAGTAGAAGTCAAGAACTGATATATAGGTGTGACAGACAATGTAATGATTAGTTTTTTTTCTCAAGCAAATTATTGGAGTTCATGGGTGTTGTTGCTATTAAAAAAGCAATATTATTGATTTCCTTGTATGTTTTTAAGGTCAGGTTTCATAACCTAACCTTAAAGGATAGGTTATGAAAAAAGGCTCTAAGGTTTTTTTTTTTTTTATTTTTCATTATATTTCTTAAGCTGACAAATGTTAGGTTAAGAAATAATAGGAAAATGTTTCTTTAAAGGTTAGGTTATGAAATAATAGGAAAGGTTTCCTTATATTTCCTAACCTAACCTTTAAGGTTAGGTTAATAAACAGGAAAAGAAAGAAAGATTTTTCTTTTCCTATATATATATATATACAGGGTGCCTCAAAAATATTGGTACAAACGTTTAGGGGAGGTAGGTAACATCTAAAGGAATGTGAATTGCATAGGAACCCATAACCGGAAACGTCACCGTAAGTCGGTATACGGCGCTGTTCATCAGTTCGCGAGAGGGAAAATTTCTGGTTTACTCATTCAAGCTGTAGTCGCCGCACGAAGAGCATGCATCGATATACGAACTGTGAGCTGACAGACATGCACCTAGTGTAGGGATTGGCAGAGGGCAATGGACGAGCCGCTCAACGAATTTATGGAGAACGCTTCCTAGACAGACATGTACCAGACCACCGTTTGTTTGCGTGTGTGCATCAAAATTTGTGCGATTATGGGTCATTTAGAGGTAACAGGAGTAGTGCAGGCAAACCACGTTCGACGCGAACTCCCGCCATGGAAGAAAGTGTGTTGAATGCCGTCCAGAATTATCCTACTACCAGCACACATGCCGTTGCCTCAGGAGTGTCTCATTGCAGTGTACAGCGTGTCTGGCACCACGATTCCTTACACCCCTTTCATCTCCAAAGGGTTCAGTTCCTGCTCCCCCAAGATCATCCTGCACGTGTGGCTTTTGCACAGTGGTTTCTCCAAGAAAGTGTTCAAGACTTGAATTTTCCAGCCTATGATTTGTTCATAGATGAGGCTTATTTCACTCGGGAAGGTTTATTCAATCAGCACAATGCTCATGTGTGGGCTCACAACAACCCACACGGTGTGCACCCCCATGAAGCACAACTTCACTTCGCAATAAATGTGTGGGCAGGTATGGTCGGTGACTGCTTAGTCGGCCCATACCTGTTACCATCCCGAACGAACTCCGCTAAATATCGGATCTTTCTTGAACAAGTTCTACCAGGGTTACTTGATGATGTTCCAGCAAATGTGAGATGCAACATTTGGTTTCAACATGACGGAGCACCTGCCCATTATGGAAGGTGTGTTTGTGACCATTTGAACAGGCATTTTGGGCATCAATGGATTGGCTGTGGTGGACCCGTTGCCTGGCCCCCACGCTCACCTGATTTATCGAGCCTTGATTTCTTTCTGTGGGGGGGCACTCAAATCTATCGTGTATGAATCGGCTGTGGAGACGGAAATGGATCTTGTGGCGAGACTCGTCTGCACTGCTGCTACTGTCAAAAACTCCAGGTGTGTTCAACAGTGTCCGCCATTCCATGCTGCGTCGGTGTCATGCATGCATCGCGTCTCACGGTGGAACCTTCGAGCATCTGTTGTAACATCATGAAATGCACCCATCTCATACTCCATTGTTAATATTATGTCAAATAAATGTTTGCCACTAATTACTGTCTTGTGTCATTTCTGCTTCTTGTGCCTCTGCTACTACTTTCCCATGACGTTTCCAGTTATGGGTTCCTATGCGATTCACATTCCTTTAGATGTTACCTACCTCCCCTAAACTTTTGTACCGATATTTTTGAAACACCCTGTATATATATATATATATATCAAACTGTCAATGAATCACTTAACGCTATGATCATCTGTCATGCCTATGTGTCAATCAAAATTATTGTTCTCGACTTCTACTGCCAATACTGAAACACACCGTCTGTTTACCAAGAATGCAGGGAGAAACTGCAGTAGCAGCAAACCAGTTTGTCCGGTAAGATCCCCATAGTTCTTGTGTTGGCTTTCTTTACCTTTGCACAAGATAATATTTCAATGCAGTAATAAAATCAAAGCAATGAAGACTGAAGCTGAATACCCAGTATTAATATCTAATATGATATCTTTGTAAATTGTAAGAGTTGAATGTGTTAAATTGTCAAAGCTGAATCTGCTATGCATTTAAAAATCTAAGACAAAGCTGGGGCAGGCAGTTCAAAACATACTGGCTTATCAGCTGGTGAGTGGTCCTAATAGAAGATAGGCTGAAATAGGAATAATGAAATTCTTCTAACTGAATATCTCATACTTTTATATGCATAATGGATTTGACTTTTAAAGCAATACTATACAATTTAAAAAGGTGTTAGAAACTTAGGCAGAACTAAGGCAGGCTTGGCACACCCAGAGTACTAAGCTGGATATCATCATTCTTCTCTTTCTTGGTGATTCCTTCTATTTCTGACTCTGAATCTCTCTCTCACAGGAGTAACTCAGAAATTTTTTTTTTCGGCTGATGCAGCAAAAGCCTCAGGCTTCCTTGCACCATGTGGCTAATTATAATAATAACTGTGGATAATGGTATTTTTGTTTCTAAGACATGTACTTAATTGTGAGTAATTGGCCTTCAAGTGGGAGAGAGAAATGTTCTCCAAAATTGAAAATGAAATGTGGTAATGCATACAACTTTTATCCTTTAAGCTATTGTGATTCACTGCAAACTACGAAGAGGAACTTGTAAGGCTTGGGACAAGGGGGGGGGGGAGGGAGAGAGAGAGAGAGAGAGAGAGAGAGAGAGAGAGAGAGAGAGCACTTCATAAGTACTTTTCCAAACTAGAAGACAGATTTATTAAATAAGAAACGCTTTCCTTGTCAATGTCCAAATGCTGCAAAACCAAATAACATCTGAACTTTACAAAAAGAACAGCTCTTGGAGCATGTCAATGTCAGTCAGGTGACTTCCTGAGAACAGTGTTTCAACATAAGACTAACATTATTTTGATTGAGCATTTATTATTATTATTATTTTTTTTTTTTTTTTTTATGAAAACCCCCAAGACAAGAGGCATTAGAACCTATAGTACTTAGTACCGTGCTTGGGTTGGAGGTTGAGAAGATATCTGTTGACATTAAACTTGAACTTCGGTAGACTGTAATTTTCAGGAAATACGTATGAAGCAAGGTTGTTCCAGAAAATGGCAGTTGAATGAATAAACAAGAAAGATGAAAAGTTGGTTCTGTGAGTTAAGTTGGATGGTAAATGGATGTTGGCAGCACGTGTTCGGATTGTTTTGAAAGAGAGAGTGGGAATTACAGAAGGCAATTCAGAAGAACAGTGACCATGGAAGTAACTGTAGAAAAGGCATGCAGCAGAAACAGTATAGCCAGTCCTCCTATAGTACGATAGTTGTGTTCCTAGAAACCCTCGTGCAATATAAACAACAGGCCCTATGGGAAAATTAGGGTTAGGTGCCGACCACCGAAGATTGAACACACATTTGTAACCAAAACATTACCAAACACAATAAATAATCGTAATAAAATACATATTTTATTATACATATTATAAAATACGTATTTTATTACGACTATTACGTAATAAAATATTGCCAATGCTTTTGCTTCTATCGTAAGCAAACGTTTTTTTTGTTTGATTTTCTATCCAAACAGATGACAGCCGTTCCATCTCTTCCAATCCTTTGTGTCTTAATCTAATGGATTTTAATTACACTTTGAGTTGTTCCTGCTATGAAAGTTGTTTTTATTTTCTCTGCATTCTTTCTAATTCTCAGCGTTGCCTCATTTAGGTCTGTAGCACGTGCAATATCACAATATCACATGGTCTTTCATTTCGCTCAAAGCGTTTCACAATTTCATATTTTGGCCATAAGCCTTACCGGGGGAAACCCCGGTGGGCCGGAGGCCGGTGTGATTTTGGCCATAAACCATAGTATGAGGCCACTATAAATTTTCCCGGGTAAGAATTTTTGACCCAGTCTGCCTCTGTTTATCAATATTGCTTTTCTTTTTCTCTCTGAATCTGCAGTGTCTTCACCAGAATGCTTCCTTTCCACACCTTTTAAGTATTTTACTCATTTTTAGGGAATAAAGCACAATTACAAAACAAGGAGGCACACTTGATACATAAACAAAGCTGCGCCCGTGTAGCAACTGAATAAACAACACCGTAAAGGCAGAGATACACTTTTAACACTTCACATTTTACTAAAGCACATTTCTAGGGGTTACTACCATAAAACAATAAAAACAAGTTCCAGTTGCGTTTCTGCTAGTGGAATCTGTTATAAACTGGTAGTAAACTCGATCTAATTGCATTTGCGATTATACCGATAGCTGGAATTGTGTGGGTTTTTACGTTATTATGGTGAAATGTGTTTCCCCTTCACTGATATAAAAAACAAATACATTTTCAGAATCTTCTCTTCATTCCTATCGTGTTGAGTTCAGTTGGGGTGATTCTGCGTTCGACTGCCATTTCTTGTAAACACAAAGGTGAATCGTGCATAAGCGAATTCAGTTTGTGTTATATAAGATACCATTCCCCTATTTATAAATCGTGTATGATCGAATTCGTGTAGTGTAAACACGTGTTATACGAGGACTGACTGTACATCTATCAGACAGTGAGAGGAGTCATTAATTAACCTAATCTGCCCCTCTTCTGAATGGAAGCCTGAGAGAGGTTTTGGGGGCACCGCCCCCAGACGTGGGAACAATATTTCGTGGTACGGCGAATATGCGATTTGTACTGAGTGAACAGCTGTTTGGAAGAAAAGTAATGCCAAGAGCGAAAGAGAAAACCAAGTTTTTTAGATGCAGAGGAAGCAAAATTTGTAATGTGCTTGTGCCAAGAGAGATTAGAAGTCAGGGTAATCCCAAAAGAGATATATCATTTTGCCTAGAAATCAGAGTGTCAGCAAAGATAAACACAAGAACAGAAGAATCCTTTTTTGAGAGATATAAGACAAGACAGTTTTAGAAGGATTGAAGTCAACTAAGTTGTCTTTGCCCCACTGGAGAATTACCTGGAGATCGGCATTTAAGGAATTGGTAACGGATATTCAAGAAGTTGAAGCTGATTGAGCAGATCA
Source organism: Mastigoproctus giganteus (assembly GCF_048544385.1). NCBI lineage: Eukaryota > Metazoa > Arthropoda > Arachnida > Uropygi > Thelyphonidae > Mastigoproctus > Mastigoproctus giganteus. Next base: position 123,078,681 of record NC_143582.1, read on the forward strand.
AGATTTCTCAAAATGGAAAGTGGAATGCAATGCGCTGTCATCGGAAAAACTATGGATAGGATTTTCCAGTCAATACAGAAGGTCATTAACATACAACAGGAAAAGAGTGGGGGAAAGAACTCAACTTTGGGGACACCAGCATTAGTGGAGAAGTTAGAAGACAGAGAGCCATCTACCATCAGTGAGTGATCAGAGAGAAAACTGGATAACCAATTACAAAACACAGTAGGCAAACCATCTTGTTTAGGAGACCTTTATGCCAAACACAATCGAAAGCCTTTGAGATGTCAAGAACAACTGCTTGTGTTTCACTGAACTTTTCCATTGAATTTGTCCATAAATGTGTAACGTAAGCCAGAATATCACCAGTGGATTGACAGTGATGGAATCCATACTGGCGATCGTTGATCCGATGGAAGGTTTCTAAGTAGTTTAAGAGTAGGCGGTTAATTGATTTCTCCATTACTTTAGAAAGAGTAGAAGTAATTGCAATGGGACGATAATTAGATGGGAGGGATTTGTCACCCTTTTTAGGAACTGGCTGGATATGTGCAAATTTCCAAGCAGAAGGTAAAACACCTTTGGAATAAGAAATGAAAAAATATGGCAAAGAACAGGAGAACAAGTTCAGAAGCATAAGTTTTGAGAACAAGGGGAGAAATACCATCAGGACCTGGAGCTTTCTTAGCATCAAGATTCGTCAAAATCCTTTAAAATTTAAACTATTTCCGCGGCACAAGTTTCGGAACTGCTGTTTTATGAAATAAACATTTAATTCCATAATTATTTTCATTATCTTTTACATTGTATACAGTTAAAAAGTTATTTAAAAGGTATTTTTAAAATTCTTTATGGACATTCCAGAAGGTCAAGGACCAATTATAATTTTTCCTATTGATTATTATATTCGATTAACGTGTTTCCGTTTGCGCAATGCACTCGCGGGACAAATTAATCGCGTTAATCGAGGCCAGCCTGTATATATGTATATATATATATGTATAGGAAAATATTCAAGATGCTACTTTTCTGCTATCTCTCACTTTTTTTTGTCTACAACTAAGTTTAGTCTTAACGCTGCTTTGTAAGTTATAGATTTCTCTCCTATTCTGGTCGATATGCCTCATCTGTTTAATTACCAACTTCCCTGTCACTCAGTTATGTTTACATTGACCTATTTACACCTTCTCCCCAAATACTCAGGGATACTTTAGTGTTATAAATATGCTGGGAACTCATTTGCTAACTTCTCTGGTCACCGATACAGCCTTGTTGACATTTGTTTCCCTCAGCCCATTTCACCGACACCTGACCAACACCACAGTAAGTTGTCCTATTTTGATTATATCCTTTCGTCTTCACATTACATTTCCTTTGTTTAAATTTACTTAGGGCTGCTTGCTATTTTATTCTATTTAACTTTTTTTGGAATTAACTTTAACTTGATTTTTGCTTTTAATTTTAATCTGATTTGCTTAAATTCACTTATAGCTGCTTGCTCTTATATTCTATTTAACATTTACTGGAATTAACTTTGTCTTGATTTTTGCTTTTTACTTTTAATTTTAATCAGATCTGTTTAAATTCACTTATGGCTGCTTGCTATTTTATTCAATTTACATTTATTGCAATTAACTTTATCTTGTTTTTTACTTTTAATTTAATCAGATTTGATTTGTTTTCTATTTCTTTTTACTGTTCATTTTGGTTTCTCTCTCTCGGATCGGCTATGATATATAAATGAGCTCGATTTTCCCATTTGCTATGTATATTTCATATCAGAAACAGAGGCTTTGCTATTACTTACTTCCTTTGGTTTTGGCTGCTGACACTTGAAGTTAAAGAATCTTACGTAAGGCATTAAGTACTATTTATAGTATTTGATTTTATTTTGTTTAATCTGCTTTTATTTTTCAGGCACTTCATTTTTCCATCGTAACTACACCTGACAGGTCAGCATTACCCACTCATACTCTAATCTATTTATATACATTCCATTATGGTTGCTGGGCATTTCTGCTATTACTAGCAGTTCCCAGAATCCATAAACCATCCCAATATATTAATTTATCATAACTTTTTTCAGCCGTTACTTTTCACTACTACTAATTATTATTTTTACAATATATACATATATATATATATTTTTTTTTTTTTTGACAACGACCCCACTCTGAGCAGCAGAACTTCACTATCTGCCAACGATGTTTGCACCACCTCAAGTTGTGCTTGACCGGTGCTGTTATGTTCAGTGAATTCCTCTACTGTCAAATTCATGGTACAGCTATGGGTGCACCCGTCAGCTCAGTCATAGCAAACATTGCTATGGAAGAGCTGGAGGGTCGAGCGTTTGTGGAGTTTCCAGATCCTATAGTCTTTTGGTGTCGCTATGTCAACGATGTGTTCATCATCGTTGCCCGCAGGTCAGGGGACCGACTTTTGCGACACCTCTACTCTCTGTCACCCTTTATTCAATCCACCATTCAACTGGAGTCTGCCAATACCCTCCCCTTTTTAGATACTCTTGTTCGGCACAAGGGCACACATTTAAAAACTTTGGTCCACAGCAAACCAATGTGTGCTGGCCAATTCACCAACCACCAGTCAGCACGCACTCATAGCCAGCTTCTCAGTACTGTGCGAGCCCTACTAACCTGCGCCTGGACTTATTCCAGTTCAATGGATGAAAGATGCGATGAGATTGTTAAAATAAAAGCAGATCTGGCTATCTTGCCAGTGCCCTAAATAAGTGTGACCTACAGGCCTGAGGGCCCCCATTATGATGACACCACCTCCACCACCTTTATCCCCTACTACCCGAGTGTGTCACAACAGCTCTCTAAAATCTTACAGGCCCACGGGATAAAGTGCTTGCAGCTACCAGGCAGGATGTTCAGTGTACCACACATCCTGCTGTGACTGCACTGGCAGCTATGTTGGGGAATCTGGCAGGAGACTCCAAGATCGAATCTCTGAACATGAGAAAGCAATCCGTTCCACAGATTCAGAACACAGAGCAATCGCAGAGCACTTCTGGTCTTTCCAGCACACCCTTGATCCACGGCGCAATGTTGAAATTATCAGCCAATCCCGACACTACAGTCATCACATCTGGTTGGAATTGCTACACATTTCCTGTTGTTGAGATACCTTTAACCGAAATAAAGGAGGACACATCCACCCCCATCATGGAAGCACTTATCCTCCAGAATGATAAGCGTTGGCACAAGCTTCATACTCAAGCACTACGTTTACAACCACAAACCTCCATTTCCAACAACTGATTGTTACCTGCACTCATGTCACGCGTTTCACCTCGCATGACCACCATGGCTGAGCACCTGGTATTATTTAGCTTTATAATAACACTCATTCCCAAACTGAAGAAAGGCTACGCAAGTCCGAAAGCTTTAGGTAGATGCATCTATTTTTGTTTTCTTAAATTGCCTTTACTAATATTAAAGGATTTTTGCTTAAACCTTGTTTTTAATCTGTTACTCTGGTACAACTGAAATATCTTATATTTTATTTTATTATTTTATTTTTTTCAGACTTACCTGAAAGAAAGCCTTATTTTTAATTCATACCTAAAATGCAATCATGAAGTGGCATTTCAGTTAGCTAATTCTAATACAAATGAAGGTGGATATATGCCAAAGATTTTGAAAGGAGGTACATAAACTTTTAGTGTGGGAAACACTGATCTAGACTATAATAAATATAACAAAATAATGCTACACATAACCTTCATATATAAAGTTCTGTTCCAATTTTCAATTATGAAGAGTTTGTCTGTGCTGGAACCTTTTACTGGTCTCGAAAGAACTCAAATTTCAGAGGCTGAGGCTTCTATACCTTAATGTCAAGGACAATGAATAAATATTAAATTCTTACACTATGCACTATTATTCTCAGTTTTTTTCATGATATATGAAGATCAGCAATCTTTACATTAACAAAACTCCCATTCATTCTTTCAACATCCATTTTCAAAGTATGTTGAAATATGCTGCAATAATAAATACAGCAACAATTTTACACAGCATCTATAGCAGTAGCTATTTACTGCTAGACTCACTAGCAGGAAAATATGGAATATGTGAAAAATCATGAAATGAAAAGGATGAAAAAAGGTTGATAAATCATAAAACGAAAAGGATGAAATCAGAATCATTCAACCAATGACAGATTCCTGAATGTAATGTTATAATGTGAAGATTAAGTACCAGTTGCTTGAGTTTCTGAAATGCTGGCTGCCAAATAAATGAGCTTCAATGTATTCCAATTACATCAGGAATGGAATTAATAAATAACGCATACTTAAGAAAATAATAATAATAAACTTGGATTCCGAGCAAAGCATTTGACTCGATCCTGCATGAGAGATGTTAGACAGTAAAATCACAAGGAAAATATTTAAGTGAATCACAGGGTAGAAATCAGAGGGTTATTCGTTTAATGGTTACTCTGTAGATTGGGCTAACATAAGAAGTGGGCCCAACAAGGATTAGTACTGGGACCACTATTGTTATTGATTTTCTTAAACAATATCAACAAAGAGATACAAGTTGTGATGTCGAAATCTGCAGAAGATCTCAAGATTGATACAGTTAGTGATCAGTGCCAAGCAGTGCTTCTTCTTCTGAATGACTTAGAAAAACTTCAGGGATTGTCAGAAAAGTGGTAACTATGTTTTTATGCAACAAAATGCAAGGGCTTCCACTTGGGGAACTGCAAACCCCAAAAATAACTTATATATATTGGGATTGAATTAAAAAAAAAAGGAAAAAAAAAAAGGGAATTGGGAGTTGTGATACAAAGTTCTCCAAGCAGTGTAGACAGGTGACAAGAAAAGCCCTTAGTATCCCCATTGATGATTTATCAAACTAGAGATAAGGAGGTCACTGATATAAGGCAATTGTAAAACCATTAGAGTACTGTGTTCAATATAAACACCATACCTAAAATCAGACATCATGCTCCTTGAAAGGGTCCAAAGGTGGGGCAATGCTCCTGGCGAGATTAGCTACAGGAAACCCACATGAAGGAAGACTTCAAATACATAGCTTGGTAACTAGGCACCTTTGAGGACTAATTGAGATGTATAAGGTTTTGACAGGAAAAAGTAAAGTGAATGAGAGTGAAACTTTGACTGTTATGATTCCAGAACTTGCAATAAATTCAAATTATGGACAAGAGGTTCACACTGGATTGCAAGAAGTTTTCTTTTAGCTAACTCAATGGGCAAATTCAATGGAAAAGTTTGATAAAATTCAAGCAGTTGCTCTCGACATTTCAAAGGCTTTTGATCATGTTTGGCATAAAGGTCTACAAAATAAGCTTCTGCCTTATGGTTTGCCAACTGTTTTTTTTGTGACTGGGTATCCAGTTTTATCTCTGACGCCGTTCACTGCGGGTGATAGTAGATGACCCTGTTTTCTAAATGGAAATCCTATCCAATTTTGCTGATGGAAGGTGGAATGCTGTGTGCTATCATCAGCACACAGCATTCCATCTTCTCTAACACAGAATACTGTTCCCACATCTGGGGCAGTGTCCCCTAAACCTCTCCCAGGCTTCTAGATTCCATTCAAAAGAGGAGCTATGTTAATTAATAACTCATCTCTAACAGTTTCTCCACTCTCTCTCTTTCATAGATGTTCTGTTTCTGTTGCATGCGTTTTCTTTAGATACTTCCATGGCACTGTTCTGAATTGGCTTTATAATTCACACACACACTCACTCTCTCTCTCTTCCCAAACAGTCAGGACATGTGCCACAACCAGTCAACATCCTTTTACTGTACAACTTCAAACTCACAGAACCAAACTTTTCTTCTTCCTCATTTATCCATGCAACATCCATTTTCTGTAACAACCTTCCTTAACACATATTTCCTGAAAATTACAATCTATAGAAATTCAAGTCTAACGTCAATGTACCTTCTTTCATCTTCTCAACCTTCAACTTATGCACAGTACTGATTACCATAGGTTCTAATACATCTTGTGTTTGGAGTTTTTCATTAAAAATAAATAAATAAAGAAGGCAATAGCCAGGCTACATCTTGAGTGCTAGTGCTGCAGAAAGGTTAAAGAGCCTCATTTTAGGAAGGATGAGGAACTATTGGAATAAGTACAGAGAGGGACAAGGTTACTGAAGGGAACAAAATGGTACTCTTACCAAGAAAGGCTTCAGCTATGCAAACTGCTGCATCTGAAAACTAGTCTTCTGCAAGATCTGATTGAGGTGTTTAAGGCTTTAAATAGACCGAGTAAGCTAAATACTGATAGTACCCTTTCTCTTGCTCAGACATAAGAAAATATAAATTTAAATTGAGGAACGATGGCTGCAGGATAAATGTGTGGAAATTTACTTTCAGCAAGTAATTGATTATTACAAACTTCCATCTGGTGTTGGGGAAGTGGACAGTCTGAATAAATTTCAAGAAGTTGTTGTTGTCTTTATTTGGTTTTTAGGAGCATTAGCAACTAAGGCCATATTGCTCCGGGGACATGCGGTGGTCATTCCCTGACCTTTCCGCATCCTCCGTATTTGGTGGCTCACGGGCTCGAACACCGGCCTAATCAAGAAGCATGTGCTACGCACTGCTGCTACTGCCCACCTGGCTGCGGAGGCGGCATTTCAAGAAGTACTAAACAAATTATTAGCAGGGTTGATAGGCTGTGTGGGAAGGTTTCTTTTTTTGGCTGATGCTGTATAAGCTTGCTTTCTTTTGACATTTGCCACTACTAATACTTAAAAGAAGGTTTCATTCTAATTCATTCTCTATTAAAATGGTTATGACATAAAAATGTTCTGAGTTCTTAAAAGTTTTTATTAGCCTCAGTCATAATAGCATTTTCCCATTCAAACGAAGAAGTGAACAGTGATGGGATTCATGTTATGCTCATACAACCAACTATCACCAGTTCAGTAACATTAGGTGGCAAGAACCAATGGACAGCTGTTTTTAAAAAGAAAATACAGCCTCAGTTGCTGCAATCATTACCTGAAGCAAGAGCAAATAAAACAGTATCATTAGCTATAATAGACAGCTGAATCATGGTCCCAAAAGTTTTTAAAAGTGGACAAAGAACAGCAAGAACTTCTTACCTAGCTGCCCTTGACATAGCACAGCACAGCACTACGCTACATAGAAGAGCAAGAAAAAAAAAAAAAATCTAAAACACCTTCTGAAAGGAAGGGGTGATTTTCCAGCAAAGTTATCTCAATTTCAAAAGCAAACAAGCCTAACCTTTTTTTTGGATTAAATTAGAAGGAAACTTTTTTGATGATTTTATAACTAACATAAATTTATACAACAGACCAGGGGTGGGCAACCTCCAGCCCGCAGGCAACTACAGCCCACAAATGTGGTAATCCAGCCTGCGGTCATTTTCAAAATATATTTATTATTATATATATTTTTTTAAATTAATGGAATTTCTGACAAATTTAGAAAATACTCTGCACATTGCTATGACAAATATCGATCCCAATATTGAATCACTGATAAAAATAAACAGTATCAAATCTCTCATTAAATATTAGAAAATATTACAATTTTTGTTACTGGAATTGTATTTGTATTTTGTTACTATAATTGTATTTTTGTAATTTATCTTGAATTTGTATTTTGTTCTTCTTACTAATAAAATTAATTATATGTAGTGTATGTATAAATATTACAATAAATAACAAAACTATTTATGACAATTTTTTCATTATACACCATTTTAATAATCCTAAAAATCTAGGAAAGCTAAAAAAAATTTGGCCCACGTGTACCTCACAGATATTTTATTTGGTTTTACTTGATTTTATTTGGCCTACCATTTATAAAGATTGCCCACCCCTGCAATAGACTATTATTTATAAAATCCTAAACGCTGTAAATTGTCTTTTGTTTTAATTAATTTTTTGCTTTTCAATAGTTTGATGTGACCTCAGTTCTGTTCACCTCAAACCATCAAGCTTCTACTTTAGATTTCTTTCATTGGCTTCCAAATGATTCTCTAACATAAATCCAACAAGGTAATTTTTGTTCTTTAGAAATCCATTTTGAGAACTAGGTACAAAATATTTGTTAATCCCATCCCCGAACACCATGTGCAAGTGTAACACATTATTTCTGTTGGTTTCTTCTTTTTGCAATTCATTTAGATATTTTGGGCTGTTATTATTACTTACCTGTTAAATTTTCATTGGGAAATTGCTGAATTCAAAGTAAAAAGCAGAATGAAACCTCGATAAAATATGCATGTCAGGCAACAACTTTAATACCCACATTATAAGCAAAGCACATTATAGCCAAAAAAATTTTACTATTTTTTTTTCAGTTTTTTTTAACCTAAATACACTTTACTTAGTAAATAAATACTTTATTTACAAATGTTTTATGAGAATACATACTTGGCAACTAGGCAAAAGTGATCTCATTGAGATTTAAAAAAAAAAAAAAAACTCCTAACAGAAGAGGACTTTAAAAAGCAAATGGTGCAATTTCTTGTTTTCCAAAGACAAGAGAGCAAAAATTATTCAGAAATTATAAAACAATGTCAATTTTTTGTTACTATTTGCATGTAAAAGATATTAAGATAGAGGGATAGAGCAGGGTAGAATAAAAAAAACGTTTCAAATCTAGGAAATTAATCATACCTTATAAGCAAAAATGTAATATATATAAAAATATTAACAATGGAGTAGCATCAAGCGTAATTCAACTTGCACAATAAAAATGCAATGCACACTTGATAATTTAATTAATACTACATAGAAAAAGCTAATAAAATAGTTATTTTATGCTGTAATATATTAATTTTTTTTTAAATTATTGTAATAAATTACTTACATTAAAAAACTGAAACTGCAACATGAGTGTAAATTATTGTAATAAATTACTTACATTAAAAAACTGAAACTGCAACATGAGGAGTGAACTACAAAATTACTTGTGATTTGACCCAATGTAGAACTCAACATCAGACTCATGTGGATGAACCTCCAAAAAAGAAGGCTGACATAATAACCATAGCAGTGAAATTACACTGCTTATAAATTACAATAAAAATGACAAATGCAGTAAAATTTAATCAATCCACTACACATGAATATTCTCTATATCTGACCATACAGAGGGTTGTTACATTAGCATATACTAGTAAATGAATCTCACCAGTTCACTTGACTGTTCAACTTGCAAGAACTGAAGAGGATCACTTGAGGTCAGGAACATTTTATATGGGTACCAATGTAACCTTGCTACACTATAGACAATTAAACATGAAAGATTTGTTTCAACAGAAATAGGACTGCTATTAAGCAAGCACATTTTACTTATACAGGGTGATTCACTACCAGTGCGACAAACTTGCAGGAGGTGTAGGGGGCACAAAGATGAATCGGAATCACATAGCATTGCAGGGTCCGAAATGCCTTCGTCATGCGGTAGAGGACGTTGAAAGGGAGGTCGCGTGAACAGCGATCCCGCTGGAAGTCAGCATTTCCGAACCGGTTCCCGGGCAGTAGGATGGACGAGTATTCGAACGTTGAACTGGTCGACATGCACGTCGCGTATGGAGCCGCAGACTGTAACGGGCGCACCGCTCTGCGCTTGTACTAGGAACGTTTCCCGCACAGGCGTGCTCCTCATCATACGTGCTCCTCATCATTTTCAAAATATATTTATTATTATATATATTTTTTTAAATTAATGGAATTTCTGACAAATTTAGAAAATACTCTGCACATTGCTATGACAAATATCGATCCCAATATTGAATCACTGATAAAAATAAACAGTATCAAATCTCTCATTAAATATTAGAAAATATTACAATTTTTGTTACTGGAATTGTATTTGTATTTATGTGTGCAAAGAAGGTTATGCGAGACTGGTTGTTTCACGAGAGGTACCATGAATTGAGAGCAAACGATGAGAACGCCAGACAATGAGGAGAATGTCCTACATCTTGCAGAAGGCAATCTGAGTACGAGTAATTGAGCGATAGGCCAACGATTGGGTATTTCCCAATCCACTGTATGGAGGATACTGTCAACAAACCAAATGAGTCCATACCATCTGCAATGCGTCCAATCATTGGAGCCTGCGGATTATCCACTCGGGAGGACTTTTGTTACTTGGTTTCTTCAACAGAAACAGTTCGCAAATGCTGACTTCCAGCGGGATCGCTGTTCACGCGACCTCCCGTTCAACGTCCTCTACCGCATGACGAAGGCATTTCGGACCCTACAATGCTATGTGATTCCGATTCGTCTTTGTGCCCCCTACACCTCCTGCAAGTTTGTCGCACTGGTAGTGAATCACCCTGTATATGCTCCTCACATGATCATCACAACAGCTTTCAAAACCTGGTCACTTTTTTTCACTGAAGGTGATGATCCTCCTATGAATCATGGCCTAACGAAATGTACTACTTATGAAATGTTTGTGGACTGTATGGAACAAGACATGTGGGTGTTCAGTGCAGAGAGTGTGAAGTGATTAGGTGTCAACTCAGCATTCTGATGGGCTTTTATGCGCTCTTGAAGAGTAGATTGGATACCTTTCTCTTCAAGCTCTCATAAATGCCCATCATAAAATGACCCATTTTAATTCCTTAAATAAAAGGAATTAAATAAGAGGAATTAAAATGGGAGTCAATCAAGCCCTCCGCTGCACAACTCAGTGCCAGAGCTCACATTTGTGCATCTGACAACACAGTGGCAATCCCCCAAGGCAGAATGAGCTGGTCCGACATGAGGTAACTATTGTTGCTGACTTTTGTCAGGTAAATGGGAATAATAATGTGCAAAATGGATAGGTAGAATAGGATCAGGGTATGTCTGCGAGGGACAAAAGTTGATGACGATGTAGAGATGACATCTTTTAAGAAAAGGTGATTTTGTACACTCTGGCACTTTCAAATTTATTTAACAAATATAGCGTGATGTTGAGAAAAAGTTGCAAGTTAGAATTAAATTTGAAAGTGTCTGCAATTCTGCCCAGACACGATAAGAGAAAGTATATGATGAAAGCCTTGTCAATCAATTTAACCCTGAAGACACTGTGCAAGGCTCATGGGGTAGTATTTTTCTCAGAATGGTCTGTACTTGTTAATGGGAAGGAACGCTTCTACAGGGATGGGATACAATTAAACAGAATGGATGGAAGAATATTTGCTGATGTTATCAAGACAGTGTTAGGGTGGGGTAACAAAACTGCTAGCTGGGGGAATACACAGAGGAAAGTGATTCATGCACTGCTTCTATTGGAATGTGCAGCAGCAGCCTGGAACGCAAGGCGCCAGAGATTTCATGCTCTCAGAGCAGCTTTTCCAGCTGTGAGTTACATCATGGAACAAGTAAATATATGGGCTGTGGTAGAGTAACTAAGAGTAAGACCAGTTGCATGTACACCAATGCTAGGAGCACAGTAGATGAATACAACGCTGGTCAAGTCATGAAAATGCAGACATTGTTGGGATATCAGAGATGTGGTGTCGTTCAGATATAATGGATGTGGAATTTGAATATGAGGAGTACAGAAATGACAAACAGATTAGAAGTGGGGGATGAGGTGATGCTCTAAGTTAAGAAGCACAAAATCTAAGGGAGTGCATCCAGTTGACATGGGTCGCCAGTGCAATGTTGAGTCAGTCTGGTGTGACATAACCACTAGGAAAGACAAAATGAGAGTACGAGTGTATTATAAGCCTAAAGACTCAGATGAGTACAAAAAACAACTACAGAGAAGTAGCGTAGGCCAGTAAATCAGAATGCCTTATAATGAGGGATTTAAACTTTCAAGATAATGACTGAAACTTGCGAGTTGGTCCCTCACACACTAGCAAGACTTTTGTGGATTAATTGGATGACTGTTTTCTACAGCAGCATGTTATACAGGCAATAAGAAGCAATACTGTTGATCTGATTATCAGAAACAATTCTTCAAGCATTACGAATTGAGAGGTAAAAGTGTCTGTGGGTGGTAGAGATCACAATGTGCTGATGTGGGATTCACTAAAAGACAACTATTGTCTAGGGTAAAGGTAAGGGCTTTTGTAAAGGTGACTAAACGTAGCCCAGTGGTCAGGAGCGAGAGTGCATAGCACGCGTTCCTTGAGTGGACCGGGGTTCAAGCCCGTGGCTACTAAATACGATAAATATTTGTATTGACGATTTATTGTAAACTCTACTGACTTGGTTGTCGTGCCGGAGTATAAACAGAAAATTTATTTATTTATTTAAAATGTTCTCAGTTTTTAAATTCTGTACAGTGCAACCAACTAATGAAGTTAGGAACAGCAAATTCTAAATGAGAATCACTGAGGGATGCAATTATAGAAACTATTGTGATTTTTATACCAACTAACTAAGAAATACCATCAAAGGCTTAGAGCACTGTGAGACACATGGCAGTGAAGAAAAATACATGGGATGTATATAAATTAACGGTGATACAGAGGCCTATAGTACATATAAACTAATCTGCAATCAAATCACAAAGGTTAGACAAGCCAAGGCAGATTATGAGAAATATCTTTGGCAAAGATTTCTTTAGTAGTAGTAGTAGTATAACACTATAAGGAAGGGGTAAATCAGATTTGCACACTTGATATCAGTGGTTCAAGCAAAAGCAAACAATCTCAGATTATTGATTTTTTAAAGAGAGCAGAAGATACACGAAATCTGGATTCTGCAGAAGAAACTTAAAAAAGTGAAGATATTCTGCAACAGAGAAAACGTTCTCCTTTGATTGTGATTAAAAACAATGAAGAGGAAGAAAATTAAATGAACGTAAATTATCTGACATATGTATCACAGTTTGTAAGACATTTGTTCAGTTATTACTATTTTTAATAAAAATTAAGTTTCCGATAGTTATAAAAATTATGTAATTCTGTTAGCTTTTGGAACGTAACTCCCCTTTTTGTATTGGTTCTTAGTTCCGTATAAATGGTTTCGCACTACACAAGATTTTATAGGAACCTAACTACCATGTTATACGAGGGTTACCTGTACTAACAACATCAACACACCCACTACATACCTCCCCAGCATGCAAGATATATAGCCAGGACTGCACCCCAACTGAAAAAAAAAAAATAGTAAGTTGAGGCCTGAAACAGCAGTGCAATGAGAATGAAATAGAATAAGTAAAAAGAACACTAGTAAGAATGAATGGAAGTATGAGTGTTAGTGGGAAAGAATATATCATTAAAGTCTTTAATAAGTTACATAAATAGTAACCTTATTTTTTAACTGTCTTACTTTAATTACCTTATTTAACTAAACTTAATTTCATTATGTTAAATTACACTACACACTATTGCATCCCCCCTGGTGTGAAATAGAAGATGATGGATGTGGGAAAAAAAAAAAGAAAAGAAAAAAACAGCTTAAAACCTCACAGAAAATGTAAGAACAAAGTACAAAATAGTATAAAACATAAGAAAAAGTATAAAATGTAGAATGGAAGCTAAGTGTGAATGTAGTTTGTGAGTGAAGTAAATTGTGTCCTTCCCATTTGTTCCTCTCCCTATAAAGGATGGGCAGATGGCTCATTATGACCCCCCTGCCCATCCAAGCAGATACCAGGCCATTGCTACTCAGCCAGCGTGGTGTGAAATGCTGGCACTGGTCAGAAGGCCTAAATTCTGACCAGTGTAGGACAGAGCATCACACAGGCACTCCAAGATAGGGATCCTTTTCCCTATGATCTTTCATTCCTACCACCTGAGTTGGTTGTTCTCTCAATCCCCCCATCACCTCCCCTCCAACCTGGGTGTCACTCCCCCATTTGCCTGATGGGTAAACCCACTACCATAAACGGGTAGTAAACTAACTTATTCATTTGCGATAATACTGATGGCTGCAATTCTGTGTTTTCACATTATTATGGTGAAATGTGTTTCCCTTTTCTTCTGCTCTTCATTTCTATATCTAAACTTCATCTCACTTGCAGCTGTCGTGTTAATTGCAATTTGTGTGTGCTGTGTTATCGATTGACACTTATCTTTTGTACTGTGTTTTAAATTTTACTACCAAAAAAAAAAAAATGTCAATGAACAGAAAGAGTGAATATGAGTGTAAAAGATAAGTTTAGAAACATAAGAAAAATTAAATTTAGGCAATATGTCTCAAAGGAAAGCGGCAGTAAAATTAGGAGTGCCTCAGTCATCTTTATCAAAATTGTTAATATCACATTACACATTAAACACTAATATGATTAGTGAAACCAGAAAAAGGAAGCGTGAAGGGAAATGCCAAACAGTAGATGAAGCTCTGTTCGTTTGGTTCAAACAGGCCAGCTCATTTAATGCACCAACGAATCGTAGCATTCTTCAAAAAGCTAATGATTTTGCTGAAAAACTACACGAAGAATTTAAGGCAGCGGACAGTTGGCTGGCTGACAAGATGGAAGGAGAGTCGTGATATTGTTTACAAAAAACTTCACAGAGAAACACATAATTCCGATAGTTCTGCAGGTGACACCTGGTTGAAAACCTCTTGGCAAACTGTGTTAAGCACTTATAATCCTGAAGAAATTTTTAATACAGATGAAACAGGGTTGTACTACAGGGCTACCCTAGACCACTGCATGATTTTTAAAAATTGCTTTGCGTCTGCAGTAAAGAAGATCAAGGACAGGATTACAGTTCTTAACATGCAACATGATGGGAACAATCAAGATGAAGCCATTTAGGCAAGAGTAAATTGCCTAAATGTTTTAAAGGAGTAAAACAGCTGCCTGTTGAATATGCCAATAATACCAATGCTTGGATGACAGCTTCTTTATTTGAAGATTATCTTCGTAAATGGGATTTGATATTGGATAAGAAAAACAAAAAAATTGCATTAGTTTTGGACAACTGGCCAGCTCATCCAAAGTTGACTTTCAAACACACTGAATTAGTTTTTCTACCTTCAAATACCACATCACTGATTCAACCTCTCGACCAGGGAATAATAAAAACCTTAAAGACCTTTTACGTGCGAAGTTTTTACGGCTCCATCAAATAGAAAAGTTTTTGCTTTTTTATTGACTTAAATTGGCATATTAATTTATTTTTTAGAGTTGCTTTATATTCCTAGTAACAATACTTTAGTTTAAATTGAATTTAGATAGACATTTTGTAGGTTATTACTTAGTATCGGTAAGGGTATTGCAGCTCCCGCGAACGAAAAAGTTTTTATTTATACTTAGCTGCCTTATTGATTGTTAGATTAAATTATTTTCTATAAGTAGCTTATAGACCTAGTCAAGCTCTGTGGTTTATTTTGAATTTAGATAGCACGATTTGGAAAGTAAATAATACCTGGTGTCCGTATATTAACCGTTCGTAATTTTCCAACATTGTTATGCGATACAATGTGTGCTAGCATAAGGTTTAACGGAAAACTAGATAGCGAGTATAGTAGTCTCAATTAATCAGTAAAATTTATTAAACTTATTAAATTTCATTGTCCTTTTTTAACTAAATAAATATAGCGACCTAGTTATTACAAAAGCAACATCATAAATTAATACATATAAGTTGACAGGGGATAAGAAAGTCATATAACGTAACTCGGAGATAGTATTCAATACCAAAATATATATAGTGTTATAACTGCATTGGGATATAGGTTTAGGGTTATATTTTGTATTGGAATTTTATTGAACTTGAATAGAAATCACGACTCAGACCAGAGCAGCAAAGCAAAAGGCTCAAACTAGTGGGAGTGCTTGGCTCAGGGGAGAACAGAGGGGGGGGGGACGGTTGTCCTCTGAATCACAGTCTATTGAAATGCACTGCTTGTTTGATGTTTGTGGAGTAATCAGGAATGGGACATGATATTCCCAAGGGGAAATGTCTTTGTGTGTGCGCAATGTAAGGAGTGCGAGGATATCAGAGGCCAACTCACCATTGTTATGGGCTTATATGAGAGCTTGAATAACAGGGTGGATGCCCTCTAAGGATTTAAATTGAGGGGCCCATCAAGCTCTCAGCTGCCCACATCAATGCCAGAGCTTGCACTTGAACATCACGCAACACAGAGACAACCGAGGTTGTCTCTGACAGCCTCAACAGAGACAACCGAGTGACAACAGACTGACAACAGAGACAACCGAGGTTGTCTCTGTTGTCTCTGACAACACAGAGACAACAGAGACAAGCGAGGTGATCTGATAGAGGTGTATAAAGCCTTGAATGGTTTAAGCATGCTCAATGCTGATGGGATTCTTCCTCTAGCTCAGAATAATCACCTGAGAGGGCATAAATTCAAATTGAGGAAAGACAGATGTAGGATAGACGTGCGGAAATTTGCCTTTAGCCAGCGGGTGGTTGGTTGGTGGAACAGACTTCCATCCCTTGTGGTGGAGGTTGATAGCCTAAATAAGTTTAAGGCTCAGCTGGACAGGTATTTTGAACGAACAGAGGGGTGAAGTGGAAGTGGTTTTTTTTTTTTTTTTTTGGCTGATGCTGCATAAGCTTGCTTTCTTGCATCAAATGCCTCTGCTAATGCTAATGCTAAACCCCCCAAGGCAGAATGCGCTGGTCCCAAAGGAACTAGTTGTTGTAGGCAACTCTATTGTCAGGGTAAGGGGGAACATATTGTACAAAAAAGGACAGATGGAACAGGACCAGGATATGTCTGTCAGGGGCAAAGGTTGATGACACTGTAGGGCAGATATCATCCTTTAAGGGCACAAAGGGTTACATTGTTGTACATGTTGGCATTAATGATATTAAGAATAGGAGACAAGCAGAATTACTTAACAAGTACAAGACGATGCTGAAAAAACGCCATGAGTTAGGGTTGAATTTGAAAGTGTCTGCAATTCTGCCCAGACACGATAGGAGGGAGTACATGATGAGAGCCTTATCGATCAATTCGGCCCTAGAGAGATTGTGCAAGGCTCAAGGGGTAGAAATTTTCTCAGCCTGGTCTGTGCTTGTTAACAGGAGATACTGCTTCTACAGGGATGGGATACACTTAAGTAGAAAGGGTGCAAGAATATTTGCTGATGCTATCGAGGCAGAGTAAGGTGGGTCGGAAAACTGCTAGCTTGTGGGGATACACGGACTAATAGATTAACAGTAGCCGCTGGCAGAGGTAAAAGTCATGCTTGCACTACTTCTGTTGAAATGCAATTGAGCAGTAGCCTGGAAAGCAAGGCAATGGGAATATTCCAGGACTGCTGGGAGTCATAGTGGAACAAGTAAATACATGGGCTGTGTTAGGGTAACTAAGAGTAGAAACAGGTGCATGTATACTTGCATGTACACCAATGCTAGGAGTATAGTTAATATATTCGATGAGCTTGAAGTGCTAGTCAAGACATCAAAGACATATTGTTGGGATATCAGAGACATGATGTCACACAGACATACGCAGTGCAGAACTGGAATTTGGTGAGTACAATGTGTACAGAAAGGATAGACAGGACCGGAAGGGGTTATGCTGTTAGTTAAGAAACACATAAAACCTAAGTAAATGCATCCAATTGATGTGGGTGGACAGTGCACTGTTGAGTCTGTTTGGTGTGACATAAGCACTGGGAAAGAAAAAAAATGAGTGAGTGTGTGTGTGTGTTATAGGCCTAATGAATCTGATGAGCATAATGAGCAATCGTGCAGAGAAATAGAGTGGGCCAGTAAATTAGAGTGTCTTATAATGGGGGATTTTAATTTCCCAAATATTGACAGGAATTTGTCGGTTGGTCACTCACACACTAGCAAAGCTTTTGTGGATTTATTGCATGATTGTTTTCTACAGCATGTTCGGGAGGCAAATAGGAGTAATACTCTTGATCTGATTATCAGTAGTGATTCTTCATGCATTAAGAATCACACACATCAGGAATCACTAGGTAGCAGTGATCACAGCGTGCTGAAGTGGGATTTACTCAAAGAGGTAACTACCATCAAGGGTAAAGGGAAGGGTTTTTGTTTCGTAAAGGTGACTACTGTGGTCTGAGACAGTATTTAAATTATATATGGTGGAACCAACTGATGATGTCACCAAGAGCAAATTCAAAATGGGAAGCATTCAAAAATTAATCATGGAAGCTACTAGGCTTTTCATACCAACAAAGAAATATTGTTCAAGATTTAGGCCTAAATGGATGTCAGATGAACTAATTAGACATGTGACAGAGAAGAAAAATGAATGGGATACATATAAATTAACAGATTTGATAATAGAGAGCTATTAAGTTCTCGATAATTCCTATATTCTATTATATTATGAATGAACAGGGATTACCTTTATTTTAGATATAGGAAGCTTCTTTTCCAACTAACTCTCCTAGTCCAACTCGCTAATAATTCTTGGGGAAGGCGATATCAATTTTGCAAAACATGTGGGACATCTTCCCCACTATAGAACCGTAGTGTTCAGACCGTACAGTCTCAACAATAAGTGCTCAACACTTCTGTCTTCAAACACCATACCTCTGGCAGCAAGGAAACCATTACGTGGATAGGCATAAAATTAGATTTTTGAAGGTCTAAACTGCTTAATAAATATGGACCGATTATTTCTTTTGGTCCTGTATCTTGACTTTAGAGTTAAATTTAGGGGTCTAAAAAATTAGGATATGGGGGGGGATTATTCTCTACATTCCTTGTCAGACTAGAACTTTTCGGGGCGTCATGTTCACAGGAACAGAGCAACTCACAATTAATCTGAAACTTTTGTGTTATGTTGTAGTGTTTGTTCTTCACGCATGCGTATAAGTGACCAATCGTCGGACAATAGGAATGGTCTACGGATATTGATTGAAGTTTCATGTAGTTTCATCTCTAAGGTTTTCGCAATAAGTAGTCTGTGGTAGTTGTGTTGAATATTTATAATTTTTGTTTTATTAAAGCCAAATGAATGTTGTTCATTTATTGCATGGAACGAAAGTTCCGATACATTTGAATGACCCACCGGCACAGAAGCTTCCTGTTGTTTTGCTCGAAGCTGTGCCACTCCCATGGTAGATCCTACATAAACAGCGTCACAATTTTTGCACGGGATGCTGTATACTAGGTCATGCTGTGATTGGAATGTGGTGTTTGAAGGTCGATTTCTGAAGAATGTGTATAATTTGTTCATGGGTTTTGCTATGATTTTCATGTCTGTTCTCTTGCATATTTGGTTAAGTTTATTGTACCAGTACTTGACATATGGAATGGTGATGAAATGTATTTTGATTTTGGTCTTGTCAAATTTTTGTGCAATGTTTGTTGCGAGGCTGTTGTTATTTATTTTATCACAGGCTATTGTTTTAACTTTGTTTATATAGGTTAGCGGGTAACCCCTATTTGAGAATCTTCTAGTTAATTCATTTAATTCAGTGGTTAGAGAAATCTGGGTGGAAGAATATTTAAAGGTGTTAAGAAATTGATTCAGCATGACCGATTTTTTGTATGGTTGGAGATGATAACTGTGGAAATGCAAAAGCATCCCCTTATTAGTGGGTTTTCTATATATGCTGAAATTTAGTTTTTGGTCTAATCTGTGTATGGTAAAATTAAGGAAATTTATGGAGTGGGTTTCTGCTTCAATTTCTAATTCAAATTTTAATCTCTGATGGATGTTATTAAAAACCTGTAGAATATTGTTTATGGTCAAATGATCTGTGATAATTATGATGTCATCAAGATATCTTCCGTAATATATGATCTGTGGTGTAAATGGATCAAGATGGATCTTTTCTAATTTGTCTAAGTATAGTTCAGCAATGAGTCCACTGTTGTTTAGGCCCATTGGGAGGTCGAAAATCTGTCTGTATATTTTTTCTTGAAAGAGAATGTAATTAGCATTTACTAATAGTTTTATTAATTCGAATATTCTGTCTTTGGGGAGTGTGGTGTTATTAAATTTTATGTTATCATCTTTTAAGTAGACCCAGACTATGTCTAAGGCGTAAGGTACATTTACATTAGTGTATAGTGAAGTCACATCCAGTGAATATAACTTCATATCCTGATATGGAGATCTTTGAGGTTCATGAATAAAGCATCGTAATTTTTTATGTTATATGTTAGGAGTTCTCGGAGTGGTTTAAGAATTGGGTAGATGAACATGGCTAAGGAAGCAAAGCTGAATTCATATATGACACGATTGGACGTATTGGATATCCTGTTTTGTGTAATTTTACTTGGCCGAATAAGGTTGGGATATTGTATGTGCGGGCTTTAATTTGTTTAAGTTGGGCCATAGTGATGTGGTCATCTTTCCTATAGGTGGTGAGCATTTTGTTATATTTGTTAACTAAGCTGTTGAACTCTGATGGTGCAACCTCTTCGTATGTCGTTGTGTCTGAAATGATGGTGCATAATTTATTTATATAGTCTTCTTTATTGAGAATAACTACTGTATCACCTTTGTCGGTCTTTTGAATAACGATATCTCGGTTTTGTCTAAGTGCGTGTAAAGCTTTTGCTCTATGTCGTTTTGATATTGAGGGGATAGTTTGGTTTATGAATCGATTAGTCTGTTGGATTAATAAGTTTTTTTGAGGGAAATCTCTAAGAGCGAACTCAAGATCAATAATCATTTGTTTCTTCGGAAGGGGGGGGGGGGAATCTCGGGGGGAAATAAAGGTAATCCCTGTTGATTCGTAATATAATAGAATATAGGAATTATCGAGCACTTAATAGCTCTCTATTATCAAATCTTTTAAATACCATAGATTGTCGACTTTACACTTTGCTTCTCCCTCTCCGCTCAAAATTCAAAATTTGATTGCCCCTTTTAGAACTATACTTCATGCATACGTGTATACTGACTTAATTGACCATTCGAGTCATACAGTAATATACAACACTATGGCTAAATGGCTAACAGGGTTAAAACAAGACTATACTAGAATTACATTGAAATATGCGGCCCAAAAATATCATATCCAGTTTTTAAAACAATGTCTTTCTGAAAATTTAATACAGAAATTTGCTAAATTTTGGCTAGGTTTGAAAATCCAAGGAATACAAAAATTAGTTCTTACCATGTCAAGCAACATAGTAAAACTAGCTTTAAAATCTCGATTTAATCTAAAAAAGATATATTTTAAACAGATTCAACAATATCGCAATATTTTTTGAAAACACCTAAACAGTATTGATTGGAATACTCCAAAGCAAGCCATTCAATTAAAAATCGACACCCAATCCACCACATTAGAGAATAGATATAATCTAAAATTACAAGCCCTTAGGGGTTTTCCACACAACAGAGGTCATCATTCGTCACACAATCGTTTTGAGAATTAGAGTGCATACCGAAACAACAAAAATGCAGATAAAAATTCCCACACCTTTCTCAAAAGAAATCTACCACATATTAATGACTTCCAGGTCTATTTAAACACCGGTTCCCATAACGACCCTAATCCATCAGATAATGTAAAGAACTTATCATCTATTAAGCTAACTTCTCAGCAAATAGCCCTATTAAATAAAGGTTTAAATTATAATTTACCGCCGAGATTCCTTCAGAACTTCGCTCCACGCAATAAATGAACGACATTCATTCGGCCTTAATGAAACAAAAATTATAAATATTCAACACAACTACCACAAACTACTTATTGTGGAAGCCTTAGAGATGAAACTACATAAACTTCAATCAATATCCGTAGACCATTCCTATTGTCCGACGATTGGTCACATATACGCATGCGTGAAGAACAAACACTACAACATAACACAAAAGTTTTGGATTAATTGTGAGTTGCTCTATTCCTGTGAACATGATGCCCCGAAAAGTTCTGGTCCGACTTAAGGAATGTAGAGAATAATCCCCCCATATCCTAATTTTTTTAGACCCCTAAATTTAACTCTAAAGTCAAGCTACAGGACCAAAAGAAATAAACGGTCCATATTTATTATGCAGTTTAGACCTTCAAAAATCTAATTCTACGCCCATCCACGTAATGGTTTCCTTGCTGCCAGAGGTATGGTGTTTGAAGACAGAAGTCTTGAGCGCTAATTGTTGAGACTGTACGGTCTGAAAACTACGGTTCTATAGTGGGGAAGATGTCCCACATGTTTTGCAAAATTGATATCGCGAGTTGGACTAGGAGAGTTGGTTTGAAAAGAAGCTTTTTGTATCTAAAATAAAGGTAATCCCTGTTGATTCATAATATAAATTAACATGTTACACAGAAGTCTATGATAGATATAAGCTGGTCTGTAACCAAGTTACAAAGGAGGCTAGGCAGGCGAAGGCAGATTACAAGAAATTTTTGGCAAAGGATGCAAAGAAAAACAGCAAAGAGTTCTTTACTTATGTAAACTAGAAGGAAGGAGATGAATCAGATTGGTCCACTTGATATCGATGGTTCAACTGTTGATGATCCTGCTCAGATAGCTAAGAAACTAAATGGATATTTTGCTTCAACATTCACACATGAGGAGTTATTCAGGAAGGGGAATGCCAGAGGTGTATTCAACTCTGGCAGTAAGCTAGATAATCTTGTAATAACTGAAAGTAAAGGGGAGGAGAAATTGTTGAAGATAAACACAAGAAAGGCACCTGGTGTTGATGGAATCTATCCAATTATATTAAAGAAGGTGGCAGAGGAAGTAAGTAAACCCTTAGCCATAATTAGGAGAGCTTCCCTGGACTCAGGGGAGGTACCCATGGACTGGAGATGTGCAAATGTGACCCCAATCCACAAAGGAGGATCAAAGGGGGAGAGAGGTAATTACAGACCTGTTAGTTTAACTTCTGTTCCAGGGAAATTAATGGAGGCACTGGTTAAAGAAGCATTGCAGGATCATCTAGACAAGACTTCAGTTATAGCTCGGACATGGGTTTGTTAAGGGGAAATCTTGTCGGACTAATTTGATTGGATACTATGATGTAGTCACAAAGGAACTAGATGCAAAGAATAACTTTGATATCATATATTTGGATCTTAGAAAAGCCTTTGATACTGTTGCACATGGAAGACTGCTGTACAAATTGGAGCAGTGTGGCACTGGAGGCAAATTGCTGCTATGGATAAAGGGATGGTTGAGTGGAAGACAGAGTGGTAATCAATGGACACTGCTCTTCGTGGACTAATGTTATTAGTGAAGTCCCTCAGGATTCAGTGTTGGGTCCATTGTTGTTTTCTGTATTTATAAATGATACTGATGATGGTATATCAGGCTTAATATTCAAGTTTGCAGACGATACGAAGGTTGGCACAGTTGTTAATGACACTAATTACAGTACACTGCTACAACAGGATCTAGAAAAGTTCAGCAGATGGGCTGAGAGGTGGAAAATGAAGTTTAACAGAGACAAAATGTACTACATATGGGAAGCAGTAATCCCAGAGAAATGTATCAACTCTGTGGTACCACACTGACAGTGGTAGAGAATGAAAAGGACCTGGGGGTAATTGTGCAGGCAGATATGAAGTTTTCTGAGCAGTGCAGATGGTCTGCAAGAGTAGCTCATGGTGTCTTGTCAATGATATACAGGAATTTTTCTAGCAGGGATAAGGAGGTGATTATTCTCTTGTATAAGGCAATGGTCTGGCCACACCTCGAGTACTGTATACAGGTCTGGAGACCTCATTTTAAGAAGGATGTAGAGCTGTTGGAACAAGTACAGAGGACAACAAGATTAGTGAATGGAACAAAGGGTTGCTCTTACGAAGAAAGGCTTAAGTTTTGCAAATTATAGTGTCTGGAGACTAGGCACCTGCGAGGTGATCTAATTGAGCTATATAAGGCCTTGAATGGTTTGGGCATGCTCAATGCGGATAGGATTCTTGCTCTTGCTCAGAATAATCGCCTGAGAGGTCATAAATTCAAATTGAGGAAAGACGGTTGTAGGATAGATGTGCGGAAGTTTGCCTATAGCCAGCGGGTGGTTGATTGCTGGAACAAACTTCCATCTGTCGTTGTAGAAGTTGATAGCTTAAACAGATTCAAGGCAGAAGTTGACAAACATTTGGAACGAGTGGATGGGTGAAATGAGAAGGGGGGGGTGTGTGTGTGTGGTGTGTTTTTTTTTTTTTTGGATGATGCTATATAAGCTTGCTTTCTTGCATCATGTGCTTTGCTAATGCTAACGCTATAGATCAGATATAAGGCGAAGAATCATCCAGTGTATAGATGAAGATTTGGGAACACCATCCAATATCGCAAAGCAGATAACTGTTCCAGATGCACTTCATATGACAATGAATGCCTGGAATGAAGTTTCCGAAACGTGCATTAGCAACTGTTTCAAAAAATGTGGATTAATTATTCATAATGGGCAACTAAGTCAGGATATTAATCACGTTGAAAAGCCTAAAGACATGGGTGAACAGGAGTTTAATGATTGGGTGGACATAGATGGTGATCGACGAGTTACTACAGCTTTAACAGATGAAAAAATTTAATAGTCTGTTACTGATAATTTCACCAAGGAGGAGGAAAATGAAGATGAACCCGAATGAATTCCAGTTACAAAACAGGCAAACTCGTGAAGCTATAGCCATCCTGAAGAGAGCGTTGGAAATAACTGGTGCAAGTGATCGTGAATATAGACTGTTATACAATAATGAAAAATCTATAAATAGACTTTGTAGTGATAATTTAAAAAGCAATCTAAAATAAGTAACTGTTTTAACTTATAATCATATTACAAAGTTTAATTTTACACATTATATATAATTACATTATGTTTAATTAATTAAGCTATGTACATTAGCATAAATTTATTTTTATTTTTCTAACCTGTCGATAAATTTATTTTTATTGTTTGGAATGTAAAAATTGGAAGAATATTCCAATTTTTATGTATCTTTTAATTGGTAATAAACCTTTGGTAATAAAGTGTAAATTTGTGCTTTATATCTTTATTTTTATAGTGTCTGGATAATATTTGTTGATTTTTGCCTATTAGAATCACTGTTTATTAGAATCAAAATTGTGATCACTATAACCAGCGCTTACTGTATATATATATATATTTATATATCAAGCAAACTATATCATGACCCCTAGAAGAATGCAAGGAATAGCAGAGGAATAAGTAATATCACAGGTGGACACAGCTACTCTGGACATTGAGGAAGGAAGCTATAAGATGTGTGCTATAAGCTACAGAACTATACCTGTTAATGATGTTAATAATTTAGCATGGTTTAATCAATTTGATCCC